>NC_141254.1:13347817-14547817 GCF_054856555.1 Leptonotus elevatus
ACGACATGTTGACCATGAAAAAGCCAAACCAAAGATGTGTTTGGTCGGTGAATCGTCCTGTGCTTATTCGCTACATTTCCGTCACCGTTATCGACAGACCTGTTTTGTTTTATTTGCCAGTTGAATCCGATCAAGTTGTTTTATTTCCACAGTACAACCAAACCACCCCAAGGTAGATTAAGTCTGAGGACGGACTGCGTAGTGCGTACCTCACGGTTCTTAAAGAGTGCTCGTCTGTATCAGCCTGAACAGTTTACCTGTTTTTAAAATTTTAAAACAGTCAAACCATTGCTATGCTAATAGCTACACATTTCTGCGGTCATTTACGATTGTGTATTCAAATGACATGCAAATCAATAAGCAATTAATTGCATCTTTACTTGGCATCCTGTTGGAGATTATGGACTATTTAATATTCAAAATCATTGGCGATCATTTTTTTAATGCAACAATCCAAGTCCAAAGTCTGATTGCTTTACCGTGGTCTTTGCCACATACGAGTTGTTTGACACAGTTGTACACGACCGACAAAAAAAAAAAAAGGGCTTTAAAGGTTTCACAGGAACAAAATAACACCAGACTTACAAGGGTGCTTGATACCTTCTACACATTTAGTAAGTGTCAGTCTTGCCTCAAAGCAACTTTACTATATCAGACCGAAATGATGCCGTTTTAGCTCTTCTACCAAACTGCAAACTGTCTGCCTTCTGTCAGTGCTTCTTAATCACACCGGGAATATCTGAATTTTCTGCCTTTTTTAAGCCATTACGAGCGGAGGCATTTTATCCATGAAAACACAGTAAATGTAACAACACACCTGCGATTTTGTTGTTATGGTGATGTTGGAGTATATGAAATAATAACAATTCATAGATATCAATATTTCCTTCATTCTTGTACATTACAATCATACGAATGGCCTGTTTGCTATCTAAGATGGAATCCAACATGTGTGAATGTTTTCTCTCAAATATTCATTCTCAGCACCTTATCGGGTGAGATTCCTAGAAAATGCTTGTTGTCATGAGGCTTGTCATAGCATCTGCATTCACTGGTTTTGCTGTTCAATTGAAAGGCGGTCCTGGGCAATTTGCAGGAGTAGAAACGCAGCTTTCTTCTGCTTTGCTTTAAAGTCTTAAGGGGAGGAGGGTGGGATGAGAGAGGAAAGGAGAGGAGGTTGATGTTGGTACCCTTGGACAGCCTCCATATTAGACCTTGGCGACAAATTCATCTGGTGCTCATTTGCAGGGTAAACATCTTATTGAACTACGAGTTCAGCTAGACCTCCAGCCAAATGAGCACCAATTTCAAAAAAAAAAGAAAAAAAAAGGGCTCTCTTTTTCATATGAACTCTTTCTTTCTGATGATAAATCCTCTATTGCTTGATTTCTATGGGAGCAAAAGGCGTCACATCCTCTTCCACATGCGACATTCTGTGCCGCTATTCGTATATTTCATTGCAGAAGACTTGGCAATGCTGCCTTTCATAGATTTATTCAGACATATATTGTAAACCTGCTTCCATCCTGTGCCAGCAGACGTGAGTTTTATGAGTGCTATTTATTTGGCAGATTGGGAGAGGCTCTATCAGCAAACCTAAATCCTTCCTGAGCAAATAAATTGCAAATGAATAGAAATGGTGAAAGCAGTTCTCTAATTGACATGTTAAGTTTGATGATTGTTGGTCAGCATAAAGTACAGTTTATTAATGGGAAGTTGGAGAATATTCTTCTGACTTAGACGAAGTGACAGACCTCTGCACATAGAGATTGGCATCCTCGGTGTTGACTGATGCGAGAGGTATTCAATGAATAACAAAAACTCTGTTTGCCTCAATAATAAACAAACCCTCACATGCCATTTGACCAAGGCAGAGTGATTCAGCAACCGGGGCAAATGACTTGAAGAATGATTTTAGCCTTCCCCTCCGCCGCTGTAGTTTGAATCTGTGAAGTGTCTATCGAAAAGAAATTGTTCCCTGGGCTAAATTGCTTCCAAGGTAGACACATGACTAGCCATAATTTTACGTCTCAGCAGGCAAGTTGATTTAAAAACAGATATGGGGGAAGTTTAACAACGTGATTATTAAGGGACGGGCTAAATAATTGACTTTTGTAGTGCTCAATTAACGGCATAAACTTGCTCTTTTGAATGGATAATGTGTCTTAGGGCTAACATTTGCTAGCAGGCTAGCTACTATGTTTTGCTAAATTACTCAATGAAAACAAAACAAAAAATCTACAAACCTGTGATAAAACTGAGTCTGCCTCAAACCTGATGATTGTGGTTTGCTAAGGGTGACCAGATTTTCAAAATGAAAAAGCAGGATGCTATAATTTCACCAAACGATGTGCATCAATTGCTAATGCTAAATACTATCTTGGTTGACTCTTCAACAGCGCGTAACAACTCGATGCAGTGCACTCACCATTATTCAAACTTTTTTGCTCGGTCCCGATAGCTGTTAGAAGCTGGCTGTGCCATTTACCTCGCGCCGGTCACACATTGTAAACGGAAATACTGTATACCACTAGAAAGCTCCGCTTGTGTTTCAGCAATTGACAACAGTAGTACTACATTACATATGACTTATTGGTACAATCGTACGCCATACATTGTGACATTTTTGCCGTGAAGACAGAAAAAAAGAAGTGAAAACAATACACATAAATCAATGTATTCAAGAAATGAGCACAGAGAAAGTGGCAAAATAAGGGAAATTGTCCAAATTTGGATATTAAGACTAGGGATAGACCGCTAATTATCATTTTGCCGCATATATTTTATTTTTTATTTTTTAGAGCTTTCAAACAATAAAATTTTAAAATCAGATTAATCACATCTTAGAATTTTGATCTGAGAATTTTCACTTATTAACTCATTCACTGCCATAAATTCATTAAAAAAAAAGATTATAAAAAATTAGGGGCGACAGGCGATTAACATTTTTAATCGTAATTAATCGCATGACTTCTCTAGTTAACTCACGATTAATCACAAATTTGATATCTGTTCTAAATGTACAATACATTTTTTTCTAGGTTTTCATACTCTTGTTAACAAAAGTGGAAAAAAATGTGAAACTAATAGAAATAGTTCAAATTAATTTTTGACGTCTATAGCCGTCAATGGCAGTGAATGAGTTAAAAGCCACCTTTTCTTTTGTCAAAATTGTGAAAACAAAGGAGCTGTCTGAGGACATCACAAGTGCAATTATTCGCAAACACAAGACCTCCAAAGGGCATAGAGCCATCTCCAAAGACTTTTATAGCCCTGTTTCAGTAGTGCGTAATGTTATTGAGAAGTTTGACGAGCACGGAACTGTTAAGAACCTCCATGGACGTGCTATATCCTAGTTTTGGTTCCTAGTCTGCCGAAGGGAGTAGCTGGTAGCCTGGTGGCGTGTTGCGATCTTTTCCATGCAACTATTCACGACATCCACTTGATTTATCCTCCTCGCCCACAGGTTCATATGCATTAATAAGCAAAGTCAAAAAACAAACAAAACCCAAACCATTTGGGTATTTCTGATGCCTCAACATCAAACAAGTTTTTGTCATCTTTTTTTTTTTTTTTTCAAATCGGTAGTAGTCACTCAATGACCTTTTGCCAACTGAGCACCCATTGCTAACAAACATTGTGGAAGGTCTTTTGGGTGAATAGCAAATTTCATATGGTAGATCTGATTTCAATCTTATCTTGCATTATGTTGCCAGGCTAGCATCTTGCGCTTAGTAGTTAGCACATCTACACATCACATTTGTAAGGCGTAGGGTACACCGGCTTCCCAGCATATTCTAAAAATATACGTGATAGGTTCACTGAAGACTTTAAATTCCCCAACCTGTAGGTGTGAGCGTGAGTGTGAATGCCCCCCCCCCCCCCCCCCCCCTAAGTTAGCTAGAATTGGCTCCAGCTCACCCGCAACCTTCATGAGGACACGTGCCATCGAAAACGAATGGATTATGTAGCTGCATAAACGGGGCAAATAATGAACACAGCAGGACAGCTATAGCTATTCTCGGCAGCAAAATACAATAATACAATTGCTTAATATTGCTTGTCGTGAAGGTGTACCTAATGAAGTGGCCGATTACAAGTCCGTACCTTGCTAAGGAACATGTAGTAAACTGTTAAATTGTGACCTGGTTTGACAAATCACTACACACGTAAATGAAAAACAAGAGCTGCTCATTGACTGAGGTTAATGTCAAACATGAACAGCCCCACAAATTACCAGCAACACACCCCCCCCAGCCCCCCCCCCCCCCCACCAAATTATGACTATAGTTCCCATCTGCGGACTAAAATTTCCACTGTGCTTCAGTGAACACAGACGATGCTGCCTCACAACATTTTGTCCAACAGAAATGCAGACTCATCCGTGCACATGTTTAACAAAAACGGTTGAGGGCTACTGGGGTTGATGATACCCGCAGTTCCATGTGCTGCTACAGCCACATAGACCAATACATAAACCCCTTGAGCCTGTGATCGTATCGATTTGTAAAGTTGAATCTCACAAACAAATATGAGAGATGAACAATTTCAGGGGGACAAAAAAAGAGCAAACATCAGCTACCTTCCCTCCCCTGCCCTGTTTCACTCTTGCAGTATGTGCACGTCCTTCCCTGAGCACATCAGCTGCAATGCTGTTATAACCGTTTACTGTGGTTTTCGGCTTAAACGTGGCCTCTTATAGATAGTGCCTCATTCAATTGTCTATGTATGTTGACTGTATATATTGGATACTTTTTTTTCTTCTGTTTTTTTTCTTCTCCTAAGCGCAAGTGATTAACAGTGATTGCGCAAATTTATTATTATTATTATTATTATATTTTTTGCTATTATTATATTTTTTATTTTATTTTAATCATTGTGCACACATCTACGTCCTTAGTCAACCCTGTAAATATAGGAAATCAGTTTCTATGAAAGAGCTTATTTATTACTATTTCCACACACGAGACTGGATGATGAAAAAAATAAAATGAACTAAAAAATAAACGTTCCCTGCCTGTTTTCCCTTGTTAGATGTTTGGTTAGATGAGGGGAAAACATTTACAATTTCGCATTCAACCAAGTCAAGCTTTGTGTTTTTTTTCCTAAACACACTTTGGCAGTTACAACATGAATAACGGGAAATCCAACCTATTAAGTACTAATATACCATGAGAGGTGAGAAGAAGTATGCAAATCATATCAGCATTAAAGACTCATAAGGTAAAGGGCTCATATTAAAAGGGAAATCTTCACAAGCAAAACATTCCAAGGATTTTTATGTCAAAGCACTCTGACACACACTGCTGTAAAGAATCTGAAATCGTGTCCTTGTGACGCACTGATTCACGCATGCTTTAACCTCATCATTATATTATATTATAAAAGAGTAGAAAACGGACTTTTCATATGGTATTACTATTTAGTAGCATTTGTGCCCATAGCAGTGCTTCTCGAATAAGGGTGTGGACCCCCGGAATTAGTTTTTCCTGTACTAGAATAAAATGTAATTACACATTCGCAACAGTAGGTGGCAATGGTGCTCTCATTGTCAGAACTCCTCTGCAAAGGCGACATACAACAATTTTAAACACAAATAGTTCCTTATTGAGAAGCACTGTTTTAAAGCAAAGTCAGACATTTCCTGATGTGATGCATCATACTAGATTATCCACTTAATTCGTTTTCATAATCTCAGTTTTGCATATCACGTCTGTACAGCAAACCAGTGACCTGTCTTTTGTAGTCACAGTTTTTTCACAATCGTTATCTGTTATTTGTTTGTTAATGTTTTTTTTTTTTTTAGCAAGGATCGCTAATAGCCGTGATCAATTTGATAATAGTGAAATTTTTATAGTGTTTCATTTTTGGTTCAATGCCTTTCCACAATGAGGTTGTTTGTCTTTCTGACAAACGTTGTCATAACTGACGTAATGAGCCACATCACATGCTGGCCTAATTAGCGAAAAGAGCATTTGAAAGGATTTATTGCAAGTTTGTTATAACTCTCGCTAAAATTAGTTTTTTTTTTTTTGGGGGGGGGTCTTATTGTACAGAGGGGAAAGTCTGCCCTAATTAGTTAGATGAGTACTATAATGAATACATTAATTTGCTGTGGGTAAACCTGTGTTCCTCTGCAAACAAAGCTGTCTCACGGTGAAGTGGTTTCAATACGTGCATTTGAATAACTGTGCTACGACCCGCATATTGTGATCCCATTTTCCATTAACGTGAGAAATGGTTCTATTTACTTTCTGTCTCATTCTCCCCTTTTTTTCATTTCACCATTGTATCCTCCTCGTTCTCCCCTCAGTAGTCAACCTCTCTCCTTCTAGCTGCCATGATTTTTTTTGTTTGTTTTTTATCATCGTCAAAAACAAAATGAGAAAGCATGAGAGCGAGAGGACGCCTCGGGGGTTGTGTCCTCGCATCTTTGCCGCTCTCTTCGTCTTCCACCCCTCCCCTTGTTCTTTATCTTCCATCTATGTGAGTGACAGCTGGCAGCCAGTAGGGTACAGTGGCCATGCCAACCCGAGTGCACATTTTTGCCAAGTGACTTGAGAAAACGCACACTTGAGCGTGACTGCCTCATGCGTGCTGGAGTTGAGAATCCCCCCACGTACTTTATTGCTTTGCTTTAACACGTGAACGCCCCGTTCCTCACATTCTTAGGTAATAAAACATGGCATAGGTTTGTCCAAAGTAATGAATCCATTGTTATGGGTGCAATGCATGGACGTTTATTTAAAAAAAAAACAAGACCGTACTCTGACACCACTGACTTAACTCATTTGTTCCCAAACACGTTTTAAAAACGTTCTATTTTAAATATTGTCATGGTCCCAAAAACGTAGTTTTTTATATGCTGGAGCATACAGAAGGCTTTGATGCAGCCTCTGAGCTGAAGAGATTAAAGCAATGGTGGTTATTACAAAAAGTCAACTTTATTTATATAGCACCGTATCATTTAAGGAAACAACTCAAAGTGCTTTACACGTGAAAAAAGAGAGTATAAGAGATCAACTGGGGCCATTTTGCAAAAAGGCTCATTTCCCCACAAGAGATTTGTGAATAATGATGAAACTTAGCTATATTCTAATGCTAATTGCTGCAAAACGGAAACAGATAGATATATACTTTTATCCCCTGATGAAAGAAGAGACTCTAATCTTTCTTTTGGTCGGTGTCATGATTTTTAAAGAACACAATATTTATTCTGTGGGCCTTGAAAAATCAGTCAATAACCAGTAAAACAGCTGGGAGCGAAGGGGGTTGCTTCAGTGAAAATGGCTGCAAGTGAATGAATTAATATGCAATTTTTCATCAGTGCTAAAACTGTATGACAAAAATACTATTTTAGATATGGATGAAGTACGAGCATATGTGCGAAATACGTGCATTTCGTTTTTGATAATGCATTTCTCAATGTAGAAAAGATCCAATATCCTAACCCAAGAACAAACGGTTTGAAGTAAACAAACAAAGAACAACCACTACCATTTTTCTCTCTCGATAAAGCTCTCGCATTGCGAACGTGACCGTGATGTTGTGGCAGGTTGTGTCCTGTTCTGTTTCTAAGTATGAATTAAGTAGGCTATAATTCTCCAGTTATTGTTTTATAGTTTCCAGTGCACTAAATGTCAATTCAGGCAATTTGCAACACCGAATTTTTCATTGTCCATCTGGTCATAATATTATGGTGGGTTGGTGTGTATTCCTTTTTGGTTATGATTTCATGAACTTGTTTTTCACGACTTTTCGCAAGATACCACAAGTACTTCTTTCTGTACTGTTATGACTGCTTTCTTGCTCACGTAGCCCTTTTCTGTTCTCCTCTATTAAAGACTTATGCTCCAGGGTTTATAGCACACAGTAAAAAAGAGCGCTCTTGTAATGATCCTGCAATATGCAAACAGCATCTACTATACAAACAGTGTTTGTCTGCCCCCCCCCCCCCGCCCCCCGCCCCCCATGCAAAAACTCTCAAGCTTCACACAAGACAGCACACGACAGATGCAAAGATGAGTCTTGAATATGTGAAAATCAAACTGGTGAATAGTGTTACCATGATTACGCGTTCCTAATTTTCACTTTCTCCCAGAATTCCCCAGGAGCATAAAGCCTTTTTCTCCATTCTGTCACCTTGCATCAGAAGTGATTTGGGTCAGGATCTGTCGTTGATGTCGACTGCACCCAACCAATGAAAATCCGAGATCTTATTAGTGTTGTGTGGAGGCAAAGATTGAAGAATTTCACAACAATTTACAGAAGGGAAGAGGTCAGTGATTGCAAAGAAAACGGACACGAGATTAAAAGGAACACACAGTGGAAAAAAGAACACGGGAGGGAATGACATGCACACACTCAATATCGAAGCGTAATCTAGGATTACTCCAGTGCAGAAGGAGGGCATGTCCACTCAAATACAAAAAAAAAGGACAAGGACACAACACATGGCTGCGGACTCAAAGCCATACAAGCGCTGATGAAAAAAACACAAATGTAGATTGTTTTTGCTTCAATGGCACGCACGCACGCACGCACGCACGCACGCACGCACGCACGCACGCACGCACGCAACAATCATAATCTGCTACATCTTCGCCACCAATATTTCCATCTATAGAAATCTGCTACACGAATGTTGATCTTCCACTGATTAGAATGTTTATCAATGCAGTCGAAACACTTGCGTAATCACCGTAGCAAATAAGGCAGCCGTGCACTGCGGGAGAATACTTTAATATGTGTGACAGCCTTTTTGCTGGTAAACTGCAAAAAAATATTCTATGACGCCTGCAGAGGACTGGAGATGCGAGACACTTAGCGAGACACCATTATTACTTCCTTATCTCAGAGTAGCAACAATGAACCCATTAACTCATTGTCAGCGACCTGATCGGTAAAAATGTAATAACTGGTGTTCGCTTTAATTCATTTTTTAAAGCAGAATCATTTAGAATGTGAATGTTTTCTGCTCGTCTTTGTCTTCCAAGACAGTAAAAGGATTTTTTAAAATGATGGTTGGACAAGATGATCCATTTTTCACCATTTGCTGACAATATAGAGCAGAACAAAACTGGCTCTGTAATATATGGATTTCAGCGTGTTGTCCTTACCGGGTCTTGTTTTGACAGACGCTGAATTTATCGATGACCCGTAGCCTTCATCTAATGAGAAACGTCTGCGGTATAACAAAAAGTGCTGAACTCCACTTGAAGCAGCAAAAATGTTGCTATGTTTTATGACGGCATCGGTATATTGAAAATGCGTAATCGTGGGTGCCCGTTGCCATAGTTGCATGATCAGTGGCGGCGACCGTGTAGAAGAAGGGTCGCGGGGATAATAATGTTTCGTAAAAGGTTAGTACACTAGCTTGTTGCTGTAAAGGGCTCGTGGAGCAAAGCTAATGATGAGCGGAATCTTGTTACATGGCCCTGCGGAGCAGGCGTGTGGAGAAAGGGCGCAGCCTGGCTGGTTAAAGGGCTGCAATGATGGTTACACTTCACTTCACCAGTGAACCATCATTTAGGCAAATCATGCAGGCATGGAGATTTGTTGCTCTGACAGTTCTTATGATTACAGTGTTGGACGATAACTTTGTGAAACTCCGAGATGAAAGTGAATGGACTGGACGTTGATTTGTGCATTGGGGCACAGTCAGAAAGGTCGAAGCATACAATGGTTTACAATGTCTTGGTAAGATAATTATGATAACTGTTCACCAGGAGCATCCAGTGTTCAAATTTATTTATTTTTTTGTCGTGGGCCACATTAGTTTTGGCAGATAACCGGTTTGATGGTTTACTGTGATTTTAAATCGATGTTAATCTTCTCTTTTATGAGAAGACATCTAATTTAAAAAATATAAAAAATAAATGTGCCAGCTGGTACTAATTAGCCCCAAGGACAACATGAGTAGCCCATTAATCTGTTCTAAAAACACTTTATCGGTGATGGGACACTGAACTGAAGAAGAATGGTAAAATGACACACATTTCTTCTGAACTAAATATTCTATATTTTGTAAAACAAAACAAAAAAGTATTGTATGCAATTTTACCCAAACATTAAAAACATTTTAATTATTTCAAAGCTGTCATTTTAATACCGTGATATTTTTGTTCGCGTACCATCAAAATCTCATTTTGACCCATAACATAAACGCAACAAATTCAGTAGTTAAAAAAAGAAGAGGTCAGTAAAAACAGTTTCTTCAAATATTAATACATATATTTTAAAAGGCAGAGTTGTAACACAAATTCCTGCAATATCTCAACGTTTTTACAGGTGAAGACAATTTGCAATTTTGGTATTCTAGTAAGAAACATGAAATTGTTGTACATACATTTATTTTGTGGGCCACATAATGATGCAGCGGGCTGGATCTGGCCCCCAGGCCTTAAGTTTATCTGTGATCTAGCTCAACAACCTGATATCGAACTATTTGTATCTAATACAGAGCAGAAATGGAAATCATAGTCTAGAACAAAACAGAATTGTTAATTTTAGTATACTTGATTGGTAAGGCTATAGGGTACATGCCGCGGACTTCCGACTTCTGGTATTTCACACATCAGCGTCGTTTCTGGCTATCGTTCCAACACTCGTGCCCCCCCCCCCCCCCCCCAATTGACGTCTCATAAAATGCTTCGGACAACTGAGACAGACACACTCACACCCGCCGACGGGAACGCGCAGCCGAGAGGCGGAAGCGAAAGAACTGGGACGCGGCCCACACGTCGCAAACAGGAAACGGAAACAAAGCTGATGTGTAAAAACCAGGAAGTCGGAAGTCCCGCCTCCTCCGCGGCGTATACCCCACACCGTACTCACATTGGTGCACTGGCCTCAAAGAATTGCTGATGTTCAGTGTGAGGGTTCTGACCTGAGGCGAGAAACCGCACGGCAGCGCCAAATGGAACGTCCAAGCTCAGACCTCAAAGCCTCAAGTTGAAAGAAAACATAAACATGGCTGATGCTCTTTTTTTCTAGGCGTGATGTTTTGACTTCAACGATGATGACATATTGACGCTTTTCCATGCAAATCCTGTTGCTAGGAATTCTGAAATAAAGCATAAAAAAAGATCTGAATGCAGTTTGTATAATCTGACATTTCGCAATATGTGTCTCGTAGTTCAGATACATCAATTTGCCCTGAATTTACAAATGGAAATTCCAACTTTGAGGAGCATTGGAAATTTCTAGGTCAGAGACTGAAAGCGTATCTAGAGACAGGCTGGGGGAAAAGAGGAATTATTTTTATTTCATATGCTGAACTTCAGCTATTGTTTCCCCTTAAGAGATTTTCTGGGTTACGATTGCCTCACATTAGAATATTTTGCATCAAACATGAGAGTCAAAACAACATGTCATTGATTTGTTCGCCTCTGCCTTTTTAACAGGTTGATACAAGATATGTCTGCCTTTCACACAGTCAGCTAACACATATTAAATAATTGGATGCATGACATTTGGTGTGAAATTCAGTATTCCAGTGATTCTCAAATTTTTACACCTAGTATCACCTTAAAAAAAAGTGTTCTCCAAGGTCCACCATCATGACCAACATTGAAAGAGAATAGTGTAGTAAGAGGTTCTATCTAAAAAAATGGGGAAGTTGACCCAAAATATGTTCTCTGTTCCCCCAAATTGCCCGAATACTGCGTTTGTGGAATATGAATTTAGCCGCAAAATCCATCCATCTCAGGTGGCGGCCATTTTTGCCATTTGCTGCCGACTGAAAATGACATCACAGGTGCTCAGGGTTCAAATAACGACCAATCACAGCTCAGCTGTTTTCTGAGTTTGGTCATGTGACATTCACAAGCTGAGCTCTGATTGGTCGTTACCTGAGCTGACAGCAGTCGACAGCAAGTGGCAAAATGGCCGCCCCCTTAGATGGATAAAAAAAGGGTGGATTTTGCTTCTTCATTCATATTCCGCAAATGCAAAGTTAATTAGGAAACGTATAAACTAGTTTAAAATAGCAGGGCTGCATACAACATATTATTGTTAAAGAAACAAAAAAATACAAATTGTACCTAAATATAATAAACAGCTCGCCAAGATTAAATACAAAGGTATTGAGTTTCAAAGTTAAATGCAACTGCACTGTACTTAGGCAGTGTTTTATTTTTTTCACGCAGTAGTACTGACTGCAGTTTTCAATCCTCATCAGACCGCGATAGCTTTCAACACAACAGAGCAGGAGAAATTAGTCTCGGGTGATAAACACCGGCGTCTCGCCTCTGTTTTCCACCCAAGTCTGCAAAATTGCTGGGTTGCCCTTGTCCTCCCATTCTGATGTCATTCATGCAGCGACACAGGAAACAGATTTGAAAAGGCTGGCTTTTACAAGCAATGAAAAATGGACTATTGTTGTCTTTGTGGATTTTGATGCACATAAGTCATTAAATAGTGTGTAATTTATGTGTTCGCAATGCAGTCAGGAATTCTCTTCCCACCTCTAAAAAAAAAAAACGTTTTTGCAAAACAAAAACTGAAGGAACATTCAGGGTTGCGTTGCAGTGTTAAAGTGGCTTCACCCTCCAGTCATTTACGTCACACTTAGATTTCAGTGGTCATTGGGATTGCTTTTTACGAGGCCACCGATCAATCTGTCCCGTAATTCAATCCGCCAGTCGATCATGTTTTAAATGAATAATTCACAGTCCATCAGAGAAAGCCCAGTGAAATGGTTCGCAAGTGAGTTGCTGAACTACAACCCGAGTCTAATAAGCACTAAATGTAGCTGGATCAAATGCATTTGTGCATCGCTATGATGTGAGCAGTGTGATAAAGGATGCATGTTGTTGTTTTGTCCATGTGGGATCGTGATTTGAAAAATTAAAAAATACCTGAGAAGAGGCTGATTAATGAATACTAAAAGTATAGCTAAAACTGTAGATGCTTGCAAAGAAAATGAAAGACCCGGACATCTTCAGCATTGAAAACCTGACTGAGGTTAAGATGCTGAACGTGTCATTTGAATGCCAAGCGTGAGTTTCCCTGGCCAGTACACCAATCAAAAACATTTTATTAGGAATTAGGGCTGCATTAAACTACATAAAGCAGACAAGCTTGGCAGGAGGTCGGACTCAGCACAAATAAACTCGGCCGAATGTTTTGGTTTATTTTATTATTATTTTTTTAATCAAAATGTTGGGTCAAATGAATAACCCACAAAGCAACCCATTTTTGATGACCGGCCCTATGTTTTGGATTATGTAGTTAAACCAAAAAGTTGGGTCAAATAAATAACATAATAAATAATCACATTTTTTAAAGTATTTATTTATTCATCCATTCATTTATTTATTTTACAAAACAACTCGTTCTTAGTTTTTATTTATTTATTTATATATTTATGGGGGGGGGGGGGGCTGACCCAACGTTTTGGGTTATTTATTTAAACTAAAAAATTGTGTCAAATGAATCATAATAAACAAGATTTTCTCAAACATTACAAACATATTTTCTTTGCTTTTTCATTATTTATTATTTATGCATTAATTATTATTTATGCATTAATTATTATTTATTATTAAGATGTTTTATTTTTATTTTTATTTTTATTTTATTTATAAGAAAATAACTCATTATTTTAGGACCGATCCAGTTTTGGGTTATGAATGCAAACCAGAAAGATGGGTCAGAAGAATGACACCAAACCCATTTTTTTGGGGGTTGTTTTGTGAATTAGTTATTTTGACAATCCTAATTATTATTATTATTATTATTATTATTATTATTATTATTATTATTATTATTATTATTATTTCAAAGGAACAACCCTGGGGGGTTATTTTTTGTCTTATTCATTTCACCCAACTTTGTGATTTAAATGATTACCTCAAGCATTTGGGTCAATCCCTTTTTGATTGGGTTATTTTAGAGTAATAGGGCTCTAACGCTGTCACCACTGGATTTTTTTTTTTGTAGGGGATGAACAACAATAGATTCCGAGTTGCTTGTTACCCACTAAATAAAGTGAGCGTGCCCTTTGTTGCTACACAGCCGGTCTCATTCCAACTCTGGCGCTGTAGCAGGAAGAAGCTGTAACAAAGAGATGAGCTTGTACTCAGTGAAAACTTGGAAGAGGCTCACTATGCCCTTCATCCAACTTTTGTACGTCAGTGGAGCAGAACTGAGCAGCAGCCCAGTACTCGCAGTTCTTTCAGTTTCCCCCCCCCCAACTTGTAATCATAGACGAGCGCAAGAAGAAAAAAAAAAGGATCAAACAGCCGGCCTACAGAAAAACAAATAATGTACTGTATTGCTATTTATGTCAATGTCAATTATAAGCATTATTTTCAAATGTGACAAAAAAAGATTTTTGTGTGTGCGTATTCCGCCAAAAAAGAGAGAACGACACCCTTTGCTTTGTTGAAAAGCCGAAGCTGCGTCACGGCACGGGTTCATATAGCAGCCTTAGGAGCCTGTTGCAGCACCCGCACTAGATCACATTACAGCGACACATCTTGCAGTGCGGATGCCCTGTCAGGGAGCTGTAACCAGCGGCCCAGATGGACGGGCTCACCGCCGCGACTCATTTCCTCCCCCACAAGACACCAACACCTCTTCTCCCTCCCATCTCCTGCCCCCTTGCCTCGAGCAGCACTCTCCCTCTTTGTCTGTTTCAGACTTTCGCTTGATGAAATGAAGCGATGCTCGTTCGCATTGAAAAACGTCTCCGAGGGTTGAGGCTGTTTAACATACAGACGTCAGTTGTGAAATATGTATGCGAGCATATCACAATGCATCGTATGATGAATGAGCCTTTTTAGCAAATTGCGGTAAATACAATTGTCTGATTTATTTTCGTGACATAACAAGAGTTTCTGACCCCATTTGAAAAATTATTCTCATGTACTTTTTTTAGTGGGTCAATCAGAATTAGGCACATGGCCATGGCAGACGTCCAGTGCACAAATAAGAGAAAAATAAACTATAGAGATGTTTTTTTTTCTTCTTCTTCTTCTTCTTCTTTGTGACCAGGGAGAAGCTTTATTGCTGAGAGCTGCATAAAAGGATACAAGGAGATAAGGGAAGCTAATCTCACTTAGACTGGTGAAATCTGCGAGATGGCTAATGGAGTATTGCACTATGGTCAATGAAGTAGAAGGCACTGCAGTGGGCGTTCGGTACGATGTGGGGTTTGTCATACATCAGTGGATGGAGAACAAGCAAAAATATATTCCATGCAGCAAAATGACAGACCAAATACTTTTACACAAATCATGATCCTTCTAAGGATCATTTTTCGTTCATTATAGCCGCTGAAGAACACGCACTACATTTCCAAAGAAGACATTTTGGACTGTCATTGCAGGAGATGCAATTAATAATTATGGCCCCCGTTCCATTGAAGTGGAAGAAAACCCTGCTATCATGAATGCTGGCTTACAGAAATTGCAGTCAAAAGAAACCATAAATGATCATAATTACTTGGCTGTCCACTTTAAATATATCTCATTGACTGATGGATAGACGAGCAAGATTAAAACACTTTGATTCAAGTGTGTGTGTTTGTGTATATTTAGGTGTGTGTGCGTGTATGTGTTGCCAGATATTTCAAAAATATGAAACATAACGAGCCAAGTACATAGGCATGAGGTATATGTGCTTTGGTTCACCCTAAAAATTACACAAGACTGGCATGAGCCCATTATTATTATTTTTTGGGAGGTGAAAATCCAGATTAAAATGCAGCTAGAGGAAGTTTTTTTTCTCATGTTGCTATTTGGGTCCAATTCCGACTGTTCCTAACTTTATCTTGATTACTCTTTGAGCCTGCTACAATGATCCTTTTTTTTTATATGGTTATATTTATTATTTTAAAAGTAATATATGCATTACCAACTTGAAGTGATTTTTAAAGACCCTGTAAACTGAATTCACAAAAAATGCTTACAGATAATTGCTGCGAAGACTGACTACAATTTAGTGCTGAATTGAGCATTAAACGTTTTTTTTCCCCCCCATCGTTTCAGTTTTCTCAATTCGCCAAATTCCTACTATGTAAGAACTGAGCAACATTGTGCGCATCAGCAACATGGACGTTTATAAGAATCTGGACCGCAAATGCCGCCTCCTCGCCATAGCAAGGAATAGTGACGCCACCGGCGGCCATTTTGCATTGGCACTCACTAGGCGCACCTAACTCGAATTATTGGATTTTTACGTTTCGTTTTGGTTTGTCCAATTCGATGTTGCAATTATTATTATTATTATTATTATTATTATTATTATTATCAGCAAGTCACATGCATGATTTGTTTGGCAATAGAGATACATCATGAAATTATTTTTATTTATTTTTTTATTGTGTGACATGTTCAACTTCTGAGCATGTAAATTGTTGATGGAGGGGGGGGGGGGGGGGGCGCGCCTTATAAAATCATGCCTAGAGCGCCACATTAGCCGGCCCTGAGCCCCGCGACTACTCCGTGGGACGTATTCCAGCCGTCTGAGTCTTTAAGCGGATATACTGTATTTTTACAGCTCAAGCATGTCGGGATGTGTAGGCATAAGCTTGATTTTTCACAATTTAGAAGCCTCATTTCGTATTCGTGGTGATTTTTATTTTATTTTTAATTCATTGAAATTTGGCAGGGTTGTTAACACTCCTCTGTGGTGCGTCAAATTTACAAGACATTTTTATTTTCGCTTTACAGGCACTTTAATGGCGGTTTTATGCGGCAGTCACTGACGGTGTAGTAATCCACTCACCTGACTTCAGTGAATGTGAGTGCGCCCTGTGATTGACTGGTCGAGGGTTTCATCTGAGGAGAATTGGTTATAGAAAAGGGATGGATGTTATTTTTGTTGTTTTAAAAGTTAAATGGCTGCTAGCAGGACAGAGATTGCCTTTTGTGTTTGTGTCAGGCTTCACAATCGCGGATATTCATTTTCATCGACTTCCTCATTCTTGTTAGCATTAGATAGGGAGGTTGAGCACACATGAGTATGGCTTTTTATTATTATTTTTTAATTTATTTTTTTACAATTTGTTAAACAATACAACCTTTCGTGGAGGTCTTTGCTCTACTGAGTGATACGTATTGTAGTTTACTGCAAGTTTATAGAATGCTAGTGAAAAAAAATACAGAACTGGAATGTCACCTTGTCCAAATTAGATTTTTTGCTGGGTTCATAAAAATGGACTCAAGGGACTGTGGATAATCTGAGGGCGTCTGAGGAAACTCTCCTTTTTTCCATCCACAATGGAGCTTGCCACGGGAAAGTAATGTTTCTCCTTGCCGTCTTTGTTTCTGCTGCTCTCCATTTGTCAAGTCCCCACTCGATGCTTCATGCTCTTTCCTTATTACCACTCGCGCCGACTGTAAGGGCAGCCCTCGGGATATGTCAGCATGCAGATCCATTAAATTATTAGACCTCGTTTATTATTAACTCTGTTGCATACAGGACTGGCCGTGAGCTTTTAATATTCATGCGGCATGACTGTTCCCAACAGATGCTAACAGGACCAAGTGGGATCCGATTAATGCAGTCAAGTGCAGAACACGGCGAGCAAAGCACACATTTTGACAGCGAGCGTTTTAATAATTAGTGCTATTACGGGTCAGCATCAAGACATGCACACGAGCTGTTTAGCGAAGTAAATAGTCAAATAACGGTCAAGACACAAACCCGACTTTCTTGGCCTATCAGTGCTGCGGGGAATTTGGTGCACTCAGTTGGAAGATTTTGACTGTCGTGATGGTACGTCGTGTCATTTCTTTTATTTTTTGTTATCCCTTCGTACTAACTACATCAAGCAAGAGAGTGAGAGCTCCAGGCGCGAACATGTTTTTGTTCCGAAGCAGCCATAACCAAAAATGGCCACAAAGTGCTAATATAATCTGTTGTGTTCTTGCCGGGCTGTAAATTCGTCATCAAACGAGCCTTCCAGTGAGTCACCCGTAAGATTAGTCTCTTTTCGAGACTCGCTCTGCGCCTCTTTGCTTAATTTCCTCTCTTTCTTTGTCCCCTGCATGTTGACCTTGTCCCTTTTTTTTTTCCACCTTGCTCCATTGTGAGATCGTTCACGATATGTGTGAGCAGTGAGGTGTCCAGCGCGTAAATTGCCTGTTTATTTCCAGTCATTGCATCAATTATGCTTATACAGCATTACAATGAGTGTGCGTATGTGCGAACTACAGAGATAATGAATTAAGAACGCAAAGGCACACACCAGGAGCAGTAAAAGCACCATTTCAGTTCATATAAGTGAGGAAAACGGGGGCTGTGCAAGTGTGTGTGTGTATATAAAGTAAGCGTACGTTACATGGAGGAAGATCAACAACGTGACGGTTTCTTCTCTGGGGACGAGAGGCGCGTTCCATGACAGGCTGCGATGATTAGTGGAGCTTTGTGGGCAGAATTTCTCAAACACAGGCAGCCGAGGCCGTGACTGCAACTCTTCAATTTGTCTCGTCGCAATTCAACCTCAGTGGATGCAATGTGCACATTTGCAACATGTGTGATCAAGCTTTGTGCTTGGAGACGTGAACATGATGTAAATTATGAACACATTTGACGCAGTTACAATATCACATTTATAAATATTTCAGTGGTAAGTTTTAATGGACATTATCAGTGTCAGATACATTATTAATTTAACTATACGTTTAGACCAGACCAGGCGGACATGTAATATTAAATGTTAAATGGACTTTTGTTTTTTTTATATACCGCTTTTAACTACACCATATGGCGCCCAAAGCGCTTTACAATGCCTCATATTCACACACACACATTCACACACCAATGTAATTAACATTACAGTAATTGCAAATAACAGTGCAGGTGAGTATCAGCATTGCAGATTGACGGTTGAAACCAGAATAAATGTGATATGTGATATGTCGCGCTAACTGAAAGTCTGTAAATGGTGATTTTTTGGGGGGAAATTACATTTGTATTTTTTCCTCATATTAAGAAATATAAACATGTTTTGAAGCTAATCTAAAAAAAAATATTTTAGGAAAAGACAACCTGTGATCCGCTCTGCCAAAAAGTCATGTGTGACTTATATATTATTATTATAATACTCCCCAATATCTGCATGTCACAGATATTACTTATTGACAAAAATAGATGAATGGACTATATGCCATCGAGGAGGCGGGACTTCTGACTTCCAGGTTTTCACCCATCAACTTTGTTTCTGTTTGCGGTTTGCGACGTGTGGGCCGCGTCCCAGTACTTGCGCTTCCGCCTTTTGTGCCCCTCGATTGCGCGCGTGTCGTGTCAGTCTCAGTGTCCAAAGCATTTCAGATAGCCGAGACGATGATGTGTAAAAGTCGGAAGTCGGAAGTCCCTGGCATCTACCCCATTGGTCAAAAAATTCAAACGTGAGATTTCTCATAAAAAAATACCCTCCTTTCGGTCTTTAATTTCATTTCCACGCAGCCCAAAGATTAAAATTTTATTGAAAGTGTATGAAAATAAGTGATCAGTAGACAATTGTGCATCATTAGCAAATGTGTGCTTTTAGCCGACTGCTAGCTAGCGCATCTTAGGAAACCTGCCTCAAAATAACCTGGAGTTTCTTCTTCTAATGTCATTTGAGACAAATAATTAATATAAATGGAGATGGCAACCAATAAAAGTTTAAATACACCATAATGAGACTCTCCAACACAAAACTGCGTAACAACTACGGCCAGATGCTAACCGTCGGAACGTTAAAGGGTTGACCCTTCCTTATAGCAAAAGCGAATGTCGTCCTGGGAACCGGACATCGGCGAATGTTTGTAATCCAAATACAGTTAATCCTCATTTCCAGTATCTTTTTCTTTAACGAGTATATTTCTACTCTTAATTGAATGTATTCATGCACTAAAAAGTAGTTATGGCATAATCACGACGGCGTTAAACGCGCCTGTTTACATGCAAGCTATTACAGTATAAGATCATTACAGTTAATAGATGTATTATTATGGTGATAGTTTACAGTAGTGTAGAACTACACTGCATTCATCGTGCTGAGATTATACTGAGACCTGCTTGTAATATTTTAGTTAGGTACATCAATAGCTAAATATTGAAAAAAAATATATATATTTTAATAAAAAGGCTGACTTCATAAAACAAGACTAACCAAAAAAAGTGCATAATCTTTAAAGTATTAAAAAAATATGTATCATGTATACATCAAAAATATGCACGATCTTTAAATCATTCAATCAATCATTATTTTCCCACACCCACATTGACGAGCGTATTAGATTTGTGCACATGAAATGTCGAAGTAAATCCATGCATTAGAAGAAACTACTTTTAATCAGCCGTTGAAAAGCCAATCAAACGAGCCTGGCTCATTACTGTCAAGAGCAAAGGCCGTGAAAAACACGGATGACAGATTTAGTGGCCTCTATCCCCGCTGGGACGCGTGCACAGTTTTATGGTAAGGGAAACAATTTATCACAAGGCAATTCATCTGTGGTTAACTTTTAATTAATGTTGGACGATGACGACTTTGAATATGCCCAGCCTTGCCTGCTGCCCTGTCTGCTGTGTTTGTTTCTCTTTTCAAAACTCCACATCTCTTTTCCACAATATGCATCCTACTCCTTAAAGCAACAGTACGTTTACAATACTATTGTTGCGGTACGGCAGCATGGTGCGCTAGTGGTTTGCACGTTGCCTCACATTTCTGAGGTTTGGGATTTAAATCTCGGCTCTGGTGTTTCTGTGTGGACTTTGCGTGTTCTCGCAGTACTTGTTGGGGGGGGGGGGGGGGGAGTGCCGGTTTCCTCCCATATACGCTGCCTTTTGCCCAATATGTGGTATCGAAAACAGGTGAATTAAAGCTTGTCACTAGAGTTTGGAATTGACGGTAGCAAGTTTGAACAGTAACAATGGAAACCTTGCTAGCCTTACACAACACCGTCGAACCAGCGATGGCTAGTCGATAGAGGGTGCTAGGATGTCACCGCAACACGCGTGCTGGTCACTGCATCACTTTCCTTAACTCATTCACTCCCAGCCATTTTCACTGAAGCAATCCCCTTCACTCCCAGCTGTTTTACTGGATTTCGACTGATTTGGCAAGGCCCACAGAATATTGCGTTCTATTGATATAAGAACATGGAACCTACCAAAAGAAAGATTAGAGTCTCTTCTTTCATCAGGAAATAAAAGTATATTTTAATCTGTTTCCGTTCTTAGCAATAGAATATAACTAAGTTTCATCATTATTCACAAATCTATTTAGAAATGTGAGAAATTCACCTGCAGGCCGTTTGTGTAATAACTACAATTTTCTTCAATCGTTCTTTGCAGTTGAGGCTGCATCAAAGCCTTCTGTATGCTCTAGCATTTAAAAAAAAAAACATTTACGTCTTTGGGACACTTAAAACATTTACAACAGAACGCATTTATACGTTTTTGGGAGCAAATGAGTTAAAGGCAAAACATGAAAATCTGATTATTATTCGTAATCAATACAAATATGTGCACTGTATATCCATTTTGAGACGAGCAGGCTATATAGCATACCATGATGCATTTAAAGGGAATGTGAGAAGAGCCGATTTGATTGGCAGCGAATCGAGTTGGCTGTGTTCACGGCCACGGCGCTCAAATTGTCCTTTTTGAAATGAGCGGGCTTGTGTGCGTCTGCGAGATTACCAACATCTGATCTAAAACCTGCCCGTATATTTGAACAGGAAATACGCACATTCCGCTATTTTAATGATGACATCATTGATAATTATTAGATTGAAAAAGAAAGTCAATGTAAAGCATGGACTACAGAACTAAAATGGGACATAATTTATTGTAATCATCAGTTCTTTTTACGTTTTTTTTATTTTATTTTATTTATTTATTTTTATATATATATTTTTGTTATACTCTTTATGCAGGGGAAGGAAAAGCGGGGGGCAGCACTGCCTCACTTGCCTGTACCCTAACCGCACCGCTCTCATTATAGTTTGACGTGCAGTAGTTGCATGTGATGATGGTGGCGTGTCGTCGTTTGTAAACATTTCAATTGACAGGTCAAAGATGATTGAAAAATGGAGGAGCGAGAGGAGGCCGCAAATTGGAAACTCTGAAGTGGATGTGTTCACCACTTGGTCAATGTGCCCCCCAATTAATAAAATAACATGAATAATAATCACTAGCGTTGCCACGGTAACCTCCTAAAAACCCTCAAAATGATCTTGCAAAAGTAAAAAGTTAGACTTAACATTCCTACATGGTGTTGCTTCGAACTTTTGTTTGTCCGGTTACTCATCTGTTTTCGCCACTTCATTTGCACAGCTTCTCTATTAACTCTCCACTCTATATTCCTTTCATGTTTACATTAGTTTCGCCGGCCAGCTCCTGAGGCTCAGTCCCTGCCAATGTTTGTGTTTGGGTGAAAGCTGCACCCTATTTCCTGTATTTTATCATCTCCCTATACCAGCTCATGTAATGCCTTCTTTATCCATACCCACCCCCCCCCCCCTCATCCCCTCTGGTCTGTCCAACAACATTGAGGATGAAACTAAAAAGATCTACTGAATGAGCGCAGTGGAGGAAAGGATCAATATAATAGCCAGGGCTCAAAAAACAGAGCAAATTGGACAGTCGTGAATGCAGAGGTGGCCTTGATGTAGAAAGGTCCACATTATAATAAAACCCTATGATTGATTCTGAGTGTCGATAGAGAAAAAGAGTATAATTAGCAATACACAGCGCTTCTTAACATGTCTTAATTAACCATGTAAAAGCTTTCATAGGAGGACAGATGCGCTTTTTCATTACAACGGGAACAGTTGCCATTGAGAAGAAAAAAAAGTCAAACCAGCCAATCGTCGAACAAGAAAGCGGCGAGTATGACAAAGACGCGTCCAAGCCAACTGCTCATATGATTTCATCACATTTGGTGATTTTCACCCCCTTAATGTGTCATCTTTGACATCCCAGACGACACCGCTCTCTGCCACCTCCGTCGCTGAATAGACATTATGTGCCGCCGCATTAAAAGTCTGATCACATCACCGGCTCGCTGTGTGTGTGTGTGTGTGTGTGAGAGGAGTGTGTGAGTGTCAAATCATCGCAGCGTCGCTTTCTGCACATCTATCACTGTAAAATCACAGCGAGCTACAAACCACTTACAGCAGGCGTGAAGGTTTGAATCTTTTATGAGGATGTGCTGTAATAACAGACCTGTGCAACAAAATCCTCCGTTTAGACAGCAGGCCATTTAGGAACTACAGATTATACTGGATCTTGAAGATGGACTTCAACGATATTTGATTTCATAACATTGTCATCTAACACGTTGGAGCTCATTAATGGCACCGCAAAGATAGAACTGAAGAAACGTCAGAGGGAGTTTATGTTAAATAGATGTTTAAATGGAGGCAAAAGACAGCAACGCCACTGAAATATGTTTGAGTACCATTAAATCCCATTTTCAACCGACAGCCAATATTTGTCATGAAGGTTTTTCGCTTTTCAGGGGTGTAGTTATGATTCAATAAGTCGTGATAGTTAGACTGTGCAAGTCATAATATTACCACAGCCAGCTACAGCCTTGTCATTTTATCAACTGAATATTCGTCATAATATGAAACCTTTTTTCCTGAAACCTTAGCAACATACAAGAGAATAGTTTGTATCAATTATTAGTTATTTTTTGTACTGCGCTGTCAAAAAAAAAAGTGGGTGAACATAAAATTTAAAGGCAAAAAAAAGGGCAATTAAATTGGGCAATTCAACCAAATATTTTCAGTTTTGCTGTTGCGAAAATTGGCTTTGCCACATATTACAACAAAGTTTGCCCCTTATATTGTCACCCAACTAAAAAATATAAATAAAATTGTTGCCATAAATATAAAAAAATTATATATATATTTTAAAAAAATAATAATAATTTTTTTTTATTTTTTGTGGGGGAGGGGAGCTCAGTTCATTTGGTAATTTTACCGATTTGACATGTCATCATCATTGCTCTCTTTTTTATTTTTTATAAATTTTTATTTTGTATGTGCGTGTGTATGCATTAGTTCACCTAAAACCTATTAAAAAATATATATATATATATTTTAAAATGGCTCCAATTTAAATGACCGTTTTACAAAAAGTATCCAAAATGGAATTCCTTCTCCCCCATTCTTGTAATGTTTGTAGTTGATGTGGAGTCTTTTCTGAATACAAATTTGATAAGAATCTGCCTTTATGTTTGATTCTTATAGTCAATCCCAATTATATGCATTATTTTCACACCATTGCAAGCAAACAACATGGCTGAGACATCATTGTTTATCCTACCACTCACAATCATGGTTTCATGAAATAAAATAATGAAATGATCCCATGCATTGTATGACCCACATATATCTTGGAAATGATTTCAAACTAATCTTGCCCCGTGACACTTTGAAGTAGATTTTCATTGTACTTGGCCGTTGATGTGTTTGCTTCTATTTTGCAATAAACTCATTGCTCTGTATTAAATGTAAAGCAGGAACTCGGAGGCAGGTGTGTGAGTGGTGCACAGTGTTAATAATTGCAATCCCAAGCGTAACAGCAAAAATAATAGCTAATAAATATATTACAATATGACCGTAGACTGCGACAGAAGGATGTTTGTTTGCGACCAGCGGCTGTTAAAGCGCCAAACAGTTCCAATGTTTTCCGGGAGACTGAGTGCCACAGCACGACACATACTTAACCATGCATCCGAGATGCTGTTTGGCGGCATCCACCATGTGGTCACGTTTCATAGCCGGGAGGACGCACCTCATGCTGTCATTACTCACAACACTCCTTTGGCACCATTTTTAAACACGAGGACAGAAAGGGTCCTCAGAGTCTTTGTGAGTAATTACTATTCTTCCTGTAGCACACGGAGGCACTGGAGATTTCACTATTATTTCAATAAAACGGCTAAGGATATTTCCATCTTAACAGTAGGGCCTACTGTGAAAGATTTTGGCCGCTACTAGCTTTGTTGTGTTAATCACCTCTTCTTTTTTTTTCACAGCAGACATTTTGAAATGCTTTTCTGATGAAACATTGACTTCAAACTTGTTTGAATGGTACCTTTGCCATGGCCTGAGGGGGTCTGTATCATTGTTACTGGCACTAAGCTAACTTTGAAGAGGATGGTAGGAACACTGCAAAGACGGAAGTCAATTTGAATGTCGACGCAGACAAAAAAAAAAACGACGCAGTGCGCTTGTCCTTATGGAAAATGTGGTCGTCCTTCAGGCATAACATTACCGCTTTTTGTCCATGTGGTGCCGTCATAATCAACATTAACTGAAAGTTCCTTAGTGTTGCTTTACTTTTTTTAAGTGATAGGTTCTTTTTAGGTTTTGAGAATGATTAGATTATACAAAAAAATAATAATAATAAAAAATCAAACCTGATTTCCAGTCAAAGTTGATGTTTGTTGTCATTTACTCAAATGGTCATCGTATTACTGATTACTTTGATTCCAAATGTGGACGTCTGTTCAGGGCAGGGGTGGATCTATTCCTGGGGGGGGGGGGGCAGTATTGTGAGCCACCCCAAAATCATAAAAAATTGCAAACTGATTATCACCTTTAACAGGTGTTAATAATAACTATAAAAGAAAACAAAAATAACCCAACTTAAAATGACTAATACATAATTGCTTGATTAATTGGTTTTATCTTATTTAATAAAAACGGACAATGTCAAAGTAGCCCTTTGTTTTCTCTGTAGGAGGCCCTTGAACAGTGGCTTGAAACTGACTATATAGGAAACTACTGTAAAATCCATGTGTAGCGCACCAGAAATAGTAACTTTCTGCCACCATGTAAAAAAAAATGGCTATAAGTAAACTTGCCTCACCCACATACTCTATAGGCCACACACACACACACACACACATGCAGAACAAAATCATATGGATAACAGATGAGAGATTTTAGTCAATCCAACAAGTACTGATGTCAAGTAAATGGATGTACAGCCAAAAGCCAAAATGGCCGCCCGTTGAGATGGTTAAAAATGGCGGATTTTCTCTTGAATTCATAACCTATGCACAAATGCAATATTAATCAGTATACAGTAATACTGTGTTTAGACTAGTGGGGCGCATAGAACAATATATCGTAAAGAACATTTTTGACGTGACTTAAAATTCATAATAACAACAATCTTAATGTTTCTCAGTCAGATCGAATCTGCAGCAACCCAGATGGCAGACAAAGAGGGTTTGCAGTCAGTCTGAGTCAGCACATTTTTACACACGGCACATCTGCAATTTCAGCTATAGCGATCTTCTCGGGATTGAGCGCGCCAATGCCAGGGTGATTGACGGCTCTTGTTAATGGTAGGATTTCTGGGAGGAGAACAGCAGGTTAGTGTCAAGGTCAATCGGGAGCCGTTTGGCAGAAATCCAATTGGAGAATTCAACGAGAAAATTGGAAACACGCAACCCCTCCTGTGAGTCAGAGTGGTGAATCAAAAGGTCAGTTTGGGTGTGCGTGGATGTGGTGACAGCATCAAGAAGAGGAATTGTGATCATATGGTTTATGCAAATGTTTTCAACTGCTGCAGATGTTCAACTTCGCCAGAAGTGACAATGATACTTTGTTTGGATCAATACAATAAAATAAGTTTTTGGATATTTTTTTATGTATTTATTTAGACTTTTCTGCCTTTTTTTTTTTTTTTTTTTTTTAAATTCTGTCACATTTTGGCAATTTTGTGGACATTTTATGATATATTTCGGAATTTCTTCTTCCTTTTTTGGACATTTTATTGTCACTTTTTGGTCAATTGTAGTTTTTCATGTACCTTTTTTTTTTTTTAACTTAAAAATTTGGACTGTGACAATTAAAAAAAACATTTATTTATTCAATTTTATTTCATCATTAATTTATTTAAAGAATATTGTATAAAAAAAAACAAAAAAAGAAGTTCATTTCTACAATTGTTTTTAGAGATCAACAGCGAGCCACGGGAGAGTGACTAAAGAGCCACAAGTGGCTCCAGAGCCAAAGGTTGCAGACCCCTGGACGAGCACAACTCAAAATAAATAAGAGTGTGGAAAGTCCAAAGGAAACAGTATAACTGCATATAATAACAACAACAAGCGCTGAAAGCAAAGAAAGGCAACTGTATTTATATAGCATATTTCATGCGCAAAGCAACTCAATGTATTTCACACAATCAAGAGTAAAACATTTAAAAGCATTTACAAACAAAAGAGTCAAATATATCTAAAAGCAATGGAAATAAATACAAAGTAGCTTCATGAAATTACTAAAAGACAATGAAAATTATTTTAAAAGACCTTTATCATCGGAATGTTTTGGGCTGACTTCATTTCTGTTGGCAGCTTGTACCATTTGCATGCAGCATAACAGCTAAATGCTGCTTCACCATATTTGCTTTGAACTTTGGCCACCACTAATTGACACAAATCTGCAGATCTCAGAGTCCTACTGGCTTTATAATAAGAATTTCTTTAGTGTGTTCCGGACCTAAACCGTTCAGTGAAGTATAGACCAGTAGCAGAAATTTAAAATGTATTCTACAGCAGACTGGGAGCCAGTATAGATCCTTAACGTCTGGTCCTGATCTCTTTGTTGTGGTAAGAAACGTGAGAAGAATGAAATGGTGCAAAACAGTGAAGCTTGATGAAAAAACAACAACAAAAAATAAAAAAGCAAAAGAGTACAAATAAATGAGAACTGTCGTTACATTCTCACATGCTCCTCTTTGAAGATGTCCTTGCTATAAGTACTAAGAACAGAGCTATACAAATTTTAAAAAAAAATCTATTTCCATACAACTTATCTTCATGGGTGTGTTGGAGTTTATCCTAACGGACTTTGGGCTGATTTCTTGATGTCAACTCTGGTGGCTTGGGGTGTTTTAGCAGCTGTAGTTGGTCCTCACCCATCTGCTCAAAAACACAGTTTGGCCCCAAAATTGTAAATGTTGAACTTGTTTCAAGTTGCAAATCCTTATTTGTGTGGTCAACGCAGAGTCTGGCCGAATTATGTGTTTGTGATGTGGAACGGAATGATAGCCAATTAGGAAGCAATCTGAAGCTCACGCTGTTGCCGGACAGCAATAAAGGAGCATCTTGTTGTCTTGACGTGTGAGTGTTTGTATAATGTGTCTCACGAGTCATTCACTTCAATGAAAAAAAAAAAAAATGACAAGGACAGTTTGCGACCACATTGTAATTGGGCAGAAAAGCTAACGGTCTAGCTTCTTCTCTTTCTCTATTGTTTCTTCTTTGTTGTATTTTCAAGCAGTCTGGATGCCCTGTGGCGCCATTTAAAAATCAGTTAGGATATTTAAAATCATTGCTGACTGTGCGACTCTATTTGACACTGCTTGATTATAGTCTAATATGCCAGATTTCCTACCTTAACGCACTCATATTTCACAACTTTAGCATTCATTTGAATCCGAGTTTGGCTTAAGGTTGATCTGAAAGTATTTTAACTTCTTTTGTCAGATGTACTTAAAGTCCCGTGAGTGACAAATGCATGATTTATTTGCACAATAGGCGTTTTTGAAGTGAAAACCTTTGACGAAGGTTACTGTGATATCATCATATTTTAGCTAGGATAGCAGACTCGGAAGTATTTCTTTGAACTCACTTTGATCGGATTTTTACGGAGAGTCTTTCATCAACTGAGCGCAGATGAGGGCAGCGTTCTATTTGATGGAAAATCAAATGAATTTTCAAGTGGTTTGACAGTTTATTTTTATAATTGGTATTAAAAGCGCACAGAGAAATTTCAATAAGCGTCAGCAAAGCTTTTGCAAACACACTTTTGATTTATGCTCAAGAGGCCGTAATGAAAGTTGAAGACTAAATCATGTAATCCTCTCCCCCCCCAAAAAAAATAAAGACCTTCAACTAGTTTGCTGTATGTGACATGTGCCATACAGGGCACTTGACAGGCGATGTCCTGCAGAGAGATCAGTAATGCCATTACAGTTTCATTCCACAATGTGACATCTTGACACTTGATTTACATTGACGGTCAGCTGTGATCCCCTTGTGATTTTTTTTATCTGTCATCACTTCCTCCACAGAGCGCCCATCCGACACCAGCGGCGGCATCTCATTGACATAAAAACGGGAAGTAAAAAGACTCCAGAGAGCTTCTGCGGCTGATAGTGGCAACACACTTCCAAACAACACCTCGTGCATCACAGTTTATGGACGACGTGTCGACAGGAGCTGGAGAAGATACAGCTGGCACACTTTAAAGAATCGCGTGTGGGGGGGGGGAGGGGGGAGGGAGAATGTAGAGCAAATGGCACTGAAAGAAAGGTAAGGTTACTTTTTTTTTGTTTCTCTCAAAGTGATGTCAATTGCTTGTAATGTTGGAGCAGATTTTACATTCAAATGTTTGTTTTTTTTAAATGTGATGTTTGATACCACTTTTTTCAGATCGATACTAGTACTCAACTCTTGCGTAGTCAGTAGTCACAGATACTGACACCAAGTACCGATACCACTTGTACTTTTGATACATAACATTTCCCCAAAAAGCAATGACGGATCATTTTAAAGAAAGAACTGTATATGCCAATACTGTATAGCATTTTCTCTTAAAATTGCATTCAATTAATGGCAATTTTCTATTCTTCTAATTTATTTTTCTGATCGTAAAAACATTTACAAGAGGACAGTCGCGACTATGATCCCTTGAAATAAAGCCAGGTATCACCCATCCCTATTTTTTTTGTACATGAGTACAATATATATGGATATAGTGTATAGCAGAAGTCAACCCAAAAATGTTCTTTACAATAACATGTTCTATACAGCCCTCCTAATCTAAATAACGTATTCTGATTAATATTTCATTTGTGGAATATGAATAAAGCAGCAAAATCCACCCGTTTTTATTCATCTCAGGGGGCGGCCATTTTAACACTTTCTGTCCACTGAAAATGACATCACAGTTGCTCAGGTAAAAAAACAAAAACAATCACGGCTCAGCTTGTAAAAGTCACATGACCAAACTTAGAGAACAGGTGAGCCGTGATTGGCCGTTACCTGAGCCCTGACTGGGCAACTGTGATGCCATTTTCAGTCGACAGCAAGTGGCAAAATGGCCGCCCCCTGAAATGGATAATAGTGGGTGGACTTTGATCCTTAATTCATGTTCCACAAATACAGTATTAATCAGAATGTTGTGTTTAGACTAGTGGGGGTACATACAACATACTGTATTAATTTAAAGAATATTTTTGGGTTGATTTTCCCTTTCAATGATTGTTAGTTTGCACAAGCATCTCCAATCCACGAATGGTAGAATTAAATTGAGGTTTTTATATTGACAACTTTTGTCAATGGCAAACATTTCTGAGAGGAGAATAGCACGTTAGTGTCAAGGGCAGGAAACATGCAACATGAAAATGTGCCGCTCATTCAAAATGAAAAATAAATAAATAAATATTTCCTGGTTATTGTGAACCAAAATGGTAGAATTATATTGCATAAAAGTGTTCGTTCTTTTACATTTTCACTCTTCTTGCAATATTTTTCTTGTTTTGGAAAAAGAGGCAACACAGTTGTAACAGGAAATGGGCCAAATATGTAATCGTAATCAAGCTGTATAGAGAATGCCTCCATTCAACCAGATGGTGAGAGTAGTAAATGTTGTTCAACAAGCTTCTGGAGTTCTCCGAGATCATCAAGTATTCATTGCGCTGAGACGTGGTTCTTTGTGCACAAAAAGAACAAAAATCGGCTGTTTTAATGCCAAAGTGAACACAACAAATGGCAATTTAGAATAAAACTGTCTCAGGCTGTTTTTTTGTTGCCTTTTTTGCTCCGATGAAGAAAAACAAAACATTGAATGATTGTAGAAAATGGCTTTGACATCACATTTACTTGGCTGTCAGTCCAGAATTGAGTTGCAAATGAAGGAGAGTCGAGAGAGTACTTTTTGAACAAGAGATAACTTAACCGAGTTCAACCATCTGAACTCGCTCGATCAATAAAGCTACTTGTATAATCTATGAAAATTGCTTTGAACACACAGTGATCATCAAAGTTCCGTTCAACGAAACTGTGTCCCATGATACTTGCACTTGCTTGTTTCATTTTATCCATCATTCATTTGATTTTGGAAAAGTCTATCATTCTCGACTGATCCTATTTAAACATAATTCATGTTTTGGTGTGAAAGTGAGGTCACGTGATTTCACAAATGCATTAAGAAAAGATGTGCGTTTCGCGTGCTTGGCAACCGTGTGAGGTAGACTCGAGATGAGCAAAAATAAAACGGTGATGACAATAAGAATAGAAGTTGCACAGATGACAGTCGATGCAGGAGGAAGGCCCCACGCTGTGAAGTCTCTGCCACACTCCTGATGATCTTTTTCGGAGCCCCAAAGGCAGCTTATATGTTTATTAATCTGCTGCTATCTTCACCACAGTGCACATAATCAGCTCCAACATTGTGCAAAGATAATATTCAACAATAATGGTCAACATTTGCATAAACGGCATGCATACAGTGGTTATCTTGAAACAACAAATTCTGGTCCAGCACACAGAAGTGAAATTCCTGCAAATGTACTTGAATTTGATTTACTGATTTCATGTCATGTCATTATTTTTTTCCAAGTCACATTACTGATGCCATTCCCATTTGGATCACATTTGATTAGACAGAAGGAGCTTGTAGCTGAATGTTGAATGTTTTTTGTTGTTGCCAGCATTTATTGTTTCAGCCTCTCAAGAGAAGCCATTTGTTCTCCTTAAGATTTCAGTTTGGAGGATATAAAGTCTGTTGAAAATGGGATCAAGCAAATGTTGCGTTTAGCGAGAGTCGACATTAAGAAAGATCTTTTTGTAGACACAGAAGAAGCAAGGGAAATTATGCAGGGAAATGAACCAAAAACATTTTTGACTGTTCCAAATTAAATCCCAGTGATAAACAGATTGAACAAAAAGAGGACATGGCGAGGAGACATGAGTGCTTTGTATATTTATGGATGGAACAAAGAGTGTATTGTCGGATGCGTCATCACTCCCATCAGCCAAGAGATAGAAACGTACCATTAATTTCATGCAATTTTAATGTGAAAACCTAGACTACCTTTTGAAGCTCATCGAGAGAAGGCCAAGAATGTGCAAAAAGGTAATCGGATCAAATTTATGGCTATTTAGTTCTGTATTTATTTTATTGTCCTAGTTTTAATGCCTTCAGTGAAATTCTACAATGTACATAGTCATGAAAAAAGCATATATATATATATATATATATATATATTAGGGGTGAGAATTGATTCGATTCGTATCACGATTCATAGGTGACGATTCGATTCGATACCGATGAATCCCGATACAAATCTATAAATTGATTTATTGCGATTATAATTTTTTTGCTTAATGTGTGAATCTTAACCCTAAGTAAGATGTTTTGTTGAATATTCCCATAAAAAATGTATGCTTAAAAATTGATTTGATTCAAGAATTGCTGTAATATCGCGATATATTGCCGAATCGATTTTTTCTAACACCCCTAATATATCTCGTGGCTCAGTTTTTCGTCCCCGAGACGGGCAGATTACAGGTAAATCCCTCGCAAAAGGGCGGGCTGCCCTGCAGAAAGATGCGTACAAAGAAGAGAATTAATCTGACATTGACTGGGCGTGGGAGAGGATTTTACTCAAACTATACCACATGTAAAGTCAATACAAAAAGGTTGAATGCTTCCCCTTAGAGCTGTAGCATATGCTAATCACGTTTGTTTGTTTGCTTGTTAGCTAGCAGGATTATGGGTGAAGAGTTTGTACAGAACACAGCACAAGAAGCGTCCAGGCTGGTCCACAGATATGATAGACCACTTAAATCAGTGATCTGGGGTTGCCGTGGCTATGGCATTTTCAAGTAAAATAACTACATACGGGTGCTTTAAATATTGATAGGGTATTAGTGCACCTTCAGAATATGCCTCTGTTCGCAGGCCTTGAGATTACAGAATGGAGGATCTTTTTTGCTCAGCCCCATTGGTGTCTAATGCTGCAAGCTTGGCAGACAAGTCTGCAAATAAACTTTAGATGTGTCACTCGTGCCAGTGATCATATTTCACTCTTTGATCACCTCCTCTCTGTCGACATCCGGAGCTCATTTGGCTCCTATTTAATGCTGCTGTTTGTGCTAACATAAATTAGAGGAAATTGTTTACTCTCAGACAGTAAACCTCTCTCTTTTGTTTTGTTTTTTATAGAAAATCTTCTTGTAAAAGTATCTTCTTCCTTCAAGCCAAGGCTGTTGTTTTTGTCACGCTTCAAGAAGGGATTTTAGTGGAATTTCGTTTTTTTGTTTTCCTTCTAATTTTCTGCAAAAGGAAGTCAAGGAGAGAGGTTTCCTGCTCGAATTGGTTTATATATATATATATATATATATATATATATATATATATATTAAATTTATTTATTTATATATATATATTTATATATATATTTATTTATATTTATATATATATTAAATTTATTTATTTATATATATATATTTATATATATATATATTTATTTATATATATATATTTATATATATATATATATATATATATATATATATATATATATATATATATATATATATATATATATGGGGAAGCATTCAAGCCTTTTGTATTGACTTTACATGTGGTACAGTTTGAGTAAAATCCTCTCCCACGCCCAGTCAATGTCAGATTAATTCTCCTCTTTGTACGCATCTTTCCGCCCTTTTGCGAGGGATTTACCTGTAATCTGCCCGTCTCGGGGATGAAACACTGAGCCACGAAAATTTAGGGGTAGCAGCAGTGGGTCTCATTGAAGTCGACCGGTGGCGCTATTGACAGCACAGGTTACAGCGGGATACGCGGCAAAACATGTCACAGTGCTCTTGAGCTAAATATCAAGTCACTTAAGAGCTCTCGGAGCTGCACAACCCCCCCCCAATAAAAAACATCAATCTACTCTCATGTGGAGCACTCTGTATTTGCTTCTGTCTCTTGACCTTTGCCACCATCTTGTAAGCAATATATGTGCTACATTAAGATATACTGTTCTATTAAGTCAACACCATTTTATTTCATATGGATTGGAATTTAAATCAGTCAAATAGAATGTTTAATATGGGTGATATTATCATAGAGTTTTGACATCTTGGCTTTAGTTCCCCTTTAGTACAGAGAATGACCATTTTAAGGCTCGGCATGATTACACAACTCCTAATATTTGAACGTAATGAATGAAAATGAAGACTTTCATGATGATGGTTTTGATTCATACCTTGTTTTTCTGGCAATTTAAAGCCATTTTTCTACCCACCAAGTACAGTACATGATTGCAAAACAGCTACGCTATTATAGAAAATAACACACCCACATGCACACAAAGCAAATGAATAGGCCGCACTCCCCTGGCTTCTCTTCTTCTGTTTCTCATCTCAGATCCCTTCATATATTTCTGTCATCGCCTAAACTGTCATGTTTTCTGTCCTCCTTTCCACATGTCCAATCCCTCCATCAACAACAAGATACATAAACATTGCATGTAAGATAAGCTGCAGGCTTGCTATTATCTTTTCCCTGCCGTCAGTAAAGTGGATCTCCCGACCCCGCCGGTCATTTCAAATCTTGTTCCGTCTCTCTGTGGGGAGGGGGGCTTAATGGCAAATGGGATTCAAAGGTCCTCACTCAAAGCTTCTTTTCTGTCACTCTCTCCATCTTTGCCTTTTTTTTTACTAATTTGTAAATTGATCCAGTCTTGGGTTTCAGTATTAGGTTGGGGGTCGTTGTGTGTCCTGTATTCTCCCTGAGGCGACTGTCTGTCTGCTAAGCACATTACCCCACATCTCAGGCTGCTGTGCTCCCCATGTGCACGGAGATGAAATGTAGACAGAAACTGTATATGCGCATTGTCCACATATGGGTCAGTGTCCACAAATTCGTCGTGCATGGTCAGACAATCAATCAAGTGCATTTGAACCGCCAACGTCCATATGCGATACAAACAAACAATCGCAGAGCTGCCAAGTGCATTCTCAGCAATAATAATTTAATGAAATAATCTTGTGGCTCATCTGTGGAAGGAATTGTGGTTGTAAGTATTGAACAGGTTTCATTTTTCAAACGGATCTGTGAAGGATTTTTATTTTTTTTTATACATCAAAGAAATAGGCCTTTTGTTGACTTTGATCATAAGGTAGGACGATGTCTTGAGTATTTTGGCTTACACACAACAATGTAAATTCCCTACAAAGCTAATATTCCTCTGGTCAATTGCCACGCTGTTTTATTTACACCCTTGAGAATACTGTAATCTACATGAGCGCTGACTGTCTCTGTCAGCTCACTCGGATTTGAAAAGGAATCGATACTACAACGCGAGTGTGTGTCTGATGCTGTGTGGCCCATAAAGGTTTGACTAATGACCCTGGTTATTGATGACTTTAAAGGGCTCAAGTTGTCATTGTTCCAGTGTCGCATGCAGTCCGCCAGTTTTCAAAGCGCTGAATGATCGTGCATATCGTGCTCACGTGTACTCTTGTGCAGAGTCTAGAGAGGCGCGGAGACCGCAAGTAGTGACCGTGCTTGATCTCATCATTCGTTAGACATGTGCAACAGGCTACTTACTTTGCATGTTTCAAGTCGTGACAACAGCGCTCCAGCTCACAAGAAGAGGGCTCAGGCATTTAGAGAGTGTATCTTTAAAGTCTGGCAGAAGAATAAAAAAGTACAATCGTGACCACTTTTGAGAACCCCTCTCGTCATCTCAAGTAAGATATGAATTGCCAAGCATCTCATCAGAGAACACTTGCAATAGACCGGTATCCTTCTGAGCAACAGCTGTTTCGACAATTACTGTATCAGCATTGTACTTAATACTTGCAGAAAGTAATTACATGCACTTATATTGTATGTACATTACATATAATAATTTGGTTGAGCATTATATTTGAAGCCGAAGTGTAATTCTTCATCACTTTAAAACTTCAAAGACCTAGTGAAGTGTGTCTACATTGATTTTCCTCATAATTTATTTTAAGTTCCACCCACACAGAAAATACACATTCACTTCCAAATTACATTAAAGTTAAAATATTTAATTATGCACACTTTTAAAATGTGACACTTCATTATGTAGCCTTTTTTTTTTCCAATCAGAAATAGCCCTCGGCTCACCTAAATGATGAAATTAAACTCTTGTGCATTGTCTTCCCTTCTTGATCATGAAAAGTGCCTTGAGCTCTGTCTGGCTAATGGAACCATCTGCTAGCGACTCCTGGAGACTCTCAAGATCTCTTAAATAATTTAGAGTATTCTTAAGTCTTCATATCTATCAACATGGCGAGCGTAATTCTAAATGTAGAGCTGAATTTGTCAATTTGAGTTTTGAGATTTTGCTGTTGCTTTTGCACAGTTGGTTGAATATAAAATACACAGAGAAGTCCAATTCTGTCAAGATTACTCAAGTCAAAAAGGCCATTTGCAGTAAGTTTTAATTTGATGGTCTGGCTTTGTTCCGGGACCTGTCTTGCCTTGAGTGTACACTGCGAGCCTTGGTCAGGGAAAGTTACATGAGCAAAAATAACAACACCGACATGACAATGATTCAGTCTGATACAGCGTGGAGAAGTGGAAGTCGGGTGGAGGAGGAATGGTGCAGCCTAGAGGAAGCCAAAACTAAAGGAATATTAAGAATGACATGACAACAAAAGGGAATCGGCTGATCCAGTTGAATATAGGTGAAAGTTAATAACCAGAGTAAATTTTGCCAGTCCGTCATTTGTCATTCGCCAGCGGCCAGGACACCCGCCCACCCGTTCGCCGGGGCACCTCATCCACACAGGCACTCAAGTTAGTGTCGAGTGTAGCCAGACAGTGTAAGAGAAATATTGTGGCTTCAATAACTCCGCCTGATATTGTCCGTTATATTCCTATTCTCTTCCTTCCTCGCTAATGTTGCCGTGCACACCGTCGAAAATGCGTTGAACAGCCAAACGGGCTCAGTACATTCCCTCATAGGACCCCTTAGCTGTCCAATAACATGCCTGATGCAAATTAGCGCACAAAAGGACCTCTTAGCTGCCCAATAACACGCCTGACATATTACGCACGGACTGATCATCAACCTAATGCCTGCGTACAGTCGTCAACAAAACGGAATGCCCACATCTGGTAATTCCTGTATATCACCATATGCACCATCACTGCAGAAGGGGACATCTGAAAAATGATTATTAACTGTGATGTTATCTTTCTTTCTTTTGCTATAAATCATTGACGCAATAATCATGGGAATCCTTAGCAGACAATTTGTTCACACACCAGATGTTTGATCAAATGAAAAATGGTGTTATTATTATTACAAATTGTTTTGTCACTCGTTTATTTTAGATCCAATCTTATTCCAGGTGACAACAAATGAGTATTTCTTCATCTTTGCTAACTGTAATTTCTCTTTGCCTTACAGGGTCGAGGTCACTGGATTCCAGCTCACTGCAGCAATTTGAGCAATTTAAGACCAGAACGAAACTAATCCCCATACTCGCCATAATGGCAACTTTTGGTATTGCTAAATTGGAGGCTGGACTGCAATTGCTTTTACTCAGTTTGACAATGTGCGCGTGTGTGCTTGAGTTCACCGCCGCCACAATACAAGGATACATTGGCGAAAAAGACCCTGTATGTCCATCTGTGTGCAGATGCGATGAAGACTTTATTTACTGTAATGATCGTGGCCTGAGCTCCATCCCCTCACTGCCTGCTTCTGCATCTGTGCTTTACCTTCAAAACAACCAGATCAACAACCCAGGCCTTCCAACTTCCTTGGAAGGCCAGCTCACCGTACGCGTAGTCTACCTCTATGATAATGAACTGGACGAATTCCCCGTGCACTTGCCACCATCTGTCCGTGAGCTGCATTTGCAAGACAATAACATCCGCACCATTCCTCGTAGTGCTCTGGCTCGGATGCCCCTTCTGGAGAAACTTCACTTGGATGACAACTCTATTTCCACAGTTAGCATTGAGGACCAGGCTTTTGCAGACAACCCACGATTGCGCCTACTTTTTCTTTCCCGTAATCATCTATCCAGCATCCCCTCAGGTTTGCCAGCATCTCTGGAAGAACTCCGTCTGGACGACAACAGAATCTCCACTATCCCTACACATGCCTTTCGTGGTCTCACCTCGCTTAGATGTCTTGTTTTAGATGGGAATCTTCTGGCCAATCAGCGCATTGCTGATGACACCTTCTCACGTCTGTCCAACTTGACAGAATTGTCCTTAGTCCGCAACTCCCTCCAGACGCCGCCTGTCAACCTTCCTAGTGCCCATCTCCAGCGCCTGTCGCTACAGGAGAATGCCCTGATTCACATGCCCCGTGGTTCTTTGGATGGTATGCATAGGCTGCAAAGACTGGACCTCTCTGGAAATAACCTAACTACCCTGCCGCGGGGGCTGTTCAAAGACCTGGACAACTTAGGTCAGCTGCTGGTGCGAGGCAATCCTTGGCACTGTGGCTGTAACCTGCGTTGGTTGTATGACTGGTTACATGCCCGTGGTAACTCCATCACGGTGAGAGGTCTCAACTGCCACGGGCCTGAAAGGGTGCGAGAAATGGCCTTGAAAGACCTGACGACAGAGATGGAGGAATGCGAAGTGGTGAGGACATCTGGGACTAAAGACAGAGCAGGTCTTGGTGGAGGAGATAGTTCGACCACCAACACACCACCCCAAGGGTCTCTCTTCACCCTCCGGTCTAAGCGACCTGGTCAAGGACTTCCTGACTCTGGCTTGGACTTCACTCTCAGCAACAGTGGTGTAGGGAAGAGTCTGGCTCTCAATGTCAAGCCTCTTTCTCATAATAGTGTCCGTGTTACCTGGAGTGTAGCGCAGCCAAGTTCGTCCTTCAGGCTTAGTTGGCTCCGACTAGGCATTGGTAATGCCATGGGATCAATCACTGAGACCTTGGTCCGGGGTGACCGTCGGGAATATCTGCTTACATCCTTGCAACCACGCTCAAACTACATCATCTGCATGGTGCCCATGCCTGCCAGCTCAGACAACAAAGTGGGGATTTCAGGAGAAGCTGACGCCGATGAAGCTCAGGTGTGTGCAAAAGCTGAAACTTCGGATCCTAGTCCACTGGAGGAAGACGTAGATAATAGTTCGCAACCTATGACGGTGCTGCCGCTGACAGGGATTGTTGGTGGAGCTACTGCAATTGTATCTCTGGCACTTATTTTTGCAATCTTTTGCTGGTATGGTCACAGGAGTGGTCACTTGTGTTCCCGAGACCATTACACTCGCAACAGCTCCCGCAAAAGCAAGAATCATGATGACTACATTGAGTCAGGCACCAAGAAAGACAATACCATATTAGAGATCCGTGGTCCGGGGTTACAGATGACACCGATGGCAGCTTGCCAGTCAATGCAGCCTAAACCCTTACAAGAGGATTACATCATTCATACCATATACCCATCGAATGGCACCGGCCTGTACAAAGGTGCCAATCATATGTCTAATGCGAGGCAAAGTACCAACAGGGGCTATAGAGAAGGAGGAATCCCAGATATAGACTACTGTTACACATGATGTATTGTACCAGATCCTGACCACAGAATCATTGGTAAACTGTATCAGATGCACAATATTCCTCCACATGGACACTCCAGAAGCACCCTTCTGTGCCTTTGACTTCTGGTCTCCCATTCCATATTACCTGTGGTTTTCTGCACTAAGAAGACAGTATATGATTATCTGGACCTGAAACTGTGTGGGAACAATTCACCACAGGGAGCAGGCAAAATATCTTTTGTGTAAATGCACAGTGGACCATTTCTTTACATCATAGTAATGGCCCGTGTATGTTTTACTGTGTATGCTCTCTCTCTCTGTGACATGTAAGCAAAGAATGTATACACTGTGGAAAGATTGGACGATAGCGGAGACTGACGTTTGTTCTCATAAAGGATCCATTATCCAAATGGAAGTTGCGTTGAACAGACATTTCTGATGCTCATCTCCTTCTTGCTCATCTGTTACACTATGAAATTTGATCAAATCATTTTTCCAAACGCCTCAATTTTATCATTGTGCCCGACCAGCTACCCAGGGAAAGGGCTTTGTAAAGCTGTGAACTGTTCTAATTCAAAAATGAAATAACCACTTGTCTTAAAGTAAAGCTTGTCATGACCTTTTTCAGTTTGGGGCAGGTTGGAGATCTTTATATCACCAGTCAACCTTGGTTAAACCTCAGATCATTCATATTCAAGTGTCACAGTGTGTAGATAATAAAATTTGGTATTGATTGGATTATGTGCTCTTTTTTTTTTTAACTATTGATTTCTAGATATCATGTCATGCTGCACAGCTTTTTCTTTATTTTCTTCCATGTTTTTGTTGCGTTTTTGTGTACACCTTTAAACTGTTCACCCTCATATTTGTCACTATTTATGAAAACCACTTTCACATTTGTCACTATTTATGAAAAACACTTTTGAGGCATTGTTATATCAAAGCAGAAAAATTTGTCTCCAGGTTTCTACAGTATATTATATGTCTTTTTAAATAAGACCCCATGCAAATTAGGCCTTAAGGCAGCAACCTCAATTTGGCATTTGTGGAATTATGCTGATTACGCCTAGCCTGTAGACAGCCATGTTCTGAAAGTAACAAATTTAACTGGGGAAAAAAAACGTACTGGGAGTTTCCTGTTTAAGACAAATCCTTGGGAGAATGATGAATGAGGCGTCACAGTGGACTTCACAGAGCGGGCTATCCAAGTCACGAGTGAGCAAGTGGATTGACTGGTGGAGTCGTTCAAAGATGGGGTGATGAGAAAGGTTTATTGCTGTTTGTTTTTTGGATGGTAAAAGTCATTCTGACATTTTTATTACCTAGTGGCACTGAAAATGTATTAGCACTTAGGAATGAAGCGGAATAAATGTAATGAGAGACACGGTGGCGGGTAAAGTTACCTCTCCAGGCACTGGCAAAGACACAGAATTGATAGCTTTGTCATGATGAAGTTCACCCATGCATCAATATGTTTGGCATTCACAAATAGCTGTGAATTGGACCTTGGGCTAGATGTTGTTTACTACCATGTTACTTCCAAAGGGGAAACCAATTGTGCTTCCTTGACTGTTTTGTCTGCCACAGCTTTACAGTGGTTTCTGACTACATGTCAGAACAAGTTCTAGTTCTATTTGCACCCAAAAGCTAGAAATAGCAAAAAGTCACTGGCCTGGATAATTCAATTTGAGAGAATGTTGATATTCTGTAATTGCTATTTTGCAGTCATAATAAACTAGAAATATGCACACTAATCAATTAATTGTTTAGCAGAGCTGCCGTTGATTCAGTTAAAAAGTGTTTATGGTGTAAAGAAGAAAACATCACAACCACCTGTGGGAATTTAAGCCACATCCAAACTATGGCAACTCATCTGGGCAGCATTGGTTTATGCGAGTCTGGCATTGAAACAGAAGTACAGAGCATTCAGAGGAAACAATTCTATCATGCCATTGAAATTAAAAAAATTAAAAATAGCAATTCATTGATTTCCCCCAAAGAACAAAGAAATGCCCATCCCTTCTGTACCTTCTCATCATTTGTATAAATATAATCAGGACCACAACCGCACCATTTTTTTCTCTCTTGAAATTGTAGAGGGTAAAGGGTGCCACCAATTTGCGTAAAATGTACATGTGAAATTAAATGAATTTGTGTCAAATCAGATGGAATTAATAAAGGTTTTGTAATCTTTTTTTTTATTAGTGAAATCTGTCATTTCACCTCACCACAAGACCAACAGGAATTGAAAACAACTGTGCGTGGAGACATTTTTACAAAAGCAGGAAGATACTGGAATGAACGTGAGACGCCTAACTGCAAATGAAGAATTGAAATTACAGCATTTCTGGGGATTTGGTGGGCCATTTGGTTATTTGAAGATGGGTGGGAAATAATTGTGCTCACAGTTGTATTTTGAAGGACAAAATCCAACTGAATCAACTCCAATTCCTATTAAGTTGGACATGGTGTAAAATGTAAATAGAAACAATACAATGATTTGCAAATCCTTTTCAACCTATATTCAATTGAATACACTTCAAAGAAAAGATATGTATTGTACAGGTAATGTTCAACCTGAAAAACGTTCTTTTTTTTTCTTTGTGTGCAAATAAATCATTCACTCCTTTTTAACTTTATAACATATTTTTCTATTTAAAAAAAAATGCTGGGAAAGAGGCACGTTTACCACTGTGATACATCAACTTTCCCTTTAACAGTACTGAATATGCATTTGGAAACTGAGGACACTAATTGCCGAAGCTTTGTAGGTGGAATTCTTTCCATTTTCAGTGTGAGACAGGTCTGGACTGCTGGCAGGCCAGTTAAGTACCGGCACGCTTTTACTACGTAGCCATGCTGTTGTAACATGCGCAGAATGTGGGCTTGTCATTGTCTTGCTGAAATAAACAGGGACAATCCTGAAAAAGATTATGATTGGATGAGAGGACCCAGTATTTCCAAAAACAACTTAAGGTGGACTCATCAGACCACGGCATGCTTTTTAATTTTGCGTCACTAGATCCTTGGGCCCGGTGAGGTTGGCGAAATTTCTGGCTGTTGTTGATATATTGCTTTCACTTTGCGCGGTAGAGTTTTAACAAGCTGTTGTTCATGTAGCAACAAACTTTGTTAGCTGGCATTGGTTTTCATTCTAAATGGGAGAATCGTTGAAAACAAATCAATAACAATCAGTCTGCCCATTAAATACACTGTCTTAAAATGTTGTCATATACAGGTTAAAAAGGATTTGTGAATCATTGTGTTCTGTTTTTATTATTGATACATATAGTGAATGTTGTGCTCCAACATTTTCTTCATTTTTGTGGATGGAATGCAAAACAAATGTAATTTCCTTAATTAGGATATGAACGCATCTAAGTGACAGTGGCTGTATTTTCTCCTCCGTTTGTACACACTGAGAAATTACTGTGCTGTAATGAGGACTCCAGTACTTTTGTGTTATGTATGCCTGTGTCAAATGAGTTTTACTCTGATGTCTTTGACTTGGATGGACAAATCTCTGGTTATTATTACACTAAAAGCATTTCAGAAAATCACAAGAACCTAAGGAAAAATAAAATGCCACCAGTGTTTCAGTTTGTGTAATTTAGTAATTGTTCTCCTTTTTTTTTTCTTCTTTCCTTTCTGTAAATTTAATTAAATTGCCTTACAACTCTCGCCGACATTTCTTCCCTACCCACAGGCTCAGTGTAGGTGAGAGCGAGAATCAACTGCTTCGTAGCATCGTAAACAGTTTGTAATGGCAGCAACATTCCCCAGGCAGAGTACCACAAGTTAATTGGATTTGCAGCCTTCCAAGATGCTGGTGTGCGTCCCGACCAAATACAAATTAAAAGGGCAATGAAAAATTATTGTTTACCGATAATCCGTAGTCTTAGGAAAGCTTCCCTCAAAAATTAGTTGGATTACAGCAATTGCTATGTGGTGCTGTGTGGAAATACACTTTGGTTGGGCTACCAAATATTCTTCTGACATTTTGGACAATTTTTTAATTTGTAGCTTTAGTGGAAAAGTTTAGGTCTCTTCTTGTATGATTGCGCTCGAGTATAAGGCATGGTTAATGAGTTTGTCAGCCCCCTCAAACAGCTTTGAATGAACAATTACAGAGATCGTGAGGCAAGCCCTTTCACAATTGCATCCCATCATATTGCAGAGAGTCTTCCCGCAGAAAATGTGAGAAACTGTTAATACCCACAAATTAATTGCATCTAAACTCTAGTATAGTTAAGCCCAAAATGATTCTCCTGGCCAGATTTTGAGTTCATGTGAGTTTGTATTTGTTGAATTTGTAACTTCTGGTTGGAAATGAAAGTGGCGAAAGACAAAGAAACGGGTAAATAATCATGGTGAATTTTCACTGTTTTTACATCTTGGCTGTGTGATTTTTTTTGGACAATACTAAATCTGTGATACAAATGTGTAAACTAAGGGTTATTGTAAAGCATTCAAATTAACTATTCCATTAATAGATATCCCTGCATTGAGGAGGACTATAAATAATTTAGGACTTAATTGTTGATATTTAAAGGGGTCAACCCATAAATGTTGTTTACAATAATCTGTGCAGCCGTAAGATTAAGATTGTGTTTGTGGAATATGAGCTGTGTACCAAAATACACCCATTTTTTATTTATTTTTTCATCTGTCGGGCGACCATTTTGCCACTCGCTATTGCTGCATTCGAAGATGGTCGTAAGTCAGATTTATCCGAGTAGTTTTTTCCCAGTTTTAACCTCAAAGCGTTCGAGGCAAAAGTAAACAACCAAAATTGCGGATAGTGATAAATTGTGTTTTATTTTGGTGCTCAAAACACATTTTGACCTCCAGCTAACTTGCCTTCTCGCAATTTTACTTCATTTATTGTTTTTATCTTATTTGATAAGCATTTCATACAGGTCAGTAGTTCACCATATAATTTCATGCAGGGAGATTATGACGTTATGTCGATATGTCGTATCTTGTTTTATACTCGAGTAAATTGTGATTTACCATTCAGGGTCTGTATTTCCAAAGGGGTCGCCATTGTAGCGTCACGTCACATTGTAGTCTGTTGGTGAAGTCGGGGTACTTTTTTTTTTCCAACTTCGCAAGTGGGATTTTCCAGTTCAAGGGGGAGTTCCCATACACACGTCCCGATTTGAAGTCTGAAAAGTCCGACTTCCGACCATCCTCGAACGCAGGATATCTACTGAAAATGACATCACAGTTGCTCAGGGCTCAGGCAACGACCAATCACGGATCACCTGTTTTCTGAAGCTGAGCCATGATTGGTCATTACACGAGCCGACTGTGTTGTCAATTTCAGTCAACAGCAAATAGCAAAATGGCCGCCCTCTAAGATCGATAAAAATGGGTGAATTTTGCTGCTTTACTCATATTCCACAAACGTATAATTAATCAGATTGCTGTGTTTAGACTAGTGGGGGCATGTAAAACACATTATTATAAAGAATATTTTTGGGTTGATTTCTTATTTAAAACAATAATGAAATAAGTGGATACATAGATTAATAGCTCTTAGGAAAGCTTGCTCATCCTTTCCTACTTTCATTATGACTTTACTGGAGCCGGTATATAGGTCCTGTTACCCTATACCCTCTTTTCACAGTCAGTCATGTGCTTAAGTGATTGTCACCTGAAGGTTGGGTAGTAATCTATTTCTGGCCACACTACTGGACAATTTAAGACCGTCCCTTATAAATATAATTGCACTGTGAGAAGGGAAGAAAACAATGTAAGGGAAATGAAAAATATGTCAGTTGAAATAAAGCAGAAAAGGATAATGGAGATGTCTTAGAGCGGATTAGCCTGTTATGCAGACAAAGTACACTCAACAAAAAAATAAAAAATTAATTGCTGTTATCAGTTTATTTATTATCATTTCATTGTTTAAAAGAAGAAAAAAAAGAAGCTTGGGTTTTCACTTTCCAAGCCACGCAAAATCTACTGCAGCACAAATCACTTGTGGATATCAAGTCAGTCACAATTAAAGACTGTAACTGGGTTCTCGATCAGTACAAGGTTCTGTGGAGCAAATAGCGATTTCCCAATTAGATCAAGGGACAAGAAATGTTTTAAGGGGTCTTGGATAGTAAAAGCTTTCCACAGCAGTCATTTGATAATACTACAGTAATTCAATTACTGGAAAACTGCAGCAGTTGCAAGTTGGCCTGCAAAGCTGCTGCTGTCCCAATGAATGGAGACAAGTGATTGTACAGCAAAGTTGGTCTGTGGTTTTTTTTTATATACCAATGGCAGGTGGTTGTAATTTTGAGTTTTGTCTATTAAAAAAAAGAAGTTGAAAAAACTGTTGGATTGTGAATCATCCTGTGGATCATTTTATTTGATAGTGGATCCCAGCTATTGGCATTAACCCAAAAATTTCTGCATGGGGAAAAAACAATAATGACCTGTCAATCATTGTTTGCCATGAAAAATGGGGAATTCATTGTAGTCCACTGAAGTTAATTTTGTGTGTATTTGCAAGTGACTTTCATGCCACTGAGTGATTCCACTATTTGTTTGGCACGACATAACTCCGAGGTAACAAGAAATATTTTGCGCAAAAGATGTGTCACTGCTATGTGAATTAATGCAAGCTGTGGGATGAAAAATGCTCATTTTTGGCAAGATGTACATGAGCTGTGCCCATTCATTAAAGGCTTTTTAATTTTTGTTATACCGTCTCCCTTGTTATTGAGTAATGATTTAAATCCCACCTTTTTTTTTCTTTCTGCCCATTGTTTACAGTAGCCATCTGTATTTAACATCAGGTTTTAATCTTCGGGTCTACACGATCCTAATTGGTACATTTGATAGTAAAAGGATCCAGAATTGGGTTGATATTATTTTAATTTCATTTGTCGGGATACAGTCATTTCAGTGTAATTTTTCCAGTACACTATTGTTTTATGACAAACATTTTGTGATTTTATTGCATCTTTTATGTTGTTTGCAGGTTGATATGTCCTTGTGTCTTGTAAGCATCTGCCCATCTGTTACCATAGTAATAATCTTGCCACCACTCCATTCCCTGCACAGGTATAACTACTGTATCAACCCCCCCAACATCTGCCTCATTATATACATTATGTGCTCTACACACAGGCATTTGGTTCACTTAAACTGCACCATTTATGGAGGAGGAGTGGCTGACAAATTGTGTGTGTGTGTGTGTGTGTGTGTGTGTGTGTGTGTGTGTGTGTGTGTGTGTGTGTGTGTGTGTGTGTGTGTGTGTGTGTGTGTGTGTGTGTGTGTGTGTGTGTGTGTGCGCAAAAGTGTGTGCGGTTTAGTGGGAAGAATGAACGATAGCCTCATTAACAATGTGCTGATCTGAGCTTTTTTAATGTTAAAAAATGGACCTCAACCTATTAGGTATTGAAAGAGTTTGTTTCTGCAATTTATTAAGTGTAGGTGCTCCTGAGAGAGGGGTAACAAGAATCAGAAGACAGCAAACCGTAGACTGTCACTGGGTTCCCTCATTGTTGTTTGGAAGTGTGCATTTTCATACTAAACATTTAACATAAGAGTACATGCAGAGTTCTGGGTTCTGCGACCCTGGAGTTTAACGTGAGTTATTTTAAACTAAAAAGGAAAAGCTTTGCGTAGGTTGACGTGGTTGTGTTGGCGGGTCGGCCACATACAGTCTTTGTACACTCCAATATGTTTAAAAAAATAAATAAATAATAATAATAAAAATAATAATAAAAGTGAATATGAGGATTTGGGCATTATATGATGTAGATAAAGCACTTATAAGTCTTACAGTTATCATGAAATTGGCTTTTTGGACTATGTTTTTCCCACAAAAGTGCCATTATTAACACTTTCCAGTTGATTTCAGACTTGCTGGTTAAACAGTAAATAAGTATGTGAATGCGGATTTTGGCTGTGAGTCCAAGCTCTAATAAATAAATAAATGGTTATTTATTATATTCAGAATTTCATAAGTTGCCGACCTGTGACTAAAACATGAAGCATTATGTCGGCTCTTCTGTCTCTGAAATGGATAAATAGAAGCTGCTCATATGAACAATGAGGATATCAATGCTAGCAGCCTCTCAAATATCTCCACACGCTTCCAGGAGAAATATACAAAGGATTTGCGACCACCATCTTGAAACCTTTTCATAAGATTAAAAATAACCCCGTTATCATCATGAAAACATATTTGGGGCTTTATCCACAGCCTCTCTTTTCATCTCACCTTTTCCTCTTTCTGTGTTCACCACCGAAGGAGAAATATTGCTACAGCGACCAGGGTAATCCGCTTTTCCCTTGACAATCACGCCATGTTGTTCGTGGTTCAATAAAACAATGAAGGTGACACTTGAGAATGTTGTTTACAGATAAAAAGGTCTGGGGTCACATATTTTTGTTGGCGGGCGTGCGAGGAGGGTCTGTCAGTCGATTTGCGCTTTGCTAATTGTGCGGCTAGCTAACGTAACCCTAAGATGTTGTTGTTCTTGTTTTCGGAGGCTCGGGAAAAAGGCGGGTTACAAATAGATTCAAGTTTCTGGTTTTCTGGTGTCTTCCCTGAGAGCACAGGATTTCAAGCTGGTCTGTTTTTATTCAACTTTCTCTTTTTCTCAAACGAGGCTCGCTCTATTACACCTATCTCTCTCTCTCTCTCAATCTCTCTCTTGCGCTCATGACATGCGCAGTATTAGTAAAACTAAAATACAATACCAACGTTAACAATTCACAAAACAAATGTTAGGCAATTACAAGTAAATACAAATTGGCATTGGCAAACAAAACATGTTACACTAACATGTTTTGGGAGAGCCTACGCAATGGGGATAACGCGCAAACTCAACACAGCCAAGTTCTAACCCTGAACCTCCATTTCACTGTGCTGCCTGAACCTGGTACCTCAATTTCTTAGCATTTGATTATAGCAATGTCTTGCTTCTGTTACTCAGTCCACATTTTATCTTTTTCACTTAAACTATTTGTTGTTATTGCTGTTGTCATTTCACGACATAATCATTAACTCATTCACTGCCATTGATGATTATAAACGTAAAAAAAATCTTTTTTTTTTCCATTTAACATTTTTTTCTACTTTTGTTAACAAGAGTATGAAAGCCTAGATTTTTTTTATTTCACATTTAGAACAGATATAACATTTTTAGTTAATCGTGACTTAACTAGTGAAGTCATGCGATTAATTATGATAAAAAAATGTAATCGCCTGATGCCCCTAATTTTTAATAATCATCTTGTCAGGCGATTAAATTTTTTAATTGCAATTAATCGTATGACTTCGTGAGTTAACTCACGATTAATCGCAAGTTTTATATCTGTTCTAAATGTACAATAAATATTTTTTCCTAGGTTTTCATACTCTTGTTGACTAAAGTGGAAAAATGTTAAAGTAATAGAAATAGTTCAAATGAATTTTTGACGTTTATAGCCCTTTTGTTACTGCAAAGCCTGAATAACAAATAACCGTTTCATCCAACTGTCCTTGAAGTGTTTCCGCAGTGTATAGTTTATGTTCCATTATTTTAGCAATCAATTACAGGCGAGATGGCTACCATTCTGCTCAAGGTTCACAATATTTCTTTGACATCGTCATAGAAGCGTTGTGGCATTCTCAAGGAGGAGTTTGGTGTGTAGGGAGTGTTGATTTAATGCGTAGATTTGCTGTCTCATAAATTGGAGCCCCTCGAGACTTTAACGGTGATTACATGCAATCCATAGAAGCAATAAGACAAGAGCAGGGATGGGGAGTGTAGCTTCTCTTGAGCTACATGTAAGAAGGTTTGCAAATTATTTTTCTGGCATTGTTTGTTCCTCAACCGGTCAAATATTAAGCATGACCTGAAAACAAATTATTTTGTTTCTTTAGTAAGGAATTACCAGTTTTCCAGAAATGACCAAATCAACTGTTGCTTTGAAAGTGTCGTGAATTGCGATTGTCCATGTTGCTGTGCAGCAGTGATGTTTTATCTGCCACTTTGCTCATTGAGCGCAATGACCAGGCCAGTCTAAGTGCATCAGACCTCTCCCGTTCTTTATAAGATTACTGGCTACAAAATTAAATAGAAGCATGTGCAAAGGTTGAGAGGCTAGGAAGGCAAGGGCTGAGGTAATGTCACAGTTTCTGATCTTTATTGGGAGAGGCACAAACAAGTGTGCCGTGTGCACAAGCACACACTTTCACACACACAATTGCCTGTATTGATTAGTTGTAAAAAAAAAAATAAAAAAAAAAGTTGAGGTCAGCAGGCACATGTCTGAATTTCTTTCTCTGTCTCTCGCACTCCATTTGTCTCTGTCTGATTCAATACTCTCCTTGCCCCATCGGGGGGTCTCGCTTTATCCACGTGTGCAGCTCCCCCCCCCCCCCCCCAGGCCTGCTCTTACACTCTGCGGTTTCCTTTAGTCTTTCTCTTTGCCCTTCATTGACACACACCAATCAATCAGTCAATCCAGTTTCGTTCCAAGCCAAGTCTGATGGATCTGCTTCTGTCCTGATAAAGTTCCAGGATTCGCTGTGGATTACATCGTAAATCAGACGATGATGGGCTTCTGACTACGGATTTCTTGTGGGGGTTTTTTTTCATTACATGAGGACTTACACTACACATACAAATATACTAGTCCATCTATGCTTTTCAATTATCCTAGCTTGCATGTTTTTGGAGGGTTGGAAGAAGCCGCTGTAACCAGAGTAAGCCCATTACAGAGCTAATATTATCAGCATTATCATCTGGGAGTCTGCAGTAGTGTATCGGTCATTCTATGCCAAATCATCCAAGAAATCTGAACATTAAGCAGATTTTGATTTTAATTCAACTTGGTGTACTTGTTGATAGTGATGGGACAACACCACATCGAATTGAGGGTCAATTGGAGCAGGGATTTGAGTTGAATTTTCAAAAAATTTTCAATGAATGTCCGGGATTTTATGGATACTTTGACTCCTTATTGCTGCTAAACAACATTTTTGCATATCTGAAACTGTTATATGTTTTTGAGAACAAGGTCAATATCAAAGTCAACAAAAAGGTCAAAAGGTTACTAAAATATGCACCAATCTTTTGTTTATGGCATCTTTGCTGAATGCATTTTCCATCAATACCTGTTTTGTGACGATTGAGTACAGGGAGAGCTTGAATGATGACACACTCGACGACGTTTCGACTTTACGACGGCCGCGCCTCGTCCACCATTTTGTCCCTCGTTCCGCCATTTTTTTCCCCAGTGTACCTGCACATGCTTCCTCAGCAATAGCTTCAACAGCTTCCCCCCCACCTTCTTTTCCATCCACCTCTAAGCAATAATGGTAAGTACAGCATCAATTTTTTTTTATTTGAATCTATTTAAGTTTTTTTATACAAAGTATTTTGATGTAAATTTCGACCTTAACGGTGAAATCCGACTTACACACTACTTCCTGAACTCAATACCACTCCTTCATTTCCTGTCTTTCATGATTGGACAAACTGATTAATCCAGGTGTGTCTGGCCATTGTCGTCGTGGTTACTGAGGTCAGGCACACCTGGATTAATCAGTTTGTCCAATCATGAAAGAGTGGATTTGTGCAAAGAGCCCATTCGGGGTTACATCGCCAGCGTAGGAACAGAACTTGTTCGTAAATCCAGGACTCCCTGTAGTTCCTGAGATATAGGGGTTCAAATGAAGGCGGACATGCCCCCTTTTTGCAGAAAATGGCAAAATACGGCAGGCGGTAAATCACAAACCTCTGCTCCAATTGACCTCAAATTTGAGATGTTGCCTTGGGCCATCACTGTCAACAAGTACACCAAGTTTCATTAAAATCAAAATCTGTTTGGTTTCTCCTACTGGGTAATTTGACCCATATGACAAACTGTATGAGCATCTATTTGATTTCCTTGATTTGGATTTTATGGTCTATGTACTATAGTACGCCCTTTGTTCTAACTTGGAAGACAATTTGGCACACTAGTAGAACGTTGGGTGTAATGTTTTTTTTTTCAATACTTAGTGTGACACCTGTACAGTATGTGGGGGCGATGCTTTTATTTTAACTCGAAATTGTTTTTTGTCTTACCCTCTCAAAACAAATCAAGTTTTTTCTGCAGCTCCCAGTTGTAAAAACTACCAAAGTGCATCGAGAACATTACCCCCAGGTGAGCATTTTAAAACAAATACAACCGTTTTTATCCGTCAATATGACACATCGCTCCAGCAGATTATTTTTACTGTCAACAATACGTCGGATTTAAAACCCGCGTGACACAGGCTTGAATCCGCGCTTCGCTGATAGAGCTGATAGCTGATCGATAATAGCCAGACCAATCAGTCATTGAACCCCCGGGCCCGACCCGACAACCTTTCTGATCGCTGCTTCACTCCCAACTGCCGCAGCCGCAGGGCTCATTTGTCCTCCAGTGCCGGTGTCATTTGTCTTCACATTTGCCTTCCATCTGATAGTTCAAGTGCTTTCCAGATGCCCTTTTCGTGTGTCTTTACAACTGTCACTGATTTATGTGTCCTTGACAACACTTATAATTCATGCTCATCTGGCCTCAGATAATAAAAAGGGAATCTCCATTTAATTACTTTAGATGGTTTTCCAGAGCAGGTGAAATTGTTCCAAGAACAGGATGCTATTAAAAAATCTGATAAATGTCACTTCAAATATATGTGGGGCGGTTACTCATTAATTATTTATTTTTGAGCAACTGTAATAGCATGGGTTTACATGTGACGAGATATCTTTTGGTGTAATTCAGAAAAATAGATTAGGATTTATAATGGCTGTCATTGTCCAAGATGTGATTGTCTCTCCCTTTTAAAGCAGCAGCTTTGAATTATTACAACACCCTAGGTGTCGAGCAGGGATGGCCGGTGATTTTATGACCATCATTTCCTATAGTTACAATCCTTCACTATCTCATTCCCCTCATTTGCATTTACATTTAGGACATTTGGCAGGAAGCGGGTCTCTGGAGTGACTAGAAACGTTGCTCATTAACACAATCGCATCGGTTTAAATGAACATACACGTTTAGCAAAGATCAAATCGTTTCAGCGGTCAGATAACCATAAGAACATGAAATGTTACATCCCAGAACAATTTCTTCTTCAAGCTCATTTCCTCTTATGATTGAAGGCCAAAAAAGAAAAGAAAGACTTGAGCAAGTATTTTAAGAGGGTGACGATGTCCTTTTGTCCAGGCCGTTCTCATGTCGGCGCACCACTATTTACTCCATCTGCTGACAGAACCCCCGAAATGCAGTTGGACCACAAAAGTCACATCACGCTACTGTTTACTGTGAATGGCTGCACAGAGATGTTGTGTTGCATCTAAATGCATTGTTTTCATTTTGTGTAATACCGTTTAGGGTGTAACTATTATTTAGATAGCCCCTTTACCAATATACAGTATTACTACTGTATTATTCAGGACTTTTAGTTTATTTTAGTCCATAAAATTCTTGATGTACCAACAGTAAAAACTTTAGACTGCTCCCCCCCCCCCCCTTTTTTTTGGGGGGCAGAAGATGGTGCATCAAAACTGCCTGATAAGATTAGATGTATTAATCATTTTCAACATGTAAAAAAAAATAAATAAATAAAGAATATTCTTCAATAAGTTATAACATTATAGCACAACTTCTTGCAGTGTTTAGCCTGACTAGCCATTTTCTACTCTCTTTTTGAACAAGACGATGCCCATTTTAACCTGTTCATGGGCAGGGTACTTTATATATATATATATATATATATATATATATATATATAATATTATATATATATATTATATATATATATATATATATATATATATATATATATATATATATATATATATATATATATATATATATATATATATATATATATATATATATATATATATATATATATATATATATATATATATTATATATAACTGCTCCCCTCATTCAGGACATCTTGGCAACTATTTTCCACATTCCAATTCCCACACTTACAATAAAGTTCCAAAATTGAAGAGATATTGTAACCCCCTTATTTGTGGTTAAATTGTTGATGCTCGTCATTTGCTTAATTTGCATAAGCGGGATCAGTATGCACATTCACTCAAGAGTTGCTGTCGGCCACAGCTCACGCCCAGTCACTCCGCATCCTGACTGCCTTATAAGCCGTCAAGCTTATATAGCCTACTAGTGAAGTAGCACTTCCAATCTTTCATTTAAAATGTTCATTTGATCCTTTATCCGTTGTTCTTCCATATCCAAAGACATAACAGACACACTTATGACAAAGCAAATAAGAGCCGCCTTTTTTTTTTTAACTATGTACAACTTTTCACAAGCAGGCCTGGGTGGGAAGTGTGTGGCTTCACCAACGCTGCAATTCTTACGTATCCACCTCTTTTCACACACTTTAGACTGATTCAAACCATTCCAACTTCAAATCTCACATTATCCACTTAAATGGTTCACTTAATTCCACAATATTTAAAAAATAAAACAATTGAAAGAAAGAGGTTTATCCTTTGACGCAATGTGTACTCCGCAGCAATAGGTGGCGCTCGTGCTATGAGATGAAAGACAAGAAGCGTCTGCAAGGCGGAAGAGACGTGGCACATAAACAGAAGCAGGAAGGCAGCAGCCGCACTGAAGTTTACTCATGACTGGTCCCTCCTGTATCATTCGTTCGTTGACATTTACACACCTAACAGGGTGAATGTCATCCTTTCAACATTCCTTAAGGCCACCGGGACTTTATTGAAGTCTTTGTACAGGTAAGATTGTCGTTAGCGGTAACGCTTCTGCTCTATTAGCTAGCATGCTAACCATATCCAGTCTGACGAGCAAGTAACAAAATGTCACGTTTTGTCATCGTTGGATAAATGTGAAATTAAAGCATTTGTAGCCATTGGTTAGTAATCTACGGCTTGTCAGGCTAAATGTAAGACCGATAAAGTTTTTCAGTTAGCAATTAAAAAAACAAAAGTATGCAAATTACATATGTGTCTTATATATTTACTCATTCGATTTTAATGTAAAAAAAAAAAAAGATGTTTCATAAAGCAAAAGGATAGTTTGAAAATACTAACATTTTGCTTTGAAGATCAGCTTTTGTAGTACCATATTATTACACATGGTTTAATAACCTGACAGTGTGACAGTGAAGTTTTGTCACGATGTTCGCTGACTGTGTGCTGTATGTTGGGAGCATTTTTTTTTTACATGTCTAATCGGTTTCCACCACAGGAGGCTATGGGTCTCTGCAAGTGTCCAAAGAGAAAGGTGACCAATTTATTCTGCTTTGAGCATCGCGTCAATGTGTGCGAGCATTGCCTCGTCTCCAACCACAACAAGGTCAGTGGGAGAAAAAAAGGATGCACAGACATTTATATATTCATGATCATAATGAAATATGCGTTTTCCCCTGTTTCTCTTCTCAGTGCATTGTGCAATCATATCTGCAATGGCTTCAGGACAGTGATTATAACCCAAACTGTCTTCTGTGCAATAATCCGCTAATTGCTGAAGACACCGTCAGACTCATCTGCTATGGTGAGATTTCTGTCGTTTGTCTTCTTCAATCTACATTTGAATTGAGGTGAATCACTTGTTACTTTGCCTTTTGCAGATGTTTTTCACTGGACCTGTCTTAACAACTTAGCATCCCGCCTGCCCCTCCATACGGCTCCAGCAGGATACCAGTGTCCCAGCTGTCAGGGTCCAGTGTTCCCCCCCTCCAACCTGGCCAGCCCGATTGCTGATGTGCTTAAAGAGCAGCTGTCATCTGTTAATTGGGCGAGAGCGGGTTTGGGCTTGCCACTGGTAAGGAGTAGGACCTATATAGTAAATCCAAGTGAGAATGAAATGATGATTTTGTTTTTTTTTATTGGGATGAAACGTATACTAATGAGGCACTTCATAATGGACACCTGAGTTTTGGTACAGTTTCAGACGTGTTAAGCTTGCCTGCCGTAGAGTTTAGAGTTTGTCTCGGACCTTCCTGATTGAAAGTTAAATATTCTCCCCGTTCTTGTATAAGTTTTCTCTATTTATTTTGGATTCTCCCACTTTCCAAAAACATGCATTGTTAGGTTAATTGAAGACTAATTGAGGAGTGTCTAGATCATTTTTGTAACTAGTCACATCATAGTTCTCTTTTTGCTCAATGAATTTAAAATCATACGTGTATATTTTCATGATCAAATCCAGATTGACGAGTCAGTGGATATCCTTCAGGAGGTCACAGCCAATGATGTTACAGACTACACTGACTGGTCATCATTTGATGGTGAGTCTTCGTGTCCCGTCGTCTTTATATCTTGATGTATTTTTGGGGAGCAGTTTTAATATCATGACCCAATCAAGGTCTACAGAATGGTCTCTTTTTTTTCTTTCTTTGGGGTTACAGCACAAGAACAAAGTCACATTTACCACAGCCGCACCTACAATGCCAGTCTCAACCAAGCACCAAATACAGTTTCATCCCTAGCAGAGGACACTTTTGGTCATAAGAATGGGGATCAAAATAGCCAAGATCACTCCGTGGTCAACTTTCCAGAGGCCACTACATGCGACACAATTACTCTTCACAAAGGTAAAGAGAGAATTAAAATCTGAGGATGCAGCCTTTGTCTTATTGATTTAGCAAGTGTCATTTAAAAAAAGAAAATAATAAAATTTGACCTAATCCCGTGATACTTTTGATGTGCAATCAATACAAAATATTGCTGTTAAGGATCATCGCCAAGAAAAATCTACGACACGAGGGACACCAGCTCGATCACGCAGCTGGACTTCGACGATGACAAGTACAGACGACGGCCAACATTAGGCTGGTTTGCTCGAATTCTCAAGTAAGTAATGAGAGAGTGTCTGTTATTTTATTTGTTATAGTTGATGTATAGCAAACTCATGGTTGATTTTCTTTTAGGAATTGCACAGGCTCAAAGCAGACGTCCCTGTCCTGGAAACAGCGGGTCTTCATGTTCCTTTTGGTTGGCATGCTGGGATTCTTTACGTTGATTATCATAATGGCTAAACTTGGACGTGCCTCAGCTGGTTCAGACCCAAATTTAGATCCTCTTCTGAACCCGCACATCCGTGTGGGCAAAAACTGAAATCAGATGTTGATTACATACTTTGACCCACCTCAATGTTGCGCAGCATTCACACTGTATTGGATAAGACAAAAAGCATATTGGCACTGTAGTACACAATTTGGCCAGCAGAGAGAGACATTACCCACCAGGAACTGATGTGGAAGCCCTCTCTCAGCAAACTACAGTTTTTCCCATTAAGGACCAAAAAAAAAGCTATATGATGGATGGGTCTAATGGGGGCAATGTTTATATTTACCAGTAGACTGACTAATAGTAAATGTTGTCGAAACCTAAACCATGATGTATATAATTGTGAATGTAAAAAATGCTTCCATGTTAATTGCAGAAATGAAGTGCATCAAAACTGGGGAGTCAAACACACCTAATTATTCACTCGTTTGCGTGGCTGTTTTTCTTTTGAAATTGAGTGCTTTTAATACTTTATTAATCTTTCTGCTGTGTTGGGTTATTTTCCGACTGAATTAAATGGTAATACTACAGACTTTCATCAATGCGGTGCTTATTAACTAAGGAAAATTGCTCCAATAGCTCATCACAGTTCCCAACCCACTCCTAGCAATGGTGTACAGTACAAGGAGTTTTTTTTGTTTCTAAAACTGCACTAAACTACAATTAATTATATTTATGTTGTCACTTTAAATTGAGAATTCTAAGATTAAAATCAGAATTCTCACTTTTAAAGTGATCATTCTGAAAATAAAGTGAGAATACTGCCCAAAAAAATAAATATTTTTTTTTCTATTTGCATGGAGATCAAACGGCTTTTGTGTTCAAAATATTTGCAGCAATTTCAGAAAACCCTGTGTAAAGAAAGAAATACATGAATCAATGACGCATGCTGTTCTGTGGAATCTCTACAAGAACCCCAGGCAAGGCTGTTTGGGAATATTCACAAGTACATCATGTTTGCGGTGCATGCGTTCTTTTTACCTCTCCCAATTTTCCATTGCGTCAGCCAAACAGTTTTTCACATTGATATGTAGTGGATCTGAGCCATATTCTATTGATGCAGGGAAAGGTGCCCATGGCGGTGGTATTAATATACTTCCTGCAACAAAAGCAAATCTGTTTTGTCCACCGCAAAGCTTGCGTTTCTTTTTCTTTTTTCCCCTTAACATTCCAGCTTTTAATTAATGCAGCATTTTATGGTTGGATTGTCATTCTATTGGAGTTCAATGCATTTCTCACTAACTTTGAGTGTTAGATTGCCCATTGCACTGACATAATAAGGGCATCCCAATCAATAGATTGCAACATGCATACCGTAAGCGTTGCTATTTGTGGTATCTATTTCTTCTCCCATGATGCTTTTCACTGGCAAAAAAAAAAAATTATACTGACATCTACACACTGATATTAATGTATCCTTAATTTCGTATGTCTCATAGACCACAACGTTTTCACCTCTACAATCTGACCCCCCTGTCATTGAGTGACACTGCAGTTTATTGATTTGCGTGTGTGTGTGTGTGTGTGTGTGTGTGTGTGTCACACATGCTTCACTGTTCAATTAGAAAGGGCATCACACACACACAATGTCATTTTGCTTCTGGTACACAGCATTAGTCAACATCTCTTTCCGCTTCATCCCGGTAAGACCGTAAGTAAACTTATCAGCTGTGTGATATGAATGAATTGGTTAAGTGGGTTGAGTAAAGATAAGGAAAGTCATTTGGCTGTTTTGTAATCATTCAAACAAGTTAATTCAGTTTAATGTAAGTTGTGTGTTGTTTGATTTCATGTTAATGACTGTACGGTACTAATATTAAGGGGAAAAAAACTTTCATGTTTTTCCTACAATTCGGTGCAGCAGTTGCTAGTTAATAGTACATGGAAATTTGTGGAAAGCAAATGTAATTCATTGGCGTGTCAAAATTATTGCGTTAAGTTTGAGTTCATTTAAAATTCCTTTAACACCGCAAATTTTTTTAACGTGATTAATGACCGCCCCTTGCTTGGAAAGCCTGCACTGGGGGAATTCCACTCGCAACGCAGCAGACACGTCCACGTCAAAAAAATGAGCAGTAATACATTTTATAATAATGCATTTGTGGAGACTGGGGTCAACTTGTATTTTCCCATTTTAAAAAATGTGCAGAATTTCACAAGTTACTTCGTGTTAAAGATTAGATAGCTTTTAATATGAAAAGAAAAATGCACTGAGCTGTCACCAACATCTTACAAATGCAATTATGCCATTTAGTGGCAGAAAGATGACAACACAAATCCATATCACACTTCTTTTTTTTTTTTTTAGAGTACATCTTTTTATTTTTAAGTTTGAGTTATTATGGAATTACTGTATCAATGAAATGACTAAAGGATGCAGCCATATTCCTATTAGTTTAACTTTTTTTTCACTTTTATGTTAAGAGTTTGGAAACTTAGAAAAATATATTTTATTGTACATTTAGAACAGATAGAAAATTTGCGATTAATCGTGAGTTAACTATTGAAGTCATGCGATAAATTACGATTAAAAATTGTAATTGCCTGACACCCCAAGTAATTTATAATATTCTTAATTGCAATCCACCTGACAACGATTTCACCCCTTTTGTCAGGCCAACAGACGATTTTAAGGTACAAAATCCGAAATGTGTGACCAGCAACAAAAAATCAAGAACAAAAAAACAGACGCCAAATCTCAAGAAATGAGACGCCATCACTCCAAACAAAACCACCGTCACCCTCATCATCATCACAAGTTTCATCAGTCAGATGAAGACAACCAAGAGTGAGTAAATTAAACTACCCACACTTTAATTTGTTGAAAGTAAATTTCATTTATTTACTTTTCATTTCAACGCTCATGTTCTATTTTTGAAATAGCACCCATTCAACAGCAGAGGACAGCTTGCTGAGTGACCACCTCCCTCATCATCATCATCATCATCATTCACATCATTACCACCACAAGCTAAGCCACGACCAGCTTTCTCCTTCGGAAACTTCTTGCACTTCTTCATACGGTTCCTCTTCATCCACTTTCTCCTCTTCATCGACAACCGCCTCCTCTTCTTCACGTTCTTCATCGTCCAGCACCTCCTCCTCTTCAGCATCTTCATCCAGTCTGTCATCAGAGAGTAGCAGCGAAGGTTCGGACACATTTCTTCTTAGGAGACCTCAGCATTCCCAGTCTTGTACGAATATATCCGAAAAAAGCAAGTACGTTGAAGAAAGAGAAGACGCGGTGCCTTTGATTGGTAACAGGAGTCACGTGGGCAAGCAGAAACAGCCAAAAGGCAAATCTGCTCACAATGGCTCCAAGCAAGACACTCAGAAGAAGACGCACGAGAGCGCAAATTTCCGCAAATCCAAATCTATGGAGGCTCTCACTCGGCCCTTAGAAAAAGACGGGCATGCAAACGAGGAAGAAGAGGAGAGAAGAAAAAACCAAGTCCAGAAGAATTTAATGAAGGAGAAAATGAAGTTCTCCGCCTTCCTTAACGAGATCACTCGACAAGTGCTCAGCCCGATGAGACTCACCACTCTGGGCGTCACCAATGCTCGGAAAGCAAACAGCTCGGAGCCCGCCTCCGTTCGATCCAGGAAGTCTGAGAGCAACACAGACAGAAGCCAGCAGCAGAGGAGTCGGCCCGCCAGCGCCGACTCCGTCGAGTCCGGCCAGTATTCTCATTCTCAGCTTTCAAAGTCCAAATCGTCCCACCAGCACCGGAGTCACCGCTCTCCAGACTCACCCAATCGCGCGCAAGCCAGGCCCAGAAGCTGCACTGACATAAGTCGTTCGGACAGACATCCGTCATGGTCCCAAACTTCTCAGCATCGCTCACCTTCACCTTATTGTAAACCGCACCGCCGTCGGAACCAAAGCGACCGCCACAGCCCGAGTTATCACAAATACCCCCGCAGCAAAAGTCCGCATCGCCATCGTAGACGCTACAGTCCTATCTTTTATCCCAGTCAGGGAGATTCTGACAGTTCCAGTTATCATCACGACAAACGTTCTCCTCGCACTCATGACGGAGGCCGCCACAGCAGTCGTGACCCGACTTTTCTCCAGCAGGGCGACCGTCGTTACCGTCATCACGACCGAGGTAATGTTCCCCGCTATGGAGACCATCACTCTACAACGCATCACCGCGAAGAGCACCAAAACCGAGCCCCCGCTCATCATCAAATGCGCAATAGCGCATCCCAGCACCACAAAGATCATCCGAGTAAAAGTCATCATCATAGTAACCATTTAAATGCAAAACGTCCAACCACGCCGCGTCATGGAAACCAAGCCCAAGGCTGCCACCAAAGCAATAAGCCCTACTCAAAACATCACCATGGAAACCACCATGGCATTGATCAGCATCACAGTTTCAGACCTGGGATCCATAACCATGGTGCCCATGAAGATGGAGGGCACCTTCCCCACCAGAAAGCCAAACCTAACGAATTTGGAGAGCATCATAGACCAAGTCATCACGGCAGCCGCCATAGTCCGAACCGTCATGGTCACCGTGGAGATGACCGCAAGGAGGTCCACCAGCCCGACAATGAAGAGAGCCAGAATTCCTATCAAGAGCACCAATCTGGACGTCATCACAGTCCAAACCGAGATGATCGCAACGCTCATGAAGAACATCATCACAGAGACCATCACAGTCCAAACGGCCAACACCACAACAGAGATCACCCCAGTTCGCACCGTCAGCATCACCATGGAGACCGCAAAAGTCCAAACAATCATCATCAGCACGAGGGCCACCACATCCAGATCCTTCAAAACCGACACGGGGATTCACGTCAACATGAGCCACATCAAAGCAAACACCTCGCCAAAAATGAGCCAGAAAATGAGGACAAGCACGTTCACATTAATAAAGAGTCCGCGCCCAGTCTGCCTCCACACCAGAAGAAGGCGGTTCTTTCCTGTAAGATGGACTCGACGCGGAAGATGACCAGCCCTTCCGGTCGAGACGAGGAGCAAACCGACTTTACCGGTCCATCAATACCGCAAGTATGCCGTCAACATTTTGCGTACCATGTCCTGTATGGAATTTAAGTTCCCTATAAAGTCACTAATTCATGAAGTTCCCTTTGTGGCTGTATTCATAAAGCCAAATCGATCATTTCCATGTTCTGCCATGAGACATCACAGAATTCTGGACTCTAACGCAGTCTTTCCCATCCGTTACTGAGCCAAGTGGTGGTGGTCGTGCAGCCATGGACGGACGGCGCTGTTGGATAGCCAAAAATAAAGTGCAAAAATCGCCATAACAAAAACAGAGGTGACGCGGTTTCATACTACGGATTGTTACAAAGTCATCCGTTATTTACGTTAAAAAAATCTCATGCCTCATGACCAAATAAAAATGTCATAAAAAGTAAGAATACTAAATTATAGGGGTGTGCCAAAAAAATCGATTCTCATAAGAATCAAATTCTCATTTAGTACGATTCAGAATCGATTTTAAATGTCCCAAAATCAATTTTATTTAACTTATTTTATGCCGTCTTGCCTTTGTCTGTGTGTGTCTTTATTTGGAGCGCTGTTCATGTTGTACCCGATTTGGCAACTTAGGGGCAGTGTGGTTCCATGCGGTCTAATACACGGTTAAGTTGTAGCCACATTAGAGAGTAGAAGGAAAAAAATATTCCAATAAAAGTTTTTTTTTTTTTTTTGCAGCGTGGAGCCGTTCTTTTGAGTGATAAAAGTGCCGCGAGTAGCGCGCTAATTAGCATTAGCGAGTCAGACTGGAGTAGATCATTACAATTCCTTGCACATCTATAGATTGAAGCAAAAATCATTGTCAATCAAATCATTTTGAATCAAAAATCGTCCCTAATCGAAAATCGATTCCGAATCCAATCGCAGACCCAAAAATCGGAATTGAATCGAATCGTGAGACATTCAAAGATTCCCACCCCTACTAAATTACAAGCGCAACCCCTGACAATCTCTCACAGCGCACTGGTTGGGAATCACTGACCCCATTGCTTGTATTTTGTCATTTTGAGCTACTTATTGAAACATCCAATATATTAACATATTCCTTCTTCTCCTCAATAGGAACCAACACATGAAATGGACAAGATTATGTAAGTGTGGTCAAATGAGTTTGGTCTGTTTAGCAGTCACCGTTTGGACAAGCATGCAAGTGAAGAGATGACTCAAACGTTCATCGCGTATGTTTTCTTTGTCTGATTTCCCTTGTAGGACCCTACAGGAAGCTAATGAAGGTCTTCAGCAGAGTTTAGTCAAGATGGAGTGTTTTGGAGAATTTTTAAACAGCCATAAGCTTTTGGAAGAGGAGCTCCAGAGGACACGTGTGGAATTGAACAACCTAACAAAGAGTTTTAGAATGTAAACACTGACATTTATATGCCATCAATATTCGGGTTAAGGTCAAAATTCCGTTTTCTGAAGCATTCGCGATTACCCGTTTACATGCATGGGCGGACAGCACTCCCATTTACATAATCCGATCTAAATTGCGACACTCACACACAACGCCGCACAGACTTATATATACACACTTATATGTGTGTGTACACACTGTGGTATTTTCACCGTAGAGACATATTCAAGTTAGGCTTGTTTAGCGAGTGGCAACCTAAGATGGCCGCCGCACTTAAAAGTAGCTCAGACGAAGATGTTTTGTAAATAGAGCATGCACAGAAAAAGTTCTGTTCAATGCAGGTACCCCGTTATGTGCTCATATGACAGTATATATTTGTTTAATAATGTTTTTGAAATATTCAGGTTTTGAAAGGGTTATTGGCAGCATGTTAAACGTAGTCAGTGTAAACAGACATGAACTCATTCACTGCCATTGACGGCTATAGACGTCAAAAATTCGTTTGAGCTATTTCTATTAGTTTCACGTTTTTTTCCACTTTTGTTAACGAGTATGAAAACCTAGAATTGTTTTTATTGTACTTTTAGAACAGATATAAAATTGGTGATTAATCTTGAGTTAACTAGTGAAGTCATGTGATTAATAACAATGAAAAAAAATTAATCGTCTGATAAAAAAAAAAGGAAAGGAAAGATTATTAAAAAATTAGGGGCGTCAAACAGTAATTTTTTTTAATTGTAATTAATCGCATGACTTCAATAGTTAACTCACGATTAATCAAACATTTTATATCCGTTCTAAATGTACAATAAAAGAATTCTAGGTTGTCACACTCAAAAATATGTGAAACTAATAGAAATAGTTCAAATTAATTTTTGACGTCTATAGCCGCCAATGGCAGTGAATGTTTTAAAATGACAGCTGTCTGCTGTTACCCGTAAAGCTTTATGTGTCCGTGTGTAACCCAGACATCTGTGTGTCCTTTAATCTTCTTCTTAGACTCCATGAGAACTGTTCATCCACACAACAAACAAATAGCCTGCTGGAGCACAAACTTAACTCGATGGTAAAACCCAAACATTTACATACCTGATGTTAAACGTGGCATCCAGTTTGAAATCGTATTTTTATTACTTCCTGTTTGACAGACCCGGAGCATGGAAGGAGAGCGAGAGAGGTTGAGCCGACGTATTTCCGCATTGACAGAACAACTGGCCGGCGCAAAATTTGGCAATATGGACTCACTGAATGTAATAACGTCACAATGTCTGCATTCATGAACGGAAAACTCAATAAACTGCTGCATTTTCATGATTCATCTCATTTCCAGGCAACTTCCGTGCTGCACCAAACCAATGAGCATTTCCATCCAGATGATGCCATCAGTCAGGTGATGCTCCCTCTGGCTCCTCCCCCGGTCCAGTTCATGGACAGCCAAAACTACGAAAAGGTCCAGATTGCCGGGCAGGAACAGTGCCTGGGTTCAGTTCCAGAAGAGGAGGAGTCCGACTGGTCAGAAATGGGGGAAGAGATCCCGCGATTTATACTGACAGGCTCAAACAGAAGTCAAGCATGGATGCACAGGGAAGTAGACATGGACAGCGAGTCGGGAGGTGAGGAATTAATTCCACTTCCATCTCCTCGACCTCTGCAGGTACCTCATCTCCAGTTCACCATCCGCAATGAGATTTTACCCCCCCCACCATCCACTGCTTGCTTCTCAGGTATGGCAGGCGACAGCGCATTTAGGATCGCCGCCGGTCCGAATCTTGGCTCGACCGTACTGATCAGGTCAGCGAGCCTGGAGGAAATCCCGCTCGCGTGCCATCAAATGCCAAAGGAGTTGAGAGGAACGGAAGCCATGATGGACCTCCACCGCCCCGCCGACGAAGCCAGTGACGATTTAGATAACGAGATCATTCATCGCTGGAGAACAAACGAAAGGGACGGGAGGGCGTCAGAGGCCGCAAGCGCTCCGTGCAGTCTGCAATGTGTTGATCAGATGCTCAACCGGCTCATGTGCGAACCGCAGCCCGGTGAGGGGATGTGTCAGGGCAGGTCGGAAATGCACGGCTGGACGGGGGGGATTGCGGAGGAGGTGTTAGGGGGGGAGCAAACGCAACTGTGATGCAAAGATTGTTCACACTTCCTGACCTCAATTACAACCTGACCTTTACCGAGCAGGAGAGTTGACTGCAGCGCTATACTTGGTGTAAAAAAAATAAAATAATAATAATAAGTGTACAATTGATCAGGTTCATTGACAGCTCCCAAATTCAGAGTAGAGACAAATACACGTGCTTGTACAGTAGAAGTATTTATATACAGGCTGCTTTCCCTGCATTACTTTTACTAGATTGTTATTAGAATGTACATTTTAATCAGCTTTATTGTATTTTTAAATGTATAATTAATATGTTTGTGAAGAAAAAAATCCAGTCGTTAATTTTGGATGTGAAGCAAAATCCTAAAATACCCTCAAGAATTTTGTTTGTAAATACAACAGTGGTCAATATTGTGTGAATGATCAATGAACAAATAAAAACATTTTTCAGTACGAATATTTTCCCTCTGTAATAACGATACTTAACCTGCCAGGAGAATTATGCATAAGCTGCTGTACATCATCTGCTCAGGCCATGTAATTACAATAATGCAATACCACAAATAAAAACACTGTTAAACATTTATTTCAAATTTGATGGACAAGTAATGTACTTTTTGCTACTGAACATCCTGAATTTCCCCTTTGTTGATTAATAAAGTACATCTGTTTGTCTGTCTATCTGTCTATCTTGTCTGTCTTTCTGTCTGTCTGTCCGTCTGTCTGTCCGTCCGTCCGTCCGTCCGTCTATCCTGTCTATCTATCTATCCATCTATCTTGTCTTTCCTGTCTATCTTAACTATCTTGTCTATCTGTCTGTCTGTCTATCTTGTCTGTCTGTCTGTCCGCCCGTCTATCCTGTCTACCTATCCATCCATCCATCCAGTTTGTCCGTCTGTCTATGTGCCTTTTCTAGGTTCCATCCATCATCTGTGAAGAGATTGAACAGTCGTAGATTCGTTTTGGTTGTCACTGTGTCAGCTCTGTGATTGACCGGCGAGCCGATCAGTGCCATCCGATATCGACTCCACCCCCTGATCCTGCTTTGGATGTGGTATAGGGTGTTGATAACGGATATTCTGAAATGTGATTTATATGCAGCGCTGCGTAGAAGTTTGTCTATCAACAGGATGGATTGGATGGATTGTTCTGCAGGTGTTCAGGGTGCAGAGGCAGTCAGTTGGTGCTGAAACGATGGCATGCTATGATGACATAATACCATTCCTGCCCACTGAGGAGTATGAAAAGTCACGCAATCGTTGTTCTAATTAAACTTATTTTGGAGGGAAGTGTATTATAGTTGTGAGTGCTGCTTGTTAGTTACGACTAAACAATAGGGTCCTACAATGCTAATAATGCGTGAAATAATTTTACAATTTTACAAAGCATAAAAACAATTCATATTGGGTTTATCAAAACTCATATTTGGTCATTGTTTAATTATGTTTGTACTGATTAAATGCTTAAGTGGCTGACTGTAGCATCCTGAGGAAAATCACATAAAAAAAGATATATTTATTTTTTACATGCCCGACAAAAACTAAAAACTAGGGATGGGCGAGTACCGATACCAGGTATCAGAATACTCATTTCAAGCCAGGTATCAGTACTTGAGATTGGGCGCCCTATTGTGGCCATTTTACAAAAACTGCCATTAATTTCATTCAATTAAAAAATATATATTGTTTTGGGGGGGGGGAAATTTGTGGGTTAAAAGTACTGGTGGTATCACTACTTGGTATCGGTGACTGACTACTCAAGGGTTGAATGGTATCAGTTTGAAAAAAAAGTTATATCAAACATCTCTAGTAAAAACACAAGAAAAAAGTATTTAATGGAGCTTTTATAATTCATGCACCAGAGTATTAATAATGCTGAACTTTCATGCCATCATTTTTACTGTCACTTTTTCTTTAGAAGCATCTATTAATTGGATGGATTTCACTTTCCTTTCTTATCTTTGGTCCTTCCTCGGGTCTCCTGGCGGCCTCACGACTCTGACTGGATTCGGAAGTGTTCGGTTTAGGTGAACAGTATGGGATTTTTTAATAAGTTTTAGGTGAACTAATGCACACACGCACATGCACATACACACCCACATACAAAATAAAAATGTATACAAAAAATTATATAAAAAAAAAAAAAGGAGAGCAATGATGATGACATGTCAAATCTGTAAAATTACCGAATGAACTGAGCTCTCCGGAAAAAAAGAAAAAAAAAGAAAAAAAAAGCACCTATTGATGACCTTTAATAAATGTGTTCTCACCTTTATAGGGCACTTAGCAAATAGTCAGAAGTTCAACATTGTAATTCCAGAAAATTATTGTAAAACATTGACACTATTTTGGTAAAAAAATGTTACTTCAAATTGAACTTAAATTCTTTCATTTTTCAATGATTACTGTCATTATTGCCCTTACCTCACTGTGCTGATTGGCCGATGAAATCAAAGGGTTCTTGTGAAGGCATTTATTAATTAATTAAACATGTAGAATCTATTTTGAATTGTGTTTAGCTCATAACTATAGAGGACTGTGTGTACAAGTAGCCTACAGTATGCATTTCGTTTTTTGTCACTTAATGGCTCTTTGTAGCCATCACTTTCTCGCTTTCTCAAATCCGTGTTGTCACCTTTGTCCTCCCTTCATTTGAGTACGATGGATGCTGAGCAGACAATGGCCCGGATTCCCTGACCGGTTTAATAGGATAGGCAGGCATTAGCATTAAGACGCTCCCAGCATTCAGGTTTGCCAAATCCACTGTGTAGCACCCTGGGAGGTACACAGTGGTCGGTGGTTGTTTGTGAACTATTTTTTCAGCACTTTTTGTAGAGCCCAATAAGGTGAGTGCCATTTTTTTTTTTTAACATTGGCCGCAAAGATTTCATTCACACAAAAGTCTTGACATTTTTATACGCGATAGATCTTAAGTTTGTTTTTACGTCAGTCATATTGCTGTTGCAGTTGCTTGTTTTTCCAAATTGCACATTTTGTAATGCTTCTTTCTTTTTAGACAAAAACAGCCTCGTCCCTCCGTGCTGCCGTTCTCCTTCCCCTATTTCCCCCCCGGATAAGACTCAGTGCCCCTCGCTGCAACCATGGTGGTGATGAAGATGAAGTTCCCCTTTCAGAAAAGGGTGAAGCTCGCTCAGGGACTGTGGCTCCTGTCCTGGTGTGCCACGGCAGCTGGGGCCATGACCTTCACCCTCGGCTGCGTCCTCAAGATGGAGCTACGCAGCAGGGCGGAGGTACACACTTTTATTGTTTCGCTATTAAATATTTGTGGGTTTTGACATTTTGGTGCATAGCACGGAAACCATAAACTATGTTAAACACAAAATAAGTGTAAAAGACACACGATAGTTATGCTGTTATATGATTGCTAGTGTGGACAAAAATAGCATATGTATCGGAATTATTTTCTGGCCTGGGATAAACGTACAAAAAAAAAATGGAAATGTCTTCTATCGGGTTTCATTTGAATGTAATGCTAAATGCTTGTCCTTGAAATTTGAAGACCTCCAACACACCCGTGGCCCACTTTGAATCATGACTCATTATTTGATAACCAAATCCTAATCATCTTAATCACATTAATCCCCAACTTTAACGGGATCTGTTTTCACTGTCTGTTCATGTGTGTTGTACATTTTTAATCATATGTGGCTTGATATATTTCAAATGCACTATGACTGTTGAATATATGCAAGTCATTGTATAAATAATGGGATTTAACTACGGATTGGCGAGTACCGATACCGGTCATCGTATCGGGCCGATACTGGCCTTATTTCAAGGTATCGGGTACTCAGGACGAAGGCCGATATCGGTATCTGTTGAAAGAAGTTGTACAATCACATATTTTGATTAAGTCTTTTTCTGGCCACTGGATTGTTTTATTTATTTATTTATGTTAGGGGTGTTCATTTTTAGTAACATTAGTGTGTTAATTTTGAGTTAATTCAAAGTTCCTTTAATGCCACTAGATTTTTTAACGCGCGATTGGGGGAATTCCAGTTGCAGCGCAGCAGACACGTCCACGTCAAAATTTTGCAATGATAAATTGAATAATAATGCATATATGTGGAGACTGGGGTCAAGTTGTGTTTTACAATTTTTCAAATGTGCACAATTTCAAAAGTTACTTCATGTTAAAGATTAGATTGCTCTTAATATGAAAAGACAAATGCACTTATGCCATCTAGTGGCAGAAAAATTCTCTCAATACAAATCAACATCACACTTGTTTTTTTTTCAGTGCATCGTTTTAAATTATGAACATTTTAAATTATTTATGAAATATTATGAAGTTACTGTATCAATGATTAAAAGTTGCAGCCATATTTTTATTAGTATAAACATTTTTCCACTTTTAGGTTAAGAGTATGAAAACTTGGGAAAAAATATTTTATTGTACATTTAGAACAGATATAAAATTTGCAATTAATTGTGCGTTAACTATTATTACTATTAATTATAATAAAAATTGCAATCGCCTGACACCCCATATTTATTTATTTATTCATCATTTATATTATTTGTTTAAAATTAATTTTATGGTGTGTTCCATACAGAACATTTATTCCATGCAGTTTTAAGGACAAATTTTATATTGGAATAAATACCGTAGGTCTTTCAATTAAATTATGGCATTGGTTTAATAGAAATGTTATGTATGAAAAGTATTAGTAGGATCGGTATTTGGTATCAGTGACTATTCAAGAGTTGAGTACTCATACTGGTATGGGGCTGAAAAAAAGTGATATTAAACATCCCTAATTTTAACAGGATAACTTCATACACATTGATAGAGATAGAGGCTTCTATTAGAACCTTCCAGTGGAGAATTTAACTCAAACCAGAAATATATATAAATAAAAATGTTGGCTTGATGTTTGCTTAACAATTTAAAATGTTTAAACTAAACTGGAGTTTGGTGGCTTTTGGAACCATGTCATTTATTTCCATTACATTTTATGTGACTCTCTTACAGGTAATGGAAAATGCAGACATACATATCGTGCCCAACACCCTCATGATAGTTGGTCTGGCCTCGTTGGGCATCAATTACTTTGCATCGAAGATCTGTCAGGATTCCCTGGACGCTGGCCGATTTCCTCGCTGGAAGACCTTTTTGAAGCCCTACTTTGCCGTCTCTTGTTTCTTCACTGTCCTCATGCTGCTCGCGGTCATCATGAGCTACGCCATGAAGGGCAATCTGGAGTCTTCTCTGAAGGCCGGCCTGAGGAACGGCATCCGCTTCTACAAGGACACGGACACCCCAGGACGCTGCTTCCAGAAGCAGAACATCGATCGCTTGCAGATGGACTTCCAGTGTTGCGGCAATACCGACCACAGGGACTGGTTTGAGGTCCAGTGGGTCAGCAATCGCTACCTTGATTTCAACTCCAGGGAAGTGAAAATGTAAGTCGTGCGTGTGGGACGGTCACATTATGCAACAGATTGAATGGATCGTTGTAAATAATCATATTATTTATTCCCTCCAGCCGCGTTAAGAGCAATGTTGACGGACGATATTTGGTCGACGGAGTCCCATTCAGCTGCTGTAATCCCAGTTCTCCTCGGCCGTGCATCCAGTATCACCTCACCAACAATTCAGCTCATTATAATTACGAGTACGAGACAGAGGAGCTCAACATCTACCTGCGGGGCTGCAGGGAGGCCCTGGTCAACTACTTCATGGGCCTCATGAACACCATTGGTGCTGGAGTACTGTCAGTCTTCCTCTTGCAGGTATTCGAGAGGCACCTTACAATAGAATGTGCAGACGATGATTGACATATATATCCTGCTCATTCCCAGGGTTCCGTGCTGGTGAGTTTGCGCTTCCTGCAAACCGCCATGGAGGCAGTAGCGGGGAAGGAGAACACAGAAATTGAGACAGAGGGATACTTACTGGAGAAGGGAGTGAAGGACACCTTCATGGAGTACGTTGACCCTGTTCTCAAGTTCCTGCTGCTTAAAAACCAAGTGCAGGAGGGCACAACAGACCCAGCTTCTACCTAAACTCGAGGGTTGGACACACATATGTATATACTTTTTATGAAGGGAGTGAAAATAATGGCCTAAATTCCCCCCGGTTTTTATTTCAGAAAATACAAAAAAACTGAATTAAATATTCATTAGATGATATGTCTTAGTAATGTAATTTCACCCCCACCCTCTTAAGAAAACGGGGGCCCTAACTGGTGAACCGCCAGGCTTCCCATTCTGTCTCCATCTTTTGGTCATTAATTGTTGTTTTTAGGACGGGTTGTAACTATGAAGACAAATTCCGTGTGCATTTTTACATACTTGGCCAATCAATTTGGGTTCTGATTCCAGGGGGAGAACTAAATTATCTGAACTTGGTATGCAGCCGATTTTAGCAGAGGTGGCCAGCAACCTGAGGAAAAGTTCAAGGCAAAAATAATACGAATTTTGTTCAAAATATGACTTAGGTCATTATTTTAAGAAATTACGTTATCAAAATGTGTTTGGGGAATATAATTTGTATTTCCAGTGGACCATCAAATGAAGGTACATGAAATTATTGCACATTCTGCAAATGACTGAATCTGTGTGCTCTCTATCCAATGGAAGCCTTCCAGCAGAAGATACACAAGGCAAATGTCTTTTGTGCTTTTTGTCAACTACACAAATTAACATATGAATAATACAAGTCAAAATATCTCAACACACTACTTATGTAAGAATGTTTTTTGTTTGTCTGGTATGCACATAGCATTTGTTTGCATTTACAAAAAAAAATCACTTTAGACAATTTTGATAATTGTATGTTTAATTCTTCTGCCTGTCATTTTCAGTTGCTGGTATGGATAGATGAACAAAAATACATATGTTGTGAATAAATATTTTTCAGACCAATAAGTGAATTTTTTTTTTTTAAACAATAATTTGCCACAGCACAGTGGTTGGAAATCATCATCACAATGTTAGAATAAATAAATAAACAAATAAATAAATACATTTTTAATAATAATAATAATAATAGCCATATTTTTATAAGGAAAAGTAGGAGGTTGCATGACAGAAGGGCTCAATATATAAAATTTCAATGGACTACTATGCATAACTCATTTAGTCCCGCTTTGATTTCTGCAGGAATAATTCAATTCTATTTCATTTTGAATGTTCTTTTTAACTATCAAATCGGTCTCCCCTGCTTTACATGACGCCTTATGTTATCCCGTTTAGCTCCTGTAATGGAGAACAATTGGATTAAGAAAACAGATTAAACTGCATTAGTTTTAGCACTGAAAGCCATTAACAGTGTCCTTTAAACTGACACCGACCTGCTAATCTAATTTGTTAATACTAAACCTGCTGCCCTTGCAGTCTCATATCGTTAGGCTACTGCATTACAGAACTAATTCTTCTTACTGTATGTGTAGTCATATAAATGTTGTAAATAAAAGTAACAGCAACAATAAAACAATTTAAAATGAGTTGTATTTTGTCATGCAGAATAACTGATGAATTTTAGGTGTTTGTAATTTACTGCCTAAGTGTAATTATCATGGCTTTCAATCTCCAAAGGGAGGCAAGATCTTGTCAATTTTTTCCTGTTTCATTCTGCCGTATTATTATTATTATTAGTAGTATTACACCACAGAGTATCATCAATACAAAAAAATGTCTACGTATATTATTTTGTATTATCTATTATATTAGATAATAATGCGCACTTTCACCCGTTTTGCTGTAAGGGCTCAGCTCGTCGAGAAATGGGCTCGTCTGATTAATTATAGCGGCAGTGACGTCATCAGCATGTGACGTACTGACGTCATGCTCACGGCCGCCCGGAAACACTCTTAACTCTTATTTTAGATCCGTCATTTCCGAACCGATTTAGTTGACGTTTGATTCATTATTACGTTTATTTCGGACTGTGTTGTAATGTGTTCTTTTATATCCACTTTTGGACAAGAGCGTTTCTTTTTTTAGTTGGTGAACATTATATGTTTGAAGTCACACCCTGTAGTGAACTGATCAGAATAAGCGATTCGTTCACCAATTGCACACTCCGTAACAATCGCGCCTGTCCGGAAAGCTAGTTTCAGCGAGGTAGTAATCGATGATATAAAAACGAATTGTAGACGAACGTACAGATTTACGCTACATTAGTTGATGCCAAGAGACAACAGAGGAGTGGAGCGACAACTACACCCAAAGTGACAGGTAGGTCGACCACTACAGAAATAATCCACTTGCTAATAGCAGTTGTAGTTTAGAAGGCATGCTAACACAAAAGTCATCAACGCTAATAGTTTTAGATTATTTATTTGTGTGTGTGTGAAAAGTCTTAGGCCTGACAGCTGGGTGAATATTGTTACAGAAACACAAAATATGGTTTTGCACTGTCTTGGCTCCTTGTTTACAAAACTTACATTTAGTGAGCGAATGCCTCAAAAGATACCTCATGTTTTAACAATTGCGTTCCATTGCATGCATATATTATGCAGGATTCGCTTTCATTTGTTTATCTAGCTAGCCCTTGTTGCTAGCACTTAGCACACGTTAGGGCTGCTTGGAAGCGTTATAGCGATGAACTAAGTCCTGTGGAATCCTTGTTGATGGGCAGACGAACAGAAGTGACTAACGGTAATTCCACGTCAACAAGTTATCTTTACTCAACTGGGGTGTTATATGTTTGTTGCTGTCTCCATTTCTACAATTTAAGAAATATAAGTAAATTAATCAGTTGGTTAACATAGAGCTTCCGCGTTTTGAAATAACGTCATTTTACATAAATTCTCGTCCTACAAAATGCTATTATTCACTGTCCAGAACATTAACTGCACCAATCCATTACAAGAGGTTTATCCATAATTCTCCTCAACTTGGATGGTTCTCAAACTGATACACGCAGAGCAGAGGATCCACAAACAAAATGCAATAAGTTAGCTCTTATCATTTAAGTGCCTTTATATAGGGGACCTGCACACCAATAACTCTGGGACAACTTAAAGATGTGATATGATTATGACCTGACGTAAATCGGACTTCCCATTTCTCATGTAGATCTTTTACAGGCGAGTCAAGGCGACCTCTGCAAAATATTTTCATCTTGGAAGCACCAATCTTCTGTCCAAAGTTTCCAACATATTGATTAATGACTCCATGATGGCTTTACGCCTGGCGGCTTTCTTGTCATACAGGAAGAATTGTGAAAATGATTGCACTCATTAAACTCAAAAGTCACTTTTTTTTTTTTTAATAGCTGCAAATGTGATTGGTGAAGTAGCTGACAGTGTAGTATTGACCAAATTGCTAAATTGTCTATGACTGCTTTTGTAAAATAGCTCATTTTACAGCCATGTTGCCTGTGATGGCAGTGTGTGCGCCAGCTAGCAGTTAATTGAATTGAATTTGGTCACATTCCTTTAAAAAAAAAAAACAGATCATGAATACATAGGTTGAAATGTTGATAAATAATTCCATGTCGTGATATGTAGGGTTGCAAAATCAGTAGAGTAGAAATGTTTCTCTATTGGAAGAGGTTGCTCGACCCAAAAAGTTTGAGAACCCCTGGCTCAATGAATGCCTTTACGTGCACATAACATTTTAGCGTGTGCGAGTGTAACTCGAGACCTCTCTTTTTTTGTGTTTCAGATTTGAGATGGAAGGAGATGTGTGTAGCTTCCCCCCAGACTCGTCAGATGACCACTCGCAAAGAGGAAGTGTTGCTTCATCTGCTACACTCTCCCACTGTATGTGTGATAAGTCACCCTGTCAAATACTCATCAGGACATGTCTTTATTTTTTTTTGTAGTATATTATTGACATTTTTACTGTGTTTTCGTCCTAGCTCAAGATGTGCTTATATACCTGTTTGGCGACAGCGCAGTACACTTAACAGTTGAAGCGCTCGGCAGTGTTACTGTGCAGGAGTTGGGCCGCTCGGTCCGAGAGGCTCTTCATGTTCCTGATTGTGCGCAAGATGCCTTTGCCTTCTGGCTGTCTTCTCCTCTACTTGGTACAAAAACAAAAACTTTCGATTAATACGTACAGCCTTGTCAGCAATGTGCTAATTTTTTTACAAGTACTGTATATCCAACGTTATGCTTTTATAGTTGTGTAGAATAATCAGTCTAAAGCTCAATGTTTTCCCAAAAATAGGGTCGGGACTCCAAATTGGTCCTGCAGACTTGTCAGAATAAATTGTTACAAGATATTTCATAGGTCATCAAGCATACATGCAGTATTTCTCATTTAGTTTGGGGGAAACCCTAGTTTGGCTTCTGCGTGAAATGATGCTTGAAGTAAGAAATGAAAATTGGTGAATATTTTTCATTTGCTATCTTGAACATTTCCACTTTCATATGTGCGATTGTGCCTCCGTTTTCCTCTACAGAGCTGCAGCTAAAGTCAAGGCACCAACCGTACAAGGTGTGTCGCCAGTGGCAAGACTTGCTGTATCGCTTCACGGTAGCCTCTGAGGAAGACATTTCACAAGGTGAACAATTGGTCTCCAAGCCTTTCTTTTTCATCTCGTGTTAAATGCTGATATTTTTGACATTTAAAATGTCAAAATGTTGTCAGCTTTCACAAATGACGTCTTGTTTAGACTAACTTGCCGCATTTTTGAATATGCTCAGAACAAAAAAAGGTGGGCACAATAGCTTCAAGAGTGAATTTTTACATTTAAATGTAAATGGATAAGAAGTGACTTTCAACATTTTGTAACAGTAGTGTGCAAGTGCATCCAATTTACTCAGCAACATCACAGAGCCTTCATGCACTTTTCTCTCCCCAGATGAGCCCTGCCTCCAATACCGTCGGAATGTGTTTTATCCCAAATCTAAAGAGCTGCAGGTACTTCTGATCTTTATCTCTCGGGAAAGCATAAATAAAGAAAATGCTTCTTAAATTGTTGTTTTTTAAATTGTAAGATAATGTTCTTAACAAATTCAGCATTGTACTGTGTGTGTGTGTGTGTGTGTGTGTTGTTGTTTTTTAGCTACACAAAATTCAGTTTGACTTTACTGTCACTTGGTTTGATGTTGAATCAATCATAACTCTGGTCTTCAGATAGAAGATGAGGGAGTGCTACGACTTTTATATGAAGAGGCCAAGAGCAATATCATCACTGGACGATACCCATGCGATCCCGAGCACTGGGCCTCTCTTGGAGGCTTGTCGCTTGCTCTTGATGAGGGGACAGGCATGGACAGGCAGAAATTGACCACGGCGATACGGTAAGTAAAGGCAAGAGCACGACCAATGAACAAATACGGTCTTTGCTGCTATTACAGTTATTATTTGTCACCACTAAGAGATAGCACCTCACACTTGAGTTTGAATACGCCAAACTTCCTGTCACTCAACCCACAGTCTAAAAACAGTGGGGTCAAATTAAATTAATAACCCACAAATCAAACTAATTTTTCGGTTGATTTGTGGGTTATTAATTTGACCCAACTTTTGGGGTTAGTTGAATAATCGAATGATTATTATTTTTGAATTGGGTCAAAAATGAACCAACCTGACTTTTGAGATATTTAACCCCAAATCGTTGGGTCAAATTAAATTAATAACCCACAAATCAACTCAATTTGTGGGTTGTTTGGTTGACATGTGGGTTATTCATTTGACCCAACTTTTGGGGTTAGTTCAATAATCCAACTGAATTGGGTCAAAAATTAACCAACCTGACTTTTTAGATATTTAACCCCCATCGTTGGGTGAAATTAAATTAATAACCCACAAATCAACCCATGGATTTTTGGGTTGATTTGTGGGTTATTAATAGTTGGATCCAACTTTTTGGATTAGTTGAAAAACCCAATTGAATTGGCTCAATAATGAACCGACCCAACTTTTTGAGGTATTTAGCCCCAAATGTTGGATCAATTTAAATTAGTGGTTATTTAAATAAACAAATAAACCAATTTTTTAGGTTGGTTTGTGGGTTATTCTTTTCACCAACGTATTGGTTTAGTTGAACAACCCAAAATGTTGATTCTGTCCCTTTTTGACCCAGTTTGGGTTAATTTTGGCCCCAATTGTTTTTAGAGTGCAAACATTTTTCTTCCATCCATCCACTGACTGGAGAATTTGTCAATTTAGTGAATTCAAATAGCGCAACGTGTTTATACTCTTATCATTGCTGTCATGTTCGTCCACCAACAGAGAGAAGAAGCTGTCTTCGTTCCTACCAGTGCATGTGGTGATTGGGGGTGGCGGTTTATTTTCAACATTGAGAGGGAAGTCGAGTCGCCAGGCAGGTTTGGAGGAGAATCTCTTGGAGGGTTACAGAAAGATCAACATATCTGGAGACTCTCTGCTGCGCTCTGAGATTCTCCAGCAGTACCTCAGAACATGTCACTCTCTGCCTTACTATGGGTAAGAGACCCTTTAATTGCAAAATTTAAATGCATAATAAATCACTGATAACTTAATGAACCGTTCAAACAGGTGTGCTTTTTTTGATGGCGAGATTGACAAACCCGCCCACGGGATCCTTCAGAGGGTCAGACGCAAAGCCGTCAATGTTGGCATCTCTCTGGAGGGAGTTTATGTGATGGACGTCAAGGAGAAAGTGGGTGCTCTTTTGTTTGCTCAGCCTTGCGAAATACAGAAAAGTCAGTTTACATTTCCCACCTGTAACACTTGATTCCTCTTCTTGGACACGTGTTGGTGCAGCATGTGCTTCTCGGCCTGCGCTTCAGTGAGCTTTCTTGGGACCACAGCTACCCCGAGGAGGAAGGTGACTCGCACATCCTGTGGCTGGAGTTTGACGGCGACGAAGATGGCACGCCGGTCAACAAGTTGCTGAAGATTTACTCCAAACAAGTGAGTATAATGTGTTTGATAAATTTGAAGGGGAAGTCAACCCCCCCCCAAAAAAATCTTGACAATAATATGTTCTATGCAGCCCCACTAGTCTAAATACAGTATTTGGTTTAATATGGCGTTAGTGGAATATGAGTTAGGCAGTAAAATCCAGCAGTTTTTATCGATATCAGAAGGCGGCCATTTTGCCACTTGATGTCGAGTAAAAATGACATCACAGTTGCTCAGGCCTCAGGTAACAACTAATCACAGCTCGGCTTTAGAAAACAGGTGAGCTGTGATTGGTCGTTGCCTGAGCCCTGAGCAACTGCGATGTCATCTTCAGTCGACAGCAAGTGGCAAAATGGCCGCGCCCTGAGATGGCTAAAAATGGATGGATTTTGCTGCATAACTCATATTCCACAAATGTAATATTAATCAGAATGTCATATTTTAGACTTGTGAGGTCACATATAACATATTATTGTCAAGAAATGTTGGGGACGGATGAAATAACATCAGGTCGTGATTCATGGTGTGCAGCATGTCTTTTTATAGGTGGTGATGCATTCAAGGACCACACAAAAATGAGCTGCGGCTGAACCGTATTTTGCGTGTGTCTGTTATGTTGGTTAGGCAGAGCTCATGAGTGGCTTTATCGAGTTTTGCGTGGAGATGAGGTCAGCGTCCGAGGGAGGAGCCGCGGCAGAAACAGACGGTGATGCGGGTCAGTCACAACAAGCGTCTGGCAAAGATGACAGCGGCAAGAACGGGCGCGGGGGACGGCGCGGGATGTTGCGCCGGCAGAGCAGCGTCGTCTGCAGCCGGGTCCATTCACTCAACACCATTAACTACGTTGACAATGGTGAGGTTTCCCCCTAAATTGATTACTATGCACAGGCAAGTCAAGGAAAAAAAAGATCAAACTTTTGTCTGTTCTTTTGTCCAGGAAAAGAAATCAAATGCTTAAAACCGAAAAGAGCTGCGTCCTTTTTTTCGAGACAGACATCTGGACCCATGTACTCTTCTGTGCAAGTGACAGAGAACCTGGAGCAGGGTTGAAGTTCACCACCTGCAGCACCGCCTCCTGCTCACAAAGACCAAACAGAACATTTAAAGGAGAAGCTTGGAGAATGACACAAAAACATAAGTTGGACCAAGTGAGGGATGTGATTTTGACCATATTTATCTTCTGACGTTGTGTATATTTTGCAGATTTATTCATGTGAACACCAAGGGATTTCTTAGTTGACATGCTTCAAAGGGTCACAAGTGTAGTAGGCATGGAGTGCCGACGACAGCCTATAAATACAATGAGAAAAGCCTTATAGAAATGACTGCAACTGACGGCTGTCACGTGAACCTTTTGACCCCTGCAGTGCTCATGAGCAAAAATCCAACAACTCTTCAGCGTAACAGCTGACTTACCTCTTTTTCCTTTGCAACCCTTGATAGCCTGACTACCAACTTAGTCTATAATATGACTCCTTAGGAATTTCAGGGCAAATCATCTCAAGTCTATAGTATGTTTTCTTTAAGCTGTCAGTGCCTTGTTCCAGACGGTCCGCGAGGAGACAATACTTTAGGAATGACACGTTCAGTTTTTATGCATCTAGGCTTTAGTGTTTGCTGACTTGGTGAGGGCGCATCTTTGGATTGTTCACTAAACATTTAAAAATAACATGCACAACAATGCTTTTCATGTCTTTTTCATTGCAAAAAAAAAAATGCAACAAGCTGATGGGAAGGGTCTTTCTACTAGAACTCAGCAGGCGCGTCACTAAGCGTGTAAACACCACCACCTCACTAATGGGCAACAAAGAAAGTATACTGTACATCTCACATCTTGCACATATCATCTTTTAAGCCATTCTAACATCCAAGTTCCTTAATTTCCAGCCAACCAACTCAATATTTATACTTTTCTGCGCTCGTCAGATAGGTTATGTTATGTAGCCAACCTGTTACAGCCCAAGGTGTGGTTGCGAATATGCATGTCACATTGTAGAATAGGCATTCCAATTCATGTGATCAACTTCTATAAGTTTGCACTGTTTATATATATTTTTTGTTTATGTTAGTATTTTCATGTACCTGTACCTGTGCATATATGGGTTTGTACACAAGATAGAAGTCATGTACGTCACTTTTCAGAAGCATCAAGTGCCTTTCATATTTGTTTTCCGTTTGTATCCAGATGGCAGTACTGTAGTGCACTGAAGCAGTCAATGGAGTTTGGCTTTTGTTTGACCAGTTAACTGTGTACTTTCTCAAGTATTATACACATTTATTTAGCTCAGCTTAGTCTCCTTTTGGTGGCAGGAGTTTGATGGGCAGTGGGAAGACCGAATGACTTCTTCATTCGGTCAGCATGTCCCTTTTTTTTTTTACTATGTCACAATACAGTATGTATACCTTGCTTTTCTAAACTGATGATTTAGCCTATTTTTTTCAGCATATCTTTTAAGTGTTTCAACATTTCCGGAAGTCATTGAGACCATGCACAGATGTACCGGACTTCAGAGTATGTTGAGTTCTGGTTATTAATGAATAAACACTAACATGTTTGTAATATATGTAGTGTAATTGAATTTTACTTTTAAGTGGTCATCCTTTTTTCATCAGTCAAGATGGTAATGCAAACTTTTCAACTTACTGGTGCTTGTGGAGTTTGCGGCCAAGATTTCTTGGTTCTGTTGCTGATCTTGGTTTTTATTTGTTGTATTATGAAAAATATTGGTTACTTCATAGAACTCTCGATTCACAAGTGTTTGTTTTTTTAGTTTATCGATATTGTATGTGTTTGACATGTTTAAGTCCACCTAAAATATAAACTCATTGACCCCTCTGAAAATGCAACTTATTCATATTAACTAATTTTTTATTATCTTTGTGGGAGTTGCAATATTTTCCCAATTGCAGCGTAAAGACTTGTCAAAATTTGGTTACTTGACCAATTAAAGTTACTTTGTGTTTGGAGTTTGATACGATTGTACGTACCTTGCATATATACAATATTATATTATATTATTCTATATTATTGAAATGAAACATGCCAAACGCTAAATTCATTTCCACGCCCAGTTCCCGGAAGCACAACTTTACGAATATGATACGATCTTCTCTTGTCTGCACATAGTCTTTGGCAACACAACTGCAACGGCAACGCCTACAGTGCTACGCATCCGGAAGTGGTATATTTCGGCTTAGGTGTTGAACGCCTTTACTAAAGTATAAAGCTGTTTCTTGGAAACGGTTGACGTGCATGTATATCGCGAAGCTGCGGGGAAATTGCACAGCTGCTTTGCAGCCGGGTTCCGCTTTCGGTCCGTAATTCATTCGGTTTTGTTCCTGCTAGCTAGCGGTTCGTCATTTGACTGTCAGCTACTGTTTGTCAATCAGTCGGTCGCCGATAGCAATGGAAGCCGAAACCCCGGCCTCCGAGGACCCCGGGAAGAAGCGAAGGGTACACGGTATGTTGAAGCTCTACTACGGACTCAACGAAGAAGGAAAGTCGGATGAGAAGCCGCAGTCCCTGGACCCCTGTGACATCAACGGGCCGCATTTTGACCCGGAGCACTACCTAAACAAGGTGAGGCAGGGGCTCCTCCTGTCACAATAGCACTAACTTTAAAATGTATAAGTAAAAAAAACTAAAACTACAAGATAAAATTAACAAATATCCTAGGTGGGTAAGTAAATAAGTAAATACAATTAATAATTGCATTAAGGGCAACGGTCGTATGTGCGTGGCTAACCAGCGACCATTGTGTGTCCCAATTTAGCTTCGAAGGGAATGCTCTCTTGCAGAGCTGATGGACCAGGAGACGTGCATGGTCAAGCAGATCCGTTCATTGGATAGCGACATGCAGACGCTGGTCTATGAAAACTACAACAAGTTCATATCAGCTACAGGTGAGAGAATGCACCGTCAGCCTTAAATAACTGTTGAGAACTTTGTCCTCGATCGTCCCAATCATCTCACCTCTCTTTCTCAAGACACCATAAGAAAGATGAAGAATGATTTCAAAAAGATGGAGGACGAAATGGACTGTCTGTCTGCAAACATGGCGACAATCACCGATTTTAGTGCTCGCATCAGCGGTACCCTTGAAGACCAGCATGCTCAGATTACAAAACTCTCAGGTGACACACCGGAACCTCACCGTTCTGTTGAGTGAGTTGTGGTATGACTTCATGTTTTTCTTGTTCTGTATTCTTTACACCTTCCTTAGGGGTCCACACTTTGTTAAGAAAGTTGCAGTTTCTGTTTGAACTGCCTGCTCGATTAAACAAATGCTTGGAGCTGCGAGCCTACGCTCAAGCAGTGAGTTCGCACCGGCGTGCTCGCTGCGTGCTGCAGCAGTACAGCCACATGCCGTCCTTCAAGGGCATTCAGGATGACTGTCACGCCATCATGGACAAGCTGGCGCAGGAGCTTCGGCAGAAGTTCAGGTCAGTTTTTGTTGGCGTCTCCAACAGCCAATCACGGCTCAGCTTCACAAAACACCTTAGCAACCGTGATGCCATTTTCGGTTGACAGGAAGTGGCAAAATGGCCGCCTTCCGAGTTGGTGGATATTTGCTCATTTTCCACAAACGCAATATTAATCAGAATGCCGTGTTTAGACTAGTGGAGCTGTATAGAACATATTTTTGTAAAGAAAATGTTTATGTTGACTTCCTCTTTACACAAAACGGCATATTCTTACATTAAAAAAAAAAAGGAATCTTAATGTCACATTTCAGCCAGATGTAGGAGGTATATATCTGGAAGTTAAAATGTTGTGCTCTTTGAGCTTGTAATGCTCATGAAAGTGAATTTAGTTGCAAACTGCCACAAATGAGTAATTAATGACACCCAAGAAGGGAAAGCTTTCAACATATTTCCTTGGCACCAAGATTCCACAAGGTGGCAGTAAAGCACTGTATGTATTTAAATGAGGCTCCTTAACTCACTTTGTCATATTTTCTTGGCAGCAAGAAGCCAAAGATGGAGTACAAAAAATGTAAATAAAGTTTTTAGTGAGGTTAAAAAAAAAAAGTCGAATGTGTAAATACAGAATGGTGAGGTGTTTGTAGTACGATCATTTTGTTGTAATGTTAAATGTTATAATTTCCATCCATGTATTAAAAAACAGGGCATTCTTTTAAATTAACATTTCATTGAATTTAATTATGTTCCAGTTGCTGGCTTGGCCTGTCGGAAAATAGTCAAAAATGTTGATCATTGGTTTCCAAAGTAAAAGCAAACATTTTATTTTGATTCAGCACAAAGATAACCAGTCAAAAATGATTATTGATTAACTCAACATTTTTTTTCCACTTTTGTTAACAAGAGTATGAAAACCTAGATTTTTTTTATTGTACATTTAGAACAGATATCAAATTTGTGATGAATCGTGAGTTAACTATTAAAGTCATGCGATCAATTATGATTAAATTTTTAATTTAATTTAATTAATGACGCCTCTAATTTTTAATAATCTTTTCTTTTCTTTTTTTAAATCGCATCAGGCGATTACATTTTTTTATTGTAATTAATTGAATGACTTCATTAACTCACAATTAATCACAAATTTGATATCTGTTCTAAATGTACAATATTTGTTTTCTAGGTTTTCATACTCTTGTTAACAAAAGTGGAAAAACATGTTAAACTAATAGAAATAGTTCAAATGAATTGTTGCCGTCAATGGCAGTGAATGAGTTAATTTTATAATTGATTAGTTGTCGATTATTTGTCGCACCTCTAATGTAATATAATTTGCTTCATCGTTTTTGCTGTCATTCATAGTTCAACTTAACGAAAGTTAAATTTCGTTCCACGAAGCAACAAGAAGTTGTGATGTCACGGTAGTCGTTTATTTCCGTGTGTTGTTGTGTGTCACAGGGACGGTGGCTCAAGTGCTAAAGACTTATCGGAGTGCGTGGAGCTGCTGTTGCAGTTGGATGAGCCAGCAGAGGAGCTTTGTGAAAAGTTCCTGAGCCATGCGGGCTCTCGCCTGGAATCGGACCTGCAGGGCCTGGAGGCTGAGATAAGACCGAGCCAGACTGTATCATCCGTGAACGATGCGCCCGCACGCAGGTCACCACCTGCCGGCACGCCCAAAACAAGCGCGTTCCCGTCGCCCTCCTCCAGCACCGACATCCTGGAGTTCATCGACAGAGGCTGCAATGAGTTTGTCAGCAGCTTGTGTTTAGTAATTGCGTCATATCAAGAACTTTTCATCACGCACGCTCAGACGGGCGAGCTCGCGTCAAAGAATATTCCTCAGATGGCAAACAGCAAGCTGCACGCCTTCGTGGACGATCTGGCCACCCGATATTTCTCACTTGTGGAGCGAAGGATCCAAGAGGAAAAGGGGGTCGCGGACAACTCCCTCTTGGTCCGCGCCCTTGACCGATTTCACCGCAGACTCCAGGCCGTGGCCAAGCTGCTGCCGGGCTCCTCCGTGCCGAACCAGGGCACCGAGATTGTGATCCGTGCCGCGACGGAGCGGGTCAAGCAGTACCTCGCCGCTCTCCAGAGCTTCTACATGGACAGCTTGACAGACGTGAGGCAGGCCCTGGCGACGCCCCGCCTCTCGCTGGCCGCTCCGGGGGCCGGCTCTGGCCGAGATGCTCCAAGCGGCCTCCCGGAGCTGCTGTCCTCGCTGTCGGCTTCCATCTTAAATCAGATCAAGTCCGTGTTGGCGTCCGTGCATCTGTTCACAGCCAAGGACATCACTTTCTCCAACAAGCCCTACTTTAAGGTGAATAATAGGGCTGGGTATCGATTCTAACTTCCTCAATCGATTCACAAGAGTTCAGTTCGATTCAGTTTTGATTTTTTTTCCAATTAAATTCAATTCAGTCCAATATCGATTAATTATGGCACATATTTTTATCGTATCAGGGACCTGATAAAAACTCCACAAATATTAAATCACTTACTCCCAGCCATTTTGACTGAAGCGACCCCCTTCACTCCTGGCTGTTTTACTGGGTTTTGACTGATTTTGAAAGGCCCACAGAATATTGTGTTATGTTGTTATAGAACCTACCAAAATAAAGATTAGAGTCTAGATTGGAGAAAAAAAGTACATTTCTATCTGTTTCCGTTTTGCAGGAATTAGCATTAGAATATAGCTAAGTTTCATCATTATTCACAAATCTGTTTAGAACTGTGGGGAAATCGGCTTGTTTGCAACATGGCCCTGGTGGATCTCTTATACTCTGCTGTCACCTGCTGGCCATTTTTGTAATAACTACCACTTCTTCAACCGTTCTTTGCAGTTAAGAGGCTGCATCAAAGCCTTCTGTATGCTCTAGCATAAAAAAAAACTTAGAAATACGTCTTTGGGACACTCAAAACATTTTGAAAAGAACGTATTGATACGTTTCTGGTAGCAAATGAGTTAAATTGCAAAGTAAATTTTGCAAAGTCAGTAACTTTGGCCGTTTCTAATGCGACTTCAATTCAATTTCTTGTTGCAGGGGGAATTCTGCTGCCAGGGTGTCCGCGAGAGCCTGATCGTGAGTTTCATCAAGTTTGTGTGTCAGTCCTCCCGTCAGTTTTGTGAAAGTGCAGGAGACAAAGGGGGGTCAACCCCACCAGCCCTCCTGTTGCTCCTTTCTCGACTCTGCTTGGACTATGAAACCTCGACAATCTCCTACATACTCACTCTTACCGACGAACAGTTCCTGGCACAGGTAATAAATAGCTTGTCATCATGTACTTATATTTTTGAGCTAAACTACACATGCTGGCTTTTGTGTTGAATTTGCTTCTTTTTGTACATTTCCAGCATCACAGTCCGGTAACGGCCGTCACTGCTCTATGTGCAGAAGCCAGGGAGGCAGCACAGAAACTACTGAACCATTACGTCAAGGTAGAAATCTCAAGAGATAATCCTGCTCAGTTTTGTTACTCGCAGCCGTTTTTACTGAAGCAACCCCCTTCGCTCCCGGTTGTTTTACTGGATTTTGACTGATTTTGCAAGGCCCACACAATATTGTGTTCTATTGCTATAAAAACATGGAGCCTTCAAAAGAAAGATGAGTCTCTTCTTTCATCAGGAAAAAAAAGTATATTTCTATCCGTTTCCGTTTTGCAGCAATTCACATTAGAATATAGCTAAGTTCAATCATTATTTGCAAATCTGTTTAAAACACTGGTGAAAAAGCCTCTTTGCAACATGGCCTGATCTCTTATACTCTGCTGCCACTGGCCGTTTTTGTTTTGTACCATCGCTTTAAGCTTTCGCTTCAGATGTAGCATATTTAAAAAACGTACAAATACGTTTTTGGGACCATGGTAATATTTAAAATAGATCGTATTTATACATTTTTGGGAGCAGATGATTTCATATTGTGATGACAGTAAGCAGTGTTTTAGAACTTCACTGCATTATTTTATTATTATTATTATTACTTTAACTATTATTGCTGTTGTCGTGTAAAAGCCAAGTATATGGTATATTATTTATTAACTAATAACAAGCGTGTTAATCCTCATTACGTCCAATTGTATACTATATAGCCTATGTTTGACAAAATATATAAATGAGAACAAAAAATATTTTTGATAGGGTAGGAACTTAAAAGTCAGTGTACAGTATGTCTAACTTAATACCAAGGACTGGATTGATGACTGTCTTACTTGCTTTATTTGATGAACATGAAATTATTGTTTTCTTCAACTGTTTTTTTTCTTCAAAATTTTTCGCAAGTTTTCACTTCACAGTTTTTATTTTTATGCATATTCAAACATAAAAAAAAAAGTAAAATCAAATATCGTTTTGTTAAACTACCGTGCATGAGTGGGTCAAAATATCTGAACAGAAAATGCTTGCGTTTGACACCTGAATTCTTATATTAAATATTCTAGATCCAGTCATGTCTTGTTTATGAATGAATCTCAACTAACAATAAAATATCTTATCGTTAAGCTTTATTTCAATCAACGCAGTATGTCTGTTCATATTTGCAGGTTCAGGGCCTCATTATTTCCCAGATGCTTCGAAAGAGTGTCGAAACTCGAGACTGGGTCAACACTATCGAGCCCCGAAATGTGCGCGCGGTGATGAAGAGAGTCGTAGAGGACGCCACCTCCATTGACGTGCAGGTGGCATATTTGGTCTAATAACGCCATCTTCGCTTTCTAACTTTTAAGCCCACTTTCTATATCCTATTTGTCACCTTAGGTGGGTCTTCTGTATGAAGAAGGTGTGAGGAAAGCGCACAGCAGTGACTCGAGCAAAAGGACTTTCTCGGTCTACAGCAGCTCAAGGCAGCAAACTCGCTACGCGGCAAGCTTCACACCAAGGTAGAGTACTTTTCATGACCTCTTGGACAGAAATAGAAATCAACAAAAGTGGAAAAGAAGTTAAATGTGATAATCATGTTAAAACGTAAACCTCATTATGGTAAAATGTGAAATTGATTACATTATAAATATATATATATATATTACACATTTTTTTATTTTCTTTCTAGCTTGTATCGCAACTTTGCATTTACCTGACAATTTATTTGTTGTACAGTTTTTGACTCCAACTGTCAGAGAGTCATTCATTTAAGATCTTAATTAGGGATGTTTGATACCACTTTTTCAGACTGATACCAGTATGGGTACTTAACGAGTAGTTACCAATACCAAGACCTGATACCACTATCACTTTTGATGCATTAACCACCCCCCCCCAAAAAAAACAACATAAAAAACAATGACAGATCATTTTAACCAAAGACCCACATATCCCAATATAACATTTTTTATTTAAAATTGCATGAAAATAATGGCAATTTTCTATTCTAATAATTTATTTTTCCTATTCATAAAATGGCCACAAGAGGGCAGGAGGAGTTCATAGTTGTATTGGTCTGAAAAAAGAAAAGTAACATTTTTGTAGGCATGTTTAACTCATTCACTTCCATTGACGGCTATAGACGTCAAAAATTAATTTGCACTATTTCTATTAGTTTAACTTTTTTTTTACTTTTGTTAACAAGAGTATGAAAACCTAGAAGAAAATGATTGTACATTTGGAACAGATATAACTTTTGTGATTAATTGTGCGTTAACTAGTGAAGTCATGCAATTAATTACAATTACTAATTTTTAATAATCTAATCTAATAATATATATTTTTTTAATGTCTAGGTTTTCATACTCTTGTTAACAAAAGTGGAAAAAAAGTTAAACTAATAGAAATAGTTCAAATGAATTTTTGACGTTTATAGCCGTCAATGGCAGTGAATGAGTTAATAACATTTTAAATGTTATCAAACATGCCTACAAAAACACAATTTGGTGAAATTTTCAGCTAATATCTGCGGATATGTTAATAATAAATAATAAACTGCAAATATGCGGAGGATTACTGTATATAATGACCGTCTGTTTAATTTTCGCTCTGCTTTAGTAAATAATTTGCCCTCTCTCTGCAGTGCTCCGATGGACACCAATCTATTGAGCAACATTCACAAGTTGTTTTCTGAGCGCATTGATATCTTCAGCTCAGTAGAGTTCAATAAGGCAAGTGCGCTTCTTCCCCGAGTTCTCCCTCACAAACGCACACAAATCACTCATCGCTCCTCTGTTGCAGGTTTCCGTCATGACGGGAATCATCAAAATCAGCTTAAAGACATTTCTGGAGTGCGTCCGCCTGCGCACTTTTGGCCGCTACGGGCTGCAGCAAATCCAGGTCGACTGCCACTACCTGCAGATGTACTTGTGGCGTTTTGTGTCCGATGAGAACCTTGTGCATTTCCTGCTGGATGAGATAGTAGGGAGCTCCGCCCACCGCTGCCTGGATCCCGCTCCGATGGAGCAGAGCGTCATTGAGGTTATCTGTGAACGAGGTTAAAGCTCAAAGTGCACCAGAGGGCGCACATAACTACTGGATGTTCTCAAACACTGGATGTGTTTTGTTAAGCCTACTGCTCGATGCTAGCTATAGCATGAAACCGTAACTAACTCCCAAGACACTAATAAAACAGTTACAGTCGTAAGCAAACACTATAAGTTGAATCAATCCAAAACCTCATTTTTCTCAGATTTCTTTTTCCATATAGTTGCAATGGTGCTCCAAACGAGTCGAATTACTGAATTTTAAACACAGAATAATTTCTCACACATACTGTATGTGTTTCTGGTGAATGTGGAACAGCTTGTATTTTATTAATAAAAACTTGACGTCATAAAACTGAAACTATGTTCAATATAGTCCTTCACATATGAGGATGGCCCTGCAATCCGATGACTAAATGAAGAATAAGTAAGTAGGTCTTTCTCTCTTCTTTGCAAATCATGTTTGGCATTTAATTAAGAACAACAATGGCAGTTCATCTGCAGTGGTCACATGTTTTGTGCCATTTAGGTACAGAGTAGCCATTGAATCACACAAGGTCTAAATAAATGTGTTACAATCTCTAAATGTTTTTTATTTCCATTTTGTATGCACCTCTGTCATTCTCTGCTATTTCCATTATATAAATAGTTACTTAGTTAGTTGCACTGTTGGGCAGCTGATCTGCTAAGCAACAAGAGGTTGCACTGAATGAGGTAAAATATTTGGGGAAAACCTGTACATTGATTTCACAAAAATTTACCAGGTACATTAGCCGTTAAAGAAAAAAAAAGACACAAATAATAATTAGTAGCCTACGAGAGAGTACAGGAGATTTGCTAATATGGAGCCGTCCTAAATTGTTTGTGTTTAAATGTGTGCAGTACTGTTTATTTGTAATAAACGTGTGAACAGCGTCGGGTGTCAGACAAGGTGTTCGACATCATCACAATTGTCGGTACGATATTTTATATAATATCCAGGTGTTTCTGTTTCACAACATCTATCCAGCAGTCTGCGTGTCGTGCGGTGATTGCTGACGCCACCAAAGCAAACAATCTGATTGGACGAAGTATTTTGTCACCGCCCTCTTCAGATTCTTTTGAGTAATGTGATTGGCTCAGCTATCGTTTGCGTCTTCGAAACACGTTGAGGGGGCGGGTCCATTTGAAGGCTGCTTGAGTGCTGCACTTTCTCTTGGATGTACGTCTACGTACACCACGTCAGTCAGGTATCTAACTTTTTATTTTTTTTCAAGCGTGTTAAGATCATTGTATAGTTAACTAGTTTAAACCAGGAGAAGAGCTAAAGAAAAACTAGTAAATGGCGGTAATTTGACACTAATTTTTGTTCAGTTTTAGCTATAAACATGTATCTGTCTTTTTGTTAACTGCATCTAATGATAACTAATGATTTAGTTTTGTCATGTTGAGATAAAAAACATATAGCTGACTCTAATGACATTCAAACGTCCAACCCAAGATATTGAACTCCATAATTTCACCAGTAAAAACAATAGTATTTCTCCTACATTGTCAATCAATAGTGGGCATTACTGTATTATCTTTGAACAAGATTTTATTTGTTGTTTTTTATTTTTTAATGAATACAATTTATCTATCTATCTATGTAACTGCAGAATAATCGAGTAGATGTATGGTTACAAAAATAAAGCTGAAAGGAAGGTTACACACTGTGGTTATCTTACTGATACATTATATTTTCATATAGAATTTCAGGGTTAATTATAAAAAAAAAATTATAAATTCATCATAACTTCTAATCTTGTTTTTGCAGCACACTAATAATGAGGTCAAAGAGTCAAGCACCAAATGGCAAGGCTCCCCAGAACACAGAGAGGGAATTTGGAGGAACCCTTGGTGAGTCACTTCCACTTGCTCTTCCTGCCAGCATCATGGCACTGCCACTGTTTATTTATTTTTGGGAGTATTTTCAAATGTAAATATTGATGTGGTTTAGCAATCTTTTGAAATGCATCCATTAAGGAGTTTGTCCTGATTTAAAGTCGCGGGTGAGTTTGGGGTATATACTTTGGGTACACGCTTGGATATGTCAGTATAGAGTGACAATCTTGACTGAGAGGCAGCTTTCCGAACCACTTGTCTTTAAAAAAAAAAAAAAAAAAATGCTGGATGTTCTTTCTAATTTTAAACAAACACTTTCATTTTAAAAATCAAAAAGGCTTTTGTTCAACAGAATACTTTGTTTCAGAAAGTCATTACATACAGCGTGTGCAAGCTGTGCTTGTTATTGCACATGACATAAAAAAAGAGCAAAGCCCTCGCAGCAACTATGTACGTGGGACTTTTTGTTTTTCTATTGAACTGAGCGTCAGATTCTATCATTTTAGAAAAAAATAAAAAACAAGCTTTGAATGTGTCAGCTCCACGTTTCACAGACTTCAAAATGTAACATAACTGAGCTGAACTGTTGATGCGTGAATTATTTACAGTACGACATTTCAGAGCATCGCTTCTCAAATACTGTCTGCTTGCATTTGTATTCCATCCCCAGGGGCCGTTTGCATTCCCATCTTTCTGCCATTGACGGTGCTTTTCCTGATTTGCGTGAGTCGATCTCCTGACGCAGCTCTGTTCCAGTGGCCGCTGCCTTTGCCCTCACTTGACCAGCTTTGGGACCCTTTGGCTCCCCTCCTCCTGCTAGGCTGGATAGCTTTGCATGCTTTCCTATATTTGCTGCCAGTCGGAAAGGTACACGTTCACTACGAATGTTTACAATGTATTTTGAATGTCAAGATGATAGCTACATTATACAAGTGACACAAAATACACAATTAATTGGCATAATTGCCAATGGCACATTCAATTTAACAGATTCGAATGGTTCCTATTTGAAATTTAAATCATTCAGCTTCAACTCACAATACTTACCAAAAATTCAAAATTTTCACCATTAAAATACGATTATTATGATTTTTTTTTTGTTTTTTTCTCCTCTTATTTCTACTCCTTTTTTTTTTTTTTTTTTTGCCCGGTTGAAACCGTTCCAACTTAAAACTATTTAGCCTCTAATGCAAAAAATAAAGGAACAATAATAATCATAATGACAATGAATATTATTAGGTTTCTAATAAGTTGATGTAGTTATATTAGATTCTATTATTTAATTATTATTATTTGTTTTTGGTATTACGTAACATTATTTTCGTCATTGGGGATTGCAGCAGTGCAGAACTTCACAGTTTCATACTGAGGCAGTGCATTGCAAAATAGTGAAAACATCTTTGTGCCGGCATACCGAATGTTGTAGTTTAGAAGTCTGGTATAGCAAATTATTTTCTAGTAAATTGTTAATAATGTTTAAAATGTCACTTTAGGTCTCTGAGGGATTAGTGCTGAGGAATGGAACACGTCTCAAGTATCCCATAAACGGTACGTTTATTTATTTATTTTTGTGGCAATTTTGGTGCATCCATCTATTATTATTATTTTTTGTACTAGACAGACAATCTACTCTTTAGTAGTCACTTATAACGATAGCAAATACCGATTTCATTAGTATTTTTGAGACATAATACCCCCCCCCCCCAAAAAAAAAACAATGACACATTTTAAAGATGTTTCTGTAATATTTTTTTCCATTTGTTCATAAATTACATATTTTGTATAGAACACACAATAAAATCAATTTAAATAAATTCTTCATGGGCATCTGTCATACATGTGTGCCTTATGTTCCTGATCATAAAACGGCCACAAGATAGCTGCCATTACTGGTATCGGCCCCCGTCGCGAGTACCGATAACTTGAAATGCCGGATATCACTTGCCCATCTCATTGTTAAAAATTAGGGGCAAGAGGCGGTAATTAAAAATTTTTTTTTAAATTAATCTCATGACTTCACTAGTTAACTCACAATTAATCACAAATTTTATATCTGTTTTAAATGTACAATAAAAACAATTCTAGGTTTTCATACTCTTGTTAACAAAAATGGGGAAAACATGTTAAACTAATAGAAATAGTTCAAATTATTTTTTTTATGTTTATAGCTGTTGACGGCAGTGAATGAATAAAAAGAAAAATAAGGAAAGAAAATATTATTAAAAATTTGGGGCGTCAGGCGATTTAAAGTTTTTAATCGTAATTACTCTCATGACTTCACTAGTTAACTCGCGATTAATCAAAAATTTCATATCTGTTCAAAATGTACAATAAAAAAATTCTAGGTTTTTATATCCTTAACAAAAGTGGGAAAAAAATGATATAATAATAGAAATAGTTGAATTTTTTGGGGGGGACGTTTATAGTCGGCATTGGCAGTAAATGAGTTAAGCTAGCAACCGGTATGCTTTTGGACTGTGAGCGGCGAAACAAACTAACAGAAATCTCCGAGAAGATACTGTAGCCTATATGTTTCTTGATGCATCTTTTAATCTGCACTTCATTCCAGAGCCTTCATCTTATTTACATTACGACCTCCTACCGACGAGTTTGTGATTTCCCCTCTCGGCCAACAACATTTCAAATGTTTTTTTTTTCCTCCCCTGCAGGTTTCCATAGCTTGTGCATCAGCGGCGCATTGCTGTTGTTGCTTCTGATGTTCGAGGCTCCTTTGGGGCATCTGTTCCAGCTGATGTTGCCTCTGGCTATGTGTGCAACAGGAGTGTCCTTCATGCTCTCAGTCTACCTCTATATTTGTTCCTTTTGGGCGCCTCCCCACGCTCTTGCTTTGGGGGGCAACACGGGTGAGAAAACCAAGCTTCATCATTCAAAAGGCACAGGCCGTCATAAGAGCAGCTCTCCATGTGAATGTACTTTATTTGTTCCGCTCTGCGCTGAAGGGTTCGGACGTTCCCTTGGGTAAGTGGTAGAGATGGGAGATATCAAGTTGTTGTCGAGAGCAGCAAAATGTCCTCGCAGCGAACGGGTTTGCAGCCAGTAGGCTTCAGGCACTCGCGCACAAGAAGATGACCCGCTTACCTGTACACATCAGCTCCACTTGAGAAGTTTGAAATCTAAGAGAGTCGAGTGGTCTGATTTCACCGCTGCTGGCTGAAATATACAGCTTGTCAAACGACATGCCTCAGCTGTGCCTTGTTGTAAATATTACACAAAACAAGAAGAGCTTTTTTTCATGTAAGTGCCTTTATAACATGCAAAGGATGACTTTGAGCTAACGTAATAGAGCCGTGCTCCTTTTGTGGATGTTGTTGGAATGCATTTGAATCCGAGACATGTAGGACATTTAGTTTTGGCCTTTTGTAACATTGATTAAATATTGGGGGGGGGGAGTAAATTGTGTCAACATTTTCTATCATTAGCTTTACATAATTGTCTGAGAAATATTCTAAGAAAACATTATTGTGGAGGTATGTTTGAATGCACATAGCTAGACAATTAACTCATTCACTGCCATTGACGGCTGTTGACGTCAAAAATTTCATTTGAACTATTTCTATTAGTTTAGCATTTTTTTCCACTTTTGATAACAAGAGTATGAAAACCTAGAAAAAAACATTGTACACTTAGAACAGATATAAAATTTGTGATTAACTAGTGAAGTCATGCGATTAATTACGGAAAAAGATTATGCCCCTAATTTTTAATGATCTTTTCTTCTTCTTCTTTTTTTAAAGAAAAAAAGAAAGATTATTAAAAATTAGGGGCGCCAAGCGATTCAATTTTTTTAATCATAATTAATCGCATGACTTCACTAGTTAACTCGTGATTAATCACAAATGTTATCTGTTCTAAATAAACAATAATAATAAAAAAATCTAGGTTTTCATACTCTTGTTAACAAAAGTGGGGAAACAATTTAAACTTATAGAAATAGTTCAAATGATTTTTTGACGTCAATGGCAGTGAATGAGTTAATTTGATCACGTTTATTGACATTGGCCTGAAATAAATTAATTTTCATTTGTTGTCACAGATTACAGTTTTACCATACTTTTTGTATTTTGTATTTTTTTTAAGGAAATCCTCTGTATGACTTCTTCATTGGTCGGGTACTAAACCCTCGTATAGGTCATTTTGACCTGAAATATTTCTGTGAACTCAGACCAGGTCTGATTGGCTGGGTAAGTAGAACTTGTCATCTTTGTTACTTATCATCAAAGCCATTATTTACATCAAAACATGATTTCAAGTTAACATTTCTTGTTAGGTGTACACTGAATATTGTGTCAAAGTATGTAACCTCGTGCTGTCTTTGAGGTTACTGCCATTAGGTGGCGATGTTGTTCAACATATATATTTTTTAAACTTACACTGACAGAATCACAAAATGAATTCTCACCCTCCTGACCTTTGATAAATGTGGAATATTTTGAAGTACCCTCTAAAATCTTTCTGTGAATTACCAATAAGCATGAAAAAAAATTGAGTATCCACATTAGTTTGGACACAAAGGTTCACCCATTCTGTATGTAATGATACCTTTTATTAGGTGACATCTATCTTCATTTTTTGTGTTTACAGTCAAAACAGTAAAGGCTTTGCCTATTTGATAATTTTAGAGTGAGTCGTGTAGGAGAGAACACAAAAACCTCCCACCCAACGGTGTGTGGGAGATTTTGGTTGAATGTCTTGACATTTATTCGACAGCATCTTTTTCCTTGCCATATCTTTTAGTACTTTTCACTGAATAATAAATACGTTGATATTCGTAGCTCTTTGAAATGACCGGTTAATTATGTAAATTAACCTCTTTGTCTCAGCACGTGACGCAAACATAAGCGTGACACGGAGCAGATGGAACATCAATAAATGATATTGTTTGGTCCAGGATGCATTTTACTGCGAGAGTCATATGCAGTTCATGTAAGAATCACAAGGGGGGGTAAACTCTGTTCGTTTGAGATACGCTAATAGTGTTGTTTACAATTTGGAGTGAACATTAGAAAACAAACGGCTTTGTTCCTCCTCGCCTCGAAAGGAGTCAAGAATATAGACGTGATAACTGAGGTCACGTGACGTTCGTGTGAGGTCGTGCTTGCTTTGCTCTTTTCGGCCACTCAGCTGATAAAGATCCGATCTTTGCGGAGAGCTCTCAAATAAGTGATTTCAATTCAGGGCGTAGATGAATAAATTATAAAACATGCACTTTTTGTGTGTGTGTGTGTGTGAGAATAAAACAACTCATTCGGTGCCCAAACACGTTCACTATTCACACTAGAATACAAAAGAAGTGCCACCGTTCCTTGCAATAACTCAAATTTTGCTGCTACCGTTATTGAATATTACAATAATAATACGTTGCATAGCGGGGATGTTCGATGTCTGTTGCAGGCTGATCTGGAAATACGGACCGAAATCCATTCGTCCGTCCACATCATGTGCTTTTCTTTCAGGTGGTCGTCAACTTTGGTATGCTGATGCAAGAAGTGGAACTTCGAGGCTCCCCTTCACTCGCCATGATCCTGGTCAACAGTTTTCAGTTGCTGTATGTGGCCGATGCTCTGTGGAACGAGGTGAGACGTCGAACCGCACAATTACTTAGAATATGATTTGTAGGTTAAGCCGAGTATCGCAATTTCCAGACTATTGAGCACACCTGAACGTAAGACGCATCCACTAAATTAATGAAAGGTTTCCACGTAGTAAGAATTTTTACACGGAAATATTTTTTTGTTCTAAAATTACCTTAGTTACTCGAAATTAACACACACATGCATGGTAAGCCCCCCACCCCCTCCCCCAACAAAAAACAAACACATCACAACCTCTTCTCTGTAATCATATGTGTGCTGTAGGGGTGGGAATCTTTGAATGTCTCACGATTCGATTCGATTCAGAATTGATTTTCGATTAGGAACGATTTTTTTATTCAAAATGATTTGATTGACAATGATTTTTGCTTCAATCTATACATATGCAAGGAATTGTAACGATCTACTCCAGTCTGACTCGCTAATGCTAATTAGCGCGCTACTCGCGGCACTTTTATCACTCAAAAGAGCGGCTCCACGCTGGGAAAAAACAACTTTTATTGGAATAACTTGATCGTGACTTTTTCCTTCTACTCTCTAATGTGGCTACAACTTAACAGTGTATTAGACCGCGTGGAGCCACACCTCCCCTCAGTGGCCGAGTTGGGTACAACATGAACAGCGCTCCAAATAAAGGCGCACACAGACAAAGACAGTATAAAATAATTTAAATAAAATCAATTTTGGGACATTTAAAATCGATTCTGAATCGTACTAAATGATCATCTATTTTTTGGCACAACCCTAATGTGCTATATATTTTTTGGTGTCCGATTTTCTCCACGCCAACTCAAAAAGGGAAGTATTATCTGCATAGTAATATGGTGGGGATGTTTGATACCACATTTTGTCAGACCGATACCAGTACAAGTATTCACTCTTTGAGTATTCACCAATACTGAGTACTTCTAGAACGTTTGATATGTAAAAGTAACGACAAAAAAAAATCGTGAAGCAAGATATTTCTTTCTGACGCAGATGATGATTCGCCATTTTATCAAACTGCCTCAGTATAGCGCCAACTACTGCCAAGGAAGGCTTACTCAATACCAGATTTTTATATATATATATTTATTTTTTGGGGGGGGGAATTTTTTTTTGGGGTATCATTGGCTGGCATTGGCATACTTTGTATTGGTACTCGCCCATCCTTAGTAATTTGATAGATTGGGATTTCTTGTGTCCAGACAGACATATTCACTCTAAAAAGAGAATTGTTGACCAATTTTTAAAAAAAAATCGCTTCAAGTGGTAACATACGATTAAATTAAATTAAATTAACCTTAAAAACTTTTTTTTTAATTGGTCAACAATTCAATTTATAATCTTAAATTGGTTCAACAATTCTCTTTTTAGAGTGTAGAACTTCTCTTACCTTGCTAACAATTTGAACAGTCACCAAGAATCATGATGCAAGTGGATTTTCCCCAATAGGGGTTGAAGTAAAGAACAAGGAAATGGCCTTCAATAAAAAGAAGGTAGCGTGGCGTTTGTTAGCCTATAGAAATGCACGCGTTAGCTGCATCACTGTTTAAATCGCCAAAGTAGCAGCTTATAGTCTTGAATTCACGGTAATCTTATAAGCGTCATCTATTTGTTCATTCTACCAGGAGGCAGTTTTGACCACGATGGACATTGTGCATGATGGTTTTGGCTTCATGCTGGTCTTCGGTGACCTGACTTGGGTTCCTTTCACATACAGCCTGCAGGCGGCTTTTCTGGTTGAACATCCTCAAGCTCTAAGCCCGTTGGGAGTTGCAGCCATAATAACTTTAAATGGTAACCACCTGCTTCTTCTCAATTTTACAGCATGTTGTTTTTCCCGTTCTTAAGATACTCTCCATCCGCCTTAGGTATCGGATATTGTATTTTCCGAAAATCCAACTCGCAGAAGAATCAATTCAGGAGAAACCCCACACATCCAAGTGTTGCAAGTCAGTACTCATTTGTTTTTATTCATTAATCAACATTCATATTCAAAGGTTTCTTTTCTTGTCAGTGGAATAAGATGATATAGTGAAGGCATCCATCAGGGGCATCTGCCAGCGTGATTGTGAAATGCTCATTAGTTGAAGTGATTGCGACATTCTCCCTGCATTATCCACGGCTCCTCGCAGGGCTGGAGACTATCGCCACAGCAACAGGGAAGCGTTTGCTGGTGTCTGGTTGGTGGGGTCTCGTTCGTCATCCCAATTACTTGGGTGATCTCCTCATGGCCTTGGCTTGGTCTCTGCCTTGTGGTAAGAACACACCATCATATGTGTGTGCGCATTTATATTTGATATATTCACTTGTGTTCACTTCGTTCTGGCCGCTGTTGGGTGTTTTTTACAGTGCAGTGTTGGGTAACTTAAATGCTGGAGGGGGCCATCATTTATTTTATTTATTTTTTTACTGGGGCGCATTGGAACACACTTCCTAACTAGATCTATGACGAAAATTGCTATTTCAGATTGGGACACAATTTGAACATATTGTTCTTTTCATTGATTTCATTTTTGAAGCAACAAAATAACAACATACTGTATTTTATTTTCACACTTTGGATTTTTCCCGGATCCGCCGTTGGGTTTGTAAAAATACATAATAATAATAATAATAATATAAATAAATAAATAAAAACTTTTTTTTCAATTTTCTGCTTGTTCTTTTTTTAATTTTTTTTTATTAACTCATTCAATGCCAGCCCAGTTAAATTTGGGATGTATTTATACTGGCACTAAATGAGTTAATCAAGTGGCCAGTCCTATCCCTGACGTCATGTGACTTGTCCAAATTGAGTTAAATAACAACATACTGTATTTTATTTTCACACTTTGGATTTTTCCCGGATCCGCCGTTGGGTTTGTAAAAATAATAATAATAATAATAAAATAAATAAAATACAAAAAAAACTTCTTCTTTTTTCAATTTTCTGCTCGTTCATTTTTTTATTTTTTTTTATTAACTCATTTAATGCCAGCCCAGTTAAATGTGGATTTTTGACGTCTATAGCCGTCACTGGCACTAAATGTGTTAATCAAGTGGCCAGTCCTATCCCTGACTTCATGTGACTTGTCCAAATTGAGTGAAATTTAATTGGTTTATTTATCGTCAGGCTGAAAAAGAAAATATTTAATAAAGAGAAATATTTACAATTGTTTGTTGTCAACTATATGGAGACAGTATATATCTATATACAGTATAATTATCACGCAGAACCCACATAATTTATGATAAAGTTCATTAAGGTAAATGATCAACAATAAAATGTGCCCATCTCTGATTCCTAACCCATTTTTAGTAGTCCAGCAGACACAAAGTTGCACGGTAGTGACACGTAGTCCTACTTTCAGTGATTGATCATTTTGCGTATGACGGAGTAGTGCAGTTTGCAACCCGCAACCCTCACTTCCTTCTATTATCAGATAAATTGTTGCGACTCATGCTAGACGCATTGAAGGTCTGGTCTCATTGTTCCTGTCTAGCGCGCATAAAAACGGAGGCTGTCAGTCTTTTGTTACTGCTGACACACAAACATGATTTGACTCATTGTTTCGCTGCTTTTGTAACTGAGAAGCACAAAAGTTGAGGAGGAAGAAATATGAATATGAGCATAATGAGGACTGGTGGCCGGAACAACCCCTTACCGAACAAACGAAATGGATGTTCGATTGAAAAGAAAAAAGAAAAGAAACCCTTTCTTTTTTTTTTTTTATGTCAAAGTGGTAAATGATGACACCCACCCACTGTTAAGCTGGAGAAGAAAATGCGCAGGTTCAATATAGCTATTTACAAAAATAATGATCCTCATTCCCTCTTTACCATCTGCTTCTTTTTCGGTAGGAGTCTCACATCTTCTGCCGTACTTCTATGTGATATATTTCACTGTCTTGCTGATTCACCGCGAGGCCCGTGATGAGAAACACTGTAGAGCCAAATATGGACTTGCATGGGACACATATTGTCGACGTGTCCCCTACAGGATCATCCCTTATATTTACTGAAGAGTAAAAGCCATGGGCCAACGACAACCAAAACTATTCTGTTCTTTGTAACATGCATGAAAGCGATGACTGACATCTTGGAGGAAAATGCAATTACTTATTGTTTAGCTACATTTCTCACATTATAATAGAGGCCAAGTGGACAAAAAATTAAAAAATAAATCTTTTGATTTACAACTTTGATCCAATTATTTTAAAAGTGTCGCTCTGGTTTTTTGTTTCTTTTATTTCTTGGTCAACTCATGGTTTGACCAATCAATTTAGAACTATTGAAATTAGTGGTAAGCTCGACTTGTGAGTTAGATTCTTGTATATATTTATGTGCAAATACAATTGGCTTTTAATAAACATGCAGTATATTTTATAGGAAAAGTGTTATTGTATTTCTTAAGTTAGTATTTTTTTTTTGATGAAATGAGGATGTACTGTATAGTATGTTTTTCATGCCCCTTTTGTAAGTGTATGTGAAATAAACATTTACAAAGCACCGAACCATTGAAATTATGTAACTGTCTGGTTAGCTGTTCAGCTAGCTAGCTAGCTATCTGGCCCATTTAAACCAAAAGTGCCATCTAGAGGAGTCAAACAATATCACAAGTGTTTCACGAAGCTTCATTTGTGTATCACTACTGATTAGTATTTTAATTTTTTTTAATTACATTTTTTTTTGCAATAATCGACTTATAGATTTGTATCATGATTAATCGGTATCTAATCGAATCGTGATACGGATGGAATCGCCAGGTACGAGGCAATTCACACCCCTACTGCACATGTATTTAAACAGGATATATGTACATTCACCTTTTTTAATGAGGAAATAATTAGAAAAAAAAATCAGTAGAAGGCACGGAAAGTGGAACATAATTTAATGTAATCATAAGTTTATTTCCTTTTTCTTTTTTTAACTCCACATTTAGGCGTCTGGAAGGGGGCACCAGTGAGGCCCGGCCTCACTTGCCTCCCTTGGTCAAAAGGCATACTATGAATATATTAGCTCCTCTCATAATAATATAAAATGGATCCTCTATTCAGTTTAGTTCAGTCCTAAAGAAGAAAAAGTAGTAAGCATTTGTCAAAAATTGACATTGCAGTTGTATGTTGATCTAAACCCTCCTTATTCTATTAACATACATTTGCATCTGATTAAAAGCCATACATTTCATTCCTCCTTGCTGATTGTGAAGCCAGCAAATATTATTGCTGTCACACACAGTGAGTCGTGCAAATAGAGGTGAGAGTGCATTCAGTTGACGGACATCTTCATTTGTCACCTCCACGCACCCACTTAAGCACACTTTGCCTCGGGCTTCGCCCACACCTCACTCAAGCTATTTTTTGCCTTGTTTTTCATACGTAAAGTGCTAATGACAAACACGCTGAGACACAATGACTGCTCGGTGGCTGGAGACATTTTTCGAATGTACATTTATTAGTCTACAGTGCATTTAATTTTTCAAATCCTTTGCTATAATGTGGAAACGGAAGAAATACTGATTCAGACTATTATTTATCATTTTACAGTGGTAGAACAGTGGAATTGATTAAAAAAAACAAATGTAAAGCATGATATTCCAGTAATTAAAAAAAAGAAGCTATTTGAGGAATTAAATGTTAAATTGGTCTTAACCTAGGTTCGATGGGTCTCGGGGTCAAGACGCACACCAGATGAGTCAAATGATTCGTGATGATACGCCACGATTGGCCATCATTGGCTGCAAGTAATCACGCTGCATTGCTATTTGTGCTGCAAGGAATTTGGTGTGCTCAGTAGTCGACTTGTGGCTGTTGGGATATTTCTTTATTTTTGTAATCCCTTCATAATTTGATTGGGGGGGTTAGTCGGACCAATTTGTGCAAAACGAATTCACATGTATTTAAAATCAACATTTACCTTCTGTCATTTGAGTGTCTTTGTTCACAATTTACTCCAGTCCGGCATGTTTTTTTTTTTATTTAATTTTTTTATTGCACATCCCGAATAACATGCGAGGTCCTACAGTGCCTTGTGTAATGACGAATTAGCGATTCAGTATGCGCGCGTCCATGTGTGTGTGTGTGTGTGTGTGTGTGTGCGCCAATCTTACCGCTTCGAGCCCTGCGGTTGTAGCCAGTTTCCATGGCAACGTGTCTATGCGAGCACAGACGTAGGAAGAGAGGGGAAAGGCGTTGAGACAGTTATGGCGGTGTGGAGGGTGATGAAAAAGGAAGAGCCCGGGACGAGCGTGAAAGAGTGCGAGCCGTGGGAGAAACAGATGCATCTGGTGTGCGTGTGCGTGTGCGTGTGCGTGTATGTATACGTGTGCAAGCATTGTTGTTGCGCTTTTTATGGATACTTATTATGCGCAGACCTTCAGTCATATAAACGTGTAGCAATGTGCAAAAAGAAACACTGCCGGGCAGGTGAACTTGAACTGTTTGAGTGAAAGCCTCGGAGGGAGTCAACAGGAGTGTCTAATACAATTGTGTTTCCATGGTGACAGTAGAGAATGATATGTCCTTTTCAGTGAGAGGGAAAAAATCCGCTTGGTGTCTTGTTGCTGCGTTGATTTCTGTCGTATCACTGTTAAGACATGAAGCATTCTCGGCGGACAAAAAAAAGTATGTAGCTTTTATTGAAGTAGCAAAATGCTAACAAAATTGCTCTGTTGTGAGGTCAAGGAACTTGTTTGTCTTATCAGGCATTATAAAGGTCACTGAGTTACTGTAATTGGAAATTAAATATTTGAAAACATGAAAGTAGTTGTAATTTTATTTTGAGATGTACATTTTATTTTAGGCTTGCAATTTTTTTTTTATATCTATTTATTCAAAACCAAAGATATTATTTTTCCCAAATAAAACTTTATTATGATTCAGTCAACATAATTTTCCAAACTAAAATCAGATATTTGCAAATGTCTTATTTGGATTAAACACAAATATAACCTGTGTGCTTTCAAGGAAGGACTACAGAAATCCGAGAATATTTACTGGTGAGAGTTGTCGATTCATTTGGTAATTGATTGCTTGTCAAATAATCAATGAGCTCTTGCACCTCAACTGTATTTAAATGAATGTGACTTTCCCTCACATCTAAATTCCTCTGATCAGTGCATCCCTGCTCTTGGCACAGTATCAGTTGTGCAAAGGCAACACAAAAATGGGCAAAATACTGACTCAGGAAAAAAAGAAAAGAAAAAAAAGTTGCACTGCTTCTTTTGAATGTATTATTTTATTAGAATACATATGAATTGCTTGTTTATGAACTGTACATCAAAGTGTAACCTGATAGATCTAAAGTTAACCACCAAACTGGTTATAGCGTACAATGGACCAAAGATGTATAAAAGACGGTTACAAATATATATGTCTGAAATAACTTAAGTAAAGACAATCAACCAAATTGTATTTCTCCAACTGCTTCTTGTGTGTTTAGTGGTGATTGTCCCGACTTATTCAAACTAATGTCATGTACCGTATCACTCATGGACACAACATTAAGTACGCCCGCACAACTACAACTCCTGAGTACATGAATCTCATTCCCCGTTGTTTAGAAACACATTAAATTATTTTTTTAAAATAAAATAAAAATCCACATTGACACCGGAAGATCCCATACTTTCTGAGATTTTTCTTTACCTCTTCCTTTCTGGAATTTTCCAAGCGACATTTTGTGTGTCAATGAACTGGTAATTTGGGGTAATTACTTTTTGAAGCAAAACTATGTAAAAGTCCGTCTTTGTCTGTTTTTACGCCAGTGACTCTCCTTTAAGTGAGTGGACATCAGCTGCCACAGGAAGTAAATCAAACTGAGTTCATTTTTTTTTAACTCTTTATAAAATTTGTATTAATCTCTAAAACTTTTTTTGCGATAAACACGCATGCTAATAAATTAACATTATTTTTTTATTTAAAGTTTTGTATTCCTTTGTTTATTTCATTATGTACTTCACTCCATTGTACTTAATGAACAATTTAATTGCACTTTAACCCGCCAAGATTTTTACATGGCAATGGCTTGACATCTGCCCGCTCTTTGTTTTTCTTCAGTTTGACTGTTTTTTTCAGTTTGTATTATGAGATTAGTATGAACAATAAAATCATGAACAACACACTGTAAGAAATATGTTCTGTAACATGTAAGCTAAATCATGAAATAAATATTCTCCAAACATGTAAATGCCAAAATGTAAATATGCAGTCATTAAGAATAAAATCAAGTTATTGTTGTCCATGGTAAAATAGCCAATGTTTATTTGTATTATTTAGAAACAATTGAATTTATTCCTGTTAGGCTTTAATCCTAGTATTGCTGTCTATAAAAAAAAACAAAAAATAAAAATAAATCCATACTTAAAATATTTCGACAGGCTGCGGTACTCATGACACGGTTTCCTAAGTAGCAACACCAGACATGTTATATCAGCACTTGTTAATTACACATGGAGCCGAATGGGGAAACTGTTTTATCAGGCCCCTGAATTTCTGCACTCCTGCTGCTGTTCGAGTCACAATGGAATCATCACTTATCTACAAACTAATGAACACATGAGAGCAAGAGCAGATGAGCAAAGGCTTGGTCATCAAGCGGCGATGACTTCATGTGTCTGATTGCGTTATCTAGATGAGTGGAATGGCTCTTTTTACACGTCCCAAATAATCATTATCGCTGAGTCTCTGTCACGCACACGCACACACAACATTGTCGTCGAACCTATTACATTGGTCGTTTTGGAGTTTTTAAATTGCTTGTCATACATGAGATGTCACTGTGCTAAAGTAGCTAGCGTCGGCGCTAACGCGTAAACTTAGCTGCAAATAAGGCGGTTTCTGCACACACAAAAAAAACAAAGAATGTTTTGTCGTTATTTTTCTTCTGCTTCTTAAGAAAATCATTGTACCAAGATTCGATTATTATTTTTTTGTTTCTCAAGAAAGTGAAAACGCAGCATGCCGCCGCTTAGCGTTTACAGTAGGTGACGATGTACAGTATTTCGCAAGCCTCGTGGTTGCTTTTCACTTCGCAAATTGTTCTTTGGCACAATGTTTTTCCATATACAATCTTTTGGCATTGAATCTGTGAGCACAAAGCTCTGTTGTGGGGGGGGGGGGGGGCTCTGGCATTTACTGGGAAGTTAATAAAGTTACAGCTAGCATACTTCAAGTTGAATAGAAACTTCAACCTTGCTGTTTCATTGTTATTTTTATAGTTGGAAAAATGACCTCGATGATCTTGGTCGCCTTTTTCTATATCTTGATTGAAAGTGGCTGTGCACGCACCGATCTGTAATATCCCTGCCTGCGTTTTCTACAGTGGTTGTTTAGTTCTTCTCTATTTTACAGTCAAATGTATCCTCAACCCAGCAGGAAAAAAACAAACAAACAGTGGTTGGATATTAGAGATGTCTATCAAAATAGGGAATACTTTCCAAGTCAAAAATTACAGACAAATTATTTTGTGTTCCAGCCCGAGTTAAATGTTTGGAGAGTCACAGTGAGTTTAAGCGACTGGATCAGTAAAGAGCAGCATGGGATTACTCCAGCCCTTCAGAGTCCTTGTTAAAGATTTGTAATGAGGCGTAAAAAAAGGCAACACAAACACCTTTTTCCATCATCAGCTTCACTTCCATCCTCCATCCTTTCCTTTTGTCCATGTGTCTCACAGCAGTCTTTGTAATAAAGCGATATGAATGGATCTTTACATTCACAATGGCACCCGGATTGGGTTTGTTTCGTTTCAGCTTCCAAAGTAGGATCGAGGGGAATCCAAGCCACTGATGGACAGTTGCAATGGACACGTAAGAGCTGACGTCGCTGTTCTTTTCCTTTCAGATGCTCTTCTGTCTCCCTCGGCATGAGAATCTCTTAGAAGCTCACCAGGGCATAGACCATGCTTGGTCAATGAATAGATCATGACAAAGATCAACAAACACAAGGTAAGGGTTAATATACTTTTTGTTGCAAGTCTTACGACATTGTAAGTAAATCTAAGGCTGCATTTACAAGTCAAGGCCATTGGTGGCCATTGGTTACTATCCAGGTCTCGTAGCCATTAAAAACAAACCAGGTTTAGATGTTTACATTTATTTTTGTTGTACGTGAACCTGTCTTTGATTTCCAATGGCCCTACCACGTATGGATACTGGGGCTGGGATGTCTAAAAATCGGAGGTTTCAAATTTGATCCAGAAAGTAAAAATCCTGCCACAGGTGCTTCATTCAACTCGGATCTAAGGATATCTGGTAAACGGGATCTCATTTACCTGCCGGTTGACTAGAAGCACCAGTGGGCGGCTAAAGTCAAATTGTGGCAGTGTTTTTACTTTCTGGACCTGGATTTGGCACCTTTGCCCAAAAAAAAAAAAAAAAAAAAAGTTTCACTCTATTTTTCTTCTCATTCACGCCTATGGAAAAATTTACTTTGCATGTATTTTTTTGGAATGTGGGAGGAAGCCAAAGAAAACCAATGCAAGCACAGGGAGAATACGCAAACTCCACCCAATAAGACCTCAACTGAGATTTGAACCCTGAACCACCGAACTGCGACCCAGATATACTAACCACTATAACACAAAAAACAAAACAATTAACGGTTTAAAAAAATAAGTTATATATAAATAATAAAACCGAACTGGATATTAACACCTGTATAAATACAGCCTTAGAGCCTGGCAAGGGTTATCAAGTTCAACGTACCTGTAGAGATAATAGAAGAAAGAGACCAGATAAAAGCCCAGCTTGCACCACGACTCCTTCTGACAGTAATTGAGAATGTCAGCGTTCATCACACTCACAGGATCGTACATGACCTCTGACCCATCGGCTGGTCGATGGAAAAACCTGAGAAGAATATTTCTCCTTTTAACTGTCGCCTGTGGATCAGAAGCACTTTTAAGACACGCTGCAAGTCGTACCTCCACAGATGGTAGAAGAGAAGCGGGATATTTAAGCCAAGTGTGACCCACTCTTCAGCACACATGAACATTAGGCAAAAGAGTCCATGGATAGAATACTCCGGTACCACCAACTAAAAACAGCACATAAAGGGAGATTTCTAGTTTCTAGAATTTTCTATATGTGTTATAAGCGAGATGTAATAATTTAGAGTTGAGTTTATTTAGCACCTATGAACTGCTCAACATAAAAGCGGCTAAAAATGACATACATACATTTGAGCATATTTTGGTTTCTCTATTATTCTACGAGATTGAAATTATCAGAAAAATCGTATTCATTCATTATTATTTTATCTTATTTTACTTACACTATACGCAATAACGCTATTTATATTATATATCATATCATTGTATCCTACATGTACATGTTCTTATGATTTTGGTAATTTGCCCCTCTTAACTCATTCACTGCCATTGACGGCTATAGACGTCAAAAATTCATTTGAACTTTTTCTATTAGTTTAACATTTTTCCCCCTTTTGTTAACAAGAGTGTGAAAAACTAGAATTTTTTTATTGTACATTTAGAACAGATATAAAATTTTTGATTAATCATGAGTTAACTAGTGAAGTCAAGCGATTAATTACAATTAAAAATTGTAATCGCCTGACGCCCCTAATTTTTACTAATCTTTTTTCTTTTTTTAAATCGCAAGGCAATTACATTTTTTAATTATAATTAATCACATGACTTCAATAATTAACCCACGATTAATTACAAATTTTAAATCTGTTCTAAATGAATACAAAAAAATAGATTTTCATACTCTTTTTAAAAAAAGTGGAAAAAGTGTCAAACTAACAGAAATAGTTCAAATGAATTTTTGACATCTATATGCACAAACAATGTTTTGTCTGTAAAATGTGTGAGAAAAATCCCTATATGATCATGTAAGAGTTATGAATGTGTGGGTGTTGAGTGAAGCAGTGAAGGTGGCTCCACGTGAAATGGAGAGTGCGTCATGGCGCTCCCAACAGAGGGGGAGACAAATGAAGCCCCCCTGGTGTCGTTATCGAGCTGTGGCAGGTGAAAAGCCGACATTACTCACTCTGCGAAGAAGGTTGCAGATTCGCTCGATATTGAGAATCCTTTCCCTCTGTGGATCGGGCACAAGGAAAAAGACAGTCTTTTATTCTTCCACATCCATTTCTTAATTTCAATGCTTAATATGGTGGCTCTTTTTAGTCTGAAAGACATTTAAAAAAAAAAAAAAACTTTCATAGTGAATTAAAGCAGTTTCTCAAAACTACTGCAGTTTAAAAAAATAATAATAATTATTATTTTTTTTAAGCTTATGATTGTAGCCTCAATTATGCAGTATGACAAATAATAATAATGATAATAATAAACTTGGCTCAGTATGTTTCTATAATCAGGATGGGTGAAGATAAAAAATAAATGTAGGTTTATTTAGATGTTCTCCTATAATCTTGTTTTGACATTCAGTATTAAGACATCTATTTCAACTCCAATGATATCAACCAGAGCCCCTCGTGGAAGATGAATTCAAATTCCCCAGATTGCCTCAAAGTGGACTTTGCCCTGGTTCTGGTTTCAAAACCTCACACTCACTATCCTTCCGGACTTGGTTTGCCTTATGTATGTATGTCATGTCCTGTATGTTGTTGCACATTTGCACTTCATCCCCTTTTAACGTATTTAAACATAAACACTTTTTTGTTTGCGCCCCTTTCAGGTGCATATAACATAAGGTTTACTAAATCAGTGGCTGTTCTTTATAAAGTAAAAGAGAGGCCTTCATATATTGTACTCTTCTCTTGTGTTACCTCACATGTCATATTGTGTTGAAGTTTTGAAAAATGTGTATATAAAACAAAAAATAGACCCAATTATTAAATTACAGGGGGAAAGCGATTATGATGAAGATGGGCTGCAGATGATCAACTAAATTATTTATACGATCTGGTATTTTAAAATGTATGGTCATCGTGTATTCGAAAAAACACTGGAAATGCTTTAATTAGAAGAAAACTATCATTAAAAGGATTTGTTTATTTTTGAAACATGTAAAGTGAGGAGTCTGAGGACAACATAAAATACAGATGTGTTTCAGTTTTGGGTGTAAAACTTATACAATGGACTTTTCTTTTGTATTTGCTGTTCTCTCTCTCTCTCTCTCTCTCTCTCTCTCTCTCTCTCTCTCTCTCTCTCTCTCTCTCTCTCTCTCTCTCTCTCTCTCTCTCTCTCTGTCTCTGTCTCTGTCTCTGTCTCTGTCTCTGTCTCTGTCTCTGTCTCTGTCTCTGTCTCTGTCTCTGTCTCTGTCTCTGTCTCTGCTCTGTACAGCTCATAAACATATATCGGTTGTGTTACAAGTTTGTCTGGATGTGGACCCAAATGCAGGGTCTGTGATCTCATTTTTTATTTTTGCAAGAACAAAAAGGCAAACAAAGTACTTGGGTTATTAAAACAAATAAAATAAACAAATGTCCATAATAACATGAGTTTAAATGACCAAAACTAACTCAAAAGAAAAGGACTTGACGAGACTCGGAAAGGATTGAGATTGAGGCCTAACAAAGAAACACCTGACAAGGACAAGAACTGAATACAAACGAACTGACGGGACAACGAAGGACACCTGGACAAGTCACACGTGGCTGAAGGAGCTGATTGGATGACACCTGGGGCCAGTGACAAGCACAGGTGGACACAACAAAACTTAACGAGACACACAGGATACAAGTAAAATGATGGTAAACTAAAACCAAATCAACAAAACACAGATTATTACTTTGATTTAAACTTTTACAATTACTAAACATTCAGTTTTTTCCACGTCAAATTTTTCTTTAATAATTATTGATGTGTGTTCTTGACCTTCCATCTTTTTTTGTGCTGCAACGTATGACATTCCACCCTTGTTAAAGTGACATTTTTCATTTTCTGGACATTTTAATTAGTCCGGATAAAGATAATGCTCGGAAAATACATTTCCATTCTGTATAAGTGTGTGTGTGCGTATATGCGTGTGGCTGGCACGCCTCCACACTCCCACAGCCTGATTTCACAGTTTCCTCTCCCACTCCTCATCACTCTCACTTTGCAGCCTCACATTGTTGCTGGAACATTCGCTAAGAATCTCACAGCTGATGCCAACTTGCAAAGTGTATAATAGCAGTCAGCGCTGTTTTACGTTGTCAACAGAAGTGTATACCTTTTCATTCATTTATTCATCAGTTCTCTACTCTTATTGAATGAGATGAAACTTTGTGCAATGTCTGAACTTGTGATCCCAATGTGTAAATAGTGGCCTCATTTGCATCAGGTCTAGACTATAAATGTATTGCGCAAAATGAGATAATGTCATTTTGGAAAATTAACTCATTCACTGCCATACATTTATTTAAAAAAAAGAATACACAGGGGCGACAGGCAATATTTTTTTTAATTGTAATTAATCGCATGACTTCACTAGTTAACTCAAGATTAATCACAAATTTTATATCTGTTCTAAATGTACAATTAAAAAAATTATAGGTTTTCATACTCTTGTTAACAAACGTGGAGAAAATGTTAAACTAATAGAAATAGTTCAAATGAATTTTTGACGTTTATAGCCGTCAATGGCAGTGAATGAATAAAAAAAAAGAAAAAAGATTATTAAAAATTCAGGACGTCAGGCAATTAATTTTTTTAATTGTAATTAATCGCATGACTTTACTAGTTAACTCACGATTAATCACAAATTTTATATCTATTCTAAATGTACAATAAAAAAAATTCTAGGTTTTCATACTCTTGTTAACAAACGTGGAGAAAATGTTAAACTAATAGAAATAGTTCAAATTAATTTTTGACGTTTATAGCCGTCAATGGCAGTGAATGAATAAAAAAAAGAAAAAAGATTATTAAAAATTCAGGACGTCAGGCAATAATTTTTTTTAATTGTAATTAATCGCATGACTTTACGAGTTAACTCACGATTAATCACAAATTTTATATTTGTTCTAAATGTACAATTAAAAAAATTCTAGGTTATTATACTCAATTGTTAACAAAAGTGGAACTAATGTTAAACTAATAGAAATACTTAAAATGAATTTTTGACATTTATAGCCGTCAATGGCAGTGAATGAGTTCATAAAACAATGAGCGTCCTGAGGAAAAAAAAGCTAAATTTTCTTCATTGTGATAAATCCGATTTTCTCTGATGACTAATAGGAACTCTGATGTGAAAAAAAATCCTCCATCCATCAGAAGAACAAGAATGCCTGAATGTTTTTGACACTTCAAGGTCGATTGTTCTGCTTGCACATGCAACCCAAGGCGTCTCTTACCGCTCTGGTAGGATTGCTCTGGTCAATGGGGTTTTTGAAGTCTGTGCGTAGCTCATCAAACGCAATAATCTGTGAAAGACAGCACACGTGAACTTGTTTACATTCACACGCCTTAGAATGTTCTATTGAAGACATAGTTTGTGTTTATGACCTCTACATAATGACAGTTTATGAACAATAACAAATAACTAAAAAAAACAATAATGCAGGGCAAAATGCAAATTTTAATGTCTCTACTGAATGTTTATTTATAATAAAAAATTTGATGCTACAACTAAAAAATTTGCCACATAATGTTTTTCCTGATATTTCTGCAAAAATGAATATTATAATAATAAAAAAATAAAAATATATACACACATGCAACCAAATGCATCTTTGGTTGGAATTTTATAACAAAATTTACAGCAAACATGCAAAGTGAACGTTTCCGTGACTCTCTCATTCCTTTCCCACGTTTGTAAACAGATACAGTTTCCATAGCAACAGCCAGGCAAACCCCTCAGTGGGTGCCATGGTTACTAACGTAAGTGAACAAACGATCTGATTGGCCGACAGCTGAATTCAATTGGGATATTCTAGCAGTGCTTTGAGGCTCGCTGGGGGAATGATGATGATGATGGTGGTGGGTGGTTCGAGATCATCGTTTCAATCACATGGTTGAACGGCAAGCTCGACATCCGCTGCCTTTTCCCCTCCGCCCCCTTTCTTTCTCACACAGACACGGCGACTGACTAATACGTAGTCACTATAATCGCACCGTTCAGTCACTCGCTACGTTCGTCATTTGCAGTCTTAGATTTCTGTCACGTATTTTGAAGGCCATATTATGTTGTCCTGGCGATTGTTGTGGAGCGTATCCCAGCGGAAGTCTCTGGTGACATCTGTGCAAATTTGACAGAAAAAAACTGCGACCGATTCGTACCAGGTAGTCGGGCAACATGAGTGCTTTGCGCCGCCTCCCTGAATCCATTACGTGCAGTTTGCTGTGGTGTTGAACACCTTGTTTGAGGAACAGGCTTATTGTGGATTTGTCAACATACATGGATGGAGCCATGGAAAGGGGGGGGGGGGGGGGGGGGGGGAAGCTGTTCCCTTAGCTTAAGCATAACCATATCAAATATTCTGGGAAAGGGAAGTCAACCCAAAATAATTCTTTACACAAATAAGTTCTATGCAGCTGCACTCATCTCAACACGTCATTCTGATTAATATTGTGTTTGTGGAATATGAATTAAGCAGCAAAATGCACCCATTTTTATCCATTTAAGATTACATTACGTTTGCTCAGGGCTCAGGTAATGACCAATCACACACTCAGCTTTGCCAACGTTACATGACCGAGCTCATAAAACAGGTGAGCCGCCATTGGTTGTTACCTGAGCAACTGTGATGCAAATTTTCAGTCGAGAGCATGACGCAAAATGGCCGCCCTCACACTTTTTGGGTTAACTTCCCCTTGAATGTTAGCAATATTGTTTGCTTTTGTATTTTTGTAGCTTTTCCAGCTCATGTCTGCAAGGCGTCTGCCGCGTTTGTGGGGCGTTTCAAAGCGAAATGAATCACTCCTGGAGAGAGTGACGCGGTGGGGTTGCACACGTACACAATTCAGTGCTTCAGAGACTCCCAATTGAGTCATTATATCCTCTTGTTCCGCTGTTTGCCATGCACAAGAACAATGTGCCACATGATGCTGTCCACGGGCCATTTAAAAAGAAGCACCTGACAGTGACATACGCATGCAATTACTTTCCAAAGGAGCTTGTCTTCAGCTACAAAGTGACATCATTACCTACATTTATCCCAGCTGTGACATACACATGTGCACCCGATCACTTCTGGAGGTGCCTCGGCCGCTGTGTTGCGGTTGTACAACTACGTGTGGGCGGAATGCGTTTTGTCTCACTTGTGCAAAGCTCACGGGGTTTGCTGTCCGACCCCCGCGCGAATCCACTTTTTAAGCGCTGTTCTCACCTGCCAGATGACAAAGAAGATGAGGGCGGCGCACAGCACCAAGGTGAGCATGTAGCAGAAGGCCGCAAAGGTGAACGCCATGGCGGTGCCAGCCAGCCTGGCGACGAGACGGGTTCGAGAGAGATAAAGGGAAGCTCCCTTTGTCTCTCTCTGTCTGTGGCTTCCTGCAGCCTTCTTCTCTCCGGGGAGATTTGCCTTTCTCGGTTTTGAGCCTCTCAGGTGCAACTCTGGATCAAGCACTCATTTCAGCTGCAATTAAGAATAAGTTCTAGTTTCAGTGTCATGCAGTTTAGAAATGTGTCCAAACTGCGGCCCGGGGGCCAATTGCGGTCCGCGGCAAATACTAAAAAGGACATTTGCTACTAAAAAAATGTGTTTGTCATTACAATTAAACAAGTAACAACATATCTCTTTATAACACAATGGTGAATCTTTTTTTACAAGCAATAATGTATTCCTCTACTTTCAAGAACAGAATTGTGAGCATATCACACTAATGATGTAACAATATCCAAACATCACGCTACGATATTATCACGATATGAAGCTCATGGTGTGATAACTATGACGATATTGTGGGAAGGTTGGCGATTATAAAAAAAGGTTACAATATTGCAAACAAATGAGTTCATACTAAAAAAAAAAAACAACAACACAAGATTGTACTTTTCCACATAACAGCAATGCATATAAACAACCCACAATCTAATAAGACTTAATATTGACTTTCATCTGACCATTAGCGGACATTTTAAACATAGAAAGGCCAAAACATGCCTTGTGAAAATTCAACTGCACTAAACAAACTAGCCATCAGAGGGTGTTAGAACTGCACAAATGGAAATCAATCTGACTTTTTTAACAGATGTGCTAATCCCTTACATCCCTAACTGTTCTTTAAATGGTCAGTTTATGACGTTCCTGTATTGATCCTGTTTTGGTTCTGAATATAGGGATGGGATTTAGCTGTTGTGTTCAGTACAGGGGCAGATATTTTGTAGTGGGTTACAGGGTCTCTGAACACCCCCAAATTTGGTAAAATCCTAAAGTATTTGTCTTATAGATAGCTGTTCGTGTTGCGGTTTTTCAAAAACACTGCAATATATACACAATATACAATAGCTTGCTTGACTGATTTGAGTGTGATAAATTAAAGTAAACAAAAAAAAGATAAAAATGGCCCTTGCATCCTTCAATTTTTCTGTATGTGGCCCTCGGAAGGAAAAGTTTGGACATGAAAATGCATCACATACTTTATATTCCCACTGACCAACAAATGACAGCAGAAATATTTTTGAGAATTATTGTCAAAGATGCTTAAGCATTTTTCTTTTATGGCTTTCAGTCCAATTGTTGCTTATTAGTAAAAAAAAAAAAAACACGAGTGAAGTGTCTGCCCAACTGTTGCCTTGTTACACAAGCAGTCTCTTGATGTCTTCCTTAAGTTTAAAGCGCGAAGTGTCCACGAGTGGATCATTGCAAGGCTTATAGAAAATACGAGTTTGAGGCTGGAATGATTAGAACCATATATCTAAGTCAATCATATACAGTAGAAGACAGGTAGCGTGGAGTAATATTGTGGACCGACGTAAGAGTATTGAGCGGCGAGTACCTGCTTATGGCTGATGACGTATCTGCCACAGAACAGAACATTCCACTCGGTCCGCGTCTTGGTCAATTTGGGTCGACAGCATGTCACAACTCTCTCCTCTCATCCCTAAACCATCTCCACTCATCAACATTTAAAAGAGGCTTGGCCGTCTGGGTTAAATTCTTAAGAAAAACATGTCAACAAAGGAAGCATCTGCGCTCATTTAGGACTTCAAAAATACAATTTTCCACATCAGTCTTTTGTTCTCCCTGTCCTCTCTCTCTTAAAAAAAAAAAAAATCTATGATAGGGAAAAAAAAAAGCAGAGCGTGTTTCTTTATTTTCTGACTCTTCTGCCCGTCTGCTTCCTTTGACTGGGAGAGATGTATTTCTATTATGCTCAATATTGGAAGGAGCAGCCAATCGCGTCACCCGGTTTTCCCTCCTGCTCTCTCTCTCTCTCTCTTTCTCTCTCTCTCTCTCTCTCTCTCTCTCTCTCTCTCTCTCTCTCTCTCTCTCTCTCTCTCTCTCTCTCTCTCTCTCTCTCTCTCTCTCTCTCTCTCTCTCTCTCTCTCTCTCATTTATACATTTCCATAATCGCCTGGTCCCCAGAGGCTGATGAGGGGGCAGGGCAACCAGAAAATGTTTTTTTTCCCTTTTGTCTGCAACTCTATTGTACCCCATTCACCAATTATTTCAATTCGGCCGTTTTGCTTCAGTCTGCAATCGTTCTGCACAGAGATTCACCTGTAATTCTCCTTATTTCCAAACCTCACATTCCAAAAAGTGTCATAGATGAATGGTGCGGTCATTAAAGGTCCATCTCAGCTTCGTTACAATTTGTCTCGTTTTAAGCGTTTCCCTGTTGTGATGTGAAAGATGGAAATGATTGAAGACTAGAAAAAAGGCCAGCAATCATTGTATGGAATAACATTGCACGGCCGACCAGCTGTAGGCACTTATTGGTGCGCCCGACCTCAAAGGGGAAGTGCCTGATTTCATATCACTCTGCATCTTAAGTGTTTTTACTCAGTTCAAAGTGAAAGGACCCAAAATACACTTCCTGTATGTCCCAAATATTAAATGTCAAGTGTCAAAAGTGCAAAAGCAGAACTCATTGCCAAGGCATATAAAAAGACTGTATAGTAGCCTATTTTTGCCATACATTGTGTTTAATACAATTTCATGTAGTTCTACATCTGCACCACGAAACCCAGTATTTATGGAGGAGACGAATCTGAATTCAACAGTGCTGCAAATTCTAAAAAGGGGAGAACATACAAATTCCACACAGTCTGTCTGAGATTTTAACCCACAATCTCAGATTATTCAGACTATTCTCATGATGCCCATTATTTTCTACTTCATCACCTTTGACCTCCCTAAGAAAACTCTAAGGAAGTTACTCGTGACCTTTATGAGGACAAGCAGTATAGAAAATGGATGCACGGATGGAAACAAGAGTCTCAAATCTGTGAATTACAGCCACTTAGCTTGGCTTCTTGACAGGATGGAACTATTGTCGAGCTATATCAAAAGGCTGTTCGGTGACGCCGCAGCAACCAATCACTCTTCTGTAATTGACCAGTGGTCAGGCTGACAAAGGGCCATTACTTTATTTACTCCGCGTATTCCTATAACTCTCAGGAGTAATAGCTATGATTAGCGACTCCCCTCCTGCCCTACACAAATACTTTGCCGTTAAGAATAAAACATGATACTACTCATTAATCATAAAGAACAACTTTCCAGAATGAACAGATTTTTCATCTGGTTTCCAGGAGTTTGTGCTTTTTGATTTCATTTGAAGAAATCATTTGATTGAATTGACAGCAAGGTGGCGCAATGGTTAAAACGCCTGCTGTTTTCAGTCTTGACTGCAGGCCTCCCTGTTGTACTCCCACATCCCAAAAACATGCATGTTACGTATATGTCTGTCTATATTTGCCCTGTGAAAATAGCCTATATTATTTTTAATTGTATTTTAAATTTTTAATTAATTTTTAATTGTATTTTTCATTTTTAATTTTTTTTTAATTGTATTTTTTATTTTATTTATTTTTTTATCTGAAGATTTTGGCAGTTGATGCTTTGAAGAACAGAATACAGCAAAATATATGTTTAAATGGCTCTAGTCTGCCCTCTAGCGGTAGAAACAGGGTGTTGGTAACTAATATAGAAAATGTAAACTTGGTGTAGGGCTGGGGCACTATGATTCTAATGAATAATTGTGTTTCTTTGAAATGTGGACAATAAAGATCATTTATCCACCTAAATTATGACAAATGTTCACAACCTGTGACGTTCAATGATTTATGGGGCAAACGTGAATTATTAAAGTCAGGACTGGAAAATACAATTATTTTATTCAAACAAAAAGGCAGTGCAGTAATTATATCTGGGGGTCATTGTGGCTATTAATACTTAAGTAGTTGTTTTATGTACAAAAAGAAGAAGAAGAAGAAGAAGAAGACAACCCCAAAATTCTATTTACTTTAATATGTTAAGGCCACTAGTCTAAACACGGCATTCTTGATTAATATTGTATCTGTGGAATATGAATGAAGCAGCACAATCCACTTGATTTTATACATATCTCCGCCATTTTGCGCATTGTTGTCAACTGAAACTGACATCACAGTTGCTCAGTGCTCAGCTAAATTAGGTAACGACCAAATCCCGCCTCAGCTGGCAAATGTCCCACGAACTCAGAAAACAGGTGCGGTGCGAGTGGTCATTGCCTGAGCCTTGAGCAACTGTGATGTCATTTTCAGGCGACGGCAAGTGGCAAAATGGCCGCCCCTGAGATTGATAAACGCATTATTAATCAGAATGTGAGACGAGTGAGACCGTATAGATTAGAACATATCATGAAGATTATTTTTGACATCCCTTTAAAAAAAAAAAAAAGAAATTCAGATTTTCTCTGTTTACTTTCAATAATCAATGTGAAATCTGCTGCATTATTTATTTTTTGTAATGATGAAAAATTGGAGATTGACACTGACGTTTAATCCTCTCGGGAAAAGGGTAGCGAGCACGCAGCAATGTTCTCATCAGTTTGATGCTGCAGATGAAGAGCGACAGATACTAAACGATCCACAAGATGGCGACATGCTGGGGAGAGGGACAGCAACAGATGGACTCATTAGGTGTCTAACTGGACTGATTATTAAATGACTCACCGCCGTTTTCTAAATACCTGCTGTGGAACTTTATGTACAACAGCTTCCATGTTGCCATTAAGACTCTATATATAGAAAAACAGCCGCATTGCTAATTCGGATGACAATCTGCAAGCCAGGTTTGATGGAAAGCTCCATCCGAAACCAGACAGAAAACCAATTAACCTCAGTCGTGTCGTTTGGGTGGGACCGAAAGCATTGCTCTGTGAATTGAGCGACTTAAGTGCCGCATTTAGAGAGATATTGCAGCGAGGAATGTAGCCATCCTTGGGGAACGATATGATGTTAGAGGCATCATCTATATGCTTATACGCAAAGAAAAGTCAATTCAACTTCTCATGACCTGTTGCCCTTTGGGCCTGTGCTTTGCATGTTCTTGAGTACTTTTATAGCAATTAAAGTGAGTCTCAAACAAGCCCGGAGATATTACACTTGACCCATACGTGTGTCTTTCGATCATCAATTTGACACGTTTGCAATATTGAATAGATGCTAATGATATAATGTGTGCCGTGATTGGTCGCCAGCCAGTCCTTGGTATAGTTCCCCACTAATGCAAACCGCAAAAATAAACATGACTAATACGGATCTGCTATTAGATCAAATTACATTGTGCAAGTCTAATTATTGTGAGTGCACTTCATGTTGTAATTGCCTGGTAATGATAGACGACATTAAATTGAAAATTGTTGCGTCTGTCTTCATGGCAGCAACAAGAACACTGCTCCTTTATTGGTTGCACTGGCAGCGTTACGCTTGAAGCCACACAATAGACAATGAAATGCACAGCAACGAGCATTTCCGAGCATGTGCCAAGCAAATAACTCAACTGGACGAGAGTGATAAAAATGTCTCCCATCTATGGATGTGCCGTGGCGCAAATATTACCATAGCAACAGAAACAAAGTCAGTGATGTTGCTGAAACGTCAGTTGCACTGAAAAGACATGACCTTTTTCTTTTTTTCTTTTTACTCAATAAACTAGCATGGATCAAATCAAGTGCAAATGTTATTAAACATGCTGCGACATATTTTAATTATTAATAACGTCACAAGTGTAATAATTTATTCCGTTTTTTGTCTTTATACCTGTGACATGTACTCAATAGAGGTGTGCCCAAAAAAATCGATTCTCATAAGAATCGCGATTCTCGTTTAGTACGATTCTGAATCGATTTTATTTAAATAATTTTATACTGTCTTCCCTTTGTTTGTGTGTGCCTTTATTGGGAGCGCTGTTCATGTTGTACCCAATTAGGCCACTGAGGGGCAGTGTGGCTCCACGCGGTCTGATACGCTGTTAAATTGTAGCCACATTAGAGAGTAGAAGGAAAAAGTCACGATCAAGTTATTCCAATAATGTGATAAAAGATAAAAGATTAGCGAGTAGCGCGCTAATTAGCATTAGCGAGTCAGACTGGAGTAGATCATTACAATTCCTTGAACATCTATAAATTGAAGCAAAAATTATTGTCAATCAAATCATTGTGAATCAAAAATCGCCCTTAATCGAAAAATCGATTCTGAATCGAATCGCTCACCCAAAAATCGGAATTCCCACCCCTAGTACTCAATGGCGCACTTAAATGACATCACCGGTTCAAAGCTTTAGAAGCAAGTTGATTTCAGATGATGTCACGTACGAATTTCGCTTCAGATGGAACATATGCTTAGTAGGTACATCGTCTTTAAGCTTCAGTAACAAATCTCTTTAAATGATATCACATAGAATCAAGCTAAGAGGATGGTTCTAGCTGAAAACCAGAGCAAAATAAATAATTGAATATTTTATTATATATTTTCATGGGACAACACTGGAGAAATTACACTTGGACAAAATGAAAAGCAGTCCGTTTATACAACAATGTGAATTTATTGTTCGCTCAAAATGCAGCCATTCATAGATAAACCCCTTGGCAACAAAAGTGAGCACACCCCTACGGGAAAATGTTCAAATTAAGCATGGTAGTGTCATTTCCTTGTAACACTAATGAGCTACATTACACTGGGAAAGGAAAATGACTAACTGTTTCCTGGAAGGGGTGTTCTCACTTTTGTTGCCAGGGATTTGTTTACATATGAATGGCCATCAAGCTTAATTATTAACATAAACATAACCGGCATCACTGTAAAGGAAACTATATTACATATAACTATAACTATATTTAACATTTTCCAGATGGAAAGGGGGAGAAAATTGAGTGTCTCTGCGGGTGATCTACATCCAATCGCGATATGTTGAAGTTAAAAGAGAAGAGACAGAAGACAGGGAGAGATAGAAGAGGATGATTTGCTATGATGACCCCTGAATAAAAAAAGGAAAGAACAACATCCAATTCCAACAAGCTCATGCGTGCTTAATAGTTACCACATAAACTCGGCTTTGCCTCTTTGCTGTTGTTGCTCATTATTAAATCATACTATTGCACTTAACAACAAGGCTCCTTTTTGACAGTTATTAAAGGGAACAGCTCGTAGCAACCACAGAAGGAAAAATGCCAGATAATAAGCCCACACTTATTTAAGCCAGTTGCCATTCACATTCACACCTTTGGATAATTTAGTCTTCACAAAGCAAACAAGCATGCATTTGGATCATGAGTGGAAGCAACATATAGTATTTCACCGTTATGCCCTACATTTATAATTTTGCTCATTTGCAATGGATGTTATGTTAACTCATTCACTGCCATTGACGGCTATAGACGTCAAAAATGTATTTGAACAATTTCTATTAGTTTAACATTTTTTTCCACTTTTGTTAATAAGAGTATGAAAACCTAGATTTTTTTATTGTACATTTAGAACAGATATAAAATGTATGATTAATCGTAAGTTAACTAGTGAAGTCATGCAATTAATTACAATAAAAAAATAATAATTGCCTGACGCCCCTAATTTTTAATAATCTTTTCTCTTTTATTTTTATCGCGTCAAGCGATGATTTTTTTATTGTAATTAATTGCATGACTTCAATAGTTAACTCACGATTAATCACACATTTTATATCGGTTCTAAATGTACAATATTTTTTTCTAGGTTTTTATACTCTTGTTAACAAAAGTGGAAAAAAATGTTAAAGTAATAGAAATAGTTCAAATTAATTTTTGACGTCTATAGCCGTCAATGGCAGTGAATGAGTGTTAATTATGTGGCAGAAATGTAGCTTTGTTTGCTCCTATATTGAAACTACAGGCTAGAACTGGGGTAGGGAACCCTGGTCCTCGAGAGCCGCTGTCCCGCCTGATTTTCATGTCTCCCTCCTCCAACACAGCTGACTCATATAATCAGCTCATCAGCAAGCGCTCTGTAGAGTTCTGATAACGAGCCTGTTCATGGAATCAGCTGTGTTGGTGGAGGGAGACATGGAAAACAGGCGGGACAGCGGCTCTCGAGGACCAGGGTTCCCTACGCCTGGGCTCGGGGTTACTCACCGTTTTAAAGCTACTTCTTGGGAAATTATTCATGCGAAGGACAATCAGTTTGAGACACACTTCTGAAATAACACATTTTCTCAAATTACCTTTAATGATTAGTGCCTGAAGGATTTATATATTTGCTATTATAAAAACACATAGGCCTACACATGAACACAGTACAACATAAAATGAATATACTCCCACAAAGGAAATGTGGGTGGGGGGAAAAAAGCCTTTTTTTTTAATTTTATTTTATTTTTAACAATTTTTATCTTTATTGTAGAGTTAAACAAATTATTGTAAAATTGTCAAATATTCTGGGTGCCATTCACATCTTTATTCTTGTAAACATTAAGGAGCAAAAAAAAAAAAAGTTTACATAATTATTTATATTTGTTTTACCGGTAATTAATCCACCGATTAATTGGTTATCGGAATTTTGCTCTGCTGAATTTCACAGGCTAAAAAAAAAATGTTTGGGCCAGAATTATTATTAATTTACATTTATGTGAAGACAGTGACTATGTTAATTATTTATAATAATAATTGGGAAACTGATAAATATTAATATACAACATTTTTATTTCTATAAATATCTGCCTGGTGTTCAATTTTCAAATGATCAACACAACATTCCTGGGAAATCACAATTGCCCCATCACCGGTTGAGCTCTTTTTTAGAACAGGCCAGCAGGCTACTCATGTAGTCCTTGGGGGCTGTAGGTGCCTGTGGGTATTACATTGGCGACGAGATTGAGAAGAAAGTCTGGAGTCGAACCCTGAAACTCAGAACAGTGAGACAGACGTTTGTCTTATTTATAACTGATAGCCTATAAATGGTTGGCTAACACTCTAGTGTTACTAATAGGCAATATGTGTGGATTGTGGAGTGCAATTGCGCTTGTATCAAGTGTTTCGAAGAATTCTTGTTTCCTCGTTTGGGTATAAAATCTCAATACACAATGCAATGCAGTTTTACACCACTTGCTGCGTGCGTTTGTCGATTAGCGTTATTATTTTTAAGGCAGACTTTTGGATACTGGGCTTTTTTTTGTCTTCTTCTTTTTTTCTTTTTTTTTGATTTCACAGGTGTACCTAATGAACTGGCCAGCGAGTGTGTCTCGCTGTAGACGACAACAGGTGACGGGGCGATGAGTGATGATGTCAAACAAACCGGAGTAAAAGAGTCGTCGGCTGTGGACTCCTGATGCGCAGTCAGAAGGTCCAAATCGAGCGCGTGTGGCGTCTCCTCCCTTGTCTCCTCCACTGCAGTGTTACTGCTTCTCCTCCTTCTCGCTCCTCGCCTCTTGCGCCAACGCTGCCCACCGCAAGAGTAAGACTCCACACTTGCATGATTTTTTTATTTTTTATTTTTTTTCGCATCACACCTCGCTCTTCTTCTTTTTTTTTTTTGTTTGTCTGCCAGCACCAGCAGCGACTCGCTCGTTATCCATCTTGCCCTGGGTCCGTGTGATGTGCAGCTTTTCGGTTCATCACCATCCATCCATTCACGCCTATTCTCATGCTGCCCGACTCTTTTGCGCTACCACGGGATTCAACCCCCCCACCCCACCCCCATTCCCCCCTTTTTTTTAACCACTCTCTGAACATTTGTCGGATTAAAAACACTCCGCAACCCCTTCACGTAACGGCACTTTAGCGGGATTTGTGACTCATTCCGCGGAGACTAAAGAGAAGAGAGTCGGTTCTATTTTACGCACCGACAATCGGGCTGCGGATGAATGATTGATTGAGCGTGTGTTGTATTTATGTATTAATTTTTTAATTGTATCTTCTTTTCTTTTTTTTTCTTCTTCTTTTTTTTTCTTTTTTTTTTTTAAGAAAAACATGTGTGGTCTGATTTGAGGAGCAACAAGAAGAACTCATCTGGAAGGTGTCAAGTTTGATATCAAAGGAATTCCAAGACATATAAGCGCAAGCGGGCAACATCATTTGGGGAGCAAACAGCTCGCTGTGTGCGGACGCCACTCCGGCTGCCTCCTTTGCTCATCTGCAGGCAAGGAGCCCATGCAGGCTCCTTAGAGATTTGGGGGGGGCTTTCTGTGAGCACATGTGGCGCTGCTGTGCTGTGCGCATCAAATGGAGCCGTCAATTAGCCCCTCACGCACAGACTGCTGCTAATAATCGACTTTTTTTTTTCTTCTCCTGCATCTGCAATGTTCTCTTAGACCCAACCACCCCCCCTACCCCCCCCCCCCCCACCTGTAAGATCAATCAATTCGCTTTCTTTCTAAACATCATCTTAACCCCTCTTGTCTCTTTTTATGATGGTGATGAAACTCAAGGCATTTTTTTTTATCATAAACCTGTTTTTTGTTTGTTTTTCCTGCAGAGAGAAATACAAAGTACGTTCCACTTCTGAAGCATTCAACTTCAAACACCAAACCTGCAGGTGAGTCGAAATGTCTCTTGTGATGTTAAATAAAAGCAATTCGTGCTTTAAAATGACAACTTCCTAATTAGCCTACCCATAGAGATAAAATATCAATAAATAATTGTTATTCCTAATGATAGTAATTATTTAGTGCGCAGCAAAAATTGGACTGGTAAAAATTTTAGGAATAATTTTGGGGAAGTGATTTTTAACTCCTGAAATGTGATTTTAACATTATTGTCATTTTGCAGTTGATCACCCAGTGTTAGAATAACTCTGCAGAGATGTAATTAAGCCCCGTCTTCGCACCTGCACTTCTCTCCGAAGTCAGCGCCATTTTCCTCCTCCTTAGATACCATTTAAACAAAAAAAGTCATTTTTACTCACTAACAAGACTGCACAGAGAGAAAAAAACTGGAGTGTTAAAGTTTGGTATTTCCAATTCTGGCCTTGTTAATTTAACACGTTCATGAGTTAATGTTAACATTTCTAGTGTTAATGAAAGCAACTTGTTTTGAGTGTTCGAACACTGCACAGTAGTGCAGCATAGAATCAACACTGACAAGTGTTGACTTGTGTTAAATTTCAACTGCCACTAAGGTTGTTTTAACTCCAGCTCAGTGTAAAAATGTATCTCTGTAGGTGTTGAATTAATTATTGCCAATTTATTTACGGAAATAAGTTTAACACAATTAAATGCAATTTCGGCTTCTTTAAAAATAGTAAATCACAAAATTCATCCATCCAGTCATGTGTTGTCTTTTAATGTTTATTTATCTTGCCGGATTGAATACATGTTAAATCCTAGCAGAGTCAGTTTTCTCTTTCGGATAGAGTCGAGAGTATAAAAAAAAAAAAAAATCGAAATATAATGTGATAATTCGTGAAAATGAGTGAATCGCCTGGAATAATGACATTGGCTTGTTGCTACCTGTTAATGGTGTTAAAGGTGTGCCATCGAGCAAACAGCAGAAGCATTTCTCCGCAATCCCACCAGTTGGCGAGTTTGCTATTTCCATAGAAACACCACCCACTCAACATTTGTGCACAAGAAATTGCATTAAATTTTACAAGATTATATTTAGTGTAAATCCATTAGCAATCCATTACTTAAATTGGCAGTGAAGAGTTTTTTTTGTTTTTTTTCTTTTCCTAAAAGCAGCATCAATTCTTGATTCTTCTTCAGGATGATTAATCTTATAGCCTTTGAAGCATTAAATGGTCTGTATGGGCTTTTCTAAAAGTAGAGATGAAACGCTGCGAGACATCCGCAGGCGAGAGAGTCGCAAGCGTTTTTGTCAGAGTTGCTGTCCGTGGTGCTGATGTGTTACGCCATCTGCGCAACAGTGTGATGGCACTGATGTTGTTGCTCTTGCGCAAATGCAATCTGTTTGGTGCCACAAAACGAAACGTCTCTCTCTCTCTCTCTCTCTGATTTCTGCAAGCGCACCGTTTCACCTTGAAATGTGACAGTGGCGTCGAACGTGAGCTCGCGGGTCAGAGTGGAGATTGCTAGCCCCCCCCCCCCCCCACCCCACCCGCGCTGCATGCCAATGAGAGCGCATAGTGTAGCTAAAGCATTGTCACATCTTCTCTGCTGTAGGCAGGGCAACCTATTTTTGAGAAGGTCTTAAAATTTTGATCAGGCGCATCAGATTACACCTTCCCCCGTGTGCTGTTTTCGTCTCTGCGTTCGTATTGGTGCTGATGTGGAGCTTCTGGGTTTCCATTGGCTCTCGACTCTGAATTATTCACTCAAGCTGTTCAAATGGCCATTTTTTTCTGCCAAGAAAGACAGCGTGAATAAGTTTTCCTCTGATGTACTTTAATTGGTTTACGTAAAAGACATCCATGAAAGAGTGAAATCGTTATGCAAACAGCTAATCTAGTACATTTATTCTTGTGTGAGGGGCCCATTCCCCCCGAGGTATCTCAAGGCTGAAATGATCTCATTTAGTGGTGTATTTATATTTCAAAAATGGTGGTATAGTAAACCCATTACTAAAGTAGGCTACATACCAAGAAAATGAGTCTCATCTGATGGTCTTTAAAAAAAAAAAAGTCTCTTTAGTGGCAATGTTAAAAACGACACCGACAACATAAATCTTGAGACACAGTAATGTAGGAGCAAAAAGAATAACTTGGATTACACCGGGAACACAATTTTTGCTGAGTAAAGTCCGACAGTTTTTAACACATTTTTGGATCCAAAGCTTATTTCTGTTTTTCCTATATCATGTCACCATTTTGAGTCAACTCATTTTCATTAGTATTGCATTTGTGGAATATGAACAAATTAAGCAGTAAAATCCACCAATTTTTTTTTTGTTATCAATCTCAGGGGGCGGCCATTTTGCCACTTGCTCTCCACTGAAAATGACATCACAGCTGTGCAGGGTTCAGGTAACAACCAATCACTGCTCAGCTTGCGAATATCACATGACCAAACTCCGAAAACAGGTGAACTGTAGCCTGTAATTGGCCGTTACCTGAGCCCCGAGCAATCGTGATGTCATTTTCAATCGACAGGCAGTGACAAAATGGTTGCCCCCTGAGGTGAATGAAAATGGCTGGATTTAGCTGTTTCATTTATATTCCACAAATGCAATGTTAGTCGGAATACCATGTTTACATTAGTAGGGACATTTTTGGGTTGACATGACTATAGACAATATGAAAAAATATGAAATAAAACGCTAAGATGGAATAGTTACAAGCTTATAATTATTATTTTTTTAAACACACCATAAAACTCAATTGCCCATGTTTAAAAGAAAAGCCAGCACTAATCCTATTGTGAGCTGCACACACCTCTCACCGTCTCAATTGTGACTGCACAAAGTTGCCATGTAGTTGTAGATTAGTACAATCATATGGTCAGCTCTCCTTACTACAGTCTTACTACAGCTAGGCTAAATTTAGGAGGAGTAAGGTAGGAGGTAAAAAATGTGATGTGCTAAAAAAAAAAACGGCTATTTTTTAATCAGCATGCCACATTTAGTTTTAATTAGCATACAAATCGAATTAAAAAGATTTGATTTGATTTTCTTGACATTTATATATATATGTTATTTCTTTAAAGCTTGGAAGAATCCATAGGGCTCAATCACACCTGCTGGATAAAATGGCAGTCACTACAAAAATTAGCAAAACAAACAAAAAATAAACAACCAAAAACATCTGGGGCTGGCAACACGTCCCTCTTACAGCGAGTTGTTCAGAACAGGAATCAGTCTTTTAAATACATTCTATTCACAAACACACTGCTCTTTATGATTAAATCCCCAGTATTCCAATCCTTATGGAAAATGGCCAAGGCATGTTCACAATCACAGATGCAGACGGTCTTTTCTTACCGAGGTTTATTTTAGGCATCCCATCGAACCCAACATTACATTATTGCCTGAGTCACTTTTCCTCTTCGTACTGCAAGTGCAAAGGTTAACATTTCCACCGCTGCTTTCGCAAAAAAAAAAGAAAAAAAAAAGACCACATTATACAGTATGTGTGGGAGTCGGGCAGGCCAACGCCAATGACTCAACGATTAGTAGCTGCCAATATTTCTGGTTTCCAAACCTGCCAAGCTATTGGATCCCACATCATTTGCATACAAAAGAGCATGAGTGCCTCGGTTAATACGAAGCTGTTATTTCAGGAATAGCCGTCGGTACGAGATATGTAATTCTCTTCCAATGCTTTTGCTGTGCTGAAATGCCAAAGAAAGAATTTAAGCTTTTAATACATAGCCGTATATCAGATAACTTGTAGCTCGGTTCTTTGGGAAACATTTTCTTCTTTGATTGAGTGCGAATCCACTAACGGTGAAAGGAGATGTTCATAAATTCATCATCTTTCCCCCCGCTTATCTTCTTGCAGAGTTTCCTCTAAACCAAAAACCACATGAATTGAACGCAGAAGAATAACAAACATCGCCGCCGCACCATGTTTCCGCAAACGCGGACCCCGTCTTTCGCCCCTTGCGTATACGTCTCCGTGCTCCTGCTGCTGCTCCCGGGGGTCACCCACGTGTCCCAAGGCAGCTCCAGCCACGAAGATGCTGGCAGCCCGCCAGGCAACTGCACCAGTGAAGATAACTGCTCTGACGGGGTGGTGCTGCCCATGTGGAATCCACAGAACCCCGTGGTCGGGGATAAGGTGGCCCGAGCCATTGTTTACTTCGCGGCTCTCATATACATGTTCCTGGGCATGTCCATCGTCGCCGACCGCTTCATGTCGTCCATTGAGGTCATCACCTCTCAGGAAAAAGAGATCACCATCAAGAAGCCCAACGGCGAGACGACGACGACAACGGTGCGCATTTGGAACGAGACCGTGTCCAACTTGACCTTGATGGCTTTAGGGTCATCGGCGCCAGAGATCCTTCTGTCCGTCATTGAGGTGGTGGGTCACAATTTCGAATCTGGGACTCTGGGACCGAGCACCATCGTGGGCAGCGCCGCATTCAACATGTTCATCATAATAGCCATCTGTGTCTATGTCGTGCCAGAAAACGAGACCCGCAAAATAAAGCACCTGAGGGTGTTTTTCGTCACTGGCGCCTGGAGCATTTTTGCCTACATTTGGCTCTACCTCATCCTGTCCGTTTTCTCCCCGGGTGAGGTTGAAGTTTGGGAGGCGGTCCTCACCTTTCTCTTCTTCCCGCTCTGCGTGCTGCAAGCTTGGATCGCGGACCGCCGCCTGCTCTTCTACAAGTACGTCAATAGACGCTACCGCGCTGACAAGAATCGCGGCATCATCATCGAATCCGAAGGGGACGCCATGTTCACCAAAATGGACTTGGAGATGGACGGCCAGGGAGTCAACTCCCACGCTCATCCCAAAGAGGCTCTGGACGGGATGCTGGAGGGGGTGGAGGAAGGCGGGGGGACCAGTGCGGAGCAGGACCAAGAGGAGGAAGCCAGAAGGGAGATGGCTCGCACCCTGAAAGAACTGAAACAGAGGCACCCGGAGAAGGACATGGAGCAGCTGATCGAAATGGCCAACTACCAAGTCTTAGTCCAACAACAGAAGAGCCGAGCCTTCTACCGCATCCAAGCCACACGCATGATGATCGGCGCCGGAAACATCCTGAAAAAGCACGCCGCCGACCAGGCAAGGAAAGTGGTGAGCTGCCACGAGGCCAGCGGACAAGAAGAGGACCCCAACACCATCTACCTGCAGTTTGACCCCTCCCACTACCAGTGCTTTGAGAACTGCGGCTCCTTAAAGCTCTCAGTCGGTCGGCACGGAGGAGAAGCTGGCTGCACGGTGAAGGTGAGAAACGAAAGGCCTCAGTTGATACCATGAATCATTTAACATTATTAATGACTCCAGCCACTCAAAGGTCAATCGATGCTCACACTTTCTCCCAAACAGGTTGACTATCGCACGGAGGATGGAACTGCCAATGCTGGGTCAGACTACGAGTTCGCCGAGGGCACTTTGGTCTTCAAGCCCGGCGAGACCACGAAGGAGTTCACCGTCGGCGTGATCGACGACGACATTTTCGAAGAAGACGAACACTTCTACGTGCGCCTCAGCAACCCGCGCATAGTGCACCGGGCCGAGGTCTCCATCCTGGAGCCGCGTTCCATCTCATCCGGCAACAGCATGTCCCCGCACGTGCCGCCGAAAGCCGCCCTGGGCAGCGCCGACTCCGCCACGGTGACCATCTACGACGACGACCACGCCGGCATCTTCACGTTCGAGAGCAAGTCGACCAGGGTCAGCGAGAGCGTCGGAAACATGCAGGTCAAAGTTCACCGGACGTCCGGAGCGAGGGGAAAGGTCGCGGTGCCTTATCACACTGTCGAGGGCACCGCCAAAGCTGGCGAGGACTACGAGGAAGTGTCTGGCAAGCTGGAGTTTCAGAACGATGAGACCATGTGAGTGATAAAAATCTATTTGATTAGTTTCTTCCTGGGTTCATTTCTCACTCGGCGACTATGTGACTCCATCGTCCTCGATCCTGTGCAGGATATGAAATGATGGTTTCCTCCTCTGTTCCTTCGCATCTCTTAATCAAACATCGGAGCCCGTATGTGAACTTGTTGGTTGTGAGAAGCTTTGGGAGATGACGTGGGAGGATGAAAGGGTATCTTTGTGAGGCGGATAATAGCTGATGTAAAGAAGGAGAATGAGTGCAGATTTGAGATGAAGGTCTTTCAAGGATGTTTGTGGAGGTCATATTGGAGTTCACGCTAACGTGGTGCATGGGTTTTATATGGACTAATTGAAAAGTCGACTTGTCCATTTTACTGCTCCGCATCAATGCCGGCTTTTTTCACTGATTTTCACTGATTTTCACCGGGCCACCAGCTCAGTAATCACCACATGATTCCCGAGCGCGGCACCTGCTGCTGCTCACCGCTCCCTCAGATGGATGGGTCAAATGCGGAGAAAGAATTTCACCCCCACTTTAGGTGGGTGTGACAATCAGTGGTACTTGAACTTGAACTTTGGTCACAACACCAGCGTGCCAGAGATTTTAGAGCAAAAAGTTTCATTCGACCTATTTCTGTTCTCTCGTAATCAACAGTAGTACCGTTTTTGTGTAAACAAACATTTCATCAAGCAATACAGTGACTTTGACGCTAATAATTTTTCTTCCGTGACACATCTAATACCTGAACAGTGGTTTGCTTCTATAAAAATCAGCTTAATTCTATACTTAGAAACGCTTTTGATTGCAAAAATAATCATCTATTTAGTAGGGATGGAACAATGCTTGCAATATCGTGATACTGCAATATTAAAATTGCCATGATATCATCGTCGTTATGTCACAATGTTAACAGCACCAAATCTGTTAAAAATGTGAGGCTGTATTCCATTTGTGTATTTCTAGCACCCTCTGGTGGTTAGTTTATTTGTGCACTGATTTGAATTTGGAAATTTTTGCCACTGTCGGTTTTAACTCCCATAAATCAGTCATACCAGCAAATATTTGACAACATCTCCGTTAAAAAAACCATGACTTTTTGCTCGTTTCATGTGAACACAGCATTGTGAACTCACACGGACGATAATTTGCGTCGCTGAGCCAATAGCAGCACATGACAATGACGTGACATGACAAGCCTATTTCTTTGTCATATTTCCAAGGTCGTTGTACTTTTTTTATGACACACACATACTATCACAACACATATTCTGTTATATGCACCCTGTTCGAATGTATGCTTCAAACTGTACGACTAAAACTCTGTTAACTATTAGCGACAACCGTTAGCTACCTGCCGTTACAAAGTCCCTCTCACCCCGATGTAAACAGTTGGCAAACAAAAGGGATTTTCAATCTAAAATTGTGCACTGCTACCCTCTGCTGGCGATTTTGGCTCATTACCATTCTTCATAGTACTTGCGATTTAAAGGACCAGCGCAACAGACCCATAGAAAATATATAAATAAACCTATAATTTTTAAATGTATCCAATGACATAACACAACCTTGGCATTGAATGTTTTGATTACAATAGACAAAAGCCGGGCTGTTCCCATATACCCGCCGGGGTCCCGGTGGGGGGTTGGGTGGGGGTGTGGTGGGCGGGTGCGCCTCCTGCCCCCGCCCAGTTGGGAGGGGCCCCGCTGGTCGCTCCTCTTAATTCACTGCACTAGTTTTGCACAATCTACTTTGTTTAATAGACACATAGGGCACATAACACACACACAAAAACAACAATAGACAACAATTAATTAGTTAGTTGATTTATGTTCCGTTTCTAACTTCTCATCTTTGGTAGGTGAGGGAGAACCAGGCCAAGGGCGGGATTGAGCATAGGCCTGCTGTATGTTGATTAGTCGTGCCTCAACAATGTACCACAATGATGACGTAGAAAAATAAAAAAGAGACTGCGTTGTTTACGTGACGTGAGTTTAATAACCGGATTCAGATAATGAAAGAAAAATAAATCGTGAGGCGAACACAGAAAAAGACGTGTGTGTGTAGCAGCCCCTAAAGTGTGCTCGTGTAAACATTTTTAATCAACAAATTTGTGAAGCTGATGAAAGCAGATGTGAACTCTATGCTTTCTGCTAAGAACGGCAAATGATTTACAGCGCAGTAAGCGGCAGCTTTAGACACAGGGAAAAACACTGAATAAAACGTGTCATATAAATGTGTCTGTGCAAGCAGGATTGCAGGGTTCGCGAGTGGGAGTATTGTGTGGGTCGGCCGAGCGCAACGAGGGAGGAAAAAAACGTCAGGTGAATGCGCAGAGAATTCACGCTGTCCATTTTGTCTCCTTGCCTCACGTTGCAGGTAGAATTTGAATGTATCAAAATGCTTGCATTTTTGAATGTTTTCCTATCATCGAATGGCATTAGAATGCGGCGAGATTTTGCATCAAATGTTCCTCCGAGGGGGTACGCAAAAGATTTTCCTGAGCATCCGGTGCAATTACAGGAAGTTGAGAGAGGTTCATGGAGTCCCTAATGATCTTGGCATAATGCAGACAACTACATGAGCTGTGGTTAATGAGGCAATAGTGTACGACAAAGTGGAATTGTGGGGTTGCAGCAGGCAGCTTGAATTTGTGTTGGAGGGCAGAGGCAATACTTACTGTTCATTAGATTATTACTGGTAAACTGCACCGCCACGTCTTCTTTGGAGTCTTGCTGTCTTTATCAACGGAAGGCAACATAAAACAAATGTTTAAAAAAAAAAAAACTCAAGCTGTGATCACGCAAAAGAAGTGCATGCGAACGGCTGACGATTTCCCTCGTCCACTCAGTCCAAATTGAAAAAGTCTGTTTGCATCAAGTCCGCTTCCTCCTGCTTTCTAAGCACAAGTGGACAAAATAAATGTATTTACCGCAGCGCATAGCAGAGTTTTGCACTCAGACCTAAATCTTTTAACGAGCTCAAATTGCGTTACTGCTTCGAGCTATGCAGAAGCTCCAGTCAGCTTAAATCTTGTATTATTTCTTTTTTTTTTAATTCAAAGTATTCAGTCTGTTCTCTTGAAACGTGCAGTTTGCACCGACCGGGTGCTTCTTTGCTTTGAGCAGCCGGGAAACGTGCGCGACCTTTCGTGTTACTGAACAGATGAGCTTGTTTTCCGACACTATCAAAAGACAACTTTGGGTCATATTCACACAATCTAGTGCAGGGATCAGCAACCTTTCCTGTCAAAAGGAACCATTTAGGCCAAATAAATAACCAAAAATGTGTCTGCAGCCAACATACATTTGAAGATTGTGATGAAGGAAACGGTATGTTATTGTTAGTCGAATGTACTGAGAGCTAATTAGAGCTGCACCACAACACACAAATATGCAGCATCCAAAACTTTGACATTCATTTTCTTCTACTTTTCGGCTTCCGTTTTTGGATTTGATTTATTTATTTTTCATACTTTGTTTTTCCATACATTTTTTCGACTTTTCTGCCTTTCTGTCATATTTTTGTCAATTTTATGGACACATCATGGTAATTTTCTGCCTCTCGTCTTCATTGGTCATTTTGGTTTTGACATTTTTTTCTGCCAGCAATTTTCTGACATTTTTTGGCAATTTTGGGACATTTCATGGTCATTTTTAGAATTTCTTCTTTCGTTTTGGAACATTTTATAATTACATTTGAACGTTTTCTTTCCTGCTTTTTTTTTTTTTTTTTTATAAACATATTTTCTGTCTGACTGTTTTGGCATTTCCAAAAATATTTTATGGTGATTTTGTCTTTCTTTTGTCGTTGGACTTGCTTTTCTGCCTTTGACATTTTTGGCAATTTCATGGACATTTTATGGTAAATTTCTGCTTTTCTTCTTCTTTTTTGACATTTCTGGGAATAATTAATTATTAATTTTTTAAGTCTAAATCATGAACTCATTTGAATAATATTTGATCTAAAAGTACAAATAAATATGTAAACAAAATGAGAGGGACTAAAGAGGCACGCGCCGCTGTTGCTCACCGCTCCCTCAAACGATGGGTCAAATGCGGAGAACAAATTTCGCCCCACTTAGGTGGGTGTGACAATCAGTGGTACTTTAACTTTAACAGCTGCAGGTTGCAAACCCCTGGTCTAGTGAGATCCACTACAGGTGCTATATTATTCATTTACTTATTGATACATTTTCCTTACATGGGTCATGCTTTGATTGATACTGCCAGAAAAGAGACAGCATCAATTAAAGCTGAAGCCTTTAATGAAGGAAATACGGCAAGTAAAGTAGCAAAATAGCAACAATTTGGCTGCAAAATTCAACCTGCTATACAAATGTGCCCAAATATGGACAATGTTTATTTGTCATTATGTGGCCTGCAATTGGTTGGCGGTCATTCCAGGGTGTATCCCAACTCTCATGTTAAGTCAGCTGGGATGGATTCCAGCTCATCTGCAACTCTAACGAGAACAAACACTATAGAAAATTGGAGGTAATGTAAGGACGAAAAATCCTATTTAACTCATTCACTGCCATAAATTCATAAAAAAAAAAAAAGATTATTAAAAATTTGGGGCAAGAGGCGATACATTTTTTAAAATTGTAATTAATCACATGACTTCACTTGTTGACTCACGATTAATCACAAATTCTATATGTTCTAAATGTACAATAAAACGGTTTTCATACTCTTGTTAACAAAAGTGGAAAAAATGTTAAACTATTTTTTTACTAATTGACTAATTGTCGTTTATAGCCTTCAACGACAGTGTGAATGAATAAAAGAAAAAAGAAAAATAAAGAAAATATTATTTAAAAAAATTTAATCGTAATGAATCGCATGACCTCACTACTTACGATTAATCACAAATTTTATGTGCAAAACTAAATGTACAATAAAAAAAATCTAGATGTTCAACAAAAGTGGGAAAAATGTTAACCTAATAGAAATAGTTCAAATGAATTTTTGACATTTATAGCCGTCAATGGCAGTAAATGAGTTAATATGTTGGGGCACATATGTCATCTCTGTCAAATCCTATCGGATCACATTCTAAATATTAAGGTCCTTATTACATTTGGTTCCCATGGAACAGAAATAATCAAATTAATCAAGTCTGGATGAAAATTGACCCCTTTTAGCAATTAGGGTGCTTTGATGGTGGCACAGACAGTCTCGACTGTCCAGGTGTACCTAATAATGTGGCCACGGTGTAAGCGATACAGTATGTGTTCTCCCTTTCCTGCCTGCTCCAATGGCTGCCGATAATGTTCGTCCTTCAAGCACAGCCGGTTGCTCTCATCCATCCAAAGTGTCTCTGTCAACGTTTAGGGGCCGTCGGGCTATAAGACCTCGTGTGTTAGTGATCCTGCGTGTCTGTCTAAATGTGTTGCTGCTTTCGAGTTAACGATCGGTGATAAAGAGTAAAAACCATTCGTAAGCTTTTGTCACACAGCAGGTTTTACTTGATCAGGATTTTTTTTAAGGCGATCGCCGATCAGTGAGTTAAAAACAAAAAAAACGATAACCTAGTCGCCTATTTAAATAAAAAGAATATTTTTACTGCTTTAGTTTTTTTTTGTTTGGCTTTACACGATTCAGGATTTGGGGGTCAATCAGCAAGTTTGAAACAAAACCATAATCAATCGGCAATTCAATCCGAAGATGGCGAAACATATCATTTTAAACAACTTATATCGCCTATTTACTATACAGTCGACCCCTGCCATAGCGAAAGTCCACATATAATTAACCCCCATTGAAATGTATTGGAAAAAATTATATATTAAACAAAAAAAATTATATATTAAATAAAAAAACAAAAACATTTGCTGCCATAGAGATTTTGCAATCGTGCAAACTATGACATTACAGTCAATCGCCAATTTTGCATAAAATGCAGAAACCAATTAGTAGAAACCATTTCAAATTCAGTTGAACGAGAAATAAATATCTAAATTCCGCAGTGCAAGCGAGTAGTTCAAGATGTACAGCAAAGCCTCTGAGCCAAAACAAACTGACAAGAGAAATGTTCTACATGCTTTGTTTATGGATTATTTGAAGCCCCTGCGCAGCCCCTGTGATGCTCATGTACAGCTTTCTTTTGTGCATCTGTTTTTTTTGTTAGCGCCTCAGTGTGTGTGTGTGTGTGTGTGTGCCGCAACACACCGGTTGAGGCTAAAGTGGATAACAGGGGCAGTTACATAAGCTCAAATGAAAGCTCTGTGAGTGGAAGGGGAACACTTCTGGAAAGGTAAATCAATAGCCAGCGTTCTTAACTCCTCACGCTTAATGTTGTTTCCAATCAATAACATTGTGAACTTCCTGACACATGTGGATAAAAGCAGCACGCCACAGTCACGGTTGGGTAATGCGAACATATTTCAAAGAGCTTGAAATCATTGCTCAAACATTTCTCCCCTGGAGAATGTACTTACATTCTCTGTTTCAGCACTGATGGAAAACATTCACATATTTATTATGTGCAAGTCGTACCCCAAAAAAAAAAAGTTCCCGGCACTTGTGTCACAAAAGCTACATTTCAAATCCAAAATATCAAAGTCACGCAAAGCACTTTGCCGGCCGCACTCTGGGGAGGTTTCTTTGGGGAAGTGTGACGGTCTGGGGCTGCTTTGCTATTCAGGACCTGGATGACTTGTTGTGATTGATGGAACCATTAATTCTGCTCTTTATCAGAAAATCCTGAGGGAGAATGTTTAGTCATCAGTCTGTGTCCTCAAACAGAAGCGAAATTGAGTTCTGCCGCTACAATAAAATTCAAAACACAGCGACAAATCAACTTCTGAATGGCTTTAAAAAAATAAAAATAAAAGTCCAGAGAAAAATCTAATTCAAATGCTGTGACGACCTTATAAAAGCAGTTCATGTTTGAAAGCCCTCCTACTGAATTAAAAACAAGTATCTAAAGACAACCACTCACATTCATACATTTAGACAATTTAGAGTCATCGGTTGAGGTGCGTGTTTTCCGGAAAGTGGGCGGAAGCCGGCGTACCCTCATAGAGGTGTGAGGCAGACGTTCAAATTCCGATTCCTCAGCGCCGCTCTCAGTGTGCATAAATGCATATCCTCAAAAAAATGACATGACGTTGCTGGTCTATTTATTATATGAGTTCAAGCATTAGAGTCAAATCACAAAGTGGTAATGGCGTTCGAGGACTCGTTCATTCGATACGAACTTTAACAAAGTTAACGAGTTCCCTGAAGGGTTACCGAACAGATAATTAAATACAATCAAGCACATGGCTGTAAAACTTTAAAGCTGCTTTACTCGCATATATATATATATATATATATATATATATATATATTTTTTTTTTTTAATGAAACAAACGAAAACAATAAAGTTTACTTTTAAGTGGAAATCAACATTTCTTGGCAATATTATGTTATATGTGACCTCACAAGTCTAAACATGACATACTTCTTATAATTACATTTGTGGAATTTGAGTTATGAAGCAAAATCCAGCCATTTTTATCCATCTCAGGGGCGGCCATTTTGTCCATCTCAGGAGGCGGCCATTTTGCCACTCGCTGTTAACTGAAGATGACATCACAGTGGCTTGGGGCTCAGGCAACGTCCAATCACAGCACATCTGTTTTCTGAAGCTGAGCTGTGATTGGTTCTTACCTGAGACCTGAACAACTGTGATGTTGTTTTCAGTTAACAGCAAGTGACAAAATGGCCGCCTTCTGATATTGATCATTTAAAAAATGCTGAATTTTGCTGCTTAACTCATATTCCACTAACGCGATATTAACCAGAATCCTATATTTAGATTTTGGGGGCTGCATAAGAACATATTATTCAGGAAATCTTTGGAAAGTTGAATGCATTTTTTTCAATGTGTCAGGAAGAAACTCACCTCTTTCCATCTTATTTTCGTTGTACTGAATGATTGATTTCCCGTCTAACTCCCAAACGTGTCAAGATGGTAATATTGCCTGTGGATATGAGAACCCTATTTCTGCATGGTGCTTCTGTGCCACTTTAGTGTTCGTTTTCAGCTCCGACGCACTCTCTTGATCCCCTTTGAGAGATTCGGTATGTTGCTCATCTTCAACAAATGGAAGTCGTCTTCATTCATGGTCACTTCAAGTAAAATTGTGAATTTCTTTTCTGCCAAGAATGGGAGAATAGCATAGAAACCTAAACTGGGTCGAAAATTCATTTGAACTATTTCTGTTAGTTTCAACTTTTGTTAACAAGAGTATAAAAACATAGAAAAAATGTATTGTACATATAGATCAGATATAAAATTTGTGATTAATCTTGAGTTAAAATTATTAAGTAATCAAACAAAAAAATAAAATATAAAAAAATTAGGGTCGTCAGATTAATTACAAATAAAAAATGTAATCGTAATTAATCGCATGACTTCTATAGTTAACTCACGATTAATCACTAATTTTACATCTGTTCTAAACATACAATAAAAAAAATTCTAGGTTTTCATACTCTTGCTAACAAAAGTGGAAAAAAATGTGAAACTAATAGAAATAGTTCAACTGAATTTTTGACATCTATAGCCGTCAATGGCAGTCAATGAGTTAACATAAGAAAACATTATTAAAAATTTGGGCCGTCAGGTAATTAAAATTTGTAATCATAATTAATCGCATGACTTCAATAGTTAACTCACGATTAATCACAAATGTTATATCTGTTCTAAACGTACAATACATTTATTTTCTAGGTTTTCATACTCTTGTTTACAAAAGTGGAAAAAAAATGTGAAACTAATAGAAATAGTTCAATTTTTTTTTTTTACGTCTATAGCCGTCAATGGCAGTGAATGAGTTAAATAATCTTAGTGCCAGTCTTCAAGCAAATCAAATCCAGTTTGTAAGTACAACTCAGTAAGCCTTGATGGGATCTGACAAGAGTCTGTAATGAGAGTTCACTGTGACCTGTAGTCTGCAGACACGCAAGACGAGTACAATTGATTGGTGTCATCCATAAAACTCATGTCAGCTTTCAGTGACACCCTGAACGCTGCTGGAATTTATCACCATTTTTTTTTGTATTCAAGGAATCGTTCCTGCATTTTACTCGTCCATTCTAGTTTGTATGCGTGGACTCGATGTGCATACGCTGACTGGTCACAACGTTAAGTGCAGTCTAACCAGATCCAATACTGTCAGGGAAGTTTACATTTTGCATGTTATTGTCATTTTTATTCTTCACACTTCCTCATAATACTTCCGATTTTACACTGTTCAAATTTCAACCTGGTTCCGAGTCTGATTCCACATTACTTACCGTATTCGCACAATTTAACGTTAAATATCAACTTTTTCTAAGTATCACTTTCCACGCCCACTTCCATACATATAACTTATTATCATGACCAGGTGTCTGATACAGCTCAGTGGCACAGTTGGTAAAGTGCAGTAACCAAGAAGTCATCATTTCATAATTTATCTCTGAATTTACTTCATAAGCATTCCACATGCATTCAAATCTTAGCCTTTAGCTATTATCATTCAGCCTTTCAGCATTCCCGCGCAATTTCTCCAGAAATTGCACTTCATTATTATTGTTGGCCCGCAATAGTTAATGCATATTTTGATAACATTAATAATTGTTGTTTTTTCGATTTTCACGCAAATTTGATCATATCAGCCCTCATCGCGTTACATGAGGCCAGATCAGCATTTTCGAGAATCCTTTTGAAAATGTATTTTGTGCTTCTCGGTTGCACTTTCCAGCTACACTCACTGCTCGTTGAGGTTTTTGAATCACTTTCGGTCTTTATGTGTCCATTCCTTCTTGATTTCACTTCACATTCTGACATTCATCTCTTGCGTGTGACCCTTTTGATATGGAAATGACGCTCAACAGTTAGTTAGAAGAACAGATGCTGCTAATATCGAATCCATAGCCGCCGTCACTGAACCCTCTCTTACTAATATCTTCAACATAAGGCCGTAGAGTGAATTCACCTTGTTCCTCAACATAATGCAACTGAGTTCTTTCCGTTGCCCCCGGGCTCTTTTCTCCCACTCCTGGCATGACTTTCCTCTGACGTGTCATTCTTGTTGAAAATAAATCTGCTTTTCTTCTGTGAGCAAAAGGCGCTTCCGTCTTGTTGCCGCATCCTGGGTGTAGATGTGTAGACAGAAATAGACAGCCACCCACATATCATTAGGGAGGCAGCGAGGGGAGAGGGAGAGGGAGAGAGAGAGAGAGAGAGAGAGAGAGAGAGAGAGAGAGAGAGAGAGAGAGCGAAGCACGTCAGTCGTAGTTTGACAAAGAAGATTCCCGAACGCAGATTCAAACCGCAGAAGTCTTAAGGCTTTGTTTTAATGTGCCTTGAAAGCCACTTTCCACAAAGAGCAAAAAATAATGAGCGTCATTTGTGCATGTGTGTGTTTGAATGCTCGTGAAATGCAGTGGATCCCATTAATGTGATTGAGTAAAACATATGTAGAAAAAATGTGGTCTTCCGAAAAGATAATTATGCTCAGTTCCAATTGCCATTGTCCGAGATTCACTTAACTCATTCACTGCCATTGACGGCTATTGAACAATTTCTATTAGTTATAAAAAAGGAAAATCCACTTTTTTTTTTTATTGTTTATTTAGAACAGATATAAAATTTGTGATTAATCGTGAGTTAACTAGTGAAGTCATGCGATTCATTACGATTAAAAATTTTAATCGCCTGACGCCCCTAAATATTAATAATCTTTTCTCTTTTCTTTTTTTTTAATCGCGTCAGGCGATTACATTTTTTTTATTGGAATTAATTGTATAACTTCAATAGTTAACTCACGATTAATCACACATTTTATACCTGTTCTAAATGTACAACATTTTTGTTTCTAGGTTTTCATACTCTTGTTAACAAAAAAGGGGAAAAAAAAAGTGAAACTAGTAGAAATTGTTCAAATGAATTTTTGACGTCTATAGCCGTCAATGGCAGTGAACGAGTTAATATTGTTGTTGAAGTCCCTCCACTTGTGCACCAGCCCGAGAGAATAAGTTAACTCAGTATTAGAAACATCTTTTGATGTATTGCCAGGGATAGTCCCCCTTGTCACTACGCACACACTTTTACAGCCATTAAAACAATTCAAAATGTTGAGGGAAAAAAAGAAAAAATGAACAGAAAAGATGTGGTTCCAAGTTATTCCTAGCTGCCTTTTTAATATATCATAACCAGCCTGTACGTGGACAACCAGTCACACACACAGAGCAAATGAGGACAGCCCACAAGAAGTGAAATATCCTGAAAAGGCAAAAAAAAAAGAAGTTGAATAAAACTGTTACCACATTGCTATGAAGCCAATTTATTAAGTCACGTAAATGTTAAGATATCTTAATTGTAAGCTATTGTAATTATTATATAAGTAGTCATATTTTTAAAGAATTCGAAGCTTTGTGATAAGAAAAAAAATTATTATATGTATTTGTACCATACAAAAATGTCCAAAAGCTTGCTGGGGATTTTTTTTTTTTTTTATATATATATATAGAAGCAACCTTTAAGATTAATCCAGGAATAGTATGCCAAGCTGCTTAAAAAAAAATAAAAAAAAATAATCTATATATATATATATATATATATATATATATATATATTTAATTTAATTTTTAATTATTTTAATTTTTTATTATTTATGTTTTTAAGCAGCTTGGCATACTATTCCTGGATTAATCTTAAAGGCTGCTGACTGATTAAATTGGAACTGGTTTTAGTACACAAATATTTAAAAGAATAGGCACACACGTCATTTCACATCATTCATAATTTCTACCAATTGCTTTTTTTATACAAGAGACATCGATTCTTTACAGATAAGATTCATGGCCTCGCTGCCGCCACCCAGCTTCACTGATTTATAAAAGCTGTTTTTCATCGTTGCCAATGGTTTTTAGTCGCATTTGTCGAGCTGCTATCTTCACATAGTGTATAACAGCTCTTCATGATTCATTGTGTGGGTTGTCTGCCTCTTGGCTCCACCACTTCTGACTACAAATGCTTGGATTTGGATTTTAAAGTCAGACCTGGCGTCCTGTTCTTGGCAGCAAGCCAACAGATGCATTTGTCTTCCTCTTGTCAGATAGTTGCAATTTCTGAAATCATTTGACTGGTTCATCGATCCGTGTCTCTGTGGCTTCTGACCTTGTACTTTCAGGAAGCTGTTGAACGTGAAGATTATCGACGACGAGGAGTACGAGAAGAACAAGACCTTTACCATTATTTTGGAAGAGCCCATTCTGCTGGAAGTGGGACAGAGACACGGTGATCTATTATCCATCTAAATCGAACCTTTTTTATTTTTTTTATTTATTATTATTTTTATTTTTTTTATCCAAGAGCTCAGTATTGTTCATTCTGTAATTTTACCGATTTGACATGTCATCATCATTGCTCTCTTTTTTATTTAATTTTTTTAATATATTTTTTTATTTTGTATGTGGGTGAGTATGTGTGTGTATGTGTGTGTGTGTGTGCGTGTGTGTGAGTGTGTACTCATTAGTTCACCTAAAACCTATTAAAAATCCCATACCGTTCACCTAAACAGAATACTTCAGAATCCAGCTAGAGTCGTGAGGTTGTCAGGAGACCTGAGGAAGGATCAAAGAACCGATCCAACGACCAGAGGAAGAAGCAGATTGTGTTTGAATTTCGATAGATGCTGGTGTAGTGGATCTGGCATGCATGAAAACCTCCACCAAAGAAGGGAGCCGTCGACCGCGGCCAGGACAGAGCAAGCGCAACCCCTCAGGGCCCCCCCAGGCCACGGCAATCTAACCTTAACAGATTTGACCTTGACTCCTGATGAGCCAGCAGTATAAATGGGACCAGTGATGCATCATATGCCTCATTACTATGTTAGCCATGCGCAGGACTTCGCAGGTAACCAAACTGACACTTGTCCTCCTGTGCAGGAGACACAAATGATAACAAGACACCGGTAGGACCCGAGGACGTGGCAAAGATGGGCTGCCCTTGTTTGGGAGAACACACAAGCTTGGAGGTGGTCATTGAGGAGTCCTACGAGTTTAAGGTAATTCCTCATAGGCGGGATCCAGCTCTGTCTTCAGGCTATTGATGGTTTGACTTACTATCCGAATAAATCTGGGAATTTGTGCGCAAGCCTTTAAGAGGTGTGACTCATAACTCAAGCAGGAGGCTGCTTGTAAATCGTGGAGCTCTGGGTTTTCCTGAGACTTGTGACTGTCATAGAAATCAATTTGGAAGCTATAGCACGCTTGAAACAGTCAGCAATTTGGACCTTGAAATGAAGCAGAAAGTGGAGAAAATCATTTTGAAAATGAATTATTTTTGATTAAATAGGATTTCTTGACAATAATATGTTACATGTGACCTCACTAGTCTAAACATGACATTCGGATTATGAATTATGCAGCAAAATCCAGCGGTTTTTATCCACCATTTTGCCACTCGCTGTCGACTGAAGGTGACATCACAGTTGCTCAGGGATCAGGCAACGACCAATCACAGCACACCTGTTTTCTGAAGCTTAGCTGATTGGTTGGCCGCCTTCTGATGTTGATAAGAACTGCTCCACTAACGCAATATTAACCAAAATACCATATTTAGATTAATGAGGCTGCATAGCACATATTATTGTCAATAATCTTTTTGGGAGGTGGGTGGGTGGTGGGGTTGACTTCCCCTTTAAACAAGACATTATTAACTCATTCACTGCCATTGACGGCTATAGACGTCAAAAAAATAATTTGAAATATTTCTATTAGTTTTAAAAAAATCCACAAAATCTAGAATTTTTTTTATTGTACATTTAGAACAGATATAACATTTGTGATTCATCGTGAAGTCATGCAATTAATTACGATTAGAAATTGTAATCGCCTGCCGATATTTTTTTTAAAAATTGTAATTAATCACATGGCTTGATTTGTTAAATGATCAATTTTATATCTGTTCTAAATGTAAAACAATTTTTTTCTTCTAGTTTTTCATACTCTTGTTAACAAAAGTGGAAACAAATGTTAAACTACTAGAAATAGTTGAAATTAATTTTTGACGTCTATAGCCGTCAATGGCAGTGAATGAGTTAAGAGAAATTGATTTATTTGTATACGTGTCTGTAACCTATTCATTTTTCAGCAGTCATAGTAGGTGTTAGTAGTATGGGCGATGTGTTTGCAACACCCTTCACACACACATTTGGTTGACGCCCACACGTTTCACACTGACCCTTTACACACTTGCACACACACACCTAACACCTTTCTTTTTGCATCATATTTTATTCATCTTTTTAATATAGCGCTATATAGGGTTGTGTCAAAAGTTATTTTTCCTAAATGCCGCGGGTCACTAAAAATAGGACAGCAGCCACAAATAGCCCCTAAGCCTGTTATTTAGACCCACTGCTATATTATCAACATGCCCTGCAATTGACTTGTGACCATTCCGTCGTGTACTCCAGCCCTCATCCAACGTTTACTGCGATAGAAATGCTACGGAAAATGGATGGATACGCAGAATTGCATCAACATCAGGTGGCCGTAACTGAGACAAACAGCAGTAATGGAGGTTTCAACTGAACGAAGCCTTTAGCTTGATGCGTTTAAGCTTTCTGCAAATCAACATGCAATACTCGACTAATAATTAACAAGAATAAGAGTTAACGACAGAATCCGCTTGATTTCATGTGACGTGGCGGTTGACTCATTAGAAAACACACAGCAGACACTTTTGCTCCCTCCGCATCCATTCATTGATCCCGTTGCTAAATTGCTTATTGTATGCAGAGCACGAGACTGGAGCATCCAATTTGCGTGACGTTGATTGAATGATGTGATTTTCTATGCAAACAAAATGGATGGTCCTTTGTTTTGTTTGTTTTGCATTTTCATTTGAGGCGCTCGTTGAAGAGTCTGAAGTGGACTTGCCCTTCTCCTTTTCTCCGTTATTTTCTAACTTGCTTCCTGAGGTGGGATTTGAACCCACAACCTAGATGTGTGAGGCAGACTAACCACCCAAACATCATGCTGTACCCATGTTGAATGCTTTGCAACACTAATATATATATATATATAAATATATATTTATTTATTTGTATTTATTTATTTATTTTAACCTGTCTTGTTCAGCTGCTTGGTCATGCAGAATGATGAATCTGTCTTCCTTCTTCTTCTTCTTCTTCTTTTTTATGCTGGAGCAGTTGTTCTGTGCAACGGGGGAGTTTGAAATACTCTCTTTGCGGTGGTTTGTGTGGTGATATTTATTAGAAACGCTGTCGGATGGAACAAGGTTTGAGACGGGGACAAGCACGGGAAGAAAAGAAAGAACAAAGCAAAAATGAAAACGCAACAAAGCAGATGACAATGTATACGATTACTGTAACTCTGCAGGTTCTCGTTTCTCTTATTTTCTTTTTTTTTCCTTCTAAAATGCAAAAGTAGTCTGTAAGGTACGGGGGAAAACTTTTAACCACCTAACACAATGGTTCTTAACCTTGTTGGAGGTGCTGGACCCCACCAGTTTCATTCTCATTCACCGAAAACTTGAAGTTGTTTTTTTTTTTTCAAATTTAAGGACTTCATCTTGAATTCAGAAAGCGTTGTGTTCTTATATTTCCCAACTCCTTGCAGTTTAAAGAAGTGTTGCTTTAGGTTTGCTAGATAGCTAACCGTTTTTTTTTTTTAAAGATGGAACCCAGGGCCAGCAGATACAATGAGAACAACAGGGGCCCCAGAATTGAACCTTGTGGTACACCATACATGTGAATTCATATTGCACATATTCGTTTGACAAATTTTTTCCTGCTCAACATAGTTAGCATGAAGGGATTTTCAATAATAAAGAAACTGCACGACGTACCATCACAACAGCCAAAGTCGACAATTGAGCGCACCAAATTCCCAACAGCACAGATAGGCCAAGCAATGTCACCAATTATTTGAGTCAGGTGTGTGTCCTGACCTCCACGTGACACCACATGATAAAAAAGAAAAGAAAAAAGCTTTCAACTGGAAACAATTTTCAATTAAACTAATGTGAAAATGATGAATGACAGTCATTTGGCTTATTTTTTTATTTTTTTTCAGTGGATCTACTGGTGCAGAACATTGCCTCAAAACTGAGAGAATATTTTCTCATTGTTTTTCCTCTTGTCCCAAATTAGATAACTTCCCTCAGTCTCAGTATGGTGCAGTGCAGTGAGCGGGTCAAGCAAAGGCCCATCGGGAGTGGCAATAACAATTTACTTGTTTCTTTTGGACCAAGAGTGTAGGCGTTTTATTAGCCTTGGTGGTTAAAGCTAATGACCCTTTTACTCTCCATCTCTCTCACCAACTTCCCACTTTTCATTTAGTTTATTTTTTTTATTTTTATTTTTTTAAAGGCTAGTGATAACTTTATTCAAATTAGTATGCAGTGTCATGTTCATGCAGCGTTTTTTTTTTTTTTTTTGTCTGTCGGCAGAGCACGGTGGACAAGCTGATTAAAAAGACTAACCTGGCTCTGGTGGTGGGGAGCAGCAGCTGGAGGGAACAGTTTGTTAGTGCCGTCACTGTCAGCGCAGGTGAGTTTGTCGCGCGTCTCGTCACGTCACTCCTCTCTCACCCAACCTGTGGAAGGTTGATATTGCCGTGAGCTTGATTCAGTTTGCCGGCTGCTTTTTGCGGGGGGTTTTTTTATGGGTGGGTGCCCAGCATCCAAAATATTCCCCTTTGTCAAGAATCCATTTTTAATTAAAACATTTGAAATGAATGATATATATCTCCACCAAGCATGAAAGTGCAAGTGTATTTCCCCCCCCCCCCCACACACACACACTTTTATTACATATTATTATCTTATTCTTGTTAGAGTGCACACTACGAAGCTCTATAGTTTCTATTTGAAAGTGTTTTACTTTTTGCAACTATGTGCTCATTTCTTGCATTTTTTTTTAACCCAAACAGGCATTTGATTAAAAATGCATGTGGCTCATCATTTAAAGCCAGTTCTCCCCTACCTGTACAATTAATGGCCATCAAGTATTTATAGTAATGTTTGCATTTTTTTTAAATAATCTTACCCTTCCAGCTGGCATTATTTGGCTTTCATGACCTTTTAGATCAGCAGTCGTGCACATAAGCGCTACAAAAAAATGACTTGCACGCCCGATGTGTCATTTTTCTTAACATGCTCTTTTCACTATTTTTCTCCCCGAGTTCACCGAAGTTTGCGTGCAGAGTTTATAAATAGAAAGTACACTTCCTGCCTTGATACAAGGACCTCTCACTGAGTCATTGCTTCACTCACCAGCACACCTGCGCAAACTAATGATGGCATACACGTCACGTACTTACTTTACCTACCTACTTACTTACCTAATTATTTATTTTAACTGCCTACATATTTACTTTAACTACTTACATGCTTTACCTACCTATACCTACAGTATTTACTTACTTACTTACTAGGGGTGGGAATCTTCGAATGTCTCACGATTCGATTCGGTTCCGATTTTTGGTCCTGCGATTCGATTCAGAAGCGATTTTCGATTGCGAACGATTTGATTTGATTTGATTGACAATAATTTTTGCTTCAATCTATAGATGTGCAAGGAATTGTAATGATCTACTCCAGTCGGACTCGCTAATGCTAATTAGCGCGCTACTTGCGGCACTTTTATCACTCAAAAGAACGGCTCCACGCTGGAAAAAAAAACTTATTGGAATAACTTGATCGTGACTTTTTCCTTCTACTTTCTAATGTGGCTACAATTTAACAGTGTATTAGACCGTGTGGAACCACACTGCCCCTCAGTGGTCAAACCGGGTACAACATGAACAGCGCTCCAAATAAAGGCACACACAGACAAAGGCAGGAGAGTATAAAATAATTTTAATAAAATCGATTTTGGGACATTTAAAATAGATTCTGAATCGTGCTAAATGAGAATCGATTTTTTGGCACACCCCTCTTACTTACCTACTTATTTTACTCACCTAATTACCTTTTCTACCTACGTACTCACTTATCCTACCTACTTAATTTACCTATACTACTTACTTACTTGCTTACTTAATTACTTAGCCTACCTAATAACTCCCTTAACTACTGACTTGAGTTTACCTAACTACTGATTTTACCGATCTACTTACTTATCCGACCTACTTACTTTACCTATACATACTTACTTTAACGACCTACCTACTCACTTACTTTATCTACCTACATGCTTACTTCACCTACCTAAAACTTGTACCCTTGTAAAACAAAATCTTCCATTTGTATTTTAAAATAATGTATAAAAGCACAATTACTGCAACAAAAAAAAAAATATATATATAGCACAAGGACACAGAATTGAATTATTTTGAATTATTTTGTAGCATTGTTACACTGAAAGAGTCTTGACCACTCGTTGTCATTCATTTTGTGTGGTTTTTTTTGTGTGTGTTTTTTTGTGTTGATCAAGGGCAGACGAAACAAGTTTGACTTCTTTCTGTCCCTTTTCATTTATTTTACTTTGAAGTTGAATTTTGCTTTATATTGGGGGGGGGGGTATTTTAAATGAATGAAATAAATGATTGATTGACCTACCTACCTACTTACTTTTTTACTTAAATACTTCAAGTAAAGCGATTGTGGTCTTTCTTGATCTTTCTTCAATTGTCCGATTTAGCTGCAAGAGGCAGACAATATAGGAAACACCGTTCATTTTGATGCAGTGCAGTTGAGGATGAGATCGCTGCAGTTTTTTGATTATGTGTGTGTTTATATGACCCACTCACAGAACAATAGCTGACTAAATGCTATAGCTTCCCATAGGTCGCTATCAAATTGAAAATAGTACAGGTATGATCAATGTGCGTATGTACCCCAGGCCTTCATTCCGGTCTCTTCTACCTTTCCCCAGGCGATGACGATGAGGAAGAAAGCGGCGAAGAGCGCTTGCCCTCCTGCTTCGATTACATCATGCATTTCCTGACGGTTTTCTGGAAAGTGCTCTTTGCTTTCGTCCCGCCCACCGAGTACTGGAACGGATGGGCCTGTTTCTTCGTGTCCATTTCATTAATTGGCGTCCTGACAGCCGTGACCGGGGACCTGGCCTCTCATTTCGGGTGCACCGTCGGACTGAAGGACTCGGTCACCGCCGTGGTGTTCGTGGCCCTGGGCACGTCCGTCCCAGGTGGGTGTCCGCTATCGTTATGTCTGATGTTTGTCTCCACCGCAGGAGCAGCTGCTTGGGAAGAACTGCGTAACCTTTGCCTCCATCTTTACCGTAACATGTTATTTTGTGTATAAAAACGTGCTTTTGATTTAAACATGCTTTGGGTTAACCTTACACGCCGTCTCTCAATTTGGTTTGGGTCACTATGTGCCAAACTGCTGCTTGTTTACCGGCAACGTGGTGCCACAATATTGCAGAGTTAACTCATTCGCGGCCATTGACGGCTATAAATGTCAAAAATTCATTTTATGTATTTTTATTAGTTTAACATTTGTTATACTTTTGTTAACAATTGAGTATAAAAACCTAGAATTGTTTTTATTGCATATTTAGAACAGATATAAAATTTGTGATTAATCATTAGTTAACTCGTGAAGTCATGCGATTAATTACAATGAAAAAAATTAATTGCCTGACGTTCTGAATTTTTAATAATCTTTTCTTTTTTTTTTCATTCACTGCCATTGACGGCTATAAACGTCAAAAATGTATTTTAACTATTTCTATTAGTCTAACATTTTCTCCACTTTTGTTAACAAGAGTATGAAAACCTAGAATTGTTTTATTGTATATCTAGAACAGATGTAAAATTTGTGATTAATCCTTAGTTAAAGTTAGTGAAGATTAATTACAATTAAAAATTGTATTAAACAAAAATTTTTTTAATGAATTTATTGCAGTGAATGAGTTCAAATGAGTGGCTAAATAATTGTAACGGTGAAAAGAAAATGTTACAGAATATTTACATACAGGTGCTTGCTTGCTTGCTTTGTGTTTAAGCATCACACAAAAGATACTTTTATTATTGCGCAGTGGAGCGAATGCTAAGCGCTCAGGATTTACACACTCTTTTGCTGACTAAAGTCAATGAAATGGTTTAGCTTATGCCACGATGTGCTTTTTATTTTTTTATTTTTTATTTTTTTTTTTAATGTGGGGGCGAGCTTTATGAAACTTGGCGGTGGAGAGAAGCGCCATCAGCCTTCCGGGTAGAGTGCCCTTCAGATTATATAATAGTCCATTGTTTTATAATGGGCCAACAATATTTTCACAATTAAATTGCCGGTGTCGTCTTTGACATTTTATCTGGTAATAAAGCCAATGTGTGTGGGGTGGCTTCCTTTTGAAGAACAGCGAGAAGCGATGTCATATAAATTACATTATTTCAAACATTTTGTTAATAAATAAATAAATAACGTTGTTTTTTTTTTAATGTGTTTCAAACTCAATTTAAGTGGTGGCCACTGGAGACAGACTCTGGGTGTGTTTGGGCTGCGGCAAGTATTTAACCAAATAGGGGTTTCATTATTATTATTTTTTTTTTAAGAAGCACTTATTAATCACAATTCAGATCATTAACAGTTACGTGAGCATGATTGGTGAGCAGGTCTCCTCAAGTGACTGCTTTCAAGTTGGGGTGCCCCGGCACTTAACAACAACATCCTGTCACCTGTTCTTCTTAAAAAATTGTCTGTTCTCGTCCCCAACCGTTCTCTTCATGGCAGGTTTTGAAAAAGTCATTATAGGGACTGGGTGACAGGATATCTTTTCCTTCCACTTGGTATCACTTCAGAATTACATTTCACTGAAAGCTGTCACCAAGACCGATCTCAAGACCACTTATCTGTGTCTTGTCTCGGAATCCAAGGCATTGTTACTTGGTCTTGTCTCAGTCTGGGACAGGGCGGACTCCGATTTTTTTTTTTTTACCAAGACCGGTCGAGACCAGGCCAGTACTATTATGATCAATGAGAAACGCAGAATGCAGGTGATCGGTTGCACTGCCTACCTGGTGCCGCCTGGAGGACCAAGCCCCCTAGATAGGAGATTTGTTTTTGTTGCAAACGCAGTGAAAGAATTATATCGGCCGGGTTTTTTTTGGTGATATTTCTTTGACATATACAGTCTTGGTCGTGTCTGGGTCTTGACCTCCAAAGGTCTTGGTCCTGTCTGGGTCTCGACCTCCAAATGTCTTGCTCTTGGTCGTGTCTCGGTCTCGACCTCCAAATGTCTTGCTCTTGGTCGTGTCTCGGTCTCGACCTCCAAAAGGTCTTGGTCTTGTCTCGGTCTCGACCTCCAAAAGGTCTTGGTCTTGTCTCGGTCTCGACCTCCAAAAGGTCTTGGTCTTGTCTCGGTCTCGACCTCCAAAAGGTCTTGGTCTTGTCTCGGTCTCGACCTCAAAAAGTCTTGGTTTTGGTTTTGTGTTGAACTCGACCTTGAAATGTCTTGGTAGTGTCTGGGTCTCGACCTCCAAATGTCTTGCTCTTGGTCGTGTCTGGGTCTTGACCTCCAAAGGTCTTGGTCTTGTCCCGGTCTTGACCTCTAAAAGTCTTGGTTTTGGTTTCGTCTCGGTCTCGACCTCCAAAAGTCCTGGTCTTGGGCTTGTCTCGGTATCGATTACCAAATTTCTTGACACTTTTAAGGTCTTGGTTTTGTCTCGGTCCCAATCTCCAAGGGTCTTGATCTTCTCATGTAAAAGTCCTGGTCTTGTGTCAGTCTCAATCCTCTTGAGTCTCGACAATGTCTTGTTCTTGGTTGGTGTGCTCTTGACTACAACACTATGAATCTGAACTATAAAAACTGTAAAAATATATATATATTTTTTTTTTTAATTACACACAAAATGCTCAGGACAACAATACGGAAAAAGAGGTGGCGCCACACTAACAAAAGACTTTGGGTTAGGGTTGGGTTAGGGTTAATAGTGGGTCACAAAATAACATTTTGTGGGCCACAAATAGCCCTGGAGCCAAGCGTTTGAGACCCCTGTTTTAAGGTTTGGTTGGCCATAAAAACACGAGTACATCTGCACACAGTCCTGAAAAGGTACCATCTATCCTGTTGAGAATCCTAAGTGAGCTGGAGACATCTTAAGTTGCATTTGACAAATTCTCTCATGTCCCATCTTGTGCGTTCCAGACACATTTGCGAGTAAAGCGGCCGCCATCCAGGACCAATATGCTGACGCGTCCATCGGGAACGTGACGGGCAGCAACGCCGTCAACGTGTTCCTGGGCATCGGGGTGGCGTGGACCATCGCCTCTGTTTACTGGAAGACCAGAGGCAAGAGTTTCAAGGTCCAACCGGGCTCCCTGGCCTTCTCTGTCACCCTCTTCACCATCATGGCGCTGGTGTGCGTGTTGGTGCTGCTCTACCGCCGCCGTCCGAGCATATCGAACGCAGAGCTCGGCGGCCCACGGACAGCCAAGCTCATCACCTTCTTCCTCTTCCTCTCCCTGTGGTTCATCTACATCCTGCTGTCCTCGTTGGAGGCCTACTGCTACGTGCCTGGTTTCTGAGACGGCGGGGACGGCTGGAGCTAACTTTGTTTTTACACTTTCAAGAATGGGTTTTATTTTCACAGGCGTTTACAGTGATAGTGTCGGTCGCGCTGCCAACGAAACATATTTTTTTTCTTCTTCCTGTTAATCCAGTTGAACATATTCATCTTAGATAACCTTACATGCTTCCTGACAGTTCTTTTGAGTTTTTACGTTTTTATGATATAACTTTCTATAAAAAAAAATTATATAGAAATAAAACATTGGATGTCAACTCACTTAAGTGGAAAAATAATTGTAAAACATAGGTGTGTGCATTGGTATTTATTACTTGAGCTTTACATTAAATATTCATTGTATATCATGTAACAGATGAACATTGTGTGTGTGTGGATTTTGTGAAAGACTTTCTTTTTTTTTTTCCTGCACGCATCAGATAAAGAGTTTCTTGGAAATCTATTTTAAAGTACTGTATGTGATGTTTGAACAACGATGTGTTGATGTGCTCCTGTAATGTGAATCTCAGCAGTAATCTCTCAATGCTTTTCATACGTGTTATGGTTGGTATTAAATACATTTTCTTTCAAATAAATGAACAAAAGTTCCCCCCCCCCCCCTGGGCAGAGTGCCTGCTTTGAATTGTGTTTACAATTTGAGCGTGTTTACATTTGTACGTATGTGTGAACAAATTGGTGAAAGGCATCCTATCATGGTTTTCACAAATGTTCAGTGAGATGCCATCTTTCTTATTTATCACACTGACACGGTGACCGTTCGCTAACATCACTTTTAGAAAAAAAAAGCACAGTCAAAAGCAAAAGTCCACTTTTGCGTTGAGTATAAGCACAATCACTGAACTGGTTTTGTTGTTTGAGATGACGTGCCATATCGAAAGATGAACTGTATTTACCTGAGTGTTTGAGTTGTAAAGCCATATTTACGGAATAATTTCAGTAGAAGTGTCAGATTTCAATATATTGATATGCATGTTTAATGTATAAAAATGGAAATAAATGTTGGTAATTTATGATAATGTCAGATGTCTTATTGTCTTCATTTCTGGAGTCAAAATGATGCCCTAAAACAGTGCAATCAACCCTAAACGTTTCACTCCGCCCACACAGATTTTCGACCTCGAAGCGCCTTATTTCTTTCTTTGTTGTTAAACCTAAACATAAACCTACCAAGCAAAACTAAGACATTAAAACAATGAAAGACAGAAAAGAACAAACCTACCGCTGATTCTCTGAGAAACTCCCGCCTCACTTAAGTTCCTGATTCAATTTCCCTCCATTTTATATGTGCATCTCAATAACTGCACTGGGTCACATGACCACTTGCAGAGGGGAATTTAAAGGAACAGGCACAGAATTTGCCACCACATGATAAAATATTTGACTTGATCATTTTGGTGATTTTTTTTTTCCGATTGAATGCCCCATTTAATTTCTTTTTTATGGTTGTATATTTTTATTATTATCAACTTGAACCCGCAACTGTTAGCTCTCTATCACTGCACATCATAATCTTTTATTAGAAGCCATGTTCTAACTTAATACAGTACTAAAATATATTTAAAAGTGATTAGGTCAAAGGAACTACAAAGTATATTCACCTCAATGTGTCGCATTTTCTGTATTTATGTGTAAATGTTGGCGTGAAGTAGACCTACAGGCACCAAAATACTTTTATGATCCGACCAGATGACATAATTTCCTCATAAGCATGAGATCATGGTCCAACTACTGCATATATCATCTGTACTGGGGAGGAGAGAGCTAGTTGATTTTATGTGCAGCACAGCAGCGAATGTGTATCATACGTACGCGTACATACATTAAATGGATACGCAAATTAAAATTAGTACTGTGTATGAAAATTTCACTGATATTGGATTGTTAGTAAAACAAGTGAAGGAACTATATTATATTATATTAAATGGTCAGTACTGAAAGTTAATAAAATATTATCAATAACTATTAATATTTAAATATAGTATTGTGACAAGGTGTTTTACAAATTGGAATACTGTATGTATAGGTATGAATATTATTATTAAATTTATATAAAATAATATTATTATTTACTGACCCAAAACCCCCAAAAACGAAATGGATGGATGGATATTATTATTATTATTATTATTTACAGTATATTAAATATTAATTTATTCATATTTGTTTTATGTTGTATGTATGGCATTATTGTTTTACTGTGTGCAGAAGTCTGTGCCCCCCTTTAAAGAGCACATATTTCCTAATGTTTTTCCCTTTTTTTCCCCCCATCCAAGAAACTCAGGGTGCAAAGTAGCGAACCGGCAGGCTTCCCGTTCTGTCGCCCTCTGTTGGTCATTGTTATTTTTCATGTTTCTCGGGCGGATTGTGACTGTGAAAACAAATGACTTGTGTGTTTTTACTTACTTGGCCAATAAATCTGATTCTGATTCTGGTATTCTTAAAAACTCTATATTTATTTTATAAGGAAGTAATGAGGTTTTTTATTTTTTATTTTGTTGTTTTTCACAAATTAATTTATTATGTTCAACTTTTTATTTTAATTGATTTTTTAATACATCGTTTTTGGTTTCTTTTTTTTAAAAGTTGTTATTTGTAGGTAACCAAAATGAATGTCTGAAACCCTTGGTTATGAGTAATTATGAGATTAGCTATAAACGAAAATATAACCATTTTCACTTTCTATTAATTGACTGTATTGGGCAAGTGAGTTGTTAAGCACAACCATATATTTATTATGCTGATCAATAGCGCTCCCACCGCCGTCATTTCCTGCCTGGCCCATTTGCGGGTTTACTCAGTACATACATAATGAAAAGCGAACCCTTATTAAATACTGTAATTGAGCCCCTCTTGGTGAGCAGAAAACACTCTAATAATCAACTATGTCATGTAAATATATTAGGATACAGAAGGATACAGATTGCTGAATACAGAAGATGAGTATAAAATGGAAGAGTAATTGGATTAAATGATTACTCGGTTTGAATTGGCGTTGACGTCGCCGATTTCATAAATGAAATCAGACTTGCCTGTTTTTTCTTTATTAGTTATTATTATTATGGATTACTTGGGCAACATGTAATACATCACAATACACCGTTTATTCGCACAACTTTAGAATGAGATCCTGTAGGCCTACATCCGTCCCTCCCTTGTCTATTGTCCCAGCAAGGCTGAAAGTGTGCTACTAGTGCTCCCTCTAGTGGCGCACCAACAAATCATTCAGTACAGTTCAGTTGTGTTTTACTTTTTAGTTCGTTTTTCTTTTAGAACTTTCTTTTGAAATATTGTTTTGTATTAATAACAATTTTTAAGCGCAATATATTTCATATAATCAGTATTAAAGTTATTTTTCCCTTCTCATTCAGCTACATTTAAAAGTGACCCAAAAGCCAAAAAGGCACACATTTCCCTCTAAATGACACAAAATGATTTCTCTGTCACACAGTCGGAAGAATACACAGCCTGTCTGCCTAGCTGCTCGGCATTATTGTGAGTTATGTCGGCAATCGTGACAGCTCAGCTCAATAGCGAAGCCACACAAGTCACAGTTGCCTCAATCATTGTTGGCTGACTGCCAAAAAAGACAAATTGCTTGTTTTTTCTTTTTTTGGGTGAGGAGGTCATAAAATGTAAAAAAACATTTAGGTGAGAGACATTTTGTTTGGTTGGTAAGTCGTGCATGGTTGCATTAAGAATATGAACAAAGCAAATAAATAAATAAAACAAAGTAAATTAAAAATAAATACAATTTAAAAAAAGATATATAAAATAAAATAATTAAATAAAGCAAATTAAAAAATATATATTTTAATTATGAGAAATAATACATTTAAAAAAAGTTAATAATAATATCATATAAAATAAAATAATTAAATAAAGCAATTTTAAAAAATTGTATTTATTAGAAATAATAAAAAATAAAAAAAGTAAATAATATAATATAAAATAATTAAATAAAGCAATTAAAGAAATATATTTATTAGAAATAAAAAATAATAATAAAAGTAAATAATAATATAATATAAAATAGAATAATTAAATAAAGCTAATTTAAAAATATTTTTTTATCGTTATAAATAATTAAAAAAAATAAAAGTAAATGATAATATAATATAAAATAAATATAAATACATAAATAATCATAATAAATCATGTGTTGTGTCTATAGTATATTACTCTAAAAAAGTAGTTTTTTTCTTCTTTGTTGACTGATCAATTTGAATACTGCCGCGTGTCATCTACGTAATGTTCAATGTAATGATGCAATGACATCATCATGCAATGGTAACATCAATTAGCAACTCCTTTAACAACATCTCCCGAAAATGATTTGGCAACTCTGGGAGCTTTTCTAATACCACATTAGTCACCAAATACGCAACCAATATAATGCAGCACTGTCTTAGGAAATACGGAATTAGTAATAATGCTCTCGTATTGGATCTCTGGAGATCAAAAGGTGTACCCGATGAATTGGCCGAGAAGTCTATGTTTAACCTTTTCTCGGACACCAAACTATATAAACTAATTACATTGTTTCATTGCAGGCAAGAATAGAGAAAACATGAATACTCAACACAGGAAGGCTGCGATAAAGATTTGAACCCTGAACCTTAGCACTATTAAACAGATTTTCCAGTTGTGGCAATGATGTACAAATAATTTGTTACTGTGCTTAAATTGTTGTCTTTTCATGTGTTTTTCAGTATTTATTTCTCTCATGCCATTTTACTTTTTCTCCTAAATTTGAAAACTGGATGTGTACGTTCTACTCCTACGTCCACAAGGTGGACATTTCCGGGTTTGTACTTTTTACAAGAGTCGAACCAGTACGTTTACTTTGTCCTGAGTCGTTGTTAGAAAATTTCGAGTATCTGTATTTAAAGCCATATATAATTTCGATTCCCTGTGTAGTATTGTGTTATTGAACTTGAAACAACAAGAAAAAAAAAAGCGGATGCTGATGATAATAACGAATGTGAGCATGACTGTGTGTCAACATGCACGCCCGTGGCTCTTCTTGATCTCGTGCGCTCCCCCATTGGCCTGAGATGATGTCATGCACAGCAGAGACAATAGAGCCCACCTCCCAACACACACACACACGCTCACACACACATGCTGCACACACACACACGCACGCGCCGCAGCTCACTTTGACACACGCTCACTTGGCCGAGCCAGCGCGCTCCACATGCCGATTTTTTTCTCATGCAAACTTAAATCGATTTGTATTTTTTTTAAGTCTTTTATTTTTGAAGCCCCATGACCACGCGAGCGCGCGGACAGCCTGGGTGCCACGCACATCTGGATCGGACCAGATCCATCGGTACCAGCACAGGCATGAAGACGAGTGGTGACGCTGCATATAAATGACGACCGCACTCCGGGACTACCTCTCTTGATGTAAGTCGGTCTTTTTTTGTTTTGTTTTTGTCAAACCGCTAACGTCAGGTTCGGTTGGCCTTGCAGGCTGCATGCGTGCGCCAAGTGTTGGTCGGCTATTCTGACATCTGGGAGGGGGGGGGGGGGGTCCAATTCACCGTATACCGACATTATGCTTTGTGTATTGTGCAGCTATTTCTTGTTAACGTTGTATTGCGCGCCACATCGAATGTCACGAAATGATGTTAGTGCGTTTTTTCTTAATTCATCTTAATTATTGCTTGAATTAATTGTACAGTGCATGCCTCGATAAGAGCCACACAGCAGATTTTGTCAACATAGTAAAAAAAAAAAAAAGAAGAAGAAGAAGAGAAGAAGGTTTGAACACTACAAGTACGAGCGTGCGATTAATACTGCTAATCAGCTAGTGGGACACCTAGCGGATGTGTAAAAATGAGCTAAATATGTTCGTTTTACTGTACAGTACTGCATTTTCGTGAATATCCGATTTTTTTAAATGTATATTATGTTTGCGGTGAGGTTAATGAGGGGAACAACAAGGAGCTCACTGTGAGAAAGACTAGGGATACTCATCAAATTATTTTGATGATATTAAGCATTTTAGCAGTTTATGCATCATTGGTGCTTTTAATTACATCACTGCCAGATGATTAATTCAAGATCCACTGGAAAGGTGATCAACTGTTCTGAGGTTTGGGGGTAGGGTAGAAATTAACTTATTTTGACTATCAATGCAGTTCTACAACAAACTGAATCATTACATTAAGAATAATTCATTCTATCATAATTTCCATGCACTATTTTACAGTTGTATACTTTGTGGCTGGTGACTGTAGACCAAAAAAACAACAACACACAAACAGACCAAAAAAGGCTGCTTTGCCAGGATGTAGCCTGCCAATGTGTATCAGTGAAAGGAATACAGTTCACATTTTTCTGCCGTGAATGCATACTGTCATCACAATTCACATTATCCTGTGCACACATTCTAATATGTGTATTTTGCGTCGTTAAAATGGACATCAATGTTATACATTAGTCTTGTGATTCAAATAGTTGTGGAAATAAACCCTCTATTGGAATTTGATGACAACTATGCTAATAGTTTAATTTCAACATCTGTGACATGATCAATCAAAAGCATTACCCAGCAGTTATGACTGGGTATTGTTGATACATGGATTTTGCTATGCATGGTAGAGTTTTATAGCATCTGTGGATGCAGAAATCAATGTTAAATGACAATATTGTTCTGTAGCGTTCGCAATATCCTTTACATAATAATGCCAGTTTTTAATGCAGTGGCGCCAAAGGGATAGAAGAAGCATTCAATGTTGATTCTCAGAATCTTTTGTTGACATTGGCCCATAGATGAGGAAATCTCTGAAGTCCTTACAATTGTACATTGGGAAACGTTCTTAAACTACTACGACACTACATTAAACATCTTGTCATTCAATGGAATAGTTTGAAAAGGATGTGCAATTAAATGTATTCTGTTTTTTATTTACATTTAACACTACGTCTCAGTTTCATTGGATTTGGGGTTTGTGTCAGAATTGTGACATTTATTTAAGAAACGGAAGCGCTCACTTTGTCGGAAGCATAAACACAATTTTTTCAGTGATGTGACTTAAATTGTCAAGCCATTAGAATAACTCTCAATAACTAGCCATGACAGCGGGGCTTCAGAACCCATCCCTAGAGGAGATTATTCTTTAAAGCATACTGTGTGTTTTTTCTTTTTTTCTTTTTTATCTGACTGGAGGACTCAAATTCCAACATTTATTTTCTAAGGAGCTTTTCTTCTGCTGCTATTCTTAGTCGTCTATATCAGGCAACTCTTTTTGCTTCCTCTTATGAAGAACATGCACACGGATTAGACGAATCAGAACTCTTCGTGGGAATAAAACGTCACTCTTTTCTGTTTTAGATTATATTATATATAATCAGAAGTAGTTTGGCTTTAGATGTGTAATGTTGAAATGTTGTAATACTTTTTTTCTATGTTGTATATCTAAAAAAAAAAAAAGAAGATGTTTAAGCACCCTGAGGTCACAGTTGAGGTTAGACCAATTATTTTAAAAGCCGGTTCTTTCTAGTTTTGCTGCTGCTGCTAATAATATCCATATCAATATCCATCCATTCTATCGGTGTTTAAAACACAACACCCGAGAGTTTTTACAAGTGTACGGCAAAGTTTAGCCGGCTAACGAGCATTATATTTAACTGTTAATCAATCAGTCAAAAAAAAAAAGAAAGGATTTGCATACTTGAATGCTGGACTGGAGAGACGAACCCTCACAGAGGTTAGCTTAGCGCTAGCTAGCGAGCTAGCTAGTTAGCTAGCTGCTGTGACAGACACGACAAAGATGGATTTAAAAGTTTACCAAAAGTGAAAAACAAAACAAAAAAACTAGGTTTGACACATTGGCCAGTGTATGGCGATGGAGCCTGGCATTTAATGGAAGTTATTTTAAACTAAACCGTAGATTAGATTTAAACCATAGATCAGCACGGCTGTGTGCATCACTCCACAATGTACACTCCCATATATTTAAAAAAAAGAAGAAGTGAATATAAGGCTTTAGACAACATATGGTGTAGCACTAAAGTACAATTAGTAACACCATTTGAATAACAAATATGGCGGATAAGTCTAGGCACTAATACATGGTTATTCGACATTTGTGTCAATGTCCATGATGATTGTGCAGATGCGGCGAGAGCAAGATTTGTCCATTTTGTTTTGTCACTTCCATCCGTGTCTGCTGAGTGTGGCGATTAAGTGATGTAATTATTCTGACTTCCTCTCAGTCGCCTGTTGTGGGGGGGCATGAGCGCTGATGAGGCAGCCAAACAAAGCTGATTATCATAACGGCGCATTTAGAAACTGGCCTGCAACATTAGTGCCAATCATTTTTGCTATACAGTAGCTAATGTTGTTGCAGATGTTCAGTACAAAATAAAAAAAAGAATAAATAAATAAATAAAAAGGAAATTGACAACTTATACTGTACATGCACCTTATTCCAATATGACAAAATAGTAATACCAAACATCCTTGTTATTATCATGGCCTTCAGATTGATGATCAACTGTGGCCATAATTAAAAGTGACTCATAATGCATTAGCCGCACCTCTGAGGCTGCACACGCACTGGTTTCCATTCAGCTGCTCATCGCACATTTCTGATATGCTCTTCGAGATCCACAGCACATCAACATTTGCATAATCAAGGCTGCACTTCTACTTGATGCAGATTATGTGCATCCATTGCACCCGACTCACTGGATGTTAAGCGGTGCTGATTGCGTTTCAACATTCTGTTTCCGCTTTCAACTTAAATTACTGTAAAGACGTACAGTGCAAGGACCTGAAGAGTTAAAGACATTTAGGATGCAATGTCTGATCCAAATGCACTTTGGCCAGTAGCCAAACAGAGCACAGGCTTTTATTACCATTTATATAACATTTGTACCGATTTTCCTTGTGCCGCCTTTGCCCTTCAAGGAATCCCAAGTGGCACTTGAGAGACCTTACTCGATGTTGTGACACCAATGTAGTACAAGGAAATATAAGTATTGCTTTATAAAAAGACGATTTTGTGGCAAACTGTTAAAGTAAACTGCTCATTAGCCACAACTGGGAAGTCTTACTGTGACAGTTCATCTAATATTCAAAATGATGCATTTGTTTGTGTGTTTAAACGGCCGGTTGCAGGTTTATAAAGACTACAAAAGGTGCCACCATTTCATATAAGAGGATGTAACGACATGTTTTTTGTCCTTTGGTCATTGTCAGGACATGTTCATCCGTCCAGTTTGCTTGCAGGCATGCACACTGTCACACAAGTACAGGCAATGTCAGTACCCTTGCATAGTTCTACAATCCCAGTTTACCATGTGATGTTTTTTTGTTTTTGTTTTTTCAAATGTTGAAGTGATCATAACTCAACCGTAAGATCTTTAACTCATTCACTGCCATTGACGGCTATAGACGTCAAAAATTCATTTGAACTATTTATATTAATTTTCCACTCAGAACAGATATACAAATTTGTGATTAATCGTGAGTTAATTATTGAAGTCATGTGATTAATTACAATTGAAAATGTTAATCGCCTGACGCGATTTAAAAAAAGAAAAGAAAAGATCATTAAAAATAAAAAATACATTTATTGTAATTAATCGCATGACTTCACTAGTTAACTCGCGATTAATCACAAATTGTATATCTGTTCTAAATGTACCATAAAAAAAAATCTAGGTTTTCACACAAAAAAATGTTAAACTAATAGAAATAGTTCAAATGAATTTTTGACGTCTATAGCCGTCAATGGCAGTGAATGAGTTAAATGACCGAGAGAAAACCTCAACATACCGACAAAAGTGTCATTCGGTAACACTCGTATCGAGAATGCAAATATGGCTAGGTCAAAGCACATTTGTGTATGATGGAATAAAAGAAAAATTCACACTTTCCTCAAAAAGTATCTGTCTTTGTAAAAAAAATATGTTAGCGATATTAAAAAATATAATTTTATAGATGTATACTCCACTTTTGGATAGGTTGGAATCTATATATATATATATATATATATATATATATATATATATATTCTGTATTGTGTACCTTCTTCCATTATCGATTTAACACATCCTATTTGCAGTGTATCCTCTCCCTTTCACGCTTAGTGCATTCAGGTACTTGTAATGTTTTTTTTTTTACCCACCGGCAGAAGAAACTAAAGATTGTCTTTAATCTTTTACAGCCCGATAAGCATCGGTTCCCAAAAAGCTCCCTCAACGGCTTCTCCCCCCAAAACACTGCGCCATCTTTGAAGGCTCACTTGATAGATGATTTCTATTGTAGGAAAAGCAATCAAATAGAAGAAATAAATAAATAAATACTCTTCAGGCTCTTGTGAGGAACTCAGGCGCCATTAAGGGGGAGTGATATTTCTTCTTTGGGGCAAAACCTGGCAAGGAAGCACTATCACCGACCGTCGTCAAATGTCGAGGTTTTCACTTTTGTCGTAGCAATACTTGGAATGGCAGCCACAACATTAGAAACGCATTGGACAATCTTGTTAGATTAAATCAAGAGCTGTATCACATTTAAATTTAGATTAAATGGTAGTCAGTCAGTCAGTCACACCTGCCACCATTTAAAGTACCTCAGATTAAACCCAAATAAAGTTAAGATGCACATTTACTGACATGCCGTTGCTTTTTTAGAAGAAGCGTGCTAAACCATGATTGCTATCGCTAACTGTTCCTATTTGCGTTACCATCTTGCGTAAGGCCCCAGTTAACAGTCCTAAAACATAGCTACTACCACCACCATACTTTGCTTATTTCAAATGTCACATCTGAAATGTATTTGGCTTTAATTCAGAGTTGCTTTAAACGGTGGCTGGTGTGACTCTCACTTGACACGAGTTTGAAAGGGATTGGTTCATTCTGAACACAGACACATTCCAGTTATAGGAGCTTTAGCACAGTCGTGCAACCACATTATTTCAGTTTATTTATTTTTTTGCCCAGTCTAGAATTTTTTTTTTTTGACCAGTCTAGAATTATATATTTTTTGCCCCGTCTAGAATTTTTTTTTTTAATGAATTGTTGTTATTGGACACATCAATTGTGTGTGTGTGTGGGGGGGGGGGGGTTAAAATGATTTATCTTTTCTCACTTTTTTGTATCACAAAATCCTGGCATTTGAACAGGGGTGTGTAGACTTTTTATATCTATTGTACTTAGTTATTGAGCTTGTGGTGGTGTAAAACTGTAAATAGCCTCTTTTTTTTCTTTTTCTTTTTTTTTTTCAAATTCAGGTCACAATGTTCCCCCCTTGAGCCATCACCTTGAAGGGGGTTTGTGTGTCCCAAGGACCTAAATTGTCAGGCGCTTTATGCCCCTGGCAGATCAGAACCAGAGCGGCGGTCTGTTACTGGACTTCTGTGTAGGTCAAATATTGAACACATTAATTATTATTTAACAAATCACTTTTTTTTAATGAAATATACTGTATACATTAAGATGTGTCTTCATGCAAATCTTAAACTGGTCAATCTAGCGATCCACTCAAACATTGAACTTCTGCACGTTCAACTGCAATTGCATCACCGTGTCACATGATTGGCGATAACAAAGAGCGTGCTTGGATTGACTCTTTCCTTTTTTGGTGTGTTCCTTGTCTCAGTGACTATGACGGTCTGCTGAATATCCAACTATGAGGGAGTGAAAAGGCCACTAGCCAGCCTTCAGTGGCAGTGTGAGCGAGCGGTGATCAGAGAGATAGCGGCTTCCACCATGACAAATCTGGGTCAATGTAACCCCCACCCCCTCTACCACAGGCAAAGCTGAAAAAGGAAAAAACACACACACACACACACACTCACTCACACAAAAGATGAGGACACCATCGCCAGACTGTGTGCGCGGACGTAGGCATGAGGATACCAAAGATCAGGTTGCCTTCTCTTTGGGTCGGTATCTGCTTGCTGTGGGGATGGAGGACATCCCCCAGACTATTTGGGATTTGTTCACTTTCCCCTGTTGTGTGTTTGACAGTCTATCTGTCTCCCCGTTTATTCTCCACTATTTCCCCGAGTCTTCCACTCAGTGAGCGATTCATTATGAATATGGCCCAAGATGGAAAAATTCTATTGAAAATGACCCTACGCACGCACATGCTGCTAAAATAATGAAATTGAAGGAATGCTGTTGATGGTACAGTATAGGTCAATTAAAAAATATATATAGAGTAGTGTTGTTATATGCATTTGCACATAACCTTATGTAATGTATCTGGCCATGCATTTTGGTTGGGTTTTAGTTGTCGGACATTTTTAGACTAAATAAGAAGTTGGTATCAACTGATTTCAGTCATCTCAAAATGTAAAACACAACCAAAGAGTATAAGAGACCATGACATGCTCATCATCAGTGTCGTGCAGTACTTTTACACTGGTCAAATATTCACTCAAATATTGATATTGTGACTCGTCATCGTCACAGGTGGAGATCTATCTTCATTACTTTGTTGTAACAAATCAAGTCAATAGTACAACATTATGATCTGGCAAATGATCTTGATTTTGTCAAACTGAGTGAGATTGTTGCTCACGGGTTAACTTGAATCAGATGTAAATCAGTGGCTATTAAACCGTGAGTTATGTTGATTTCAATGAAAAGTACGATGAAACAAATCATAGATAACTTCAGCTTCATAAAAGTGAAAGTTAATTTCTCTATCATAAAAAATGTGGGGACAATTTTTTATTAACCTCTTGTCGTTGTAGGTGTTCCGAAGTCTACTTGCAAACATATAAATATTAAACATGATACAATATTTTAATGTAAATATGAGAGAATAGTGTATTTCAGAATTATTTAATTTATCTAGTAAATGAAATGCAATCTCATTTTTTAAATATATATATTTTTTTTACCCGGCTCACCGGTTTTCCAAAGCTTAGCCGTGATTGGTTGTTACTTGACCCCGATTAACTGTGATGTCATTTTCAGTTGAGAGCAAGTGGCAAAATGGCCGCCTCCTAAAATGGATAAAAACAGGTGGATTTTATTGCTTAATTCATATTCCACAAACTCAACATTAATCAGAATATCGTATTTAGACTAGTGAAGTTGCATATAATATATTATTGTAACGTTTTGGGGGGGGGGGGGGGGGGGGGTTACTTCCCAATTAAGTACAAGCATAAAACCTGCACACTCAGGTTATACTATATGTGAGGGGCTTTGGCTTCTTATCCAAATTTGTCGAAAGGCCTCGTCATTCTCTGTGACATTCATGCCGGCTGATAATAATCCATCATGCCAATCTGCCAATCTCACCGCGTGAAAAAAACCGGTCATATACAGTTAATGCAGAGCAGTCTCAATTTGCTTTAGAGTTTGCTCATCGGAAATAATATTAATTAGCTGTAATAATTAATAATAATAATAATAATATAAGTTAGTAATTTTAAACCTGTATCAATATAAATAATGTATTATTATTATTTCATTATTATAAATAATAATAATTCATATTTAAACCTGTAACATAAAATAAAACATCTGCCCTTTGAGCAGTAAACAGACCCTACTGTATCATTTGTACCCAACCGAACTGCATGGCAATTGGTCCCACTTCCTACGTGGTTAAAAGTAGATCAAGTATTTAATCAGCAGATTAATGAGTCCGAGAATCATTAAACATTACAGATGATCCCCATTCATCAGTATGCGCGTGTGTGTTCATCGGGGTGTGTTTTCTGTTGTGGTGTAGTGTACCAATAAGTCATTAAATGTTAATGATGATGATGATTGTGGCGATTAAATGGCTCAACTAAGGTGCGAAGTTGCCTTTTAATGAGCTGTGAAGCGATTACGTACTCGTTTGTGCTGTGTGGTGTTGAGAAAAAGTTGGATTGCTGTGTATATACGTGGTGGTCCGTGTTTACTCCACGCCAAGACAAATGTACATCTCTGATTGATCCAACCATTTTTGTTCAATATTAGCAGTAGCCATTTTTGAAATTGATTATTGATTCAATGTTGTGTGTGGCACATCTACACAGCAGCAAGTAGGTATTTATCATTGGGCACGGACGGGCATTATCCTCGACAGCAGCAAATGTGTCGACTCCATGAGTCCTCTGAGGGATAAAGGGTTGTTTGCAAGTTCATCACAATGTTTGTAAATAAGCTTTTAAGAAGCCAATTGGCATCCTGATTAACGTACCCTGGCCCTTTTCTGATTGCAATTTTTCATTATAATGGCACCCTCTGTGCTGGGATGTCAAACGTTTAGAATATATAGATGAGCATTCCATTTCTGGCGAGTGGCCCAAGTCGAAAATGAGATGTGCACATTGAAATGGATTTGGCAAAAAAGGGGAGTGGTTCCTTGCTATGATGTGATCCATTAAGGTCAAACGTGCACCAGTGGGTGTCGTTTTCGTATCCCGTTTGTGCAGCCTGTGATGAAGGGATAATGTGTGACAAAGTTGACGCTCAATCTGAGATGGGACGTTGTTGATCTGATGGAATGTTTTCATTTTGCATCAGATAAAAAAAATGTGTGGAAAAACAAACTGGAAACATTTTTCATTGTCGTGTTGTCTGTGGTGCTTTTTGGGTTTGGCTTTACATTTCATAAATAACTGACTCGCTGTGGCAACAATGGAACAGAAAAGGGTAGTGTTTAAATATTAAAGACGAAAAGGCAATGATCCTAGTTTTGGATCAAAACAAATGGGATTTAAAGTCTGACCCACATTTTCAGTGTTTTTCCAAAGTTGTGACTAATCTCTGCTTTTTCTCTTCCTCTTCACTGGGCAGCTTTCCCGTGAACCCAGATGCCTCCTCTTCCCCTCGACGAACGCATAGTGGTCATCCAGCGGCCTAAAAACATAACCTTGTGCGAGGCTTCCCCTCAAGCCGTCCCACATCACTCGTCTCAGATATCCGCTTCTTCCAATGGACAAATCAGCCGGGCTCCCCGTCCTCACTTCTACTCGCCCACCTGTAAATCTCTGACTTTGGAATGCAAACGCAGATCTCCCCGCGGACAGAAAACCCCGGGCGACCATTCGGCTGTGCCGCCGGTTTACAGGAACGACCCGAGTCACTGGCACAGCAACGGGACTGTAACTCTCAGCCCGCGACTGCCATCCCACACGCATACTATTGATATCAGATTGACTCTGGACAAAAGCGGCAGGGCGGGAATCAGCAACTCGCTCGGCCATAGCGGAAGTGCCAAGGGTGCGCGGGGAAAATGCACCCCTTCATATTCAGATCAGATTGAGAGAAGAACCGTTGGAGCCGAACACAAATCGCAGCGAAGTCGACACGGTCAGCCGTCGCCGTCCGCCGGAGGAGGAGGAGGAGTCCTGCAGTTTGTCCCTGCGCAGGCACAGCAGTACAACCTCAAGGATGTAAAAGAGAAAGAAAACACAACTTTCCTGAAAAGACCCGACCCTGAATTCCCTTTGCTGGATCACAAGACTTCCAAGCTGGGCACGGTTCACCACAGTCTCCCCCCCCACCCCTACCACCACAATTCCGTCCCTGTTCCCCATGCAGCCGTCCTGAACCATCCCTCTTCCTCTCCCCCTCAACCCTCTCACATCCCCGCCACCTTCCAACAATTTCCCCAGCCGCGCCCATCCCGCCACAGAGATCACCGTCCTCACATTCTCCATGGTCTCCCCCTGTCCCCGTGCGCGTCCCACACCGGAGGTTTCCCCAGTCCCGACCACACCTGCACCATCGACTGCACCCACCCCTTCGGATGCGGCTGCTGGAGGTTGGTCCGATGCCGAGGGTCTAAAGGGCACGCCTCCGGTTGCCGAGCGGGCGGAGGCAGCTCTTCCGCCTCGTTTTCTTGCGCCCATAATGTTGGCGCGGTGAAAAAAGGAGGCAAAGAAATGGGCCTGAGGAATTTGGGTGGGTGTCTCTCCACCGGCTCCACCTCCAACACTTCCTCAACCAACAGCACTGTGTCTGAACACCGATCAAGCCTGTTCAAACCTCTCCGCTGTGCCTCCTGCTCCAATGAGGCCGCAAACTTTGAGAGCCCCGCTATCCTTCGGAAGAAAATGGTCGGGGGATGCCTGCCTTGCAACCCCATATCCTCTTCTGCCCCCCTTCGGGCAATACAAAGCTGTGTCACGGGCTGCAATCCCAAAGCCTCCCACACGGGTAGCTCCACCTGTAGCTATTGTAGCAGCGATCCCATAGTGGTAACCTTCAACCCTCGCAGAGGTAAACCCCCAGGAAGAAGCATCGGCGCGCCTCATTCGGCTATGTTTCAAGCCGATGATGACGATTACAGCGTACGAACTATCTGGCCTGAAGAACTGGCGAGAAAGATGACCCATACGGAGAATCACTGCGCCGGGATAGGAATAGGAGTCGGAAAGACCACTTTGAGGCAGATCCAAAACGAAAGCAAGAGAGCTGGGCTCGTCCGTCTCGACTGCGAAAACCTCCAGGAGTACGCGCGCTCCCAGCTTACGGACCGTGCCGGCCGGCGCCGACTGCAGCAGGACAAGATGGCCGCCCTGGATTTTATGGGCTGCAGGTCAGGATCGGGACATGACGAACAACGGAGCTCGCTCAGGAGGCTTCTTAATAAAGCGGACGACGTAGGAATGGCGGGCACGCTTGAGCACAGTCGAGACACGCCGTATCCGTGTTCACCGTCGCCGCGCTCCCCTTCTCCGCCATCGCCGGTTTCCTTTTCGCCTCCACCGTCCGCTCCCGGCACACTTATCAAACCCAAACCCTGGCAGAGGGACAGGGACGGGGGACATTCTCTACCGTCGGCCCAGTCCCTTCACTTGGCTCTGAACTCGCTCGACAGAGATCAAAATGAGGAGAAGAGCAGAAGTAAGACTTTTATCCTCGTTCTGTGTTCAGGGTCATAAAACATAAGAAACTTTACTTGTGGATCGAATCACAGCTAAAAAAAAATATGCTTTTATGTACCCAAAAGTTTTCTTGTGTTCAATGGGAAGTCAAATCAAAAAATGTTCTGTACAATAATATGTTCTATGCACCTCCGTGAGTCCAAACACAGTATTTTGATTAATATTGCGTTTGTGGAATATGAATTAGTTGGAAAAATCCCCCTGGTTTCATCCATCTCAGGGGGCGGCCATTTTGTCATGTGCTGCCACTTACTGTTGACTAAAAATGACATCAAAGTGCTTAAAGGCTCAGGCAGCAACCAACATTGCTCACCTACATTTATTCTAGGGTTTGGTCATGTGATGTCCTAGGCACTGTGGCCGTGTGTCACTTTCAGTCAAAAGCATGTGGCAAAATGGCCGCCCCCTGAGATGCATGAAAACAGGTGGATTTTGTTGCTTAATTCATATTGCACACACCCAATATTAATCAAGATTCCGTATTTATTGGTACGCGACAATAGAGCCAGCTCCGCCCATATTCGTGACGCCATTTTTGTGTGGTCACGCCACGCTAAGTCGGTTTGAGCTTCTCTCAGAAAAATGCGCTCTGGCTGGTTCCTACTAAAAAAAAAAAAAAAAGTCTCCAAACCCTCAGTCATTAACTTTTATAGCAGCTGACGATGCATATAATCTTATATTACATGCTTACATGTCCTCTTATTTACTCCTCTTCCATTCTTACACTATTTTTATCTTTAATACCCCTTTTTGAAGCGGGTGCTTCTTTTATCATTATTGCTTCAATAAAGTATGAAAAAGGGGAAAGAAACCGCTAAACATACACCTACAAAAAAAGTAGTTGCGAGTTCTCTGTTTTGCTTCATTAATTGGCGGCTAATGAGTCGGTTATGTTAACGCGCACAAAAAGGCACAAATTACAAACACCCAGTTTAACCTGCCTCCGCACAGATTCATAACGTGCTAGGCTAGCGGCGGTCACTTCATCATGGTTAGAGGTTCTAAGTTCCAGAGGCATAAATAGTTTTCCAAACTGTCACATATTGTCTTCTTCCCAGTGCACCTCTCTCTGCCGCTCTCCTCCTCGCTGCCCGCCTCCCTGTCTGATGAGTCGGCGATGACTCCCGACGCGGAGAACGCTGTGATCAGCGCCATCCTGCCGTTCCTGTTTCTTGGAAACGAAAGGGATGCTCAAGATCTGGATCTGCTGTTGCACCTCAACATCGGCTACGTGGTCAATGTGACGACGCACCTTCCCCTCTACCACCTGAAATCAGGACTGCACTACAAAAGGCTGCCAGCCACAGACAACAGCAAACAAAACCTTCGACAATACTTTGAGGAGGTTTTTGAGTTTATTGGTAAGATTTTTTGACCAATTTGTCCTGTTGCGACCGTAGCTTTCTTGCGTTATATTATAACTAGGGGTGTCAGGCGATTAATTTTTTTTTATCCTAATTAATTGCATGACACAAAAATTACCATAAAATATTTTAGTTTATATTAAGTTTTTATACTATTGTTAAAGTAGGGGAAAAAATGAGTCATTAAGTCATTGATACAGTAGTTTCATAATAATTGATCAAATGGAGTTTAAATTAAAAAGATATGTGCGCGTGTGATATTGATTTGTTTTGAGGTCATTTTTCTGCCACTAGATGGCATAATTGCATTTGAAAGACGATGACAACTCAGTGCATTTTTCTTTTCATATTAAGAGCTATCAAGTCTTCAACATGAAGTAACTTGTGAAATTCTGCACATTTTTTAACTTGTCAAATACAACTCGACTCCAGTCTCCACAAATATATGCATTATTATTGAATTTATTACAGCTCAATTTTGACGTGGATGCGTCTGCTGCGTTGCGACTGGAACACCCCCCCCCCCCCCCCCCTCCCAGTACAGGCTTTCCAAGGAGGGGTGGCGGTCATTAATGGTGCATTAAAAAAAAAAAAAGAGCGGCGTTAAAGGAACTTTAAATGAACGCACTCATTTTGACACCCCTATTTATAACACAAAGCAAAATGACCTGGCCTGTTTTTTTTTTCTCCATCCGCAGAGGAAGCATATCAAAGTGGCCAGGGTGTGTTGGTGCACTGCCAGGCCGGCGTGTCCCGTTCTGCGACCATCGTCATCGCCTACCTAATGAAGCACACCCTCATGACGATGACGGACGCCTACAAATACGTGCGCAGCCGTCGTCCCGTGGTGTCCCCGAATCTAAACTTCATGGGGCAGCTTTTGGAGTTTGAGAGGGACCTCAACTCCGGGGTGACTCCTCGGATCCTGATGCCTAAACTTGATGGTGTGGAGACGCAGGTGTGAGGATGGCGGGGGTTTGGCTTACAATTGGAAAATTGGGGTATGTTTGGCAACGAGTGCACTTTTATACTGTGAAAGGTGAGACAAACTGATAAATGACCTCATGTAAGTAGCTATTTAAACTTGATCATCATCCAGTACGCTGTTTATAGATAACGTGCCAATATAAATGGAACATTGTGTTGGGATATCTCTTTTTTTTCCCTCGATGCCTCTTCCTATTTCTTCCTATCATTTACATGAACAACCATACAAACCACTGTTAAGGCTATGTTTATATTATGTTCCAGGTGGCCACGTGAAAATAGGAAAAGTCAACTAAGCCTAACTACGTAATAAGGTGTACACCCCCTCACATTTCTGCAGATATTTGGAATGACACTGTAACACTAAAAGTAGGCAGTGTAACTCAAATTGTCATTAATAGCTAAAATGGCAACAAAAGTGAATACACCCCAAAGGTGAAAATGCCCAAAGTGTCAGCTTTTGTTTTGGTTTTCCAGCATTGTCTTAACTCTCTTGGGCATAGAAATACTTAATTTTTTATAGAAATATGAGGGGTGTACTCTCTTTTATAGGATTCTGTATATACCCTGATATCTCATGATCAATTATGTACCTACAGTGTCTGGATACTAAATGTGCCACTAAACTCATTCACTGCCATTGACGGCTATAGACGTAAAAAAAATAATTCATTTGAACTATTTCTATTAGTTTAACATTTTTTTCCACTTTTGTTAACAAAAGTATGAAAACCTAGAAGTTTTTTATTGTACATTCAGAACAGATATAAAATTTGTGATTAATCGTTAGTTAACTACTTAAGTCCTGTGATTAATTACAATTGAAAAATGTAATCGCCTGACACCCCTAATTTTAAAAAAAATTATAAAAAATGAGGGGCGTCAGATGATTAAAATTTGTAATCGTAATTAATCGCATGACTTCAATAGCTGTCTCACAATTAATAACTAATTTTATATATAAATGTACAATAAAAAAAAATTCTAGGTTTTCATAAGAAATTAAATGAAAACAAATAATTAAATATTTTTTTTACGTCTATAGTCGTCAATGGCAGTGAATGAGTTAATAATGTCCAAATTCTGAGAGTTTATTTCCCGTAAATTTGTGAGTTTCTTTTTCGGAATATTACACCCCCTCTAAAAAATAAATAATAATTATAAATGGCCCTAATACGCCGCCGTATGGATTAGTACAATTTACAGAAAACTACTATCGTTCCAAATGAATTGAGTGTGTCATGGATAGATCACTGTCTGAAAACATAATGAATACAGAGACAAAAAAAATGGTCAAATTCTCATGCCACGCTACAGTTTTGCCAAAATGGTGCTCCATGGTAACCTGGACAATAATTTAAACGTAGCCTAACGTAAGCCATATTTGCATGCGAAATTGCATTTCCACTTAAATACAGTAATTTCCAACATGTAGCAACGTACACATTATTACAATGCACTTTACCAAAATATGTTTATCATGTCTTAAAAGCCTCATGGACTTAATACAGATATGAGAAGTAGCATACATCAAATGTCTCGTGAAAATAAAAGTGTACATGATGAGACTGTGCACTAACATTTACAGTAAGTACGAGGCAGCCAAAATGCAGGTTTAACCACTACAATAACATCATGCACAGTTCATGAACTCATTCACTGCCATTGACGGGTATAGACGTCAAAAATTCATTCAAACGATTTCTATTAGTTGAATTTTTTTCCTCCACTTTTGTTAAAGAGAGTATGAAAACCTAGAGAGAGAAAAAATATTGCACATTTAGAACAGATATAACATTTGTGATTAATCGTGAGTTAACCACTGAAATCAAGCGATTAATTAAAATTAAAAACAATTCAATCGCCTGACGCGGGGAAAAAAATATAAAAAATATTTAAAATTGGGGACATCGAAATGTGTAATCGGAATTTGTCACAAATCACAAATTTCATACTCTAGTTAACAAAAGTGGGAAAAAATGTTAAACTAGTAGAAATAGTTCAAATGAATTGTTGACGTCTATAGCCGTCAATGGCAGTGAATGAGTTCATTAAAGTTTTTTCTCATTACGTGAAGTGACCCGATGAGATGGTTGATTATGCACTGTAATATATTAGGCAGTGACGCATCTCCAGCGTACTAAACTAAATTTGTCGGTCAGTTAATTCATTTGGAAATGCGTCTAGATATTAGGTACACCCGCCCCCTTTGTCTTGTTTGGTGACAATTCGAATTAACTCCTATGTGTTGTTCCATAAGCGAAATCGCAAAGCAAAAGAGCCATTTCAAATGTTTACAATGTTTTGAAAAGGGAGCGCACAGTAAATGTCTCTCTTACGGACACTCCCTCTAACCAAATATGCTTTGTTCATTTCCTTTTTTGTGGAGGAGCCGGAATTGTCCGTTTTCCAGAGACGCCAGTGCCCATTGTGATCGGTTTGCCCTTCTCCTGCCTTATTGTCCCCACTGTGGCCCTTTGTGACTATGCATCCGTGTATTACCAAAAGCTTTGCTTTGATTCGAGAAGGTGCCAAGATTCACTGTGAACGCTTCTTGTACTGTGAAGGCGGAGGCCTAAATCAGGTCCATTCAACGTCTATTATGATCCATCTTCTGTTAAAAAGAAAAACACATTTGAAACACATCAAGTGTCTTCAATATATAAATATTAAAAAAATATTTAAAAAAATACAGAAAAATGACAAATGTAGTCTCTTTTTGTGATATCTAAACGTTGGGCTATAAAAGTATTTAGTGTTTACTGTATTCAGCTTTGACCAGCAGGAGTTTGCCATATATACTCGTCGTAGCTTTCCTGTTTAGAGTCCAAGTAGTATTTATGAACGGGGTTTTATAGAAATAATTCAGTATTTGGTGCCGAATCGATATTTCCTGAGCTGCTCATGAGGCAAGAGAATTATTTTTGCACGTTTTCAAAACCGATGCTGGATTCCAAAATTGAAGACATTTTACAGTTTCTTTATACAGGCCATTTTTTTTCTTAATTCAAATTATTATTTTAAAATCATTAAGCATGATGTCATTTTTTTTTTTTAGATAATCTAACAGGGACACATGATCATTGTGCGACAGGTTTTATTGATTTAGTTCAATCGACAACTCTTTAGGTTAAAGTGGGTTAACAGTCATTCGAGTGCGCTCACAAGCATTTTGTGGAATATTTAAGCCAATATGAAAAGAAAAAAAAAGTGTCTTCAATTGTAACTATATATTTCATAACTGATGACTGGAAAGCACAGGTCTCAAACTCAAGGCCCGGGGGCCAGATCCGAGACCACTTTACAACTCTAATCAAAGGGTGTCAAATTAAATGATACTTGCTAAAAATCTGGATCACGTATAAAATAATAACAATAATAATAATGTTGCGATATCACTAGCATTTCCTTGTTGACGCACCCCCTTTTTTTACAGCAACTTCAACAATAGTTGAACAAATTATTTTCCTTGAATTCTGATTACATAATTAGTTAGTCATCATTTTGTAATAATGTAATAATATGAGGTGGCAATGAAACATTTCTATGGTTTCTCAGTCATAATCTTCTGAGGAAAACCATTCCCCAATTTTGGTACAAAATATTGTCTTGCTGGTTATTTTACAAATTGCTTGTGAGAATTTATGAAAAGCTGGGAATGTATCAGCAGATATATTTTTATCGGATTTCCAAATATTTTTTTTTGTACAAAAATTTGGTCCTCCAGTATTGTTGTTACAACAATAACTTGGGTTTATTTTTTATTATTATTTTTATTAACTCATTCACTGCCAATGACGGCTAAAAATGTCAAAATTACATTTGAACTATTTCTATTAGTTTAACTTTTTTCCCCTTTTGTTAACATGAGTATGAAAAGCTATAATTTTTTTTATTGTACATTTAGAACAGGCATCAAATTTTTGATTAATCGTGAGTTAACTAGTAAAGTCATGCGATTAATTACGATTAAAATTGTAATCACCTGACGCCCCAAATTCTTAATCATATTTTCTTCTCTTTTTTTTTCTTCATTCATTCACTGCCATTGACGGCTATAAACGTATTTACTCATTTCTATTAGTTAAACATTTTTTACACTTTTGTTAACAAGAGTATGAAAACCTAGATTTTTTTTTAATTGTACATTTAGAACAGATATAAAATTTGCGATTAATTGTGAGTTAACTAGTGAAGTCATACGATTAATTACAGTTCAAAAATTTAATCGCCCCTAATTTGTAATATATCTTTTAATGAATTTATGGCAGTGAATGAGTTAATAATGTCAGCTTTATATAGGTTGCATATATTTTTCTACTGTTACGTTTCTTCGTTATACGTTTTGTTACATTTAGTGTTCATTTTCTTGGGCGAAGACATCAAACAAACAAAGAAACAAGTGAGTCTTCCCTAGCTGAGAACGCAGTGGAAAGAGGGCCTGTTGCCATCACTCCATGATTTTTATAGACTTTGTATGCAAATGACTGTGGAAGGAAGTTGTTTCATTTCATGCTTTATGAACCTGCCGCAGATACATTCTCTTTTGGGCCGCAGTCTCGTGTGAGCGTATGCGAACGAATCGGTTTTGCCAGGCGTGTTTTTGATACCCGTTTGGAGAACATTGTAATTGTGAAATTGTGTGTCATTTTGCCTATTTTTGAACTAATATGTTACTTTCTGTACCAAATATCACATTTCCAGCTACTGTTTTTATTTTTTATTTTAATTTTTTTTTACAACATGAGGATGAAATTGAAGAACGCAATTAAGTTCTTCCTTTCGGAATTGGACAACTCATATTCAGGTCTGATATTGCTGCTTTGCTCCACTACTACTAAAAATGTTACGACTATTATATTATGTACCTGTGAGCTCCCCTCTCCCTCCCTCACTCAGTCGTTCTATTCAGACCATTTTAACCTGATTATTTCACGTGCGCTGTGACTAAAACAATGCTGCTATATCACGAAGACTTCTTTCTACGTCACATTTATCACAAAAAGAGGTGCAGGTTTGAAAAGGACCCCCCCCCCCACCCCCCGTTCCACTAAGAGGGTAGAAATTCAGTGACGACGTGCACAGCTGGACCATCTGTAGTGTCTTCCTTGAAAATGTATTCAAAAGAGAGACATTTTGACATTTGATGAAAAAAATTGTAGAGATTGAAATGCACCCACGCTATAAAAAATATTTCAACTAATTTAGGGATGACCTATTAATCATCATGTAGCACAAAGTTATATGCAAATGTTCACGTTATATTGACATCACTCATGTAGCTTGTGTGTTTCACATCTTTTCAATTTTCTATGCCTCCAGGAATTCAAAATCTGCTGAAATATAAAAAATATAAAAAATTAGCATCAATGTTGTGTAAGAAAGTGCGTCCAACCTGCTTTTTGCTCACTCGAGTTGGTTGGCGCAATGACAAATTGCCATCCAGGCCGAACAGTTGTGGAAACATGCCCGCCTGCTCCGTGCACAGCGGCTGCATTGTATGTGACTGGCAAACTTGGTTTCTCTGATGACTTCCTCTTTTTTTTTTTGTTGGTTGGAAATGAATACCAGTGTGCAGTGCAAAACGTGATGGCTGGATGGTGACATTGCTCATGTTCATTTCTAGTGGACGCATTGGAACTGTCTCTTTTAATAATAAAATAAGAACTGAAAAGCATATGTCTCTTATTTTTGTATTTGTCTTCCTTCAAGCAGGTGATCGAGTTAACATAAAAAAATAAATAAAAAATAAATCCTCAACATTCCAAACAACCATGTCCAACATTCCCTGAAAGTCTAGTATTGAACCGTGCCATCAATACAGACAGCCAATTGTAACTGATGATTTGGATCATCATGCCACCCACATCTGCATGCTTTCAAATTGCGTAACGCTAAGTTGGTACTCGCAACTGTGCGATCAAGCCCCTGCAGGCACATCAATATGGAACATATTCAGTATCTGCTCAGAATTAACTCATGTGCAATCGCGGGTTAAGTTACCATATAGATTGTGTTATACTGTGACTTGCTCCTTGTTTTACTTAACTTGAAATGAGAGCAGCATTGTTAGGAGGAGTCATTTCCAAGAAGTATTTAATAACAAAAAAAAGAGGTTCTAAATTCACAGAATCCCAACAAATCAAGGAAATAATGACTAAAGCTATGTGACATATTACAGACACAACAATAATGATCCAACAACGACTGGAAGAAGCAAGGAAGTAAATACAAAGAAATTGATCAGACAACAAGGCACACGAGTAGACGGAGGGATCTGATTGGTAGTCGCATTGAACAAAGCTGACCAGAACAAGTGTAAACAAAAACCTAATAAATAAGCAGGATTTAGGCGAGGGACATACATGAAACAAAACTATATGGAATCTAAACAAAAACACAAAATGACATATACACGAAACATTGTCTCCATGTCCGCCAAGTTTGAAGAGGGTTTATACAGAATGTATGGATAGCTAGAAAGCTGTATAGATAGCTAGCTGGATAGCTAGGTAGCTAGTTAGCTGTATAGATAGCTAGATAGCTAGATAGCTAGTTAGCTGGATAGCTAGATAGCTAGTTAGCTGTATAGATAGCTAGAAAGCTAAATAGATAGCTAGCTGGATAGCTAGAAAGCTGTATAGATAGCTAGCACGCTGTATAGCTAGACAGCTGCATAGCTAGAAAGATGTATAGCTAGCTAGCTAGAACGCTGTATAGATAGATCGCTAGATAGATAGACATTCGATATGAGACCTAAATGGTCTAAGTGATTAAAATAGTTTCAATTCTGTCACTACTGTTACTCTCCCAACCCAGTATGTCAGTGTCTACCAGTCGTCAGAGAATCAATGGCCCAAATGGGCTGAAATGAAAATCTTTCAACAATCCGCTTTAATCTTTATTGACATCAACCTTTATCGACTCCAACATCGAGGCAGAGAAGTGCACCATCTACTGCATGGATTCACAATGTCAACAGTATGTTGACCTTTTCACAAGATTCATCCAAAACCGCCATTTGAGTGGGCGAGAACATACGGCTAGTATTTTACAGGGGAGATAAGACGTAAAGGCAAAAAAAAGAAAAAAATTGGGATGTCAAAGTCAAGCATTCGCTCATCTCAAGGGTCTCTGGGCTTGAAGGCCTCCATGTGTCATGAGGGTAATTAAGTTCTGCTTAATTAAGCGTTACTAATTTTGCATATCACTATTTAATAGGACAGTTGGAGTTCATTTCCATGATTTTAATCAGTTTTGCTCCATTTGTATACCACTACCTGAGGGTTGAACAACAACAAAACATTTTTTGTTGGAGGACTTATGTCAGTATAAATAACCTAAGGAGATAACAGGAGCTCTCGAGGAACATCTGGTGAGTGTTTTAGGTATAGCAATAAAATAAAAATAAAAATAAAAATCTCACAGCCCATTTCAACATTTGTAATCAGGAGATGTATTAATTGAATTCATAGAAATGTGTATAGATAGTATTAACATACTTATAGTGTAGAATTGCACTGCAACATAATGAGACTCATGCTAAGTAAGGTAAGAAAAATATTAGTTACCTTTTGTATGGTGTAGTAGTAGTGCAAATTTCCGCCTTTGTAACGTGCTGCAAAAAAACATTTTCTATATCTAATGTAATGTTGTGGCGAGGTGTACTGTATACAGTTTTTATTCACCTACATATTAGAAAACAAAACAATGTTGTTTTTATTACCTCTGTTTTATAACTTGTTGGCTAGCTTATTGATCCTTTCAAAAGGTGAATCACCCCCAATACATAAATATTATGTTTGTCATTATGAATTATTTTTACCATTTGCATTTTATATGATGAACAATACGAAACAAATATATATACACATGTGTATATATATATATTGTGTTATGTTATATAACGTAATTCTCGTCTATGATGTAATCCCGTTTTATTTAACCGCCAAATACATAATTTGCATTTATTAAAATATACTGTATGTATACATAAGTGCAAGCGGTTGAGAACAAGGTTATGACAGATATCACATATAGCTAGATCCCGGCTAGTGCACGCTGGCTAATTACTGTGACACGTCAGTACGTGGACCACGTTGAATGTGGCACAGCTGACAAAGCGCCTTTCTCAAAGTGCACAAAACTAATGCCTCTCGAACAAAAAAAATCACAAGCAGTATATAGGCCTGTTGGATCGGGAAAAAAAAAGTTTTAGTTTGTTTATTACAAATGTTATTCCCACATGGATTGAGGTAGTTATCAGTTAGTGTTGCATACATTGGTGGCTGTAAACAGCAACAAATAAATAGAGTTTCTTCACCGATCGCTCTTTATTGCCACATCCATTATGGCGGAACCATTGACGTACGATGCCGTGACTAAGCTAAATCTATATTAAACCAAGTCTACGGGTCAGAAAAGCTTGTTAAAAAAAACACAGCTACGGCAAGGTCTGAGTGACATGTCGCCACGTGAACGTGACTTTTCGCTGACAAACAAAACGTGACAACCTTCGCCGTTTCATTCTCAAAACGGTAGTTTGATCACATTATACTACTAATTTGTTGCCTACTTGGTTACATCCTGTATATGAAACCGTGCTAACTAATTTTAATATTTATTCAAATATTGGTTAGATTGTCAAATTAAACCTGGAGTTAAAGCAAAACTCAACCCGCTTGTAGTTATATTACGTGTGCGCCGATAATAATTAAAATAATCCCCACGAGAAAAAAATCCTGAGGTAAAAGGAGTGATATTGTAAACCAGTAAAGTAGACTGCAGCAGTCCCCATAGCAACAGAGGAGAGGGAGGGCATTACAGAAAGGGAAGGGTGGCAGTGATGATTCAGACCCGGAGCTGACATCACCAACTAAAATGTATTATTTACACCGCATAAAAACATTGGAACCTCCAAATTGACTATTTTGTTGCATGGCAGATATAGCATATAAGACTGGGAATTGTCCTTATTTTCAAAATTCCCCCTCCACATATATGGTCAGTTCCACCTCATCAATGCTGTGCCTCCCCCCTCCTCCATCTGGCAGATACCACTCGCCGCAGAGGGGATGAGCCTTCAGATTTTACTGTGGCGGGATTGCAGTGCACTGGACTGGTGAGAGCAGGGGAGCATTCAGGCTGTCGTTTGTGAGGGGTGGGGTCCGGCTACATTGACACCTCCACCGCCAGATATACACACACACACACACACACAAAAGCTGACAGGGGGGGGGGGGGACATAGTAAGGCACAAAACGGGAGACAAGAAGGGGGGGGGGGTTGCACCTGAAGAGGAATATCGTACGGGTAAGGAGACAAACGGATGGAGAGGGGATGCAAAGACAAAAAAGGGGAAAGATCCAAAATGGTTGGAATAGATTGATTTCGGGTCCGGTATTCCGTATTAACAATCCAGCTGGTGTTACTAGCAGTCGGTTTCATTGACATGTTTTTGACACATTGTGGAGGGATTGTGCAACGGGGGGTTATTTCCTGCTTACGGTTAAATAATGTGAGGGCCAGGGTGAATGGAATCCAAGCGGCTAGCCTTGTTAGCGTAATGTATTGCATTTGCTATTGATTCAAGTCACAAGGTGGCTAACGTAGCAGCTGTAGTATGACACATTGGGTCGAGATAAGTGCTCCATGTATTGTTTGCATAAACTCTTCTTTAGATTTAAACCTATGCAAATTACTTCTGGTTTACTTACATAAATATTTGGTGTATTCCTAAAGCTCTTGCCATGTTTTTATTCAGAATGAAAGGAGACACCCCAGTGAACAGCACTATGAGTGTCGGCCAGGCCAGGAAGCTGGTTGAGCAACTGAAGATCGAGGCTAGCTTCTGCAGAATAAAGGTAAAAAAAAAATAATAATAATAATTTAAACGGGATGATATCGACAATAAGTAACCTTATGTACAGTATGAATGCATTTACGAATGAGAAGTGCATAAAGTCACACTAGTGGTGCTAATATTCATGCAAGCATATAAGATAACCAACTTATTAGAAATGCCATCATTACATTACTGGAGTAAATAAACCAACGGCAGACAAAGTATACCTTCGCCAATTGTGAAGTCTTGTTAACGGCATCTTCGTTAACTTCCAGGTGTCCAAGGCTGCCGCAGACCTGATGGCGTACTGCGACGCCCACGCTTGCGACGACCCCCTGATCACACCCGTGCCCACTTCAGAGAACCCTTTCAGGGAGAAGAAGTTCTTTTGCGCTCTGCTTTGAGCTCAAATCAGGGATTGTGAATACTTTTCACACACACGCACACAAAAAAAAAAGTACTAATGAAGAGTATGTTCAGTTCACTTGCATACGGTGCCTGTGTACAGTACACAAAAAGTTAAAGGAACTAGATCGTTTATTGATTATGATAAAGATTACGAGTCAGAGCCATCACGGAAAGTTGCCAGGTCTAAAAGGAAAATGAACAAAACGTCATTTTCACTCTTTGCATCAACAATAACACATTCACATTCAAGTGGAAGCATTATGAATGTTCATCTGAGGTGTTAGTCCGACATTAGATTTTTTTTAATCATGGCTGTTGGTTCTTTAAGCTGTAATCAGGTCAAAAATAACATTCAGATCAAATGCGTGTGTGCTACTGGGAATTACCATACCAAAAACATTCCAACTCCGTCGCCATTTCATTAGGTACACCGACAATAATTAATGAGCCATACACTACAGCTCTTAATTTATCATTATAAACCATCATAGGGAGTATTTTTTCTTTTTTTTTTATATAGCAAGGTTAATTGTAAACGCTTGCCTTTGTTTTAGCATCAATGTGTATTAGTGGCTTTAGTTTAATATACTTGAATTTGATCATTTTGTGTACTTAATAAAATGGATCATGAGGGTAAATACATAAATTAGCAGTTACAATATATCATTCTCATCCTTCAACAGATTACCCAAGAATCTGATCACTTCAAAACATAATAATAATAATTTAAAAAGTCTTATCTATTACTGCTCTTTCTGCATCGTTATGTTCGGAATATTTTCAACATTTTGTATAACATTGGCATCATTTGACAGGAAAATCATCGCCACAGAACATTAAGTGCTGAAATAAAAACCTGTGATGAAAAAGCATTCCTTCCATTGTGATTTTCTTTGATGAAGAGCCACAGCGTGAACATGCACAAGAATGAAGGAATTTGTCAATGTGCCATCGCCTTGAATGAGGTCAACTCATTTTGCTTTGTGACACGGAGAATATGACCTAAAGTCATCTACACTCTCTCTATTGTGCCACATGAAACAGAACACAAAGATGAAAGAAAACACATGTCAGACAAACCAAACCAACTCTTCTGTTCACTGTAGTTGCACTTCCTAAACTTCCACCTAAAGCACCGACTTTTTCAACGATCGCCTACTAGTGGGAGTTTTAACGGACACGTCCAAAACAAAACAGCGACACCTGGTGGACAACTTCACGTACTACACACACTCACAAATAAAATTACCCTTCCAACAAACTAGAGCGTTAGATATTTAACAATAGATATTTGATTATTAGTGCCATTTATTGCCATCATTAATTTCTGATTCTTGTATAAATTGAACATTTGCACACGCAGCAGCAAACGTACCTCTTGGGAGTTAAGGCCAAAAAGTTATAGCTTAAGTTTCAAGCTATAGTCAACAGCCAGTACTTGGCAGAAATTGCTGCAGCTTCTGCAACATTGCTGTTGAACTCTCGGCAGCGTACCTGACCAGTTCTCACATTTTCATGAATTCTGAAGGGACGTCCCATTTCTTGGACGCTCTTGGTTTTATACACTTGTCCGCAGTTTTCCATCATATTTCAAGCTATCGAAGCTCTCACAGCTTTTGCTGTAAGACGTGACTTTAAAAAATAAATAAAATAAAAAAGTCATTTATATCATTTGAACAGGGGTGTGCAGACTTATTGGAGGGATTCTGTTGCTTTGCCTTATGACTATTAAAAACCCTTTATTTAACTTGAAATAAAGCCTTTGATGATAATGTGTTCCTTCACTTCACTGATTTTATTTGAGCCACTACAGTGAACATGTAAAAGAATTCACGGGTCAAAATTCTTTCACGGCCCTTTTTCGTGATAGCGTTTAAAAAAAACAATTAATAAAGTAGATCCAGATACATCAGCAATACGCAGCTATTGCACATTTAAGACATGCAATTCAGAGCTCACCTGATCGTAAATTGACAGCGAGCAGATATCAAGGCATCTTCTGTTTAAAATGAACAAAACTAAGCTTTTAATACCGTATTTATGTTAAGTGACTACAATAGTTACACATACAGTGGAGGCTAGTTTTAGTTGACCTATAGCTTCAGGTTGCTTTAGGTAAATAAAGAAGTCAAATGCTGAGTGCGACTGAGAGAAAATCCAATTAAGCACAATCAAGAAACAGTGAATAGTGATCAGCTTTGTTCCAACAGATTAAATCAAGTCTACAAATAATTTGACAAACTTGCAATTGGCGGCACCTCAAAACTTGCTGACAAGCGAATGTGAATCTGAACTCAACTGTCAGAAGCAAACCTTAAGCCCTTGTTTAAAAAATAAAAAATAAATACCCAATGACTTCACTTTCAATTTTATTTAATTATTCATAAGCTCAATTAAAATGTGATACAGACCATGAGTGAAAAGGCATCAACAGTGAGTACAATTAAAAGTTTACTTCATGAAACCTCATAGGTGTGTTGCAGTGTTTGTCCATATATATATATATATGTATAGTGGATTTTTTTTTAAAACTGTTGAAGAGCTCATGAGCAGTTTGGACTACAAAAAAAATATAAAACAAACAGACGAAGCTTTATAGGAAGGAGTCACACCATTCTTTAAGGCAGTTGAAGCAGTCACCTTGTTGTTTTGAGTTTGCGCCGCAAGTGTCCTTAAGCCATTCCCGGAAAAGTTCCTCGTCTTTCTTTAGCAGCAGAAACTGTCCAAGGACAACGTACGCCTGGTGAACGCAGAACACAAGTTGAAAACGGTTTAAGTCAGCCTCTCTAGCTGAATTAGAAAACTATGAGAACACGTTGGGATTCTCAGCTACCGATGTACGTACAATTTTTAATTTTTTGATTTAGTGGGGAAATCTAGTTTTGTAGGAAAGGAAATCTGTCATACATCTATCGAACCCCTCAAACCTCGTTCTCCCCTCTCAAACCTTATTCTATCTGACAGCATTTTTTTTTAATAAATAGTAGTATATCAAACTGTTGCTAAAAAAACAACAACACATACACAAGATAAAAAAAATAATTAATCCGACTACGTTACCTTGTCAAACCCTTTCTCCTCCAGTCTTTTGCCAAGGACTTCGCCGATGCCACCCAGCGCAAACACGGGTTTTTCCCCTATTGGCTCAGTCACAAAGTCGCGATGTTTCTGTGATGTTGAAGACATGGCTGCTTTGTTGAAGGTCACAAATCAGGCCACTGATCAAACAAACCTGCAAGATAAAGACAACAAACACAGCCTGGTTATTTGCCTTGTGTCATGAGAGAGCTTCAGATACGGTGGGACAAACAGTCAAACGCAAAAATGTCAAACGAAAACACTCGCAAGGAAGAGACACTCGAACTGAACTAACCGTGTGTGGTAAGCGGCCAACCTGACTGACTGTAGCTCCTGATGTCACCCACTAGGCCACCTCCCTAAAAAGCACATATCACCTGAATGAAGTAAGATAGGTGTAACTTTTGACTTAAATACATTTTATTGATCAAAGAGAAATTGACTGTTTTTTTCTCTCTCTCTCTTCTCTTTTGTTCTTGTATTTGTATTACAAGTTACACTGTGTTGTTAGCTTTCTTTTTGAGGGGCTGCAACAGATACATTAGATAACTTTTTGGTGCATTCGCTTATAAACGGGTTAACTTATTTATGCATAAACTACATCTGCAAACAAATGGTATCATTTCCTAATTTTGCAACAACAAAAAAAATCGAACCCCTGAACACACACAGATGAATGAACATTAGCCTCCGCTTACATTTAGATATCAATCAAATATAAACGTGTTGGGCAAGTTCACCGTACTCATGCTTAAACTCTAGCAACAATGGAGCCGGCATCTTGAATTGCGCGCGCAATCATTTGCAACGCCATCATTAAATCACACTGGCTAAATTCAACAATATTATCGAGTACCTCGCGGGGAAAACAATAACCGGTAGCATATTTAATGTACGGACAAAGTGTTGTTGATGTTTTTTCGATGTATAGAAATGATAGTTTGAACGAAAGTGAAACAAACTATTAAGGCGCCACATGATACCAATGTCTGATTGAGCTTTCAATGTTCGCCAAGCTGTAAATTAAGCTAAACGTGCGTGTTTTAATCTTACCGTTGGTGCCGAAGGTCTAACGGATTTGTTTGAGATGAAATATTTTGTTGGGTGGAAAAATCTTACCTGCTGGGTCTGGTGTCGTGTCGAAGTGTAATATTAGCTGAGTTGTGATTGCAACGCGCTTATTCTTTTTCCTGTTTGTCTTCTTCTTCGTCAGTTTTTTCTTCTTCGGTGGTTATTGGAAGTTGGAGACCCATCTTAATGGCGCATTAGCGCCACTTGCTGGACTGGAGTGGCGACTGAGAAAACGCGCAAGAATAAATGCATTTTTTTTTTTACTATCATATGGATATTAATAATAAGAATAAGAATAACTAGAACACACTCATTTATTGCGTATTGTAACCTTGCTTTTTGTAATTATATTTGTTACAGTGGAGTTGCACATCTGTTTCTTGTTGGCATGAGTCAGCGGCACGCCAGTGTTTTTCCACTCACCCAGTCAGACTCGCCCGCCTATCAGGCTTACCTGATGATTCACCAGATTGTTCGGTACGCACCCATGCAAGACTCTCCAGCTATTCTGTTGCCGACCCTGTCTCTTGACCTTCCAAGCCTCATTCTCCTGAGAATCCTCTCAGTCTTCTGTCTCCACCCACAAGTTCTGCATGTTTGAAAATGTCCTTCGGGCCTAACTGATATTGTTCAAACTCTGCATTGGTTACTAGCAGCAGGAGGGCAATATTCATTTCCTTCTCCTGCCCCAATCACTCAGAAAATTATTTAATACAAATGACGTATTTTTGTTCATTTTATGCCCCGTCTTCAATTCCTGTGACTTATCAACTTTGTGTTCATTCAACTAAACAGACCGTGACAAGTACATTTGTGAGTAAACAGATGAGCCCCTTATTTCAGTGTACAGTGCAATAATATATATACTTTTAGTGACCCCCCCCCCTCCCCAATGTTGCACAGTGAACATTTGCTAAAATGTTAAACATGTGCTTTGACTCAAAACTTTGGGAAACACAATTGAAAGTACTGTCAATAGAAATACAAATAAGGTTTTACTACTTTATACAATAATTCCCTCCACCATGTGCTCAACATTTTAAGATCAGGCATTTACACAATTCAATTTAACAAGCACTAAAATATTTAAGAACAACACACAAGTTACTGCTCGAGAAACTACTTTTATTCATGATCAAGAACAGTACACGGCATATACTTTGCATCATCTTTCCTGTCATATTTGTGCGCATTAATAACCTTCCATCTTTGTTTTTGCACGAGCACTCATGTAACACTTGTGGCGCTCTTCCAGATGAGGTTGAAGCATCGAAGCAGATGCCATTTAGTGCATTTTTTTTTTTTTGGTAGACGCGTTCTAAATGAGTCTACAGTCCAGACATAATACTGGGCGCCAGGCTGCAGGTCAGTCCTGTGCCGTCTGGCTCCACATTGATCTTCTTCACGACTCCATCTTCCACCAGCATAGAATACCTGCAACGCATATTAAGACACGTACTCAGTTCCGACTTACAAAACTACAGCCACGAGGACCTTACCTCTTTGATCTCTTGTTTCCAAGTGCCTGCACAATCTGATCACTTTCAAGCAACAAGTCCATAGCCTACAAAGCAGAAAACGGGTTTCTATAAAAGTTGTAACTCGACGCGTCTGATTGTTCGGTTTACCTTTGTAAATTCTCCAGTAGGATCGGCCAGCATTCGAATCTGCGGGCGAGGAATAATTCATTCGATCAATAAAATCACAGCTACAATGAAAAATAAAAGACTCAGGACACAGAATAGCAGCGAGATACAGTGAGAGTGGAAAACAATGTTCCCCCGTCAGGCGCACCTTGCCATCTGCTCCGTGCTCCTTTCCCCAGGCGGCCATGACAAACGCATCATTCACAGACACACAGGCCACCTCCTGGATGCCTTTACTCTTAAAGTCTGCCGCCTGCTGCACAAAACCCGGGAGGTGAGTCTGAAAGCAAAAAAGTGGAAAAACTGTCAAGCCAGTTGGCAAAGATGACGAAAGCCAAGACACGACATGATATGCATTGAGGACAAATTTGGTTTGCGCTTGCCTTGGAGCAACCAGGGGTGAAAGCTCCCGGTACGGCAAAGATGATGCCTTTCTTCCCCTTAAAGAGTTGATTCATGTTCACCTTATTTCCTGGCTCACCCTCATGGACTTCCACCGAGGGAAGAGAGTCACCCACCTGAGAGAAGAAATAACACGGACTACATTTGGTGGGTCAGAGAAAGCAAACTCAGTTTGAGCACCATCAGCGTCATTGGTGACACGATGCGTTTAAATGACTTGTTTTTGAGTAAATACCAGCTTTCGCATTTTTTTTATATAGTATTGGTGTTTTCAGTAAGTAAGGTGGTATTAACTCATTCGCTGCCATAGACGTCAAAATGTGTGATTAATTGTGAGTTAACTAGGGAAGTCATGCCATTAATTATGATTACAAATTTTAATCGACTGACGCCCCAATTATTAATATTTTTTATTAATGCATTGCCATTGACGGCTATAAACGTCAAAAGTTCATTTAAACTATTTTTATTAGTTAAATTTTTTTTCCACTTTTCTTAAGAGTATGAAAACCTATATTTTTGTATTGTACATTTAGAACATATACAATTTGTGATTAATCGTGAGTTAACTAGTGAAGTCATGCGATTAATTACAATTAACAATTTTAATCGCCTGTCGCCCCAAATTTTTAATATATATATATATATATTTTTTTTTTTTAATGAATTGATGGCAGTGAATGAGTTAAGAGGTAAATCCCCAAAGAAGGTCCAGGTGCCAAATGCACCACCACCCACTGTTGTACTTTGTGCTCCGTCTAGTGTTAAATGTAAGAATTACATCCAAAGTACAGTTCAGCTTTTAAGTTCAATATTTGCATTTACAGGAGTTTGCAGTATGTTTTTCAACAATCATTCCAATACAAATGTAATTTGACTTCGGTGCAATACACTTTAATTGAATCAATTTTATTTAAACAGTGTCAATATTCAAACTTGTGCATAATTTATTTAATAAAAATTTTAGTTCTAGTTGACAGTCGCTAGAGGGCGACAAAACTCTAACCATACACCAGCAACTCTGTGGTTAAAATGGCCGAAAGAGTTATGAAATATCAAGACTGACATTGGCGGATTAGTGGTAGTTTTTTTGTTTGTTTGTTGTTTTGTTTATACTTGAGCATCCAATAGTCTTCTGACCAGCCCCGACATACATGTACATCACATCGCTTAGTGACAATTTAATAAGCGTTGACGTCAAAGAAAACACACACACGTTAACTAGCTGAGATTAAACGCTTCTAAAACGAATGTCGTTTTTTTGTGTTTAATGACACCTAACAACGCAATGTCTGTTTAACAAATGTGCACGACCTGTAATCCGATCCCTGATCGTCATCTGAATCGTTCAGAGGACGATTTACGTGTGCAAACTACAGCACGTTTATTTCACATATTAGGCTGCATGTGTAGATAGAATAAGATACAGGGGGGAATTTAACGAGGACAGCAAAAAAAAAAAAACACCGCTAACGAATGCTGTAATTTCGACATCACAGTCGTTAGCATGGCGAGCTACCAAAATAATGCGAACGTTAACACTAGCTCCGTAATTTGCTAAACGAAACATTTGCAAAGTATCAAGGGTTATGATGTCAATTTGATGTCTTACCTTAATCGGCATTTTGTCCAAACAAGAAGAGTGGATCAACCTCGTGCAATGTTCTATGCGGGTGCGTTTAAGGACAATTGTAGCAGCGGAAAGCATGTTATGCTAGCTTTCGTTTAATAACGCTTACGTGACGGTGTCGGTGAGGCGTGTCTCACGGTGACTTTTGTGGAGAAGGCAGACACGCCTCCAACCTGGCTTCACGCCACTTTCCGCGACTCCAGCCTCTCTTACCTTTACTTCACTTTTGGGTCTTGGCCAGGTTCACTTATATCTTTATTAACTGCGCCATCTGCTACCTTGAAGCCAGTGCGCTCTGTTGCAAAATATTCGATCATATTTAAACGCACCATGTTCTTTCAAAGTAATACGTTTTGACCCTATATATATAATTAGGTGTTGCAATGACTGGTTTGGGTCGAATTTGATTTTTAATTTAGATTTACCTTTATATAAAATGAAAGACAATGGGAATTAGTTTCACTTGTCTTTATTGCATGACTGATTTCCATTCCATGTACAGCACTCTGTATGCAGCAATTATTGTTTTAAAGTGCTTTTTTATTTATTTAGCAAATAAAATACATTTGACGGTTTCTCTGACTAATTATCCATTTGTCTAACAGGCTATAAATACATTTTGAAAAAGCTCTGTAGTTCAAAATGTGAGCCAATAGGATATTCTTGACTCGGTTTGAAAACTGACCGGGAACATACCACGGTAAATCTACATTGAAAACGACCAGCATATATAATGTTAAAAATAAGTTTTTATCACAAGTACTGTCCAGTAGTAGAAATGAGACCAATGATATGAGGTGGGTAGTGTGTCCATTTATTTCACAGCACAAAGCACCTCAAATAATCCACTCCCTGTTTCCTTAAACAGTGGAATATATCACTTTTATTCACAGTGATTTTAATGTGGACATGTTTAGACAAGGACATCAAAACTATTACTTTTAAAAGAAAACAAAGCCTACACAGAAATTCACAGCCAGCAACACGCATAAAAATAATGTCAACAAACAGTAAATTGAGTAAAAAATAGAATTTAATCATTTAAATAGTCTGTCAAGATACAAACATTGATTTGAGCTTCTAAATAATGTTTAGTGGCTATTTCTCATAACTGGCAATGTTAAATGTACACAGCGGCTATACAAGTGTTTTGGTAACTTATTGTATTGCTAATTTATATTAAATGTACACAGAAACCACGTATGACTTTATAACTGCAATTGCAACACTGCAAATGACTCCCGTTCATTAGACATTGGTTTCCTATGACCATCTTAACATGTACCTAAAATATACAGTAATAATATGAAGGCGATCTTCATGTAAAACAACACTTCTTCCACGGCTCTCCAAATTTGGTTAGTGAGCTAATTATTAAGCTTGTCACCAATAAGAAGTCAACTTTACGGGACAAGATCTTCAAATACATGTTTGTCGAACTGCAAAACATTTTATGTACCCCAAATCGTAATTTGGATGCGCAAATCAAACGATCTGAAAAAAATTGTCTTAACTGTTAGTTGGCTGCTTGGGATACTCGTCTTCTTACACTTCTGTAGCCTCAGTAAAAATAGCATTCCCAATGTCCTAAATAAACATCTTAATCTCCATCCCACACATTGATCAGTGTATAAATCCAATCCTTTTTCATTAACACATCTTAAAATCTTAGTAAGGAGCATGTATGAAAAAAACCCAACATCTCTCGTGAACAAATTCCCATACACTATAAGCAGCACAAAAACTGTACATTTGTAAAGAATAAATTGTCACATTGCTGGCTTCCTCACCTTCCACTCTAAATTGCATGTTTGCTAGTTATATTACTGTAACTGTACATGGCTAAAAGATTAATGGCACTTTGGCCAATATACATAAATGGGGTTCAGGAGAATCAGAATTGGACAGCAGATACATTGAACGTGAAGCTCATGACGACGGTCACTTATTTTTCGAAGTCTACCAGACAGAAAATGGAGAGGGTAGGGCTTAGGGTGTGTAGTCAAGACAAGGGTTCAACACACTTTGTTGCATATGTTGCATTTCTAGTTGCCCTGAGCCCATTACAGGCGCTTACAAGTTCAAGACATGTACAAACACAAAGTAGATCACACGCTGATTACTGACCGAATAACGTTGCAATGCAATTTCCTCACTGCAGAAAATGCACCGAATCTTAGAACAGCACACGGATGGAACGAGTCAGATCAGTTTTCAGAGCAGCATGGCTGAGGTCCATAAACAACAGTTTGGAAAACAGCAAATGAGGCAGATGCATTTCGGTCCGACCTCTGTGTTTCCACGCTCAAACTCGTTGGTTGCAAATGGAAGCCATTTATCATGTGCCAACAAGATTAACAAGCAAATTATAATACCGTTACCGTCCAAGTGGAGGATTTTAAGGAGCACACGTCTCATGTGCGCCTCCTCCTATAGATTATACATTTAAAAAGAATGCAGTGGTTCAACCGTTCTCTCTTACGGGGCTGCACAACTGATCCGAGTGTCACGTTTAAATTAACCTGGTCATCGGCAAATTTTACATTTAAAATGTGGGCTCTGCTGCATATGTTATCAAACCATTTTTCAACTAGTGGTCAGCCATCGACCAGGGAGTAAACGCATGGTTAAGGCTTCACTCATTAAGCTGCCTAAATATCAAGCGAGCGCACCCCGCTGAGTCATGGCGAGAAGAAAGTACAGCAAAAATTAGAGACGAGGACCATCATGACAAAGTAGAGCTTTGAAAGGGATCGACATCCATAGTTGGGATTTGTTTCAGATTCAGAGGAAGTAACGTTAACCAAGGTCATAGCATATTGCATCAGTTAGCCCTTGCTAAAATATGACATTTTTTACCGTATTTCTTTTGAAGTAGCATTTATTCTAAAATGCCAATTCATTCATTGTGCACTGAAAACTGTTCACATAAAAGTAAATCAGTAAAAATACTGATGTCTTCCCTACCATGGTGAATAATTTCGATTAATAATCGGGATTAAAATATTGATCAAAATAATGCAGATCATCATTTTGGCCATAAACGTGCACAGCCCTAAACTCGTACCAGGTCCAAACAAGTCCATGACAGAAATAAAAGTACTTGGGGTCCTGAGAGTGGAAAACTATCAGCCCGTGACTAATTAGGAAGTAACTTACCACATGATCCATTTTTAAGGTGATAGACAATAATCGAGTCATATTGCTTTTAGCATATTGCAAGAAAGTCCTAAAAAAAAAAAAACCTGCCTACAACGGCACTAAGCTATAGTAAATTAATGCACCCTGTGTACTAAAATGGACCCTCAAGTCTTTTCCGGATACGTTATGGCTTTCATGAGTCACTGTTGCATTCGTTACAAAGTTCAAAAGCCACATGACTGCAGTCTGTTCTTGACAACTTCCATGTTCTCCAGTGGTTATGCAACTGCTGCGATGAAGCGTCACGGAGGCCACGGCAAGTACGTTGGCGTTCAGGTTGTATCGCTTCGCAGGTTTTTGTCCACACAAACGTGGAACTTGACAGTGCTCACTGAAGTTTGACAGTTACAACTTTCGCGCTGGCGCCGTCTTTATTTTTTAAACTGTGTTTCTTTCCTCGTGTCGGCTACAACGGAAAAACAATCCCTTTTTTTCTCATGAAAAATTCTCTAATAAAACCTCTTTTTGTGACAAACAATTCACCCACTTTTTATATAAAGACTAGATCACATCACCGTCGAGTCTCTGCGTCATCCCACGTTTGCTGCTGCTCCCCCTCTAGGGAGAGTCCATCATGGCTTCCAGCATCTCCAAGAATAGTTTGTGCATGGGTATGCCACCACGGGTCTTGATGCTGTAGAACGTAGTCAGAGCCCGACCGGCGGTCTGCCGGAGCAGCGGCAGCGTTAAAAGGAGGCGGCCGGCCCGCTGGGGGTCGTCCGGACGCCGCTGACACTCCAGCTCCAGTAGGGCCTGGTGGAGGAGGTCCCGCAGCTTCTGTACTGCCTCCATATCCTCGATGTAAACCGAGTCTGACAGGGCGACAGGGAGGACGTGATGAGCTGCTGTGTTTTGCCTCTCAATTTTCCCCAACCTTTGTTTACTCAACAGTGGATTAATTTCAAAACGAGATGCGGAATTTGAGCTCGGCTGACTTTAAGAAGGGGGAAGAAGTTAACCTTACAGTTGTGCTCATAAGTTTACATATGCAGCGGTTATGTAAACAACAATTGTGCTCATAAGTTTACATAATAGGAGAAAATTATGCTTACAGTCGTACTTATAAGTTCAGATAAACTATGCGTACGTAAACTTATGAGCACAACAATTGTGCTCATAAGTTTACATATTAGAAAGGGGAGTTATGCTTACAGTTCAGTTGTGCTCATAAGTTTACATAACCTATGCCTATGTAAACTTATGAGCACCCTTGTGCTCATACGTTTACAAATTAAATGGAGGGGAATTATGATTACTGTTGTGCTTATAAATTTACATAACTAATTTTGCATATTAAAAGGGGGAATTATGCTTACAGTTGAACTTATAAGTTTACATAACCTATGCATATGTAGACTTTTGAGGACTAAGTTTACATTTTAGAAGGGGGAGTATGCTTACAGTTGCGCTCATAAGTTTACGCAACCTATGCGTATGAGTTGTTGTGCTCATAAGTTTACAAATAAGAAGGGGGGAATTATGCTTACAGTTGTGCTTATAAGTTTACGTAGCCTCTGCGCATGTAAACTTATGAGCACAATAGTTGTGCTCATAAATTTACAAATTAGAAGGGAGGAGTTGTGCTGACAGTTGTGCTCATACGTTTACATATTAGGCTATGTAAACGTATGGGCACAACTGTTTATCACCATTCATAAGGAGTTGGTAGACATGCAGTCGTGCTCATATGTAGATGTAGGAGCACAACTACTACAACAACACGACACGTACTGTACCTGAGTTAGTGAGCGCGATGGCTTTTAGCATGACAAACTCCTCTCTGTCCACATTTAGAGCTCGGAAACGTCGGGCAAGTTGGCTGATTGCCGCATTTAGCTCCGTTAGGCCGGCAACACGAGACATTTCCTCGTCAAGGACAAAATCCTCGGCGAAGACCACCTCGTCTTCGCAGCCAAGCGAGCGGTACGCTACACCCAGCACCAGCACCTCCAGCCAAACGGACTGTAGCACAGACATCTGGTCTGCTAGCGAGAGAGACAAGAAGCCTGCGGGGGAATACAAAAAGCCAGTGTGAAGGTTCTGAATGTTAAGGAGGACAACTGGCAACGGTCCCTCATTTGAACAACAAGTACTGGCAAGCAGAGCTTTAGAGCGCCACATACTGAGATCCACTTGGTAAGAAACCCACCTCCGGCATACAGAATAGCTAACCCTTCTATGGCAGAACTTGCAGCACATTTACGGCTCCTCTAAAAAGGAGGTTGTTCTGATCGCCATCGTTTGGATGTTATTGAGCTAAATGATGCAGAATCGATGTTGTTGCAAGCAGTCTTCAACATGCATCTCTTACCCGGAATGTGTTTGGCCCAGCCAATGATCACAACCAGCTCACGGTCAGCAAGGTCACAAAGGGTCGTAAGTGTGCGCTGGGCTGTGTCAGGCTGGAGCGGGTCAGGCATTGCAAATAGCTTCTCTGGCTCAGCGACTAACAGGTGGGACACGATGATGTTTGAAGAACCTGTATCACAAAACACAAACAGGATGAGCTTTATAATTTAATCTATCATTCTGTGAGGGGACTAATTAGTCATTTTGAAATAACATTTCTAAAATTTGAAATTGATGAGTCAATTATTTGAAGCAGTCTTTATGAAGGCAACCATCCAAATGTAATCCTGATTGTGTTTCACTTTACAGAAAAAAAAAAGGACAAATATAGTACAGTAGGTGGCACTGTTTTAAAACAAATTCTGATGAGCTCTGCCACATTATGTTTCTTATTCAGATTGTTCAAGTCTACTCAATAGCTTTATGCTCCGTTGTAACACAAATTCCAACAGAAAAATGACAAACCCTTTTCGTTGTCCTTAGTCAGTGATAGTGGGACACTCTGGTATGTTGCATTCTCGACTTCTGGGCGCCTTTTGTACTTCTGCCGTCCACCTCGGACCCGATCAAGGCGAACTCCTGCATCAAGACACGTTAAAGAATGCTTTTAGCTGAGAACATACAAAGACATATTTAAAAAACAAAACAGAAAAAAAGATTACTAATGAAAAGCCACTTCTGGATTGGTGGACGTGTCGCTCACCCTCTTTCAGCATGCCCACTTTGAGGCACTTGGTGAAGCGGCATGCCTGGCAAGCCTTTCTGCGCCTTTTGGTGATCTCACACTCATTTGAAGCAGGACAGCTGTATTCAATGTTACCTTCACAAAAGAACAGAAAATGATGAGATGCATTTGGAGTCAATTCATCAACTAAACACTGCAACTGGGAAGTATTCACAGCTTTTTCCCCCCCACATTCTAAATTCTTTCTCACCTAATCATTATTCTTGAGACGTTTCCACTTTCCGCAGTTTTAACTGAAATTACTTGTGGTGTTAAATACAGTTTATTGGAAATTATTTGGAAAGACACACACCTGCCTTTATAAGGTCCCACCAGTTGGCAGTGCAGTGATCGGCAGCATAACATCAAAGTAATTGTCTGTGGACTGAGACGGGATTGTCTCAACTTCAAGGCACAGATCTGGTTTGGAACTACCAGGACTCTACCTAGATCTGACCCAGCCATCTAAATAGATCAACGGGTGGAGAATGAGAAGGGTCTTTTTCCAATGGGGGGCATCAGAGCTCCGGCATTCCTCTGTGAAGAGAGGAGTACCTTCCAGCAAGACAACCATCCCTGCATCAATCAGTCCTAGATGGTAGAGTTAGTATCCAGAAAGGCACTCCTTGATAAAAGGGCATAAGTCAGTCCGCCTAAAATTTGCTCAAAGGCACCTGAAGGTGAGACTAAATGATGTGGTCTGATGAGACAACAATTGAAGTCTTTTCAGTTAATTGTTGGCGATAACAAGGCACAATTTATTACTTGACCCAAACCATCCCTAAAATGAGTCACGGTTGTGGTAGCAGCATGCTGCTACGAGGATGTTTTTCAGCTATAGGAACTGGAAATGTATTCAGACTTGAGCAGGGTAAGAGCAACACAGCAAAGTACAGACACCCTGGACGAAAACCTGCAGAGAGTGTTTTTTAATTACTAGGGCGATGGGATGGTTCATCTTTCAGCAGGACAACAACCCTAACCAAAAACATCCAAGATATCTAAAGAGCAGCTTCAGGATGACTCAGAGTTGAGTGGCCCGGGCCAGAGCCCAGACTGGAATCAGATGGAACATAAACACTCCCCCCCCCCCCCATCCAACCTGATGGAAGATTTAGAAGAGTCCGAATGGCCCAAGTGTGCCATATTCAACACTTCTTACTCTATTTGCTATCGCAGATGTATTAACCTTGAATGAAGCAAAAACTGTGAATACTTAATTATGGACATCCGAATTGCTTCACTTTTCAACATAAATGGCAAACATCTTACAAAGAAAAAGTCTAATGTAGTCTTTATGTCATGTTGTACAAAATCTCGAGGGAAAACGTAACCAATTTTAGAGACTGTAAGAAAATATGGAAAAACGTAAGCACTGTGAAAACGCACTGGATGAACTGTATCCATGAGCAATTGTTATTTTAGGGTTCCTTTGCTTTATCTTTGTAGTAAAAGGGCACTGGAAAGTAAACTCAAGGTTTTAAAAATAGTCGTTTCTGTACTACAAAATAAAATGAAGACGCTACAACAAGGTCTATTTTTTGTTTGCCAAACAAAAAGGCAGAAAGGCAAATGCTGAATTTGTATGCAGATAAAGAAAGAAGAGAAATATTTGTTTTTTGTTTACGCATGGAAATAATCCCTCCATTTTTTTTTTAAATTAACAGCAGTGTGGTGATGGTGATAAGGGTCAGGCCTCTACTGTTCAAATGATGCATTGTAAAGGCTCCACACTTTAACCTTGAAAATTTGAGGCTAGAACTGCAATTCAAAAATATAACAATGAGTCAAACAAGGACGTTAAATTGTAAATGGTTTTTTGTACCACTTTCTACACCGTATGGTGCTCAAAACGTTTTACAATGCCCAAGTTAACTAAATGCATCATCATTCACCATTCATCACAAAAGATTTGTGTACTTTACACCAACTCTGACGTAGTATCTACCTCAGCTGTAATAATATGAATGACATCGCTTCAAATCAGGGAATATTTACAGAGAATTGTTGACAGTTGAGTAAACCGCTAAAATCTCCGCATCCATAGGTTAAGAACATCCAGTGCAAAGTAACAGTTGAATCATCTATATCCAGAGTTTCCTTTTCGTTTTTTTTTTTAATGAATCCGCTGTGGTCTGATACAAAATGGAAACATCCGTGGCTATGTTTACCCTCCATGGCATGATAGGTAACCTGCAAATGTTTTGACATATTCAGCCATCAAATAAACACCACCGTGTGTTTATGCAACATGAAAATGGCAAATATTAAGGTCTCCTGCAGGTTACTGCAGCGAGCATGAGTCTTACCTTTCATTTACAAAAACATTTGTGTCTTTGCTACTCAACATGCCAACACAAAAATAAATTAATAATCATGAACTGGAGAAAGCTGTTTTACAGCTCAAGCCATACCTTGAATGGTTCTCTTGAAGAAAGCTTTGCAAGCTTCGCACGAAGCCACGCCGTAGTGGTAGCCCGAAGCCACATCCCCGCAGACCAAACACAGCCTCTTGGGTAACGTGCTCAGGGCATACTTGCACCGACCGGCTCCATTTCCAGTGGATCCCTCGTCCGCTCCGTCTCCGCTCTCGTCTTTAAAGTGGCAGCGCAAGGCTGGCGTGTAGAGCGGCGGCGAATAGCGTTTAGCACCGTCTCCTCTGGTCTCTCCGCCTCCGCTTTGAGAGGAGTCGGAGGAGGCCCCGCCGGGACTGATCCGACCTCCCCCACCGCCCTCTGGACTGCTTGGTTCCGCCTTGATGTAGACATCTGACCGGCGATCCCTGGAAGACATGATGTCTGCAGGGCGAGAAAATATACAAAGTAAATAACAGTCCAAAGGTGTTTGGGGCAGCAGACAAAATAAAGCTTTGTGCGGCCCATCACTCTTGCAAATCTCCTTACGTGTCTTGTTTGTGGGTTGCGCAATAAAAAAAATATATATAGCAGAGGGAAAATTGAATTAGGATTGATATTAAAAAAAAAACCCGAATGACACAATTAAATCAATGTTATTACGCTGCAGTCCAATAGGTTAACTTTAACTTGACATTTTCATCATCATAAAGACGGCAGCCTTTGTGGTCAAAGTGTAAATGTTTCCCCAACAGCGGCGGCAGGACCGTGCCAATATCCGAGCGCTACTCTAGCCACATTAAACTGTTATACATTTCCCCATTGTGGGACTAATAAAGGATTATCTTCTCTCCCTCCAACTACACCGATCACTACTCAATTAATTCACCAAGAGTTGTCCCTAAAATATAAACAGCTACACAGAAAAGTCCGAGTTGCTTGTGTACGTTTGACCAGCTATTATTTTTAAGCCATGGGATAAACACATTGCAGCAGAATCCAAACCTTCCACACCTATTAAAACTGCTCTTTATTTAAGTATGACTAGTGTGAAGTCTTTGTCACTGGCATCTCCGTAAATTAAAATAGCCAAGGTGACTGGATGAAGGTCACGCGGCTCGTAAAGCAGGCTCGCGCTTCACTTTCCAGACGCATAACGAATGTTATAATGTGTAAGGCTGTAAGAGCGCTGCGGCAACAACGCTGAGCCCTACTCTCATTGTCTATCATATATGGGTGGAAAAGTTAAATGACAGCAAACATGCTTATGCAAATAAAGTACGTACTGTGTGTGTGATAAGGTTCAAAAGGACAATCCCTTAGCACAACCTGCCATTAAAATATTGCCAAACGAAATATGAAATAGATTGGCCCATATAAAAGAGTAAGTATTTTCCTGATGTGGTCCAATTGATTATTGTATGTTAATACTATACTGCCCATGAGTAGAGATTGAACAAAGCAAATACAATAAAGGGCTGATTTTTGTTTTCATTATAGTGTCGTACAGTTATATCCTTTCAACAGCTGAGTTAAAGTTACATCATTTTGAGTACTAACTTGTATTAGTTTTTAAAGTGGTGGTCAAATTCCAGGGACTTGGGCAAAGGACAAAACTGCCTGACAGCGGATGTAATAAAATCTAATGGACATACTTATCGGGGCAGGCAGGTGGGTTCCTATTTGTGTTATATTTGCAACAGCGACACACTATTCAATAGACTACAATGTCAAAGAAAGACAATAATGTTGCAAAAAGTATTAGATGCAGTTCAACCAAAGTTTTGACATTGGAATAAAATTGTGTTCAACACTATTTTAATTGGAACTATATTGCAGTATGCAAGGATGATGAGATGAGCATTCTGTGGACTAACTGACCTCGCTTGTTGTCAAGCAAAATACAGAAAATGAATGGATGGATGGATGGGGGATTTAGGACCGTTGGCACCCCATTGCTGACACTACTATCCCATGTCGGGTTGCTTATTACGTCAATACAGTTGGTGATAAGCCAAAGAGAAAACTAGTCATTCATAAAAATGATAAATGCACATGTAATGGTGGTGTGTCATCACCACACATAAATCACATGGACTTAGCTGGATGCTAAATCGCAACAAGCTCCAGGTAACATTCACAACTAACATGTATGTTGAACATTTATCACCCCAGCAATAAAGCCCCATTTGCTATTGCAACTTTGGTTGGAGTTTGCCCCCTTAAGACATGTGAATGCAGTCGAGAAGAGAGGATCACTGCAAACCTAAATATTTTAAAGTGGCTATGTCCCACCGAAATTGATTATTACAACCAAATGTGTCCAATCTGTTGCGATGCTTCATCTTGTGCAACGCTACACACGCCGACATCTGGTCGGCGAACAGCTTTCGTAGAAATTTAGAATCAAATGTAGCCGTCGACGTCAAGCACGTCTAGCTGTATTTGACCCGATATAAATCGGCTCACGTCGCTTTTAACTTGCCAGTTAAGCTACAATCGAATGCAGCAACATGTTAGCATTGGCTACTACATTAGCGAACCGTTTAAACGGGCAAGTTAGCTTCCCTTAGCTAACTAGCTAGCCGTTGCTAAGGGTTAAATCACAGTGACAAAGCTACATCCTCTTGGCTCGAGATTTATTTTGGTCATTAACCCAGACTAGGCTTCATCTTACCTGATCGGCGAGACTAGTGTGGCACTTAAGTCTCCCGGCTGCGTGGTAATTTAGTGCAGGTAAGAGTGAAAACCAGTAGTTTCCCCGGCTGCCTGCTACTAGCTCCAATGTTGCTATGTGCCAAAATACTAGCTGCTACCTCTCCCTGCCAAACAGCTGTTTGATCAACAAACACTTCCTGAAACTATTGCAGCAATCTGAATACAGCATACCATTAATTAAAAATAAATAAATAAATAATCACGGTCGACATGTGCAATTAACTTCCAAATGATTCACGACGTTAAAAAAACAACAATTTTACATCACTTTGAATGACTTGGATTTTACGTTGTATTCAAATTTTATTTACTAACGTGAAGACATCACTGAATATGGTTTTGCTGAGGGGAATGTTACATGGACACTAACTTTATAAATGATAAAATGTCAAACATTTCCCATAAAAATGCATTCACATAAAACAATGTGTCCAAACTATGGCCAGGGGACCATTTGCGGGCCCCATCCAAATTTCAGCAGCCCGCGGCATATACTAAAAATGACATTTGACATGGGCTGCAAAGCTTGTTAAAAAATAAACGTAGCAGTGGGCATATACTAAAAATGACATTTGACATGGGCTGCAAAGCTTGTTAAAAAATAAACGTAGCAGTGGGCAATGTGAGAAGTCAGAGAATAAAATAGAAAAGGTGCCACTGCTACAAACTAATTGGTATTTTTTTTCTAGATATGCAAAGGTGCAAATGAATTTCAACTAAAAATAATGACAGTAATGTGGTGAATAAAAATCCATTTCAAAAGCAAAAAATGTTTCTTCCACTTTCTGCTCTGTGTCAAGGTCTGATATACGAGCATCAAGGATTCTCAGGTAGCGGTTTAAAAAAAAAAAAGGTCAGCTTACTACAGTTTCTTCTTGTTGTGGTTCTGAATATGGGATATGGGATATGGTCACTGTTCATTGCAAGGGTGGATTTGGTTTAGTGAGATATAGGGCCGAGGACACCTCAAAAGGCCAAAATCTTGAAAATCCTAAACTATTTGCCTTTTCACCTTTTACACAACGCCGTTCTTTACACGATAGTTAAATCTAAAATAGAAATTGCTTGGTTCATTAATTTCAGTGTTTTTAATACATTAAAGTCAAAGAATTTCAAAGCAGCCCTTGCATCCTTACGTTGTGTGTGTATGTGTGTGCGTGCGTGCGTTAGTTTTTTGTATGTGGCCCTCAAATGAAATATGGCACTTTATGGACAGAAAGGTAGTGATGCCATGGATTCCCTGAGATCTCATAAGCACTAAGTGGGCAATCGACAGCCCTCAGGGAGGCATATTTGCATCAAATGATCCCCCAAAGAATGCCCCCCACCAATACTGTAGCATTTTTGTGCCAATTTTTTTTATTTTTGAGAACGAGACGGAGAGAATTTTCTGGCAACGCAAGCTAATGTTTCAGTACAAGAGATGGCTTAGTGTAATACTAATACTATTCAACATTTATCGAGTGGTCCGGCATGTGCTTTGACGCTGACACTTATTTGTACGGATAGCTGGGATTCCTATTATAGATTGTAGTACATGAACCAGGAGTTATTCATTTCAGCTGCCACAATTGCTGAGCATGTACATGCAATTTTTTTTAGTTAAGAAATCTGGCTTACACAGCCTACAATGAAATATAAAATTATGCAATATATCCTCATTACAACACAGGGGCAGCATACGACTGTGTCTTTATACTACAGAAATATGGGGCTGAAAGTGTTTGGACCACAAACAATGTAGACGGCAACCGAAAACAAATACCTTGCACAATCATTTACCAACAAACAAACCCGAAAGAGCACAATATGCCATAACAATGGGAACAACAATAGGAACCCCTCAACTGTGACTGAGTAATAAGTCACCCACTTTATCTGCTACAATGTGTTATCAACTTCAAAATATGGTGAATTGCATGTTATTAAGATATGAAAGGGCATTTACCTCTTTGCTGGATTGGAAGCCTATATACAGTATGTGATCCCCAGTGTCTGTTGTAGGTTGTCGACAGCTGCTATCAGGACACCTGGCAAAGTAAATGAAGGTTTGTACCGAATGTTAAAAAAAAAAAAACATGAGACAGAAATCATAAGTACAGTCTGTCAAGCCTCTTAGATAACACATGCACAACTTGAATCCTGTCACACACACGCACACAAAAAAAACAAAAAACAGCTATGACCGGAGGCAACTAAAGCATTGGTAAATGCAAAAGAATGTCACTATTTCATCACTGAAATTTAGAACATGCTGGATGTATTCAGATTTATGGACAAGACTCAACAAACCGCGCCCCTTTGTGCTGCGTGATATACTCCAAAGGTCAAAGTCACAGGAATGCTTCAAGGACAGACAGTAAAGCCCAACACCTTGTCTTTCACTCATACGAAGTTGGGAGCTGAAGTTTGCGCATAGCTTTGTCAATCATTACAGAACATACTTAATTGGTAGTGCTAATGCCAAAATAAACTGTCACACATACTGTCAGTTCATTTATTTAAATCTCACGTGCAGAAGACTTAGAATGCTGACATACTTTAAATGCTCTGTGTGTAAAGTACAATTATCCTTCAGGTGAGACTTTGAAATCGACTTGGCGTGCTAGTGTCAGTGTCTGTGATTATGCATCAAATAAGTGCACTTAGGTCATGTAGAGGTTTGTTGGATTTACGTATGCTGTGCACCGTGCAGCCACCAAGAACTGCACCCAGGGGTGACCTTGCCTACTGATCTCGAACCGGTGAAAGGTTAATTGCCAAAGTAGATTACGCCTTCAGATCAGTGATGTCAATCCTAGACCAGCAGGCTTGGTTACATTCAGAGGTCAGTGTGTTGAGACAGGAAGTCCATTAACTTGGAACATTTCTTGAAGTCGGACCCTCAACTGTGGTCTGTTGGAGAAGCGGGCAGTGCGTGCAGTACATGGCCCGCTGCATCTTTTAGGCACCTCAACCTTAATTAAACCAAATGGATACATATTTTGTCCTTGTACTTGTACGTCTTTGTTTAAATATTTCATCAAAGACATTAGGGCTTGGTTGTAAAACTTTAAGGCCTTTAATGACGTCTACAAGTTGTGCTTTAGTGCACAGGCAGTAAATTATAAACGGAAAGACAACTAAATGATCAATTCCCCAGCGGCTCGTGGCCCCTACCCCCAATAACGTGACCACGCCAACTTCACTCTGCCCAGCGTGCATACAAATCAAGGTACTGTACCGTCGAATACAAATGACAGCACATGCATAACTAACCGAAAATCACAAATACATACTGTATTTCGATTCTCGCTGTTTAGTCTGATACTTACCAGGAACAACAGAAACCGGGTTTTATATGTGGGTCCAGGCAGGTTTTGGGACGAGCAAGTCCGCCGTCTCTTTGAACGGTTTGGCGGCGCTGTTGAAGCAATATCGTGCTTGTCACACCTGACGGTGACTTGACGGAGGAATTTTGGATGTCATCTACCGCCGAAACGGTCTTCTTCGCCTGCTCGGTACCAGACTGGTATTAAAATCCTCGCCTTCGACTCCCACAGCTGAAGCTGTCTTGACACAGTCCGCTTTAAAATAAGGAAATACTGCATCCTGTTATGTCAAGTTCAAAATAAAATCCTATGGACGCTTGTCGCTAAACTTTTTGGTTTCCTCAGCTTGGCAACGTCCACCCTGGAAATGTGATATTTAAATATTGATTTATATTGTACATACATTTGTATTAACTAGCGATTCATGCAACCACAATTGCAACGCGTTGGCTTTTTATTTTGATGAATGTAACGTCAACTTCCGGTATTACTGTTTTGTTTTCACTAACTTGGTCTAACACAGTGACGTCAGACCCTGTCCCGTGCCTCGGTTCTCGGTTACGTACGTACGTATCATCCGCTAGCGTCATCGACTTCATAACGAGGGCAGGCAACTCCTGCAGGAAATTTTATAGGAAGTAAAAATACATTTAAGACAGCGAGGTACTTTCAGCTTCGTTTTCCTTATATGTACGTAGTTCTCTTAACTTTTAATTAACCACCACAGTATAGCAACATATGCAAAATACGTGTACTTCCTGATTATGACACATTACTATGAACTGTCTACCTCACGCTTTTTCTTGGATTAAGAGCATTTATGGAAACAAGTCGGTCACTAACAAAAATTAGAATACATAGTTTGCATTACAAGTATGTCATTCGCATCAGTTGGTAGGCTATTTTTTTTAAACATGTTGTCTCAAGAACCGAAACAGATAATGGCACTATTGTTCATTTTATGAATAAAATAAAACAAACAAAAAAAGTCGTATCTCGAAAAAGACAATCCAGGATATTGTATGTCATTTAGCCTTTAGCGTGTTACTAACTAACCCCCTCTCTCTGAACAGCAGTTGCGTCAAAGGTGCGCCTCGTTGTGGTCACGCGTGAAATGGGTTGCGGGTGCAGGATGGTCGCAGCGCGCGCACGTAGAGGGGAAAAGCGGACGGCGGTGTCATTGCGACCTTGAATCAAGGTCATTGAGTCTCTACTGCAGACACTGCAATTCTGCGGGACTGCATCGTGCTGGTGCAGTGTGCATTCTAAACCCTGCAAAACCAGGTCCTGCTACCGGCTTTATAGAATTACTTGAAATCTGCTGAAAATGTAACGATTTCATTACACATTACATTACACAATATATCTCGTCACAATATGCTTTTGAACTACTGTGAATGCCAGCTGGGGGTCCGTGTGGTGCCTCTTACAGTAGGTCCTGACCTTAGACAGGTGCCAGCTGATTGACTACATAAATACCAAGACGACATTGTACAGGAAAAGCACACCACTGCATCAGTGAGTCATAATAGCAGCAGTGAATGCGTCTCACAGTTACACATTTGATGAGAGTAGGCTATACAAATTGTTATTTGCTTAAAGGGTTTAAGGTACTGCAGTAGGCGACGACACAAGTAAACCAGAACACGAGAAGATAAGGCTCAGTGTTGTTCAATTATTAAACGTTTAGCTGCTGATTAGAATGCGTTTACATGAGCTAACGTGTCACTTCACTGCAATGACCCACACTGCAATGTCATTAAGAGATTTGGAGTTGATCTTGATTTGAACAGTTTATTCGTTTAAAAAAATGCAGTAGCCCCATATGATGCAAATTGACAGTAGATCATCTCTGCTTAACTGAGGATTTGTTTGAAATCATATACACATTACGACAGCATATTTTCGTTTTAACTGCAGGTCAGAAGACGTGGGACTACCAGACGAGTTAGTATTCTCCCTCTGTTGGCAGCAGCGGGGACTGTGCAGCGTTCGCGTTCGTGGCATTCATTTGGTGCGTGTGCGCGCGCGTGCGCGCGCTTGTCCTCCAGTAAAAGGTCACCCACTGCCAGCGCACATCATCACAGCCTGCTGACTTCCTGATCGCCATGCCAGAAGGCTGCCTGTCATCTTTATACATGCTACAGTAAACTGTCCCATTTGCACGGAGAGGGAGGGAGGGAGGGGGGGGGGGGGGGGGGTCAATCTGCATACTTCTTATTCAGCAACATGGCAGCAAATGAAGATGAGATTCATTTATGTGCATTTGTCGCCTGTATTTGGGGGTAATATACACTCACTTGCATAGATAGTTGGGGGGAAAATAATAATAAATAATTTTCAGGAGAGATGGGTAAGCATTTATGATGTGTTTTATGATCAGGATGTACCAATTAGAAGAAGAAAAAATTGCCATTAATTTCATGCAATTTTAAGGAAAAGTGCTATATTGGTATAAACTGTAACTTTAAAAGTACTGTCATTGTTTTTGTGGGGTAAATTTTATGCATCAAAAGTATTCGTGGTAGTGTTGAGTACCTGTACGCCGGGATATCATCAGACACAACAATGATAATTTATAATAAAGTAAGAAATTATCTCCTTGCATTCAGAATAAAGTGAGGACCAACATAAAACCAAGACGTGTTTTAGTTTTGGGTGTTCCCTGTTGGGGTTTAAGAAAAAAAAAAGAAGTATTTTTCAGTTATTAATTGATTTGTTCATAAAGGTGTTTGTTTTCTTTACTGTGTTTTGCATGGAGGCAAATTAAACTATTCATAACATTCTATCAAAACTTTCCAAAATAACTCCACAATTGATCGAGCTCCTTGCTTTTATTAACACCCCCCCCCCCCCCCCTCACACACACACACACACACACCTCACTTCCTGTCATTGTGTATCTCCAGGCAAGCGGATTGTGTTCTTTTCCAGGCCGCGTTTCACCTGTCTGCAATCATCATCACATGCACCTCTTGTGTATATTTAGTCTGTGTGCTCCCTCCTGTCCCCGCCACGTTTAAGTTTGAGCAATTTATTCTTGGCTGCTAGCGTCTTGTCTGTTTGCCAAGCTCCTCTGGAGTTGTCTGTTCATTGATACTGCATTGTTCTGAGTCTTTTGAGTCCACCAATGCGCGAGTGCTTCTTGTCAGTATGTGCGCTATTCCAGTCTTGCAGCTTGGCCTTAATTTGTCCTCACCAGTATATACGATGTGGACCAAAGTATTGGGACAGCTAGCCGATGATCAAGTTATGAGCTAGGTATCTGCAATTTCATCTCTGGAGCATTTTGGGAGAGTACGTGAGAAATAGTCACAGTCCACCAGTACATGCAGTCCAGTTGACATTAATCAGCAATGTCATCATGAACTTTGTTTTCACAGTAAACAGTGTAAAACACAGTGGTTGTATTTTATTCTGAAAGGACGTACAGTAAACGGAGTGCATTAACATTGGTGCATAAGGTCGTCAAAATACAAATATTTTCTTTTGTAGTCCTTTTAAAAGTTGTGAACAACTCCACAAACGTACAACAGTAGCACTTAAACAGTGTTGGCAGGCAAATGTCTGAGGTCAGCACCACCAAAACAGCATGTATGCTATGGTTTTTGGTTTGTCTTTCCTGATTTTGTATTATTTTTTTGTTGTTGCATTGTTTCGGATGGTATAATAAATAATGATTAGAAACAAATTGACAGAAACGTAATCATTTCTCAGCCCAGCAGAGGGCAGCAATTACACAGACAGCAAGCAAAGGCATCGTTTTAACATTAAGGCTTTCGTGCTAAAGTAAAAAGCATCATCTGCAAACTTCATGCAGCCAAAGCTTGTGCAACTCTTCACTTTCACGTGCCTGCGAGTTTGCAATACATATAAACAAATTGTTTTGATCACCCTTTTTGCTTTAATATATCCCTTCATTAGTCCCACAGTGGAGGGATCGTTATGTCCTTTCTTGTGCTAGCAACATGGTCTCAAATCTGTTTTATACTTTAGGCTTCAGTGGTATATTTGGAACTGGATTCGGGGTTCCATTGTGCTCATTCACGTCAAGACTAGATCGTTTTTTTCGATCGCTTTTGGGGCTCTCCTGTGGGACGGGCCTCCTGTGGCGCCTCCTTTTGTGAGGTTGGAGGTGTTTAGGATTTGGCGGTTCGGAATCCAATTTAGTATCTAAATGTAAATTACCGCTATGAGCATCAGATGACTCATCAATGTATGCTAGGTTCTCCCCAAAAAAGTCAAGAGGTTGAGAAAAGAGGGCATCCTCCTTTTCTTCAGGCACCTGCTCGGGTTGGGTGGTCTCAGATTCAGTCTCGGACTCACTGGAGGATGTATAAGAGGAGTACGATTCTGAATCAGTTTCACTCTCATTCTGATCTTCTCCCTCGGGAGGAGCAGAAGCACCATGACCGTGTCTGCCACCACGATGGCGCCGCCTTCGCCGGCGTCGTCTAAAAGGGTCATCAATTTTTCCCGAGATCCGAAAATCCATATTCTGGATGTTTTGTGTCCAGTCAGTGGCATGGGCTCGCAGTTCATCCATCTACGACAGGAGCACAAAAATCATCAACGATGGAAAGTGCTAGAATGCTAAAACCAACAGGAAGGAATTACAACCTCAGCTCTGGTCTTCTTAGAGAGAACTCGAAGCCAGTTTCCAATCATTGACAGGATGGATGCAAAGTAGGCAAGACCCAGCAAGATCCAGAACCACACTAAAGGCTTGTACCAGTGGTCACTGCCTTCCAGCCCCGAATCCCCTTTCAGAGGAGTATCAGCGGATTAAGTCAACACTCGCATTCAACCTTGACTTCCATGAAGCGTGAATGCAAATTTAGGACAGAAAACACCAATAGAGCAGATGGGACAATCTTTATCTTAGACTAGGAAAAAAAACACAAATCATTTACTGGTTAAATCAACGTTCTCTAAGCAAAGTGAAATGAATGCATTCGTATTTATAGTCGACTCGTGAAAGCTTTACCAGCCCATTAGCATCAGATCAATAAGGTCAGAGATAAAGCGATAAAACGGGTTGATTTTGCTGCTTAATCCATATTCCACAAACGCAATATCAACACCGTGTTTAGACTAGTGATGCTGCATAGAACACATTATTGTAAAGACAATTTTTGGGTTGACTTCCCATTTAACTCATTTACTGCCATTGACGCCTATAAACGTAAAAAATTAATTTAAACTATAACTATGACTAAACTAACTTTTTTCCCACTTTTGTTAACAAGAGTATGGAAACCGAGACTTTTTTTTTAAATAATTGTAAAAAAAAAATTATAAAAAACAAAAAAAACAAAGAATTTTAAAAATTAGGAGCGTCAGGCGATTCATTTTTTAAAATTGTAATTAATCGCATGACTTCGATAGTTAACTCACAATTAATCACAAATTTTATATCTGTTCTAAATGTACAATATTTTTTTCTTAGGTTTTCATACTCTTGTTAACAAAAGTGGAAAAAAATGTTAAACTAATAGAAATAGTTCAAATACATTTTGACGTCTATAGCCGTCGATGGCAGTGAATGAGTTAACTAGTGTTGGGAAAATGAAACTTACTCCTCTAGTTGGAATAAAGGTTCATGTTAATTTATTCAATTTCCACTGCATCTTTAAACCAAAAGCACCATCTAGAGCAATAAAAAAAAAAGTGGTTCATGAAGCTTCACTGAGATTCTGTCACTCACAATATGCAGATTGAGATCAGGAAATACCAGATTATTTACAGGTCTCACAAAATGTGAACGTCCCAGTGTAGTTTACCTGCCACATAGTCCCCAAACCCCACCGTTGTCAAGGTGATGACGACAAAATACGCAGACTCCAGCAGGGTCCAACCTTCCACCTTTTGGAAAACCAGAATTGGCACGGCAACAAACAGCAGGCAGCCCAACAGGATGGACAAGATGGCAGAAATCACTCGCACAATGGTTTGACTGATGCGCCATTTCTGAAAACAGAGTGCAGCGGGGTCAAACAAAACCAACACAGTAGTGGAGTGAAGTTCCATTTGGGCTCTGACCAGGAAGAGTTTCTCGATTTTGGCAACGGTTTTCCTCAAGCCGGTACCCAGATGGTCTCCAACTCCAGCAAGAAGGATACCGAAGAACGGAATTCCAACCAAGGCGTAGAAAATACAAAACAGTTGACCGCCTTCTGTTTTCGGTGAGATGTTTCCAAAACCTGGATATGTAAAATCAGAATACTGTAAATCTATATGTTGCCATGTAAGACGTGTCTCGCAGCCTTTGCAGTAGCACACCCACCAATCGTCGTAATGATTGTCCCGGAGAAAAAAAAGGCGCTGGCCAGATTCCACTGGCTGACAAATGTGGCGTTACTGCTCGGATCCACACCTGCACCGATTGCCTCCGCCACCTCCTGGTATGGAATTGTGGAAGAATGGACATTACAACCCCACACATTATTCCATCGCCAGACAATCCCGTTTCTATTAATTGTCGAGCAAAAAAATTACCGCATCATTATGAGTAAATGCAGCTGCCGCTGACAAAATAATCACATTCTCTGATCAAATTATTTGTTTGAATCCAGAAATGACGTTGATGAATTTCTCACTCGGCAAACATCATTACTCATAATGAACTACACATTTCTGATTACAGTGTGTGTTTGCACATTGTGTACGATGTGTCTTAATGGGCTCAGCAGTTTTTCCACAGGAGGCCATTTTGAAAAACATGATGTTATAAAATTGCCGTTATATTATCTGTAGGCGTTCTCGAACTTTTGGCGTGAACAGCCCCTATCAAAATCCGCTTCCCATTTAAACAAAACTGCCATGTGTACTTCTAAATGCCATATAATATTTTGAGAAAAAGTTTAAAACGGTACAATATCAATTATATATATATATATATATATATATATATATATATATATATATATATATATATATATATATATATATATATATATATATATATATATATATATATATATATATATATATTGTAGGTACAGATTCCAATGATTGCATCACTTTTCTCTCCTCAGTACTATTTTTCTTAGAATGTCTTTTGCATTGTGTGTGTATGTAAATGGACATGTAATGCATGATGCCACAAACCAATGTGGTGTGGCCACATTGACTTGGACTTCTTCCGGTCACTTTGCCATTGCTGAACACAACCGAGAACTTCTGAATGCTGGACTGGTGCAACTAGGGTGTGTCATTATATTTTATTAATAAGTTGTCAATCTTATGTTTATTTTTGGTCGGTTGGAGGGATAGTCGACTTCTTTGTTATCCATTTGGAAAACCTACTTGAAGATTGAAATTAATTAACATTACATTCATGGGATGTGAGTTATGAAGCAAAATCCAGCCGTTTTTATCCATCTCAGGGGGTGGCCATTTTGTCACTTGCTGTCGACTGAAGATGACATCACAGTTGCTTAATGCGCAACTGCGTTGTCATTTTCAGTTGACAACAAGTGGCAAAATGGCCGCCTTCTGATATTAACTAACTAACTAACTAACTAACTAACGCATTATTAACCAGAATACCATATTTATTATTTTGGTCTTTTAACTCATTCACTGCCATTGACGGCTATAGACGTCAAAAATTAATTTGAACTATTTCTATTAATTTCAAATTTTTTTCCACTTTTGTTGACAAGAGTATGAAAACCTAGAATTTTTTTTATTGTACATTTAGAACAGATGTAAAATTTGTGATTAATCTTGAGGTTAAATAATTAAGTCATTAAACAAAAAGGAAAATATAAAAAAATTAGAGGCGTTAGACGATTTTTTTTTTTAATTGTAATTAATCGCATGACTTCAATAGTTAACTCATGACTAATCACATTTTATGTCTGTTCTAAATGTACAATAATTTTTTTCTAGGTTTTCATACTCTTGTCAACAAACGTGGAAACAAATTTGAAACTTATAGAAATAGTTCAAATGAATTTTTGACGTCTATAGCCGTCAATGGCAGTGAATGAGTTAAAAGACCAAAATATGGTTTCAAGTCCAATAAAGGACTACATTTCCAGCAATACATATAAGAAAATATAGTGTGAGAAGATCTGCACTACCTCAATGAGAGCTTGCAGGTTCTCAGGGCCAACACAGGTGAAGTTGATGAGGAACTCCTGACACGTCCCCTGCAGCTGCCTATGCTTGCCTTCTTCTAGCGGCGCCTCCAAAGCCCGGAACACAACAGCACCCAGCACCAAATAGAGCAGCACCCCTGTGAGGATGGCAAGCACAGTGGAGCAGCGCATGGCTGCACTTCCAGTCACTTCAAAGGGGGGCGGCGTTTTTCCTCTGACGGGGTCTGTGTTGTTGTGTCCCGGGTCCCAGCTGCTGCCGCTGAAAGAGCCCCAAAAAGATGCAAAATCATCTGCCAAACGTCTGACGTGCTGCTCAAATGAGCAACCAGATGTGATCAATAACAAACAAAGACTGTTGCAGCTATTCAAACCTGTTCTTGCGGCCACGCCTTCTCCTTTTCCAGTCTTTCTTTTCACCAGGCCTAAGGATGGATTCCCTCGATCCGTAACCACTGGGGAGCCCATCCACATCACACTCGGTTGGAAGGGACACTACGCACAGACAAAAGGGATTTTGAATGAGAGAGAAAAATACCGACCTTTGAGAGAAAATAACGCTCAATTTTCATATGCACAGTCCGAAAGGCAATGATATAATAGCATGTTTATCATTGTACATTGGACAAAACATTAAAATAAAGCACTCATCCACTGTACCGCCCCAAGTGAAAGAATATTACACTAGTTGAGTTCCAAATGACTGCAAACTAATAATATATATTTTTTAAAGCCTATTGTTAACTACTAACGCTGTCAATACAAAGTCTTATGGGGGAAGTCAACCCAAATATTTTATTTTCAATAATATGTTCAATGTGGCCCCCCTAGTCAAAACACGGCATTCTGATTATTAACTCATTCACTGCCATTGACGGTTATAAACGTCAAATATTCATTTGAACTATTTCTATTAGTTTAACACTTGCTTACCTTTTGTTAACAAGAGTATGAAAACCTACAATTTTTTAATTGTACTTTTAGAACAGATATAAAATTTGTGGTTAATCGTGATTTAACTCATGAAGTCATGCAATTAATTACGATTAAAAAAATGTAATCGTCTGACGCTCCTAATTTTTTATAATCTTTTTTTTAATCGCATCAGGCGATTACATTTTTTAATTGTAATTAATCGCATGACTGCAATCGTTAACTCCCGATTAAGCATACATTTTATCTCTTCTAGATGTACATTTTTTTCTTTCTAGGTTTTCATACTCATTTTAACAAAAATGGAAAAATATGTTAAACTAATAGAAATAGTTCAAATATTTTTTTTACGTCAATGGCAGTGAGCGAGTTAATATTGCAATTCATATAGCAACAATATTAAGCCACTGTGACGTCATTTACAGTCGACAGCAGCAAGTGACAAAATGGCCGCCTCCAGAGATGGATAAAAACAGGTAGATGTTGCTGCTTAATTCAAATTCCACGAACACAATATTAATCAGAATTCAGTGTTAAGACAAATGGGGCTGCAAAGAACATATTGTCAAGATTTTCTTTTTTTTTTTATTGACTTCCTCCTGAGCTTCTTTTGTCTTCCTCATTTGAATGTGCATTGCATAATAGAGAGATCAACAGACTTTAGCTGGAGTTAATAAAATTAAGTCAAACTCTTAAAAACGCACCGTCGTCTTTTGTTGTGAACCTTGAACCATGATCATATTTTTAGAGTTTAGAGAATGCATGTGCATGTCTAAAAGAAGAAGAATTCAATCATATCCTGAACACCTTTGAAGACAGACACTCTTTAGCCTGTAGCTAGCTCTCTTAGCCTATTAGCATCAATACAATAAATGGAAAATAAACAAATTACAGCAAAAAAAGTTATCACACTGCTCACACTGCCACAGAGCTTTATGACATGTCATCGGCGCGATTCTAGCATAACATTCTTGCAAATGGCCGAAACATCCAAAATGTTTTTAACAGCAACAAATATGCGAATACAATCCAGTGATACAATGACATTAAACACCACCCGACAAAGGAAATTACAATGAGGCTCGTAGTGTGTGCCAATAGCGCTGCAGATGTTGCTGATGCAGCTGCATGCAAGCCATGGCTGTAATAATCCTTTCTTAACACTTGAGGGGGGGTTTGGGGGGGGGGGGTCCCATAATGTGCTCGGTACACTGCTTCACGTGCACCTACCTTCAAAATGAAGAATAATAAGCCAGTGTTGCAGTCGCCTCATGCAGCAATGAAGTGATGAGTTGAGGCGGGCACATATGGGGTGGGTGCCTGCGCAGACAGCGTGAGCGTGCGTGTGGGAGTGTGTGTGTGTGCGTGTGTGGGCGTGAGAGGAGGCAGGCTGTTGCTGAGCACACAAGGGAGGAGAAAATACTCAATCAAGCTGACATTATGAGGGTGATGAGGGAGTAAAGTGAAAGAGGGGGGGAAAAAGCACCACACATGTTCCTGCGCGAGGCCGTGTCGGAATGGACGTCGCATCATGTGGTCATGGCCGTCATTGCAGTATTTGCGCGGGATCGATGCAGAGATTCATTGAGGTCGCATCCGTGCCGACTGGGGAGCAAACTCAGCCTCTCCCGTCTCAATAGCCTCACGTACTGCTTGACAGAAGTGCTGTAGTCGTGTGTGTGTGTGTGTGTGTTAATAGCGTACAGTAATGGGATCCTGACAATTTGTATCAATTGTAGACAAATCCAATCTTTTACAACTCATAAATTTGCCTAGGGATGGGCAACATTATGAAAGTGCTTCCCTTACATCTGATTCGTTTTGAATTGTAGTATCATCATTCACCACTAGATGGCAGACATCACTTAGTAGCTCTTCCGTCTGTTTATCTCTATTAAAGAAGAAAGGTGTTCGTACTGAGCACTGATCTGTATATAATACTGGATAATTTGTAAAGCTATTCATATTAGCCTAGCACTTGTTTGTAAGAAGAAAAAAAACATGGTCCCTTTGGTGTTTCGAACCATGTATGTACTTTTTCTAACCATAAATAGTAGGGGTGTGAATTGCCACGATTCATAGGTCATGATTCGATTCGATGAATCCCGATGCGAATCTATAAATTGATTATTGCAAAAAAAAATTTTTTACTCAAATTAAGAAAATACTAATCAATAAACTTGTACATGTACACTGTAAGATTTGTAAGAAAATTTATTTATTGATCTGAAAATTCAGGCTTCCAACTGAGCCACTGCATTTAACAAACAGGTTTCAGTCTGTTTCATGTTTGAACAGCACTGAAATAAAATATTAAGGCTTAATGTTCCATTAATATAACATTCTTCCATGCTTAATGTGTTAATCCTAACCCTACGACGTAAGACGTTTTGTTGAATATTCCCATGAAAAAAATTGATGTTTAAAAATGGATTTGGCCGCATATCGAATCGATTCGAGAATCGCGCGCTTTAATATCGCGATATATTGCAGAATCGATTTTTTCTAACACAAAAGATACATTGGAGAACAAAATGGACTCATACACTACTTACTCTGTGGTTAACAACCAGTAGGCTATTAATGAGGACGCCTGGGACGGCCTTTTTCGAGAGCCTCGTTTATCAGCATGCAAGGTAAGGTAATCAAATCCAATACTAGGCAAGCGATACATTTTCTCATTTCAGACAAAAGAAGCTTGCAACGCAAGATTGTGATGACCGTGGACAATTTTTCCCACTGAAGCGTAAAAAGTGGCTCAATCTCAATTTCGTAATGTTGCACGTAATTCAGATTTTATGGAGTCAGGCAAGGGCCAACTGGTGCCGTTTAAACAAGAGCTGGAGACACCCATGGAAGTGACATCATGCACTGTGGCAACTCTGTAGTCCTTTTTACAAGAAAGGTCTTGGAGTGAGATTGTGGGTTGGGGGCTTACCGGTAAATCAGGCTCAGTACCCGTGAAGTAAGGGAAGAACTGGAGGCAGTCAATGAATGTACAGTGAACCCACTCAATGATAGGGGCAACTTTAGGGTGTAATCAGTGCCATGAATCCTGAACCAATAGGCAGGCAGTTTTATTCTGTTAGTAACAAAATAAGACGCAGGCTAATTAAACCAAATTAACTCTTAAAAGCCGACAACAAACACGTGTAAGTATGCCATAACATGGAAGCTAATCAATATATTTTTGCCAAAACGAAACCCACCAACTGACTACAAAATAGTCCCTCGGTTCCAACATGTCATAATGTACGCACAAAATACACATTTGTGAGTTTTCATTCCACATCCAATCATTCCCATGAACAACTTGGATTTCTGTAAGCAAATGGTGCACGCCCATTAACAGAAGCTGCAAGTCGAAAAATGTCATTTCAAAATGCCTAAAATCAAATCATATCTAGCTCTGTCCATCGTCTTCAGCCTCAGCTTCTACCGCCACCTTAACGGTTCTGGAAAAGGAGCACTTGATTTGTTGCCCAGCTGTCCAGTGCAGCGGCCACAGCTACTTCATGACCACAAATTTGTATTTTGTGTGCACATTATACCCACTTTGTGGCCACACGAGCACACAATTCATTCCTCCCCGTGTCAAGCATAGGTGTCCGTAAACATCATCTCCGGTGCTAGCGCAGAGCGAGGAACGACAGAAAGAAAGAGAAAATGCAACAAAAAAAAAAAAAGGAAAGAAATTTGATTTTTGAAAATTCTATTAAAAAAATAAAGCTAAATATAAAATGTAAAAGAGATATGTTTAATAGTATTAATTACAGCAATGAATTAAATGAATAAATTAGATTAAATATTTTGTAAACTAGAACCACATTATATCGTCATTTGAAAACCTCTCGGGCGGTGTTAAACCAACGTGAGGGTTTACGGTCACTGTAAAAGCAAAATTGTATTTAGGATGTCAATGTTACGCCCGGTGAGCATCGCTCTTATTGTGAAAATGAATTGGCGATGAAAGCACATAAATGTGATAACATATTGTACGTAAAGACAGAACGCAAAAAAACGAGGTCTGCAAATGTTTTCGAGTACAGCACTGCAGTTGTAAAACGTGATTTATGATGAACTCCATCCTGGCACAATACTTTGTTTAAATTGGATTTATTTCATGCACTCAACAGATCAAGTGCAAGACAAATACATTTATCTCCTCGAGTTCAGTCTGCATTTGAGTGACTGTCTGTCTCTACATCTTCTCACAAAGACTGAACACAGTCCATATGCAGTGAAACAGCTTAATTGAAATAGAAAATTAGATTAGTAGAAATACTGCAGGAAAAAAACAGCAAGATCTTATAAACTGTTTTATAAAGATCCCTTTTCACAGTCATAAATTCTTCATATTTTTCCATTAGTACACATTAAAGAATTGTAAAAAAACAAACAAAAAAAACCTTACTTGTCAATGTTTTAGCTTCGGCTCCACTCGTGCTTAAAATCCATCCAGTGAAGAGGAAATGGTAATGATGCTCAAACACCTGTGAAGAAGCTAAACAGGAATTAAAAAAAAAAAAACAACTCAAATTGTTAGTTGAAGCATGACATTTACTAAGGAAGATGGTGGTAAATAAGAGGCAGTGGGAGGGAGGCCCTGACGAGCATGCAATTATCAGCACTTTATTTTCAATTAAGACATCAACTGTACGCTCTCCTTTCGATCATTTTTGATGATGCAGACTTCTTGAGGCTGAAAATGGATTGGTTAGCAAACGTCTGCATCTTTGCCGATTTAAGTGAAGGTGCACTAAGAAAAAAATAAAAATAAAAGCATGAAGAGACCATTTTCCTGGAGTATTGAGTTACAAAACTGGATACTAATTTTGGGATTAAAAAAAGAAAAAAAATGAGCTTTTCTCTGCGCCAACAAAAAACCTCTGAAATTAAGTAGTCTCCCCTCTACATTTTAAAGATAAACAATAAAGGCTTATGCAGGAGCATATTATTCTATTGAGTTTAAATATTAGTCACTCTATAATTAAGAAACTGAAGCGCACGTTTGACATATTGCTAATATTTATTGCAAGACTATTAGTGCACAAAATAGGCATATATGTGTGTGTGTGTGTGGGGGGGGGGGGGCTTGGTTGCATTAGAAAGACTGGTCTACATTACACCTCAGCATCGATCTCCAGAGAAAACCACTTTACGGTTTAATACAATTCCTCCAGCCGCCAAAAAGCTTTTACACACAGGACGTCAACATGAGAGTTTAAAGGGAGAAAAATACTGGAAGCGTGAATAATTCTACATATTTCTTGTAAGCAATTTAGCAGAGGAATGATTAGGATTATTCATTTACTGTAAGTAGCTTCATATAACTCAAATCAAGAACGAAACTTTCAAATGTTCACGTTTCCATTTATTGGCAATAGTAAGCCACATCTTTTGCATGAACACAGGGAATATAACGCCATAGGAAACCTATTGAGATGAATTATTATAAGTCTTTTTACATTTACATCTTTTTCGGGTCAAAATTGTCGCGTGAAAAAAGCTGCTTCTTCTTCTTCTTTTTTAAATGAAATTATTTGTAAGTTTATTTTTTATTTTTTTTACTGTATTAAGCATGAGCACAATATCCACTAACAATCACAGTTACAAACCATTTAAATGTATTTAAAATAGTTCAAGAAAAAGTTCTCAAAGTTATTGCATGTTGCCATTGTTACTTTATCATGTCAAGTTTAAAAAGGCTGATATACTTCTTTAACAACCTAGTAAATGTGAAGCTTCCAAAGCTTTAAAAAAAAAAAGTGTTCATCACTGTGTAAAGAAATTAGCATAGCAGTAAAACACCAAATTTTAAAACTTGACACCCGAAAAACACAGAAAACATCAGCTGGAAAATACAAGTTGACCTGCAGAAACATTTCACTTGATCGTTGCTGGTGAAACACTTCCATTACGATGACGTTTACATCTAAATGATGGCAAAGTGACATCGTCTTGGCCGCAAGTGTGGAAGACGGCAGCTGCGCCTCCTGATCAGTACAGTTTGATCATGCTCTCCCTGGACTTGCCCACTCCGACCCACTTCACTGAAACGACAGGGAACGAAAGGTCACTTTGCATTCGTGCGCTTGACCGATCGTCTTGGCCACGGAACGCTTGAGAGTGCATCGGCGCCCGCGGCTCTCCTTTCCCGACACAGAATGAGATTTTACTAACCCGGCACTTGCAGGAAGGTCTCAATGAAACGAATGTAGTTCTGCGCCTCCGTCGGCAGCTCGGCAAAGCTGCGAGCCGCCTCGGTGCTGCGGCACCACCCGGGGAAGGTCTTGTACTCCACGGTGACGCGCGTCAGAACGTCCATGTTTGCTGCACCGTGACCAAAAAACATCCACGTTTATAAAAAAGGGCATGCCTTCACATGCAGGGCAACCTGAATGCACCGCGTTGCTTGTAAAGCAAGCACGTAAATGTCGAGTGTGCCTTAAGCTCTAGTGACAGTTGGGAGTTTACTGTCAAACTAAATTCACAAAAAAAAACAATTACACAAATTGTGTATTCAAATACAAGACATACTTTACATTTTAGAAGTAACGCCGTACGCTACTGGCAGGCTAACAGAAAATTAGCCAAATTAGCAAGACGTACTTCATTTTAGAAATATCACCAGCGCCAATACTATAGTTAATTTAAAACCCCATTGACAGGCTAATAAAAACTTAGCATTGAATTCTGGGAAAATGTTCCTTCAAATAATGAATACTCACAAATGAATGCTGGAGATAAACATACAGACTGGTAATATATAAAAATAAAAAAAACAGAAGGCAATCTGTGGAGAATTAGTTATAGTAATAAAGTTCAATTGCGACTTTTTTCTTCTACTCTTTATCCCTTAATGTCTATCTCCATGCATGCACGGCACCATACTGCCCCCTAAGAGGCCAACGGGTAGCAGGTATTTATTTTTATTTACCGCTTCCAATTACTATCATTTTAATATATATATTTTTTTTTACTTTGTTAGTAATTTATTTTCTGGTTATTCTTTCAAGTTGTATTTAAAGTTTAGTTGAATAGTTTTAAAATCAATGAATAATCCTGTTTATTACTCTTGACTTCAATATCAATCCAAACATTCGCGATTACTTTTACATAATCGTCCAGACAACAACATGGGGGCCCGTCACTGACCTGGGAAACTTGGCAGAGGTTCCCCATCAACATTATAGGCCACTCCCACTTTGATCTCCGGCAGGGTGTCCAGAATGTCCAATTTGGTCAGGGCGATGCTGCAAATACAAAGCTTTATAATTCAGTTGTGACAGCGAAGAGGAAACATTTCCAAGCAACGACGCCTGCTTACGCCGAGAAGCCGTTGACCATGTGAGCATATCGGACCAATATTAAGTCCAGCCAGCCGCAGCGTCGCTTTCTGCCTGTTGTCACGCCAATCTCGTGACCCCGCGATTGTAAAAGAGCCCCCGTCTCCTGTAAGATCAAATGCATTGAAGAACTTCATCGTAACAATTAACGATACGTTTAGAAGACACGGCGATAACATTGACTTACGAGTTGACTTTGTTTAAAGGTCGGGCTCTAATTCAATTGACTACCCCCCCAAGATTTAGCCCACAATTTTTATTGCACGTTTTTTTTAATTAAGAAAGGAAAATAGCTCTGTATTGTATACATCCTAATACAGGGTTGCTACAGCTTTTTTTTTTTTTTAGTCCCTAAAGGCATCATGACTCACGTTATGCTGTTCTGTCGGGAACGCGCCGACGCCCACCCGAGTGGTGTAGGCTTTGACGACGCCATACACTCTTCCAACGTGTGACGGCGGCACACCAAGCCCGGTGCACACTCCTCCGACGGTGCAGTTAGACGACGTCACAAAGGGATATGTGCCTGAGTGGAGAGATGTCTATTTAGATTAAGGAGCCAAAAACATCGATCAGTCAGCACGATTAAATTTCCAATCCTCTTGGCACTCACCAAAGTCAATATCCAGCAGTGCGGCGTTTGCCCCCTCCACCAGGATTTTCTTACTGGGGCCAGTAAGAGCTTTGTGCATGAAGTAAACGCCGTCTGTCACTAGAGGGCGCAGTCGCTCTGCATATCCCTGTAGAGAGTGACAAAAGTCAACCACCACATTGTGTGGAAACACAAATAGGATGCGATTGGAATCACAAATCAACAACAGTAATATACATTAAGTATAAATAAAGGATGTAACTGAAGTCTCAGTTTGCCAAAGGCACAGTTCAACTCAATTGTGCCGAGATAAAGCCATACAAGTGAACCTTGAGTAGACCCACCCAGAATGGGTGAAAATTTACAATATAGAGAACATATCCCCAAAAATGTTGTTAGTTTTGGCCTTCCAATCTTACCCAAATTAAGTTTACTGTAAAACTGTCACTTAAAGACACCCCCTACCCACTCTTAAAACACATCTTTGTTCTTTGGCGTTTGACTCGGCATGAGACTCATCATTGTTTTATGGTGGCCTGTTGTATTTTGTTATTCATTTACTCACATACTTGTGTTATTTTATTGACTTATTCATTTACCCACTTAAGATAATTATTATTTATTTGGTTGAATTTTTGTTTTGCCCGTCTTTATTCCATGACTGATTTTTACTCCGCGTACAGCACTTTTTTCAATTCCGAGTTGAGCAGTTCTTGACGTCAGAACCACAGTTGTGATTTTCGCCGACCGTCAACCGCACAATTGAGTGAGCTCAGTTTATTCAACTGATTTCTACGAACGGCAACTGTGTCGGACTGTCAGCGTCAAAGTGTGTAATCGGCCCGTCGATTAGACTGCCTTTGAAAAGTGGTCCGATGGTTCTAGCTGCAGCCGCTAGCACCGTTAGCACGCTAACATTGTAGACGCCCTAATAAACACTGGCAACAGGCCCCGTGCAATACAATGTCAGCGTAATTAAGTCTTCTTTTAGTGCCCTTAATTGGCGATCGAACGTGATTTTAGGACAAAGTTGTTTTGTTGACTTTGGTCGCAACATGCCGACAATATGAACGGCAGGCACACGAGTCAAGTCGTCCGTTGCGCCGCGACAGGCAAAACACTCCTGGGAAAACTTCAAAATAAATGTGTATTGGTATTGCGCTCCACATATTACTTGGTATGGGAAGATGGCCTTCATTCCGCATTGGCGGTGTTTTGCCAGACGTGTCAAATATTCCCCATAATGTAAACTGTTTACTTCGCTGGATTTGTCATTGCGCCGTTTCAAGACAAGACCAACCCGACTCTGCTTCTGATTGGCTAGTGGCTCTTACGCCGGAGTACTTGAATTAAGCCCCGAGTGTATGATTCCATCACCTCTCACCTTTAACTGCTCTAGTTCACCTTCAATGTCCACATTCAGCTTTGGATACATTGCCAGGAAATGCTCTGCTAACATGCGGAACCTAAAAAAAACAACAACAAATAAACAAAGAATTTTTTTTTTTAAATAATGTGTTCATTCATATTCATGCAGGGAAAAATTCATCCATGGACTGGCAGACATTTTACAAAGCAAATTATGGATGATTCATTGTGAATGTGTTGTATCGTGTGCCAGCCTACAAACCACCAGATGCTGGTGCAAAAAAATTATGTTTTTTTTTTATATTAAAAAAATATATATATATAACAGTAGTGTGTATTTTCAGGTATTGTTGCTTTGTTTTGCTCATGCAAGACGTCAGTTCAGTCATGATTATCCTGTCAGAAATAATCTTGCACCATTCATCATTTTGCGTTCAATTTTTATTGCTAACTTTTCATGTCAGAGTTTGTACTTTGAATGAGTTGGTTCAGTGCACCTACTTTTGTCAGATTATTTTTTTTACACAAATATCTGTTCTTGTACTTCATTACAAAGTGAGTAGTTTTGCCAGCTCCAAAAATGTGCAAGAGCAATCAAGGTACCAGACGAGCCAACATTTATCCGAGCTTCTACTAGCACTCCAGAGTAGTAAGAACTAAAACGGGTTCTGATTTTTTTTCCCCCTCATGATGTGTGGGGTCTCTCAGTCTTTGAAAAATTAAGATTTGAAACATCTGTATGCATATACCCTGCTTTAGAAGTGAATTCCGAGCAAACTCACTTGTCTTCAAAGACTTTGAAATCTGAGACAAGGTCACAGACACGCAGGCCGTTCCGCGCAGCTTTGGAGGAGTAGGCGGGTCCTATGCCCTTTTTGGTTGTTCCCAAACTGCAGCAAAGACAAACACGCAACAGTTAATGAAACAAAAGTCAATTTAGAAAACATTCCCTCCAGCAGACATGATGCGCACGCAGGCGTCAGTACTTCAAATAATGAGCAAAATTACTTTTTCCCTTCTTGTTGCTGCCGCTGCTGCTCCTGAATGCCATCGACAGCCTGATGGAAGTTGAACACTAGAGGTGGACCGAGGGACCCTCAATAAGACACTTTCACATTTAACAAGACTACAGATGAAATTTATACTCACCAATGTGTGCGCGATCAGAAATAGTCAGTCTCTCTTCCCATCCTTGTAATCCTACATGAAAACTTTTTTTTTTAATTGAATGTGACAGATGCATATTTACACAATCGGCTTTTGTGCTACCTTTGCCTTTCTTCAGGTTAGATTGTGCCTCTGCAAACAGCCCTGGAAGGTGAACGACAACCCCATTGCCTGCAACAGAAAATGGAATTTTGAAAAACTACACCATTACTTTTATAAGAAATACAGATGTATTTCTGTGATTTTATCCTTTTTGCATAACGCATTGTGGCTCACTGTCAAGTTTTCCCGCAGAACCTTTGTTAGTTTTTATGATACAAAACAGTTAATTCATACCTCCAGTAAAAGTCATATTGCTATTAAAAATACTGAGAATGAACATTTATGGCTAATAGGCCAAAATAACAGCAACACATCTTATAAATTGGGGTCTTGATGATTATGAAAGCTGTGCTAGATTTCAATGACAGACATGGGATATATATTTTTTTTTGTACCGTGTTTATTTTAAATTAAAGTAAGCCACAATATATTAGAGGACTAATACCTATAAAGGAGGTGGCCTTCTTGTTGAGGACACCACTGGGCAGTAGGTGAAAGTCGTACTCCACGGAGTCCACGACCACTGTGTGACCTGCATTGTTGCCACCCTGTAGAAAAAACAAATATTTTATTTAGTGATCCGATCTCGGAGGGTACGTAAACGCCACATCCCACGCACTGGCAACAGAGAGATAGCAGACAGCGTTACATCATTTCATTTCACATAACCCGTATCGGGCCGAAACACTTTGTACAGCATGACTAATAGACACCTTTTTGAAAGATAAGCACTGTGCATAACACGTTTTCCTCAAGCATGGCGGCTCTATTCTACCCTTGAAGAAGGCTAGCAGCAATGTAGCTTGCCCACATCCGGGACGTCTGAACGAGGTCATGAATCTTTAACCACTGCTTTTCTGCAACGACTTTCCCTGGCCTCTACCAATCTACCGTATTAATTAGAGGTCGAAAGACGTGCGAATGTCATTTTGGTTTGTGTATGAATTGCAATGTTGAGTTAAGAGCGTAGCTGGTACCTGACACCTGCACACAATATCAGCATCCATTGCGAGCAAGTCCACAACTTTTCCTTTGCCTTCGTCCCCCCATTGAGCTCCGAGCACCACGGTCACTTTGTTCACAGGCTCCTTCGGGGAACGGAGCGGAAACTCCGGCGTGAGGTTTTCTCGTGGCCGCTTAACCACCGGCTCCCCGTTCTCTCGTCCATTAACATTAGCCATGTCGCTACTGGATGCCATGCTGCCGCCCTCCTTCTGTTAACCGGAATAGCGGTTTAGCGCGTTTCTTGACGGGAAGTGCTCCTCTTCCGTTCTACCACTAGATGTCACTATTCTGCGTATATAAGAAGTACAGCACCGCACGCTACCCCTCTACTACTGGAATACGCAAGCGCGGCCACCATATTGAATGTGTCACATCGCTCCTTAATTAATGCAAGTCAAAAGACTGAACTTGATGAAGCGCCTTGTACAAAATGCACAAAGTTTATGCCAGTCAAGCATTTAACTGATTTTGATGGATCGTCGTATATTCCATATTCATAAATCCCACAGCCATGTTGTAACTTTGGATTTAATTTAAATTCGATTTCAATGTGTGTACTGTACCTGAATGATTGCCTGTTTAATTCCCAGTCATCATCTCATCACAACTGTTTTTATGTTTCACGACTCTCCGTTTTTTGTCATTTCTAGACATTTATTAATACTTAAGAGTTTATGATAATTCAAATGATTGATTACTAAGGTATACATACTAACTAAATTCTGTTAAAACAGGCTTGTGTACAATGAATGTAAGGATGCGCATACAATACCCTAGGCTAAAAATGAATTATCAGTGACTTGCAAATAACATCGAGTGTCAGTCAGTGTGTTAAGAAATGTTGCATGCTCTTGCTGTGTTCTTCACTTTAATAAACAGAAAAGCCATTAAAAGGCTCTTTTTGAAACGTTTGTACTGCATTGCTGTTGTTTTCTGTTGTCCCTCCCTTTTTGATGACCAAGTTATATTTTAAATATTATGTTATTTTTTCGTTTGATTTTGTTTATGCCGTCCTTTTAATGGCCAAAACATTTTGTTAGATATTTCCAATAGCAGCCATGGTGTTGGGAAGTTGTCTCTCAATGCGCAAGTTAAATTAATGTCACTAAAACATTTTTATTGCCTTGGCTCAATAAAAGGTTGAGAAACAGCAGTCCCCAAACACCATGCAAAAAAAAAAAAAAAGTGAGCTAGTTTTCATCTTTTCATGGAGTGTGGCAGTCTCACCAACGTAAAACTGTTGCTCATAATCAGGAAAAGAGACATTGTAATTTGTTGTCTTTATTTTATTATCTTGCTTAATACGTTTTTGACCAGTTAGCACAGCAACTAACACAGCTAACATGTAGTCCTGGGCAAAAAGTATGACATTAGCATAACAGCAACTAGACTAATTCTAAAATTGCATTAATACTCAAATACAAATGAACTTTATTTAGTTTTAAAGGATTTATTCAAGACTAATATTTTTTTTAATGGATTTTCAGGCAATTGAGTATCCGTGAAAGGGTTGCACCAAACAGGACAAAATATATGATAAAGCTAATAAAATAGTTAATTAAAAAAAAAAGTGTACAATTATTATTTGAGCTGGACACATCATTAGCTATATGATGGTTTATTATCTGCTTCTTCTTTTTTTAAACATAAAAAATATAAAATAATGATGCACAAACGGTCCTCCAATTTTGGAGTAACCTTCATACACACATGCAGTAAATGCTCAGAAAGAAAAATCACTTTAAAACTTTATTGAGAAATTGTCAACAGACATTCATGACATTACGACATCTTCAACCCTTCAAACATAATTTATAGATGGATGACGACGATGCAGATGTCCTGAAGGACAAACACAGCAGTGGCCTACAGAAATGACAGGCAGACGTTATCAACACTGGCTGTCAATTCATAGGTCATCACCTTGCGCCTCATTACTCTTTTGGAATAAACACGTCGAACATATTAGCGCATAATAATCGCAGTCGTCGTCGTCGTCTTTGGTAACTTTCTGCAAGTAACAGCACCTCCACTGGAACTTGATCCAGCATCCACATGGAGTTGCTGTTACATCCAGCCAGCACCGAAAGTCTCATCAAGGAAAATCTATGACCAGACCACAGGCCGCTCTTTCGGGATCAAGTTCAAAGATCGCTGAGGTTAAGTCAGGATTTGCTGCTTTCCAATGATGGTCATCCGGTAGGTGACTTTGACCTGCTAATTTCCTCCTCCCCCATTTTACTGCCTCAAATAGAAAACATCAAGCAAGCAACAGCGCGGCCAAAGGGCCAAAGCTTGACTAGATAACACACATTTTATGGCGGCAATCATGAGGACGCCTGTCAATATGTGAGTGACTATACGGGCGTGTCTAACCTGTGCGTTGCTGGTCTTGCACTTCCTGCTCGACACTGATGTTTGTCTACTATATTCCATCTCTTCTATTAGAAATCACGTGATATGTATCATGTTTGTTGACTTAACAATAAAACTCAGACCGCTGACATTTTTGAAAAATTTAACAAATACTCTTTGCTCCAATTATTATTCTTTTTTTATTCATAACTCCCCCATGGAGTAAATAAAATATTACCAAAAAAAAAAGCTGTTAGTTTTCACAACTCAACTTAAATAACAACAACAATAATAATAATAATAATACTTCCTTGTGTTGTTTGTGATCTCTGTGAAGAAAACACTTTTGATGTGTTCACATGAGTTTAAAATGCTCTCATTAAATAAAATAAAAAAAAAATTTAAGTTTGAGTTGTACTCACCAAGCTAGCTAGTTGTCACTTGAGGCCAAAGTTTGGAGCGGAGCAGCAAGTTGCTCCTCGGTGCATGACATTTCGGCCACATCAGGTTAGAGAAGCAGGAGGGAAGAAGAAGAAGAAGAAGAAGAAGATGAAGACATTGAACGGGGTAAGTTTAGGATGGACAAGGGTGGAGATGCAAGAGCTGCATTTTAGGTGTCAAAGTTAGCCGTTGCAGAGCAGGAATGGCAAGCAGGCCGTGCCGCCAGTTTAAGAGATCATGGGTTGGAGGAAGGTTAATGATTACTCCAGCTGTCAATATTTAACAGGCCCTGTGCCCTGCCCCACTCCAACATCCTGAATCCACGCTGACGGACACAGGGAAGGGCCGGGTTCAAATACATCTCCTTTGTCCTTGCTGTCAAAAAAAGTGGACCGAAAGCCTCACAAGTTCACCAGGAGTCATTTTAAGGGCTGTCACAGTTCAGTAGAAGTTTGCGACAAGATGCAAACGTGCTTTTTTCTTTTTTTTTACAGCCAGGTTAGCACGTGAGCTAAGTTCGTGATCCGCATTTTTGCTGCGTTACAGGTTTTCGTGTGCGCTCTTGAACGCCCACAAATATAAAATATAATAAAGTGTAACCAATAAAGTCGAACACAATCTATTCTGTGACCAATGTTATCTTTAAAAAAAAAAATCCATTACATAAAATAATAAATCAGAAGTGAAACAATTAATTGATTGATCAACAACCAAGCAACTTTTGTTTGTTACACGCTGTTGCCGTGGCGATGCACCGTTTGCAAAAAAAAATTATGTGCTGTTTTTGAGGGTGTAAACCGAAGCGTAAATTAATAAAACTTAGTACGCACATCCTGCCTGGCAAAAACCTTTAAATTGTTGTAGGTTATATTGCACAGTTTCATTAAAAGGGCTCTGTAGATAGATTTTTAACAACGCAACCCTGTTTAAAGTTTAACCTACATCTACGAAAATTTGGAGGCATATCATATGTAACAGCTCAACACCTACAAAAAAAGTATTTTGTAGCAATATTCTAAACCTAACAGGAATTCCGCCGTTTTGAATTTATTTTGGAATTGGGAGCCATTTTTTGGCCTTTTATAGGTCATATTTTCCACAAAATTGAGCCTATCGTCTTCAAACTTCGAATGTTTCATCTCAAGACCAAGAAGTATTGAAAGCTTTTTATTTTGTCATACGTTGTTACCGTTTTTCAGGGTCGAAAAAAGGGATGCAAGTGTGGAGAATATTTCGATTATTTTTCAGTGTTCATTCATTTAAAAAAAAAAAAACACTATTAATTTCAACAATATGCCAAAAAATAAAAATCACATCAATGTACATTTTTTTATATAATCGTAGGTCTATCCATCCATCCATCCATTTTCTGTACCGCTTGTCCTCACAAGGGTCGCGGGGGTTGCTGGAGCCTATCCCAGCTGGCTTCGGGCAGTAGGCGGGGTACACCCTGTACTGGTTGCCAGCCAATCGCAGGGCATAATCGTAGGTCTAGTAGTCACTAATAATATTACATAGGTTGCGTATCGCCACCATCTTTCTGCTACGGATACCTAAAGGAGACAAACTTGGCGAACGTAGTAGCCTAATTGCTTGCAAAGTGTGGTCTCTGAGGCACATAATTTGAATGCAGTTTGTTTTATTATATTAGTTCACTACACACTATCACTTTAAAAATCTGATTTGTCGATTAATACATTGTTGGTTAAAACTCTATGTCAAATGAATTAATCAAATTTCACTTAAGAGTCCAGCCTGTGTTCGTTCTCTGCTCACCACGCATACCACCACCCTCTCTCGGTTCCAACAGTTTTATCAACTTCTTTCTTCCCTAATTTTGTACAGTTTTTGGTTTACAGTGTAATTCCCTCAAATATCATTATTTAAAGTTAGTGCGTTCACAATCGCTAGCCTGTTATCAACCATTTATTCACCATGTAATAAAAAGGTTACAAAGCGCACATAATAAACTAGTTTGCTAGGCGGTGTAAGAATAAGTTTCTTTTTCAGACCCCATAAAGCTGCGAACGACCAAAACATGCAAGCTGTAAAATGATGAGTCAGCACAAGTTTTTTACAGTTGCACTGGTTTAATGTGTGTCTGTACTATTAATATTAAACGTGTCAGATGAGCGCCTGGAAAATAAGATTGAGTTGTTATCCGATGGTACGACAGATAAAAAAGTCTCCAAGAAACTCAAAAGGAAACTGAATGTGTATCGTAGCAAACAGGAGACTGCTTCTGTCTTCCGCGTCGGATGTCTCCTTTAGAAGCAACGCAGTCATCGTCAAACGGTGAGCCAAATATAATATCAAATGTTTTATTTCAAAGTGAAGGCATATTTGCACATTCTTGTAAATATTCATTCATATACTTGTGTTATCTTATCTCTAAGTTCAAGGCACGGCAATGCTTGAGTGCAGAGTCCGACATCTTGAAGGGAGGGAGTATGTGCACAGCAATAATGTGTGACGCTGATAAATCACTGTCGTTCACCTTTGGATTGATGGTCATCATTTCAGATGCAATTTACACCAGATAACACCATTAACCTGTGGAGCAGGTCACATGCGTCAACTCCAATCAGTGCTGTTCTCAATGAGGTCATTCTTCCGAAAAGAATCACAAAACATCATTTATTCGGTACACTTGATCAATCCAATGGGATTTTGCTTTTTACTAAGAACACAAATGCACCATTTGGATGAACTTGATTCAACTTAACTTTAGCGGCTCGTGTTGTATCGTTCATACCAGCTGAGTTCATTCGCCTGTTTACTTTTACAAGTGAGTTCTAAATAACTTGATCAGACTTTAATGGATGTTTTCAGCTCACTGTTACATCAACCACGTGTTCACTAAATGTTATGTTAGTCTTCAATGAGCGTTGAAGTCATTGTGTCTATCGAGTAGGAGCGATTTCCATGTAGAGAAATTTTCAATGAATCCATTTTAAACAATATATTGTATAGTGTGGGGTAGCACAGTCCACTAGTTGGTTAGCACATCTGCTCCACGGAATCAGAATTAGCTTTATTTAATATATATAACAATAGTATAATATGACTTATGCTAAGTTAAAAAGTAGAAGTCGAATCTTGTAGACACATATAAAGCCTGAAAGTCAAAAACAGACTATTGAGGAAGATTAATTTGAATAAAGGGTGCAACTTGGCGGAAGAACAGTCACCTGCGGGGCCAAAATTAATACTGTTGTGTTTGGAACAATTTATATGTATAAGTTATGGACAATATTCACTTTATTAAACATACTGTACATTGGTGTATCCAAGAACTTGAATCACGGTAATTTTTCAACAAAGATTATTTTATTAACGGCCAAGTTAAAAACTTTTTATTATCTATTTTTTGTAAACAGTCTGAGGGTCAATGAGAGAAATCACTGCATTTTGTGCAACCTACCTGTCGGAGCCCCATGTTTCATTTGTATTCGCCTCTAACCACTGGGGGGCAGTGTGGTTTTTGTTTGTTTACCTGAGCCATTGGCAGGTTGTATTTAATTAGGGTTCCACGGGAAACATTTGTCACTGATTGGGGAAGAAAACCATTTTTGACGGGTGTTTCTTGTATTTTTGGGCGTTTATGTTATTACTTTATGACTTATGATTTTGTAAATTAAGAATTCAATATCAGCCATCATTCCAATCAAGACAGAATTTTGTGGGTCTATTTTCTTTTGTCGCCATTTTTTTACAAGAGCGTCAAAATTAAACTGCAATCAGTAAACACAAGTGTAGCGGTGGTGGACAATCCCCTACACTACCTTTTTTTTCTACTTTTGACAGTAAAAAAAACAAACAAAAGAGCAAAAAGGGAGAGTAATCTGTCATTTGTTTGATTCGGTGTACTGTATATATAAAAAAAAAATCATGGAACAATATATGTAGGTATAATTATTTTTATTTTTTTAAATGTTCTAAAATGGCTGGCAGTGAAAATCAATGACAGTCAAAAGCAAGTAATGAAAAGTCTCAAACAAGTTAGATGAGGAAAAAACAACAATAGAACAATATTACAGAAAGACAAGAGTTGAACCAAAAATTTTATTAACCTTTGACACTAAAAGTACAAGTCACATATAAAAGAATGGACAACACCGACAGACATATGGATAACTAAAAAGGAGAAGCTTCCTCTCTGACTGGAGTGCAGCCAGAGAAAAAACTATTCTGGTAACTTGTCAGGAGTCGTTTCTTCTTCTTGAGGATTCTTACTGTATCTCTGTCTTCCTCCTGATCCACATCCTGGTCCTCCTCTTTAAACATAGGCTTACGTACTAGCTTTAGTTCAGGGGTGTCATGCCCCATGTCTTGGATTTCCTCTAGCACCTGAATGGAAAAAAGTCAACTGACTGTTTACAAGTGTGTGTGCGTGCATGTGGGCACTCTTTTCCATCAACCTATGATGAGTCGCTGAGGTATGAGAGGGGAATCACGTACCTCATTTGTTGGCGAGCAAAATGGTGGCTTGAAGAATGTGACGTCTGGACTGGTAGAGTCTCTCGAAACATTTTCGCTCAGGCTTTCATCCTAGAATACAAATGGAGGGGGAATCACATTGCATTAAAAAAGTGCCTGATCTGTACTAGGGCTGGAGTTAAAAAAAATAATGTATGGCTTTCCCCCACAACTTCATGAGAAAATAGAATTGTAATTGCCAAATTAAAAAATATATACATCTTGATCTGACCTATTGCACTTTAATGTAACCAAATAGGAGGAGATTATTATCATTCTATCAAGAACAACAAACCTCAGCGACAACGTGGTTGTCCAAATTTCGACATTTCTCGTGGTCGCATTGGCAATTCTCACGACATGTCATCTTCCCTTTACGGCAACGACATTGCTTGTTGCTACAGCTGCCTTTACACGAACACTGGACAAAACAAATACAATAAAATCACAAAGTCGGTGTGTATTATGATGCACGCATCAAATTGAAAGGCAATGATAACATCATTTTCCTGATTTGACAGACATGCAGTCTGAGGCAATGACCCGTCAGCCCTTACCCCCGTTGCTCTCGGTTTCCTCGAGGTCCTGCGCGCCTTCTCCAGTTTCTCTGGTTGCCAGTCATCATCTTCCTGCTCTTTCTGCAAAGGCACAGAAACATAAATCTTCACTAGGTATAAAACACATCTCGTGATCACTTGGATGCTACCCGTCATTGAGTGAGTCCCTTGCCAAATGAAATCATTAAGTGATATTCTATGGCAGCCACTAGATTGAAACTCAGCAGAGCAGAACTCTGCCAAAAAGAACAATCCTAATTTGGATCATCGCCATATTGTACACACTCCTACTAAAGCTACATTTTCTTCAAGAGAATTAGACAGAGTGATTCGAAAATATGTCAAAAACAGGTGAAAAATTTATGACGTGCTCTAAAATTCCCATGCGCCAACTCCACACAAAATTCCTTGGAAACTTTTTTTTCTTCATCTTTCCTTAATTTACAACAATCTGTTATAAACTGTGCACTTACCAGTCTATTCTGCAACATCATGTTTTGGTTCAGCTCGCACAGGGCACGCAGTTTCTGAAGCTTCTCATCCTAAGGCGAGACGCCGCATAACTCAGGAATACTTGCATATTTTCTTTGGGACAATTCCAAGTGTGCAGGGACTAACCTGATCTTTGAGACGCTGCATGAGCTCCTTCTCTTTTGTGCTGTTCCCCTCCTTTTGTTTTGTTTCATCTGACTGTGGTCTGCTCTGAAGCTGGTTGAGGAGACACTGGACCTGTGGGGAAAAAGTGGAGAAATTAGTACTGTAGAAGGAGGTCTTGAAATAAAATGTGAAAAAAAAAGAAGTTAAGAAATTAGTACTTTGTCTTGATGTCTCTGCTCCAATTCCACAAGATGCTGCTGGTGCTCCATGTCGATTGCGGACATCATCGCTCGCTCTTCAATCAACATTTTGTTTAAATCTTGCATATTGGCTTTCTCTTGTTGGAAGTCGCTCTCTATCTTGGCTGCAACCGTCTTTGCCGACACCAGCTGAACAAGAAAACGAGCACCCACGACATGATCACATTTCTCACGCAAGAAAATGATGAGCAGTTTTGCCAGTTATCGTATATTCCAGATTATAAACGGATATTGCCGCGTGAACGTCCGCTCCAGAGTATATAATTTCGCAACATACGGTAAAATCCACACCAGGTGGGCGCGACTTATAACCCAATGCGCTTTATAGTCAGGAAAATACAGTACTGTATCTTGAAACAGCAAATTAGGTAATTGACGGATTACTTGCTTTAAAAAGTAACTAAACTAGATTACAAAGTACTTTACTAGATACTGACCACTCTGTTTAACATAAAAATGACAGCCGGTCTTGCCACTTAATTGGAAATGTGTTGAACAGTGACATTGAAGAACAAAGTTTGTTTTTGTTCAAAAAATAAAGACATCAACATTTTTGACGTACCATAATTATTTTAACTGAAAAAAAAGTATCTCCAAGTTTCACATAATTTGCTAAATGTTTTTAATAATAATAAAAAATCAATAAAAGTTTTTCTACACTTTAATTACATTTTTTAATAATTTCTAAAATACAGCCAGTCTTATTTAATTACATATCTAACTATTGATGGTATAATGGCTAAACTCAATATCTATAATGTACTTTGTTTGTAGATAGAACGATTCAATTTAGGGGACCTCCTGCAGTCACACAATCTGATGAATCCCTCTCCTTCTTCTATTGCATTTTATGAACATGTGAGTCACTGAGAACAATGATGTCACTTCCTGAGACATCCTACGAAGCATTTCACCACTACGTTTCCCTGACTTATGTGTTCTATAAAGAAGGAATTAAGTATTTTTTTTTCTGTATTATTCGTTAGTTTTACCTTATACTACATGCTTGAGGGGGTGGGCGAGAATAGTATGTAAAAGGTGCCCCTCTCTCAAACGCTGTCATGTCACTTGCATATCCCTGGCATCAGGCCAAAACCTTAGACCTCCAAAATGGTCCCTATTCAAGAGACCCCAAAAATGGCACGTTTGTTCAACTATTAACATTACATCATCAAAGAGAGCAAGCCATTTAAACACTTATTAGGAAAAAATGTCACCCACATGTATGGATTAACCAAGAGCATATCAATTTCGGGGATAAGATTAAAAAATATGAACATTTCCAAATTGTGACATATGAGGTTTTGGCCCCAAACCAGCGATATATAAAAGCACATATGCTGTATTTATGAAAGTAACTTACAATATAAAGTAAATATACTCTGATAACATGACCGGAAAAAGTAACGCATTAGATTACCGTAGTCGTTAGATTGTCATTACTTGAACATGCACACAATTTGGAGTAACAATGTGTTACCAGCATTACTGATTCTGATCATTTGAAAATAGATAAATACTGAACAAAAATTCAATCATATGTAATGCCTGAGGTAAATTGTATGACACAATGACATTATGTACAGGTTTAAGCAGGTATGTTTTGTTTTATTTTCTCTTTCCCTCACCTCAGCCATCAGGACTCTGACCGCACACTTGGCATCAACAATGCTTGTGATGCCGTCTATACGTTGTTTCAGACGCCCCTCGCCGTCTGCTGCAAGGACCTTCTGCTGAAGGTCAGCAATCTGGGCATTTCTGTTCAAACGATGAATGGCACTCGGTCATACATTTTTATTAATTCAAGTCATGTTTATATGGAGCAGCAATCCTTTGGTTTTGTAGATTTCCTGTGATGTGTCACTTCAGACTAAATAGTTCCAATGAACTGTTTGGTGTACGTTTTAGTTCAACTAACCTGAGTTCCATTTCTGTAGTCAGGTTCTCCACCTGTTTGGTCAGAGGTGTCTCCAGCGCCCCATGGGCCTCCAACTCAGAAATAAGCAGCGTCCGACGCTTTATGGGATGACACCCAATAATACAGTAAATCTCATCTCAAACCAAAACAGTAAGTCACATGAAAGGAAGGAAGGAAGGAAGGACACCAATCTCACCCTGATTTTGGCAGAAGGTCGCTCCCCGGCATCAATTTGCTGCTTGAGGTGAGTTATCTCCTGAGCCAAGACTTTCCTGTCCTCCATAAGGTCATTGAGGTGACGTCTTGCCTCTTCTGTGCTCACCATAACCTCCACCTCACTGAGAAATAAATTCTGATCACAGAACAGATGCAGTAACATGAATCATTATACTATTACCATCAAGGATAGCAAAATGTTGATGAGTAAATATGGTACAACCTTCATTCTTGCAGCAGCTCCCTCCATCCCTCGACTCTGAGGATCTTTGCGTTTCTCCGCCACTTCACTTCTCTTCTGCAGGGCAACTTTCAGTCGCTTGTTTGCAGCTGCAGCCTGTTGGTCAAAACATTCACAGCTGTAGTTAATATAGCAGGGAGTCATTCCAGAAGACTAACTCAATTTGTAATGTTTTGCAGCTCACACAAATTGCACAGTGAGGGAAACAATACTTCACCTCTTCAGTTTTCCGACGCAAGATATTGGCCTGTTTCTGGAAATCCCTCTCGAGTTTGAGCAACTCATATTGACGTTTACGATCCTGTAAAATGTTAATTTTAAGTGTGCAGCAAAGAACACGATTATCCTGGCAGTGTGTCCGGGTGATCATATACACTGTACCTTTTCTTTCAGTTGAATCACCTCTCGGTCCTTCTTGTTCTTCCAGAGTCTGAATTTCTCCGAGTCATCCCTCATCTGCCTCATTAGCTGTGTACGCTGGGACTTCATGGCCTTCAGGAACAATATATTAGTTTACTTTTGGGCCATGAGAACGTCAATCACTTCAAAAAACTAAAGTATGATTTCCACCTAATGCCATACAGTTGAGTATGTCAGTGAGACTGCACTAAATGATTGCAGTACATACCACAGAAATGAGTGGCTAAAAAAAAAAAAACTTTCTGTTGATGTTTTTACAAGTTGAAGTCACCAATCACAACCTACTTGTGGTAGTACCAGCAAAAGCTGCTTGGTAATCATCTTTTTTGTGACTATTGTGCAATCTAAACCACTTGCATTTGTTAAATTAATAATATATGTGCAAACAGATTACAACTGCTGGAGTTATTCAATAGAAGTGTTAATAAAAAAAATATGTAATTTTTTTGGGGGGGGGCCTGGCAATGAATTTGTGTGTTAAAGACTAAGAAGTAAATAAACCAATTCTGTCAAATAACTCCAACACTGACCTCCATTTAAATCAGACTGTTAAAAGTACACTTTGGGGGTCGGAAATCAACACTCAAACATTTTAACACCAAAATATAAACACTCCAATTTTCCCTGTGAATGTGCCTAACAATTTTAGATTCTCAAAACCCAAAATGTTGTTTTGTTTGGACTGAAAATTAACATATACAGTTACATTACCGGTACATTATCTACCAAGTTTGACATCCGTAAAAAAAAAGAAAAGAAAAAAGAAGACCCACCTGAAAATGTAATAAATCCTCAAGTACTATAAAGTATTACAATACAAGTCAGGATTTTTATATTATTGATAAAAATACGACATTGTGTTTTATTACATTTTTCAGGCGTTATTACATTTTCAGCAATTACATCATAGGGCGTTACAAAAGAAAGCAAAAAATTCATTTACCTGTATTTCATGTACAAGCTTACTGACTTTCTGAACAGAAGACTCCTTGAGTTTCAGCATTTTTGACTGTTCAAGAAGCTTCTTCTTCATGTCTACTAGCTGGCCCTCCAGCTCTTGCAGGCGCTTCCTGCGCTGTTCACTCAGCCTAAAATCAGATGAAGATGGTAGAGCGAGTTCTTAAGATATCACTTAAGCATGCTTAAGGATGTGAAAATATAATGGCTTTGGATAGGTAATCCCAAAGTCCCATCTGAGAGCGTACTTGGCGTGGTTGGTGTCTTTCTTTGCAGACTCGAGTGCAACAACAAGGTCCACCTTCTCCTTTTGCAAAGAATTCACTGCCACCTGCAGATCCTGCACATTTTTCTACAGGATTAAATGTAAATGTCAAATTATAATGTGATATTTCCCCCGAATATGAAAACATGACCCAAAGTCGCCACGTGCGGTGTATGAGCACTTAAGTTACTTTTTCTTCAACTTCAAGCTGATGATTCATGGCATAAAAAGTAGAATGACATCACTTCAAGATCAACTTCTTTCACCTGTTGCTCGGACTGCACCGACTCCAGCTGGCTATCATTCTGGCACATCTTCTTGACCAACGCCTCCTTCCAGCTCAACACTTTGTTCAGCTCGATCAGCTCTTTGGACATTTGGGCCTGCTGCAGCGCATGGTGGGCTGTGAAGCCATCTGTTGGGTCCTTGTCAGCAGCTGCATTGGTTTCCTAATGTGAAAGAAGGGAAACGATGCACAAATTTGGATCGTGGATTGAAACGCATCATGAATATTGTCATTGGGAGGCGAGGGTGAAACAAACAAACTAAAATTAACCTGTACTTACAGATTGGAACTCGTCTGCTCTGCTTGTACTGCCATTCCCCATTTCTTCTGGTGCATCCGCTCCTGCCACCATGGAATCGATAGAGGCAGCAATGCCGGCACTCTCGCGCTTAGAGAAAAAATTATTTGAGTTTGTTAAACTTATTGGAAAACAATATCTATTCACGCAATGTGATTTATCTTGTCTTTTTTTCTTTTCTTTTTTTTTAACATTGGTTTCTTTCGTTCACCAATTATCTGAACAAAAGAAACCACAAAAAAAAAAAACGTTATTTGTTTTTGTGGTCATTAGTGATTTTCTTACGTTGAGCTCCAGGATAACGTCTTGCAAGTTCTTCATCACCTCAACGTTCTCTTTCAACTCCTGATCCTCAAGCGTCTCCAATACTTTTTCAAGATCGATTGTGCAACTGTAATAGACCACAAGCATTATTGAGGCAATATGACGAATACAACTAATTCCCCAAAACATGCAGTTTCAACACCAAACCATTAAATTAAAATTCTCATAAAAGTTCTTGTCTATGAAAAAAAAGAAGACAAAACAGATTGAAACCCTTACGCTGAATGGCGCTGCAGTTGTTCAAGCTTGCTTTGCAGTTTCTCATTTGTTTGTTCAGTCTATAACGAAACATGAGACAAAAAATAAAGACAAAACAAGGCGCACAAAAAAAAAAAAAAACAGTCTAGAATTTATCATGCACTGCAACTGCAAACTTGGAGACAACTTTTTTCACTCACCATAATGATCTTCTCAAACATGAGAGCGGTTTGTCCTGCAGTCTCACTCAGCTCCTTGCTCAATTTCTTGTTCTCATCTTGCAGACTGCGGTTCTGTTCCAGCAAATTTTTCACATTCTCACCAGACTCTGGCCTTGGGGAACCAGAGCAGAACTGAGTAAACATGACGACCTTTTGTGAAGCCACATCCACCACGACTTGATTCTGTTCCTCCTACTGCATACCCAGAGAGCACTGGGGCCACTCCTCCACGGGCATGAAGAAGCATCACCTGCAACTCTTGAACCTGTGGACAGAAAGACTGTCAGGGCTCTCACTCATTGGCTAGCACATTGGGTACACCTGCACAATTAAATTACATCCAAATACAACCACTTTATCAATATTTCTAATGCTAAAGATATGATTAACACAGGTAGAGAGAGGAAAATTGTTGTCTCTGATTTAGCAAATTCTACACACACCAATAAGAGACACACTTATTAATTAAAACAGTGGTCAATCATATAGAGCATTCCTATATTTGCAAAAGCTATTTTCAAATCTCATTGGAATTTGCAAGTGGTCCTAATGTCTTGTGTACTATTTTCGCACCTGTTTCTTTAAACGGCTATTTTCTGCCACTTTGGGGTCGATGTTCACAACAGGCTTGTTTTTTATTTTCCGAGCTCGGTCAGCGTATCGCATCGTGTTGACGGTCTCCTCCAAGTTTGAGTCTGCAGGACTGACGCACGCGATCATCAGCGTGTGACTGTTGCCTCCAAGGGAATCTGTTGGGGAACAACAAATATGTAATTTGATGTACTACATGCTACATGTATGTGGTTGTGGCTGAGAAATGAGTAATTATCTCTAATGTCACTTTTTTTTTCTTTAAGACGTGCATTTTTAGGTTTAAAGAAATTAGCTGACTCAAATATTTCACTTGTTGGGTGGAAACTGATGAGAAAAGATGAAATGCAACTTTCAACTAAAGCATTATGCATTTCTTGTTCAAAATATTATTTGCCTAGGAGGTGTGAAGGTCCTCAAAGGGGAGGATTGTTTTTAGGCTATAAATGAAAGCCTACCTTGTAACAGGCGAGTGAGTTTGGAGTCTCTGTAAGGGACAAAGGCATTTTTCTTGCTTTCATCACCCAGGGCACTGATCACATTACCCAAAGCCAAAAGGCCTCGATTGATGCTGATGCCTAAGGACGAAAATGTTATTGGGGACACAATCTGAGGGCACAGCAATTTTATTCTGCAGCAGACACCCCGAGGTGAATGTCTAATTCAAGGTTGCGATGCAGAGGCTTCAAGGTGTTGTACCTTCCTTTAAACGATCCCCCTCTGCTTTGGTTTTCTTCTGCCTCTCTGAACCAGCCAGATCCACAAGGTGCAGTTTGGAAACAACTGAGTCCACCCTACAAAGATAAAAAAATAAATAAAAAATTGTGTCAATAAAAAAAAGGTGTTCATATAGAGCATTTTCATTCTGTTTGGCTGTTCGGATGACTTCTAATCGAAATACATGGCTCCATGTAAACCAGGCTATTTTGTGAGATTTACTGTATCAAGAGGTTTATATAGTGACATCTGGATATCGCTACATACACTCATTACCCGTTAAATATTGAACTACTTACACTTGATCAAGTCATCTCAAATCTTGAGTGTACAATCGCTAACAGTAACATGAGAATTAAGCCAATAAAAGGACAAAAATGACACTGACTTGTCTTTCCCTTTGCGTTGCTCCAGTGTGATGGTGAAAATGGCATGTGAGCGTGATGAGGCAACATTCATCGCCGTAGAGCCCACAGTCCGAGCGGAGTTGCCGAGCTCCAGGCAGCGCACCATCTCTTGGGCAGAGACCACCCGCTTCTCAGTTAGTCCCACAATCTGTAAATGGACATTAAAAGACACAACTTTCAAATAAACACAAAACATAGCTTTTGAAAAGTGTCTGCTGCCAGGTTGCTAAAAACTTGCAAAGTTTGACGAAAAGTGTCCATCATTTACCTTGATACCTTCTTTGGGGTCTTCTCTAATGTTGAGAGCAGGTTTATCTTTAGCAGTACACAACAAATCTAAAACATCTTCATTGTATATCTGTGATTTAAAAAAAGAAAAGAAATTGAAGAAAAAAAATCCCCATAAAGAAAGAAATTTTTATTCATGAAAAATAGTCGCACAACCTCCAGATATGATATTGCCATGCTGAATTCACAGTCTGTCTTATTTTCCTTTTCTTCAAAGATCCTCCTGATAACTCGTGGAATAACACCAACAAAGGGATCGTTCTCTTGAGCCGATGTGTACGCTCCTCCCATAGAGAAGGTCTTTCCAGACCCGGTCTGTCCGTATGCAAGCACTGTGGCATGGTAGCCTACAACAGAAAAAGAAAAAAAAATAACGAAGACTTTTGGCTAATTTGGTCTTTTTTCTGGTACATTTACTTTTGAAAATGCAGCTACCTTTAAATAGCCCACGTAATAAAGGGGACACAGCAGTACTGAAGACCTCTTCCTGCTCTACAGTGGGATCAAATACATAGTCGTACGTGAACGCCTTCTCTGTGCCAACCACCACCTGAAAGAAAGACATTTAGGATGATCGGGAAAAAAAATAGACATTGCCTGAAGAATACTTTAGTGAGAAACAATTTAACAATCGGCTGTTTTCTACAGTAAACTTAATTTTGTGGCGGCCGTGGCTCAGGGTATAGAGACGGTCGTTTAGTAACCAGAAGGTCGGCTCTTCGATCCCCGCGCTCCCCAAGTCATGTCTCGTTGTGCCCTTGGGCAAGGCACTTCTCACGCATTGCCTCCAGTGCTACTCACTCACCCAGGGAGCTGTGGCTTAAGTAGTTTACCGCCACCACAGTGTGAATGCATGAATAATGTCTCCATTCCATTGTAAAGCATATTTGAGTGTCAAGAAAAGCGCTATATTATGAAGATCTTGGGAATTTTTTTTTCATTGTGTTAAATGACATTTTGTACATTAAAAGTACTAGGAGGTATCGGTATCTGTGAGTCTCAAAGAGTGAATTTTCATACTGACATCAGTCTGAAAAAAAGTGGAACTTTAAGCATCGCTAGAAATTAAGATTCGTATATGCATAACTTTAAATACAGACCTGTGGTTCCCCTGGCACAAAGTTGAGGCAGCACTGACATCCCTCGTTGATTTCTTTTGGCACTAAAGGACGACAGCGCAAGGCGACCCGAACTGGTATCACCTTCGCGTCCTCTGTGGTCATGATGGAGACTCTAGACAATCCTCAAAAAAACACAAAAGAGGCCATTGAGCTCGCATGAACTACTTTGAACGAACCACTGCGTACAAACAAACGTTGGAAGACATACACTGCCGCTTACTTATATAAACTCGCCAGTAAAACAGAATATGTAAAGAAAATCATAGATTCCTTCGTATATTATAGTTAATAACTATAGTTTGGTTAAGTGAAAACCGGGCATGCTTGTAACAGACGTTTTCCCACAACTCCAAATGTGCCAATCTCTTACTAACCACCGGACTCACACAATATTAGTCTGTTTTCGCAGTGCTTGTGCTAAAACGCAAACAAAAAAACCCTCTTACCTTTTTAGTCTCCACCTAGTATTCAGCGACGCCTAAATAACGGGAAATGATCTGTCACTGACCGAAAGCGGACCCTCAAAACAACTGCAACTCTTTCTCCGGGGTGGAATTAACGCCCGCGATTTTCAAACATCCAACTCCGCCCCCTTTTCTTCTTCTTTTTCGTTTTCTTCTTCTCTTAAACTTGAAGCAGAATCGGTGGCACTTACGGTCACGGCTGACATCAAGAGGTCAAATAGAAAAACAACATGTCTTCACAGTACGACGGCTACATCCAATAACGTGTAATAATGTCTTCTTACCTATGTACAGTGTAGTACATTTGAAAATACATCTGTACTATATACTACTATATAAATAATAAACAGATTTGGAGAAGCACGATATTCCCCACCATCAGCTTTATTAGCAGAATCGTTTTGACGTCATCAATGCGTTGGCTTGTGCTAGCCTAAAAATAACCAACATCTGATTTATTCTTAAATAAATAAAATCTCTCAGGTAAAATAGTAGGCTATATTCAATAAGACCATATATTTCCCAGTTGTAAATAATTTATCATAGTTAGTTACTTACTTAATTAGTTAAACTATAGAAACACTTTTGATTTGAAAGCATATTGTTCATTGCTTAAAACAAGTTTGTACTCTGACCTTTCTTGTTTTTGTTATTCCGTTTATTTATTATTTTTGTAAACCTAAGCTTTTTTTTTTTTAATTAAATTAAATGACTTTTCCACCTGCATCCCTGCCTACCTGTGTTTGGGTCCTGTTGGTGTGAATGGAGCTGAATACATTTGGATTAAAATACTATAAGTGGTGGGCATTCTAGTCATTCCAGGTCACATTTATATGCCTTAAGATAGATGTGCTAAGAAAAGAAATATTGCTAAGGGTATATATAAGTACAAACATAGAAGAAAGATCTGTTAGAAAGTAAGTGGGTGACAAATCATCCTTCTTGATGAAATAGGTTTTCAGGCTACCATAAAAAATGGGGAGTGACTCTCTGTTCTGGCTGGAAGAATAAGGTCATTACCTTGGAATCCAGAGGCGAAAACAGCTGAGTCCGGTTAAATTGATGACAAGGTCTCTGAACAGAAAACAGAGCTTTACATGTAATAGGCCTACGACCAGTCATCGCAAACGGCTACATTCATCTTCTACATTTCTCATGTTCTGTATTTCTGTGTTTCTTTGCAGCGATGCTGCTGCGTTTGTCTTTAATCCTACTGCTCCGCCATTACGTGACGTTGCGTTCATGAAACAAGCTGCGATGACCTTGTGTCAGGACCCGCAGCATTATTCACTCTCACACCGATGTACGGCTCAGGCTTCTCTTCTGTCACAGACTTTTGAGCTCCACCTAACAAGCGATCAAGTCATATTTCCGCATGGTGTGAGGGATGACAGCACATTAGTGATTCTTCAGGGACATGCCTTATATGATGCGCTAAACACTGTAATTAAATGCCTTGATCCCGGCCACTGACTTTTATGAACAGCACGCTGCCGCCAAGCATCTGATACTGTAGAGGTCATGCGCTGAAAATGGGACATGGCAGGAGGCCCCTTCATGGTAAGGGGAGAAGACACACTCAGAAATAACTCAGCTGAAGAAGCAAAATGTGAATCCTTGAATGAGACGAAAGAAGTCATGGATACGGAATTTTTGTTTTGAGTTGCGGTCACGCTGGACACTGAGATTAATGAGTTACTGTATGTTCTACCTTTATACAGAGAATATTTTGTTTGGAATGACTGTCACAGTAGTATTAATTAACAGACAGTTTCATATTGTTTGTTTTCCCCAATATATGTCTGTAGTGTTCATACTGCACAGATTGCTTTTCTGGGATGTTCGATTCTTGGGTTTTCCACACCAAATGCCTCGTTGCATGAACTGATGACACCTTTTGGAATGAGAGGCAAAACGTCTTCCATGTCAAACACAGCAGTCCAGTTGTGGTTGATTCGGTGCCCTGAAGAAGAAATGACACGAATGAATGAGAATATCCACACACATGTAAATTGCAGTCTTTTAAGTCAGTGGATATTATTACAGTATTGTAACTGTATAATGCAGTGATTCTAAATCAGGTTGTCATGGCAAACTAATCTGCCGTGAGAGATTGGCAGGTGTGTAATTTCACTTACTTACTTTCACTCGTTTGTCTGAAAATGATAATTTATTAAAAAAATTAATAATTGTTCATCTATCTATGCCAGTGATGCGTAGTGACAGGTAGAACAATTCAATGTTTTTTTTCTTCATTAGATGGCAGAAAGTACAATAAATGTGCTCATATTTTACATTACTTTGTGAATAAACTGAGTAGATCCTCATTTCAGTACGATACATTTATTTATTTTGTTTTTTTTTTCAAAAAGGGAGGCTGGGAAACGCTGGTAAGTACGATTTCATGCACGCGCATAAAGACGTGCGCGGAAGTCAAGCGTGCACGCGCCGTTTTAAGGAACGCGCGTTGTCACCCACACACACACAAAAAAACTTTGCGCATTCTGCGTAGCAAGGGGGCGCAACCTATTTTCCTGAATCCGTTTCCGTCGTGCCAACGACACCGACGCCTGTGCCCACAGACCGATCACAGGGCTTTCTTACCAGAACGGCACCGAGTGTTCGCAGCCGAGAGACGGGTGCGCAGCGAGGATTTCTCACGGCTCAAGGACGAGAATGCTCTTCGTTATGTACCCACTTAAACGGATGACAGCCTTTAGACAAACCATTAGCGCAAACATTCCGCTCGGCGTTTGACGCGGGGCGCGTTATCGGGGGGTTCTGTTGAGTCAGGTCCAAGAGCAGACTGTGATGCAGGTGCAAACTGGGCGCTAATGTTCCTGAAATGTCTTGCTCTGTGCCGACGCGGTCCATTGTGCCATGGCAGCCCCGCATTGACAGATGCCATTTTAGTCTGCGTGGTCCCAGCGTCTGGAATTCCAGCAAAGTGTTGTGTAATTAGAAGTTGTCCAGGCAGTAGCAAACAAGCCGGCGGAATAGGAATGAGCGTCCACGACACTGTGCGCAATCGGTGCTGAAGCTTTATGGGTACGGCGAACTTGAGCTCCAGGCTTCCAGTTGAAGAGGTTTGCTGTGGGGCTCCACTGCCTGTCTGCTTTACATCTGGATTGCCCGGCTCCTGTCAAACGCGGCCTGAACTTATATGCTTGTTGACAAGTGACTTGACAAGCCTCGGAGGGTGTCGAGTTGGCTGTATTTGCTGGGGCTCGAAGCTAACCGTTATGGAAAAAATGGTTGCTTTCGCTCAGTAAAGTCACGCATTCTTAAAGCAGCGCTAGGGTGACACTGCAGTCTTCTCACCACATCGCCCACTTTGACGTTTGACAACAACAAAAAAGAACCACAGCGTGACAGTGGAGTAGGAAATCGTCCGCCATACGTATCAACGCAGTGGGATTTGTACGTGTGGTCGGCGTCCCCCCCACCCTTCCCGCGGTGACGGTTATGGGTCGGAAGCGGTGTGTAGGTGCAGATTGTTCCAAGATGGCGGCCGGGTGCTGCGGGGTGAAGAAGCAGAAGCTGTCGGGATCGCCCGGGTCGGGGGGTCCCGGCGGGGTGGGGGCGGGAAGCGGGGTGGTAGGAACCGGACATTGTGGATCGGAGCTGGGGATTGGCTCCTCGGCGACTGTTGCGGGAGCGCCGAACGTGAGCAGGGCGAACGGCCTGGGGGGACCCGGGGGTAACGTTAGCGGCGTTGGTAGTAATAGTGGTAGCGGCGGCACAAGCGCTCTGTCGACTCTGTCTCCTGCCCCGGCCGGTTACACTTCATCCGGTCTCAGCCCGAATCTCAGCCCAGGACCTGGATCGGGAAGTGGAGGCAGGAAAATGGTCGTTTCGGCGGAGATGTGCTGCTTCTGCTTTGACGTGCTCTATTGCCATCTGTACGGATACCAACCTCCAAGAACACCCAGGTTTACAAATGATCCCTAGTAAGTCATAACTTATTGTCTTGTTGGTTTTGCTGCATGCTCAAAAGAACACTGCTTTACCGTCACAAGAAATGTATCCAGCGGCAGCTTTCCTAACCTTTGTGTCCGAGTTCAGGGCACAGACTGTCACAACCGAGAGATATTTGACATGAACGATTTTAATGTGAAAATCTCTCGACTGTGGCCAGTTGGAATTTGGGGCCTTGTCGAAGATAACCTTAGTGATTGCACTGGCCTACACCACTTTAACATAATCACCGCGTTCAAATGATTTGACGAGCACATAATATGCACACACGTCAAAGAGTACCTTTCATATATTACCCGGATGCTCGGTCGCTTCCAGGCACAGTTTATAATATTACCTTTTAACTCTTCTATGGCCGGCTAATGTAGCTAAGCCTGTAGGCTACTAGCTACTATTAGCATGCCTCATCAAAATGGGTGGAACGACCACGATTCCACTGTAATTTATTCAATCACATAAGCCAATTTGCACAGAAGCACTTAGAATATTAATCGATCAAGCAAGCCGCGATAGATTCACGTGCAGCTTTCTTTTTTTTGTTTGTTTTTTAAAATCCTGCTAGCTCTACATTCAATGAACTCCATATTGCTACATTCAAAGCTTGGCTTGGTTAGCTCAGTGTAGCTCGACGAGGAAGCGAATAATGAGATTGTAGTCATTACATGACTGATAACCAACATTTAGTATATTAAAAATCCCCACTTTTATTGCCATATAATCCTTAAATTTGCCACTAATCATTTGTTTGACACGTGAAGTTTCATTAAAGAGCTAACAACTGCCGTTAGCTTCAACAACAAAGAAACATGGTTCTTGCCGAGTACAGTAGTACTTTAAACCATTCCGATTTCAACATGTTATCTATTAGGAATACTTACATTGCCGGCTAATTCTAGATAAATATCAATCGTGGTTTTACTAGTTTGGAAAACATGTTATGACCAAGCTAACAATGAGCAAGAGACATTTTTTTTTTAGCACACCTCATTCAAAGATTGTAATCTGATATGTTGAGTCTGCGATGGGTTAGGCTCCACGAAGAAGCTGTTCACAATCGTTTGCAACTGTTTCCAGGCAAGCAATAGTTTAATTTAATGTCAGATGCAGTTGTTGTACATGCAGGGTTAATGTGGCTGAACATTTAGTGTATACTTGGGATGCAGTAATACCGCTTTTGTTCAGTACTTAATAATTTTGATGACCAATTACCAATTGATTGTCTTGCAATTGTGATGATTATTTTTTTTTTAGTTAATGAAATATTGTTAGAAAACACGAAAAAAATCTATTTAATATGGCACAGGTGTCACTCAAATAACATATTTTAGAGTAACAACTTGTACTTGCTGACATTTAAAGATCCAACTGCATGTTTTTCTAAGACATATTCAAGTGTAGCCTGTAACAACAAGGCATTTCAGTTATGTGGTGTCTCAGTCCAAACACTACAGACACCATATAAACAGTAGATAAGAGACAAAGAAAAACATAGTCTTCTGGGTAATAAGAAAACTGATTCTGTGTTACCTGTGTGTCAACTACAAATTAAAGTGAGTAAAAATAAATGCCAGACCACTTCTTGAGAATGCTACAAGTTATCAAATCTCAACACAGTTGATTAATCCATCTTCCAAAAAATTGCCAGGCTGGTAAAGTGGTATCTGTGTGTTAGTAACAAGCATATTTTTAAGTTAGAGTACAGAAAGACGTAGAGTGACAAATACCTGTTTTGGTATCACTGCATCCCTAGTCTATACATCAATAAGTATGGAAACGGTAATGCAACAAAATCGATTAAAATGCTGTTTGTTTATTCCTACATATAATTTTGTGTGTGTGTGATTTTTGTACATGCCGTCTTAAAATCCTGGAATCAGAGAATGGGTGCTGCCACACAACATTTTCCCATTCCTCATGAAAACATCTCATAATGTTTCCCCTGACAGACCTTGCAAGCGTGACTAATTTTACCTTTCATAACAGGAAAATCCGCTGACTTTCCCACAAAAGGAAGACTGCAGTACAGCAGAGGCCATGTCTCAGTAGTTGTGGTAGTTAAAAATTCCCAATGCTCACTGTAAGAAAAGAGCATCAATAAACAGAACATTATGCCGCCTGTGTAATCATGCTAAGTGCATCATTGCATTGTGTGGTTTGAACTTGAGATGTTTTGTCACGAATGGCTGAATTCCATGTTCTGAACGTATGTACTCAAGCATCTGACTCACTCCATGTGAATACATTGTTGCGTGTTTTGATGAACCAGTTTGTTTTGAGGAGAATGGAGCCAATCCGTAAGAGCTGACTGACCATGAAAGTGGGATTCTGCCGAGTTTCAATAAGGAGGGGTGCTTCGGTTGTTGGCTCATTTTATGGAAAATTGTGACGGCAGCCAAGTGTGACACACAAGCATTTGGTGATTCAGATTTTGCGAGTGCCAGGAAATCCTACAGTATTTTAAAGTTTGAAGCGGGTGTGCCATTCACTGTGAAGTGAATCACTTCTTAAAGTACAAACACTTACAGACTAATGCATATTGATGAGGATTTGTGGCATAATATCTCCTATTTGTTCACAATCACGTGAAGTCAGATATGCATGCCTCGATTGACCTCTGGTGTTGATTTATTCACTCGACATTTTCAGTCTCTTTTGCATATTTTTTTCAAAGACAACTACCTAGACAAGTGCTAATTGTCTACCCTTTTTTCTTCTTTTTAATTTTTTTATTTATTATCAGCTTGATTTAAACAGATCTTTTTACAGGCCAGTGATCTGTTCCTTCGATCAGAAAGGTATAAAATGCCCATTAAATGCATGAATGCTGTTCTTTTGTTTTGCAGCCCGCTGTTTGTCACATGGAAAATAGGCAGAGACAAGCGGTTGCGGGGTTGTATAGGTACATTTTCTGCCATGAATCTGCACTCAGGACTCAGGGAGTACACCCTTACTAGGTGAGTCGTATTGTGGAATTGGTTGGTTAAAGTATTAAATGTAAACACAATATGACAAATTAGTTCATTACATGTTGCTATGTTCATGGTTCAAGCTTGAAGCGAACCAGCGACCTTGCTGCGAGGCAGCAGTGCTCACCACTCCTCCACCATACCATATTGTGTTTAGTTTAGACTATGGGTACTCGATTTAGTGTTCACCCCTTATACCTTTTACCAAATTTGCACAAGAGAGAATCACTAACACACAAACTGAATTAACTCATTCACTGCCATTGACGGCTATAAATGTCAAAAATTCATTTGAACTATTTCTATTAGTTTAGCATTCCCCCCCCCCACACTTTTGTTAACAAAAGTATGGAAACCTAGAAAAAAAATATTGTACATTTAGAACACATATAAAATTTGTGATTAATTGTGAGTTAACTAGTAAAGTCATGCGATTAATTACGAAAAAAATACGGCCCTAATTTTTAATAATCTATTCTTTTTTTTTTTAAGAAAAAAAAGAAGAAAAGATTATTAAAAATTAGGGGCGTCATTACATTTTTTAATCATAATTAATCGCATGAATTCACTAGTTAACTCATGATTAATCACAAATTTTATATGTGTTATAAATGTACAATAAAACATTTTTTTCTAGGTTTTCATACTCTTGTTAACAAAAGTGGGAAAAAAATGTTAAACAAATAGAAATAGTTCAAATGAATTTTTGACGTCTATAGCCGTCAATGGCAGTGAATGAGTTAAATCATGTGTTAACAGCTGTCCCTCACTACCCCCAGATCACCCCTGCAAATATCTTTAGTATTCATATTCCAGACATGGTTTAACTCGACAAAATTGCAGTAGATTCCAGTGTGCAACTGTGCAAATAAATCAAAATCCGCTACATTTGCTTTTGTTTGCTGGGATAATGTGTTGGCACAATTTTGTTTAAAAAAAAAAATAAAAACAGTTTTTGCCTCCTATAAAACGCATTATGTGGAATTTCTCTACTTGCAGTAACCAACCGAGATCAGACTGCTGATTTGCCAAACACACAGCTCCAGTCTCCATGTCGGCTTACTGGAATTGTGTACAGATTCCGATTGCTATGTGACCGCACCCAACTTGCGTTCTTAGATAACAAACCCCGTTGACCCTCCTTGGGGGGGATACAATAAAAATGTGGGTTTCCTTTCTTTTGTTTTGACTGCAGTGCCCTTAAAGACAGCCGCTTTCCCCCCATGACAAGGGATGAGCTGCCACGCCTCTTCTGCTCAGTGTCTCTTCTCACCAACTTTGAAGACGTCGGTGATTACCTTGACTGGGAGGTGAGTGACACAGCTTTGCCTATATGGCGAAATGTGTCATTCACAGATGATGAATGTATACAGTACGTGGGTTAATATTACAAAGAAATTAGAATATGTAATATTAACACTAGTGCTGTCAAACGATTAAAAATGAACAAATTAATCGCAACATTTTCCAGACGCAATCGTGATTAATCACGTTTTTCTACTTCATCTTTTTTTGCTCTACAAAGCTGCTAACATATTTTACTAGAGTAAAATCTTGGAATTAATGTAAAATATTCAAATAGAAAGTATATTTAGAATCAAAAACTGTTCTAATATAGCTGTCTTTGATGGAATGGAATTCTTCTGCTATAACAAACAACTGCTGAAAAACAAAAAGGTCAAAACTGACTCAGCTTTACAGGCCATTTTTTTTTCTCTGAGATGATACGACAAAGACGTACAACTAATATGCTATTTGAATTTGACTACGTAAAGCGCGCGCGTTACTTGAGATTTCTCCAACAAGCGTCAGCAAGCGAAACTTAAAAGTAAAATTACCTATAGTCCGTATTTGTCCATCTTGGCGGCAATGGCTAGGTTTGGTCGCAGGTTATAGGCCGTAACGGGAGGTAAATAAAACTCGAGTTAACTAAATACATTTTTGTCAACGCTTTAAAGAATTAATCTTCAGAGTTAACACTTTAATTTTGACAGCCCTAATTTATCACATATTTACCCCCTTCTTAGTTATGAGGACTACATGCCACTTTATTTTTGAATGAATTCGGACTAAAAGTATATATTTTTTCTAAATTGGTCTATTTTATCTTCATAGGTGGGTGTCCACGGTATTAGGATAGAGTTTTTCAATGAGAAAGGATCAAAACGCACCGCCACCTACCTGCCAGAGGTTGCAAAGGAGCAAGGTAAGATTAGTTTCTTGCTCTATGTTGTCGGATATCTCATTACAAAAAAGGTGACAATGTCTTAGATTTCACAAGTCGGAAGATTTGTTGCTAATATGCTTCTTTTGAAAGAAAATTGCTATTTTTGGTCTGTCGCTGTCCACTGGTTGTATACACATGGACAAAATTGTTGTTACCACTCCCTGAATGAAAGGAAAACGCCACAATGGTCACTGAAATAATTTTACACCGATGAAGGTAAAAACGAATAAAAATGTACTGAAAATTGAAACTTGAGACAGCACGGAGCATTTTGCTCATGAGGAGTGGCCCAAAATACCTGGTTCAGAAGTCTCATTTAAAATGTAAAAGCAATGTTCAGTGACCATTGTGTGTTTAAAAAAAAAAACCCAATTCATTCATTAACAGGGGCGTACCGACTATTTCTCTGTGTATGTAAATCATGTCAGATTAACAAATTGCCAAAATATACATTCAGAGGAGGTAAGTGTTGGATGGACGCATGAAATTGAAGTCGCTTAACACAATTATGCTCATGAATAAATATCTGACCGTGTGCTTCTTATTTTCTTATTCATACATAAGGCATTCATACATACACAGACATAAGTAATTTTCTTCCGTAGGTTGGGACCACATTCAAACCATAGATTCCTTACTACGAAAGGGAGGTTACAAAGCTCCCATCACAAATGATTTCAGGAAGACCATTAAGTTAACCAGGTAAGCTCACATCCCACTGTGTATAGCTTTACATGATATGCTTTACACACACTACGCATTTTTGTTTACTGTTGGAATCAGCCCATTTGTGAGTCAACTTTGACAAGTGAGCCAATTCTCATCCCGCCCCATATATACGGCTGAGCCAATGACGAGTCTGGCTTACGTGACCTTGCTGACCAGGGAGGATTCTGAGCGCATTGCCGTGTTTAATTTTACATATTAAAAAAATTGGGTTGTTTAATTGAAAGGTCGTGTAGTCCCTTAGCAAAGCTGAAATCGATTAAAAAAATACAGACGGACAAATAAACACAATGATATAATACGGAATTGATTACATAAATATACATTTGACCTTAAGGCTCCTCCTCCTTGTTGACGTATGCCGTAACAGATTCAGGTTTTTCGGACATGTCGTGTATGCCTACTGTCTCGTTGTTGTTATTCTATCGCTACTAGACATTTAATTTACCAGTAAATTTGCTGTGCATAGTTCCTTACTCTCCACTGTAATGCGTTTACATCCAGACTGAATTGTTCTGTACCATTACCTAGTCTGGTGCTTAGCTTAGCGTTTAGCATGGCTTCCACCTTCTTCTCCTGTTGTTTCTTCTCGCTCAGTGTGTCACATGATCAGCTACTTAATTGTCATCCTCGTCACGCAAGAATGAAACTTGTCTAGCTTGTTCGTCGCCAGGTGGCAATTAGTGACATAGAGGAGCGTTTCGCACCACGCGGGGATGTAGCCAATCTCAAGTTTTGTTAGCTTAGCATGATCTTTTTTTCATTTCCATTTATATTTTTTATTTTTCAAACGTAATTTTTTATTTTTGATATCCGTTTTTTATTTTTTCACTTTTATTGATTATTAATTAATTTATTTGTATTATTTACCCTGTTAGTTCCTGAGCAGTTGGGAAAGCAAGGAGGATGATAACTGTTCAATGTGGATGCACCATTTTTTTTACCTATTCAGAGCTGGTAGCTTCTACAGTTTTATGGCACAATACGCAATACAGTTTATTTGACTTAATCCATCAGTAATTTCCAACATAATTGCAACACTTAACTGTCTGTGAGTAAGGCTAAAATATATATGTTGTTCTGACAGTATGTCTTTTGCCATTCTTAGGTACCGTAGCGAGAAGATGACAATGGGCTATGCGGAATACATAGCCCACCGCCAACATCATCACTACCAGAATGGCATCGGGCACCCTCTTCCACCCTACAACCATTATTCCTGACAGCGAGCCGCATGACCAATCATTAGACCTCTCCGCGGACCTTTTCCCAGGAGAGCCCGCCCCCTCCTGGTCTAGCTATTTCTACTACTGTACCATTTTATGATGATAGTTTCCGTTGCCATGCTGGCTGTCTCCCAAGACGTCGACCTGGCAACGGTCTGCTACAAAGCATCAATTGATTACGGCAAGAAATTCACCTCCTTTGTTGTTTTTCTTGGCCTCTGGTTTTTGCAGCATACAAAGCCCTTCATTTGTATTCTTAACCATTTTTTTTTTTTTTTTTTTAGCCTTTATTATCGTGTCTGCTCAGCAAAGCTAAACAGGCGTTCGGTTCTGTGGATGGAAGGACGTCTCGTTCAGTGGATTAACCCTGCGTTATATATTGTTTGGGCTTTGCTACTATTTTACATTTAATCACGTTTTCTTTTCCTAACTAAACCATGTAGCAAGGGTGGCTGTTATTCTCAAAGGCTGTGTCGTCGTCTACTCTGATTCCTCTCAAAAAAAAAAAAAAGGACAAAAAGACTGATGCTGAGGTTGTATTAGCTTTTTAGAGTGCTAGTTTAGCAGAAGTATTGCTTTATCGCTTTGTGTTGAAGAAACAGAAAAGTCAATGAGAAATTGAATTTAACCTTGAGTAATTTTTGGTTGACCTCCCCATCGTTATAAATGTTTTGTGTTCTTAAATCTTATCAAGGATAAGCGTGGTGGAATAGTTTTTTTGTCTTCTAAAATGGTGCAAGAAAGTTGTTGGTAAGAGGGTGTAGTTTGTGAGCAATAGGAGCAGATCCAGAGACCACGGTAGGGTCATGTGACAGGGAAACTTCAAGCCATATTCTGTCCATCAGTCATGTCGTTGATGACACCCCCCCCCCCCCCCTTTTCAGCATTCACATATTCAAACCTAATTTTGTGAGTTGTCATTTAGATTCTACATAGAAATTGCTGTGTCGATATAACCGAATTAGTATGAAGAGAATGTCCGCATGCGGTCTTGCCGTCAAATAAGTCCCAAGAAGACATTTCCAGTCAAATTGTTGTTGCAAATCACACGCACACATACACACACACACACACACACACACATACACACACTGGGGCTTAAGTGTTTGTTTTGGTTTGACAGACTGCAATTTTTTTTTTTTTTTTGAGAGGTTTTCGTTACTTGACTAACATGTTTTGTAACAGCCTTTACCGACTGGCATATTCTTCACATTTTTCTTTATGCAAAAACAAAACGTCGAGGGCTTTTTGGCACTCCATCCACAGCTCACCCCGACGAAATGACGTTTAAAGTTGTGTTGCCTTAAATGAACGCGTTAACAACGAATGGACCAGGAGAGGATGCTTGGTTTTTGTTGCATACCCCCCGGTCCCACCTCGCACCATCCCTTTTTGGAAGGTCAAACCACAAGTAGGGCATCACTCTCCCGCTCCATTTAATCACAGCACAACCAGAAATGATCTGCTGCAAAACCAAATTGACCATGCTCTTTAACATCATATATGTCTTTGTATACACATGCAATGTGTTTAGTTGCATGTATGTATGAGTATGAGGCCTATGGTTTTCTCCATGTTATACAGTATATATTATGCTTGGACACTCTTATGAACCATCAAGAGCGTTAATAGACAAAAAATGGTGCTATCAGACCTCATATTGGGGTGGTCACAGCTTGTGACTGGTCATGCGGACTCATCGATCATATCATACACACACACACACACACACATACACACACACAAAAAAAAGATGTTACATGTAAGATTTTCTCTCTTTCATATATTGCCGCGAAATGAGGCACATTTTAACATTGAAGGAAAAAAACAAAAACGTAGCCACTGCTTTCATCAAATCCATTGTGGGTGACTATTGGGATGAGTTCCCTATGGGAAAACAGATATTCCTTCACGTATAATGAAGCGGGATGATTCCCAGCAGCAGACTATGGAATGTACTGTTAGCATTCAAACTGAGATCTGTTGTGAGAGAATCTTACATGTGTTACCTTTACTCTCCTTGAAATATGCAGATCTGTTCAACAGGTGTTTTGTTTAGATTTTTTTTTGTCGTCGTCCCTACCATTGTCAACATCCGTGCAGGTTTGAAAGGACAAGAAGTTGCGTAAACCTATTTTACTCCCCTCCCTCCCACACACACACCATGGCCCAGCCTCATAGCCGAGTCCGTTCACGTGTCGATGCGTCGCTTGCCTCTTCCTGTCGGTCGGATGTTGCTTTAAACGGGAAGTCAACCCAGGATTTTTCTATGCAGCCCCAACTAGTCTTAACACAGTATTGTAATTAATATTGCGTTTGTAGGATATATCATTTTAAGTCGACGGCAAGTGGCAAAATGGCCGCGCCCCCAGAGATCTCGGGGCGGCCATTTTGCAGTTTGTGCTTTCTGGAGCTGAGCTGTGATTGGTCATTACCTGAGCCAAGAGCGACTATGATGTCATCTTCAGGCGACAGCAAGTGGCAAAATGGCCGCCCCCTGAGATGGATAAAAACGTGTGGATTTTGCTGCTATATATATATAAATATATATATAATTTTTTTTCTGGGTTGACTCTTTAATTAAAAAAAAAAAAAAATCCTGAGCACATCCTTAGTTATTCTCTCGCTGCTGAATTGTTTGTGAAATGACAAGTCCTGATATTCAAACCAAGCAGAAGGCTCAAGCGAGTTTTACATAGAACACAATGCTTGTGTACTGATGAACAATGTCAAAGCATTGATACCTCATGGGATATTGGACTTTTATTTTTATTTTATACTTTGTTGTAGCAGTTGAGTGTCGGCTCCCTATGGAGATTTCAGCTCGTCGTTTTTTTCCAGCGGAACGCTCAAGTTCATGTTAACTCGTCCTCTTTGTCTGAACCAAAGATGCTAGCGGCCATGTCCAAAAATGCTGCTCTTAAGGCCCGACTTCCTGTCCTTCCAAAAAAAAGACACCCCCTGCAGTTGACGAAAAACATTTGTTTGTGTGTCTGCGTGTGCGTATCGGTCTCAACTGTCTGGACTTGTTAAGCAACCCAACGTTTCAATGATTTCTCATTGGAAGTATCGCTGAAGTTGTTCATGGCATCCAGGATAGTTTAAAGTGGTTGCAAATTTGTTACTTTTTACTTTTGTTTGTTATTATTGCTCTAATTCAAAAAAAAAAATGAAACTCCCATGGTGTGCCTCGTAGCTTTATGGGTTTATAAATGTTTTTGTTTTGTTTTTTTTCCCCCCCACAAGACCAGCAGTTATACTTTGTATAAAAGATGGATTTGTTTTCTTATTTTTATGCCATAAAAAAAATGAAAACCCCTGTTTTCTTTACTCTGGACCCAGTAGCTGCACTGGTGTACAATCGCACTGATACAGTAGAGGAGTAGTTTGGGGGGGGGGGGGGGGGGGGAATCAATAACGATGACAGATGAAATAAGAACTACAATAAACTTGTTTGAAAACTTTTTACTACGTGAGATTTAAAAAAACAAAAGAAAATGACTGTTTTTGTACATCAAAAGTTTTTTTCAAAAGAATATTTTGAATCTAGTTTCAGTTATGAATTTTTGAGACACTGACTTCTAAGATGTGTCACTGTACAAAATGAACTTTTTTTTTTTTTAGTTGCAGTGGCCTGATGGGCTGGGAGGGTTGCCTGGCGTAACTCCTCATACCAACGTTGATTTCTTGTCATTTTGGACTCTTGTTTTTACTCTGCTTTAGTAACTTGAAAATGTTGATGGGAGAGAAAAAAAAAACATGAACCGGGAAAGCAAAAATCCCACCCCTGTAGAGCTAGACCCTTCCTCCTCTCCTTGATTTGCTGTTAGTGTGGTAAGGCTTGAAACAAGCATTTTTATCATGATACTAAGACCCCAACAGGGGGGGAAAAAAAGGCAAAACAGATACAAAACACAAAATGTCTTAAAAAAAAATGCAAATGAGTTGGGGTGGGGTTTGGGGTGGGTGGGTGAAAGGATATATATAGATGGGTTATCTGAGTATGTAAGCAGTGGATGTGAAGATAATGTAGTTTTAAACATTGTTACATTTTAAAATCATTTATTCAATAAAAAAAAAGTCAGCTCAATAGTGTGTTCTGTCGTTTATCCCAACACAAATTTTTCATGCTAATGTGAGGGGGAACCACGCCCTGCCCCACTTATCATAATTACATTCAAATTGCATGAAATTAATGGCAATTTCTATATAGTTTCCCCCAAATTTGGTAATAAAATCTATATTTTGTATCAAACAGACAATAAAATTTATTATGAAAAAAAATTGTTATTGAATGTAAAACGGCCAGTGTATTGGCTGCTGTCATAAGTATACGATACCTAAAAATATGGCTGGGTACTTGGTATCAATACTCACCCATCTCGAGAGGTGCACATTTTTATGAAAATAAATAATTCTGAACGTTCCTGCTATGTTTTCCACCGCATGCAAAATGATCTTCCCAGTCCCACATTATTACCTGACACTAATATTATTTAATAATACTTAGGAAGAACATTTTTGTTGAGTTAGATCTGACAGCTGTTTTTAACAAATTTTTGGGTGTGGAATCCAAAACTGATCACGTCAAGTTTTTGAACTATACATCTTTCATCTCTCTCTCTCTCACACACAATAAAATATGAACCAGGCATGACAGCTAATTTGTGGAATTTTGCTGATCTGGAGAAAAAAAACATGCTAGAAAAAAAAAACTGACGGAAGTTTTAGAATTAGCATGCCAGTTTTCATTTTAATTTGCATAAAAATCTAACTCAACATAATTATTTCCCCAAATTGTTCACCGGTGTTGGAAGTGTCAATATTTTCAATATGATCATAATGAAATTTTGATAGGAAAGACCATAACAACCTTGGTCAACTGAAATAACTTTAATTAAGAACCAACATAATCCCTTAATAGTAGAAAAACATCCCTTCTTTACACTGAAGTACAATATATGCAGACTGTATATATGCTACAATGATGCATCCGCACACATACTTGAAATGATACGTAACATGACAGCTGGAATATTAATACTCTCTTTCAAATGTCAATAAATACCCAAAGTGACCTCATGCAGATGACCAGATAATTGGGGGTTTGTGTTGGCGGACTGTCTGACAATTCCTTGCCAATATCAACAGGCGCGTTCAAGTTTCACCATACACGAGTGCAGCTTTTCTCTCCTGACAAACGTGACAACATATCAAACAAAAGCACAACTTCCTTGGCAGAGGACATCCCAGAGTAATCCGACAAATCCTCATTCATCTCAACAATGACTCAATGTTTGCACTGGAATCGAGTAGGATTTTGCACAAAAACATGGCACAATAAAAAATGTTTTGGTCCTAATGTTTACAAATTTGACATTAAAACGCAACACACATTTGAGTGCGCCCAATTGACTTCTTGATCAATTCACTTATTCCAGTAGGAACAGGTAACTCATTAACTGCCATTGACGGCTATAGACGTCAAAAAGTCGTTTGAACTATTGCTTTTGTTAACAGTATGAAAACCTAGGGGAAAAAAAGTGTACATTTAGAACAGATATAACATTTGTGATTAATCTTGAGTTAACTATTGAAGTCATGCGATTAATTACAATAAAAAAATAATAATCGTCTGACGCCCCTAATTTTTTAATAATATATATCAGGCGCAGGTGCATCAGGCAATTCAAATTTTTAATTGCAATTAATCACATGACTTCACTAGTTAACTCAAAGAGTAATCCCGAATTTTCTATATATTCTAAATGTACAATACCTATTTTCTAGGTTTTCATACTCTTAACAAAAGGGGAAAAATTTGAAACTAATAGAAATAGTTCAAATAAATGTTTGACGTTTATAGCCAGCAATGGCAGTGAATGAGTTAATATTCCCTTATCATCGCATCACTTGAATGAACTGGATGGCTGACTGGGAAAGGGAGAAATGCACATTGACTTACAAATATTTTTTCCCTTCTTTGTTTCAACATAAAAAAAACGCTACTATCAACAGATCGATGATGGCCCTCAAACACGAACCAGGTTATGACTTAAATTCACATTTTGCAGCGCATAACAAAAACACACGTGACACAAATAAAATGGCAGATACATCAACTAACATATGACCTTGTACATCCACCACATGAAAAACAGTGACAACAGCAGATCATGGGTGGGCAAAAAAAAAGAAAAGGAAAAAAAGGCAGCATAAGAAATGACTCAATCTCCTGCATGTTTCTGGAAAAATGATTCTAGTTATCAGGCAGACTTGAGCAGCACACCCAACTATCAACCCTAAAATACCCACATAGCTTTGTGGCTTGACATTAGATCATTCACTGCCATTGACGACTATAGACGTCAAAAATTCATGTAAACTATATTTCTATTAGTGTAACATATTTTTCATAATTTTTTTTTTTATGAAAACCTAGATTTTTTTATTGTACATTTATAACAGATATAAAATTATCATGCGATTAAACGCCCTTTTTAAATTTTTTAATTAGGCCCGTCAGGATAAATTTTTTAAAATTGTAATTAATCACATGATTTCACTTGTTAACTAACGATTAATCACAAATTTGATTTCTCTTCTAAATTTACAATAATTTTTCCCCTAAATTTTCATACTCTTGTTCACAAAAGTGGAAAAAAATGTTAAACTAATAGAAAGAGTTCAAATGAATTTTTGACGTCTATAGCCGTCAATGGCAGCGAATGAGTTAAAAAGGACACATGGCGTTGTGTACAGTAAAAGACGGACTAAAATGGCAACTAAAAGCAACATAAAAGGCATCGAGAGTGAAAGGCTCGCGCGTGTATGGCCGCTTCAATCGACTTTCTTGCTGCGCAGTCGAAGTGTATCCAGCAGGTGTCGGCACACGGGGCCCGTGTGCTGCGAGAGCAATGTCAGAACCTTCCCGTGGACTAGCGTCAGGAGGGTCTGGTGGCCCGCCGCCCACACGCGGTACCAAGGTCCGTAAAAGGGATCGGACACGGCCGGGCATAGCATGTTGTTGAGATTCACCTCTGTTACCTGGAGGAGAAAAGATAAGTTAGGGCATGATGAATACAATTTAAATTATCAAACTGGTTGTAATGCTGCATTGCATGCATGCTTTAATTAAAAAAAAATTTTTTTTATACAGTGGTGCCTTGAGATAGGAGTGACCTGACATGACTCAGCAATTACGAGCACAAAACTCGCTCCATAACCGTGGCGAGATATAAGTAAATATTAATTTAAAATCGATTTAACAATTTTTATGACATTTAATATTATTGATCCATTGATTATTTCATGTACACTGTATTATTTAAACCTTTACACTGTATTATTTAAACCTTTATAAGAAAATACTACTATAAAAAACAAACAAAAAAAAAACACAATATTTTTTTCCGGGCAGTATAAAGTAAAATAAAATAAAAATAAAATACTACTATTATATATATCTGTCCAATATACTAAAATTAAAAGCAAAAAGTTCCCTGAGATTACGAACAGAATTGTAAGTAAAGCAGCACACAATTTGAGGAGGGACAATTTTCCTGAGGGCATTATTGTATCCTCCAGCCATTGTATGCAAAAATGGCTTCTTCTTAGGTTCCCAAAGGTGCAATTTCCATGACTTATTAGAACAAAAACAGCTCAGTAAATGTCTCTATGATATAGTAACTACTAATAAAAAAACGATCTCATTTGTATGTAGTGATTATCCCCCTCAAAAGGAATGATTGCGGATAATCACACAAAAAGGTATGGCTATAATAATAATAATAATATGTTACAAGAGCCACCAATGAACTATTGCAGTCGGCCAGCAGGGGTCTCTCTCTTACCAGGCCAAGAATTTGCAAGAAGAGGAAGTGATAGAGGAAAAGGATGCCTGTGGAGAGCAGCGCCCACCATATGTCCCCCAGAGGCTCAGGCTTGTAAACACCTAAGAAGAAAAAAAACAAACAGGTTTGGCGTCTAAGAAGAAGAAATGCATCATGGCAGGACCAGTCATGTTTGTCAAGCACTGAAAAAAGAAAAAAGAAAAGGCAATTCATCCATCTTTGACTTGTTTTTAGACCATAAAATGCAACTGCAGTTGCAGTTGAGAGGATGTGGTGTCAAACTGGCTTTTCCTGTTTTCTCATTATTAGTTTTAATAAAAGAGTACAAGGTATCATGTGGTCTTGTTTTACATTGGCGTTGACTACACGCACACACAAACCTATCAGTCAACCTGGCTTCTTTCATTTCTTTCTACAGTTCCAGTCAAAACATTTGTATATTTTATATATTTATATTTTGTATAGGGTGACTTTTATTGGTTAGTGTACAAAAATAATATTTACCTGTATATATATATATATATATATATATATTTAAAAATATATATATATTTTTAGCATTAGCACAGTAAACAAGCTGGCGTTGCACAACGTTACTATAAGTGTAAATGTTATCTATTTGAGGTTTTATTCTTTGTAATAATTTCCAATCAACTCAAAATCAAAAGGAGGTGATAAAAATAGCTGTCAAGCTGAAATCTTGCAAATTCCGCATCGCTTCTAATTGACCTCGCCTTCTGTCTCTGATCGGTCGTTTTTTTTTTTCTTTCTTGGGCGCGTGAATCAAATTGGAGCAGTAGTTTTTAACTCATTCACTGCCATTGACGGCTATATATGCCAAAAATTCATTTAAACTATTTCTATTAGTTTAACATTTTCCCCCCACTTTTGTTAAGAGTATGAAAACCTAGGGGGACAGATATCAAATTTGTGATTAATCATGAGTTAACTAGTGAAGTCATGCGATTAATTATGATTAAAACATTTAATCACCTGATGCCTTTTTATAAACTTTTCTTTCAAAAAAAATAAAATTAAAAAATTAAAATTACTTCTTCTTTTTTTTTAAAGAAGACGAAAAGATGATAAAAAATTAGGGGCGTCAGGCGGTTTAATTTTTTTGTAATTAATCACATGACTTCACTAGTTAACTCATGATTAATCACAAATTGTATATCTGTTCTAAATGTACAATATTTTTTTCTAGGTTTTCATACTCTTGTTAAGAAAAGTGGACAAATTGTTAAACTAATAAAAATTGTTCAAATGAATTTTTGACGTATATAGTCGTCAATGACAACCTGGGTTCGGTCGAACATCATGATTATTTTTTTTTATAACCTCTACTTCTCGGAAATTCACCTAATGTGAGGGAACACTGCACTGAGAGAAAAAAAAAATTCTGTGCCAATGATGAGGCCCGACATAACTGGCGAACGGAGTACTTCTAAATCTCTCGTTAGAACAAATCTAAATCTGGCGGTGTTATCTCGACAAAAGTTTTCCACTCCCACTTAAGATGACACAAAAAGCTGCCATTAGTAAAGTGCACACTTAAGTTCCCGCTCAATATAGATATGCCGCCTTCATGTTGCTTGAGCATCCCTAAAGGTTAATTAAGGGGAAATAAAGGCGAACCTCCAAGCAGTTCTCGCTACTGCAAATTGTTATGCAATTCTGCTGCTTCTATTATTAAAGTTGAGTGAAGCCTGAAAACATTTGTCCATAAGTAGGATCAAAGGTCACCTTTATAGGAGGTCAGGACAGACACAAACAAAGCACACAGCTACTACGGTTGAACTGACACAGACGATGCAGGCATTGACGTCAGAGGAGAACAAAGTCTGGCGTCAATGAAGAGGGATGATGCAGGCAGAGGGCAATACCTTACCTCCTTTCCTGAAAAGGTAAAGCGGCACCAGATACAGCATGGAGTGCTGAATGTAGTAAATCTCCTTTTCAAATGGCAGCTGAGGAGACAACAAAGGGGAAATCGCGAGTGTCAGAGGCGGAGGAATGACATCATCGTCTGCCATGATACAGCATAAAGCGGATGTAGCATTTGCACAAAGCTTAGACTGGTGAATGTTTGAAAAGGTAGAAGAACACAGTCTACACATTATATATAAACATATAGGCCTTATTTACATTTATACATGGTTGAAAGAAAAAAAATTAAACTATTTATGTGCGTTTACAGGTTCCCTATGTTGTGAAAGTACCCTGAATGTACCATGTTGCTTGTAGCGGGCCCGGGGAGATTAAGTTGTGATTCTGCCGTCCCTAAGCGTCTTTTAAGCTATTTCATGACACCCCAATTGGAGTTAACTGTAAAACTAAACACACGACAATGAGAATAACATCCTCTGTATATTTAAATACAAAACATGCTTCGTGTTTTTTTTTAAAACATCACTAGCTTAACGCTAATGGTGGATCCCATTCAAATGCTAATGGAGGTTTGCATCGACTTCCGGAGTGATAGTCCTTCAAATAATGAATATGCACACAAAAATGGTGTGGAAAACACATACCCACAGGTAAGATAACACTACTCAAAAGGCACAAATTTTCTCAAATATCTGAAAAACGAGTTATTTTAATAGAATTTCTCCTGTTCTCATTATAACCAACCAACCAACCAACCACGCTGCCCCTAAGAAGCCAAAATGCGCAGTAACACCCAGTATTAGTTTTCCATTTCTATTTTAGTGTACAATATATTCTTATTTTTACTTTCTTACTAATTTATGGTGTCTTTTAAGACATACTAAAAGTTGAGTTTTCATGGATTATAGATATAGATGTCAGTTTTTTGTTTTCTCCATACCAACACACATTTCCACATTACATAGCACAAAATACCAAACGTGAGGGTTGACTTTTAGTAGTTGAAAAAATATAAAGTTTTAAAATGAACGAATAATCATTTTATTAACCGTGATTTCAATCTAAACCAAAATAATTGTGATTATTTTTTTCCCCCCATAATCGCCCAAACTTAATTTCAATATAAAAAAATATCAATTTTTACAGTTTGATTTTTTCGAACGATTGAGAACAACAGATGCAGAGGGCAAGCATGCATGAGAAAAACTTTTTGCTTACCAGTCTGGTGTTGACCACAGGGAACATTAAAGCCAAGAGAGCCCCATTCAACATATGGACCTGCAGCCTACAAATACACACAAGCTATCATGACAATCGGCGGACATGATTCCATCCGGAGGTCATCATTAGTGACCTTCACAGATTTCAGCCAACATGACATCCAGCCACAAACGCACACTAACTGAGCCCCATCTACCACTTGTGCAAATCCATTTCTGTATTGCACACTTGACTGCTGAGTTTATGAGTTCCGATTCACGTAGCCAGTATGAGTGGGTGGGAAGTTGCTCGGTTTGTGTTGGTTCTACTTGAGCTGGTAATGTGCTTAAATTGTCATCACGATTTTTACTATTCATATTTGTCAAGGCTATTTAGTGATAGATCTACAGTCATTTCTGGACTATAAGTCGCAATAGCAAAATTTGGGGAATACTCGAGTTTGTTACACATATAAGCCGCACTCGACTAAGCCGCAGGTGTTTTAATGTTATCTCACCGGGTTCCCGCTACTTTATTTTCCATAATGCGGGCGCAAATTGTCTTGCTCTCATTCTACTGCTTTGCTCTGCCTGACGCTCTTGCACTTTTTTTTTTTATAGTGCGCCCCCTTGTGATCTTATGGATAAGCCGCACCTTTGTATTAGCCGCAGGGTCGAATGCAAGTGAAAAAAAGTAGCATCCAAAAATGACTGTATATGTTTTTTTTCAAGGCCGATACCGATTATTAGTAGTCGTCGTAGTAGTAGGCCGACAACTGATATTTCAAGCCGATATTCATTAATGCATTGCCATTGACGGCTATAGACGTCAAAAATTCAATTGAACTATTTCTATTAGTTTAACATTTTTCCCACTTTTGTTAACAAGAGTATGAAACCCTAGAATTTTTATTATTATTGCACATTTAAAACAGATATAAAATTCGGGATTAATCATGAGTTAACTAGTGAAGTCAAGCGATTAATTATGATTAAAAAATGTAATCGCCTGAACGGCCCTAATTTTTAATAATCGTTTCTTTAAAAAAGAAAGAAAAGTGCATTAAAAATTAGGGGCGTAATATTTTTCGCAATTAATCACAAATTTTATATATCTGTTCTAAATGTACAATATTTTTGTTCTAAGTTTTCATACTCTTGTTAACAAAAGTGGGGAAAAATGCTAAACTAATTAAAGAGAAAATATTAGCATCAAAATAAATAAAAAATAGATAAAAATATTAAAAGTTAAATAATTTAAAATAAATCAATATGTATTTTATAAAAAATAATTTTAAACATACAATAAATTTTGTTAAAAAATTCATACAAAGCATGTGTTAAGCTAAATTAAAAAGTAAGTAAATAGTTCCCTAACCTTTTCTACTGTAAATAAACATAATTTCTTAATTTAATTTTTGTTGTTGTTTAATTTAAAAAAAAATAAAAACTGTAGTGAGTTCCCAGTGTCAGCATCATTTTTATTTTTTTTTATAAAGTGGAAATTTTAAGTTCTTTGTATCTTATTGAGTAACAAATACATTCGAATGTAGCCAACTTGGGGTTTTCATCAGGGTTGGTAAAAGGTTTAAAAGGGTCTACGCAGTGAAAAATTGTCTTAATATGTTCGAAATGTGTTTACGACAAGCAAAAACTGTGAACATCTTACAAATCCTAATGAAAACCCTTAAATTTGCTACGTCCGCAAGCATTCAATGCTCAGTGAGATACCATCTTTTTCTCCGGCCTTCAGATTCGTAGAAAGACGATAATCGGCCCGGCCGATAATCCTTCTATCCCTCAAGCTATTGACTGACAAATAGTAATATCATGGATGTGTGTAAATGAGCTTTTATTTGAATTAATTCTAATTTGCCTCTTTAGGCGAAGTCTCAAATTTCTACATGCACAACAATGGCCAAACAAAGCCACAAATGATCTTGCCATTGAGCGTTATTGAATGTCCCAAGATGAATTGCTCGATATTATTTATTTATTATTATTCATTTATTAGTAGTGTAGTAGTTTTTGTGTTACATGTCTTTATTGCATGTATGCAGCGATGGTTGCACATCACAGAAAAAATTGAGTCGAGCCGAGTAGTATCATCACCTGCATTCTGAACTTCAACATAAATCATACTTGGCGGGGGGATGGGGCGAGGGGTTGGGTGGGGGGGGGGGTGGGTTGGTGGCTGGGGTTATAGATAAAACTGCAGCTCTGAACTGACACACTCACAAACTAATCCTCATATGTGCTATATTACAACAAAGCGGTTGCAAACCAAATTATATATGAAGAAGGTCTGTTATTATTTGCATGCATGGTTAGCGCGCGTTAGCATGACGTGGCGAGAGCTAACACGGATCGCGTGCCAGGTTCAATGAGGTTTTGTATTAGCGATAACATTAAGGCAACTACAAATCGGGAAGGGGCACAGAAAGGTCGTGCATGTTAGTGTAAACTGGGAAACAGAGGTATCATCTTTTTTTTCCTCATTTGCGCATGCATCCGATGGCTCAGGCCGCATTCGGGTTTTTAAGTCTGGCTGCAGGGGAGACATTTATCTGATAGTGAAGCAGCATGGCGCAGTGTGGTGGGTGGAGAAGCGTCACACTTCAGCTGCGGGGCTGACTGAACAGCCAGCGACGAGCGCTTGCAACTCTAATTGCGCACTTTCTGGACTGTAGTGGCGGGTGGTGACATGACATTAGTGACGTGTACTATAGTCAGGAGCAATTCCAAATACATTTACAACCGCAGCATCCACCAACCAGACACTTCATTAGGTACACCTGGATGGAATTTCAAGCGTGTGCAACGGTTGCTCCATGATCTGTTTTTTTCTTTGGTACATTAAATCAATAAAAAAATTTAAAAGAAAAAGAAAGAAAGCCGCTTCTTCTTCGGCTGTTGCTTCAAGTCTTCCCGGTGCACTGCTGTTGATATAGTGCCCCCGTAGTGGTGTAACATTGCAACTGCCGTTAAAATGCGTCCCTGTTGAGCTCAACCAACACAGCTGGAGCGCTGCGTTGAGCGATATCAGTGGCTCAGGCTGGAGGTGGCTAACAAATTAACTCATTCACTGCCATTGACGGCTATAGACGTCAAAAATTCATTTGAACTATTTCTATTAGTTTAACATTTTTTTCCACAAGAGTATGAAAACCTAGAATTGTTTTTATTATACATTTAGAACAGATATAACATTTGGTGTGATTAATCGTGAGTTAACTCATGAAGTCATGCAATTAATAACGATTGTAATTGCCCAACGCTGCTAATTTTGAATTGTAATTAATCACATGACTTCAATAGTTAACTCACAATTAATCATACATTTTATATCTGTTCTAAATGTACAATAAAAAAATTATAGGTTTCCATTCTCTTGTTAACAAAAGTGGAAACAAATGTTAAACTAATAGAAAAAAAGGGGGGGGGAGCTTGCATTGTACTTAACAAGCAGTCTTTAAAGTCAATTGCCTTCAATTAGTCCACGTGTTGCATGAGTGCCTTAGGTGTTTAGTTTGCATTGTCCATCCATCCATCCATTTTCTTAACCGCTTATTGTAGCCTACTTATTAAAAAAAAAGAAAAGAAAAGAAGTAAGAAGTCTGTTTTAAAAAGTTTGGACACTGCGTCTTGCTAAGAAAAAGTAAAACAGAGGAAGAATAAACATTTGTTTTCTTATGAATTTATCATGGTACATGTTTCTAAATGTACCAAATGTTCTATACTTTGTTTAAAAACAAAATAGAATGAAAAAAATGCATAGTAAACATATCATTTAGGTATACATATGACTGTAACACTAAAAATTTTAATAAATTAATGTAAGATATTGGGATATGTATCGCCTTAAAAAATCCTGTATTGGGATACATATGTATCGCGATACGCATGGTATCGTGACACGTGTGTCGTGATACGTATCGTATTGTGAGGTCGTTGACAATACCCAGCCCTATAAAGTACATAGTAGCTTACCTGAAGACAACCATTGCAGTTTTACATGGCGGGCAGGCCAGCAGAAAGATCTATATGGAACAGAAACACAAACAAAGTCACACACTCGTGTTACATTCATAAAAGTATGGAATACAATATGGCGTTTAACAAGTGCATGATAAATGTAAGCAGAACGGGAAAGCTAAAAAATCAAATATTCCGTGCTGAGAAGCTGGAAAATGGGACTTACTTACTTTACTGTATAATGTGTCTGTATGCTCGTTGTTAATGGGTCTGGCTCAGTCAGATAATGTTGAAATGGAGTTCACGTTTCATCCAAAACATTTGCATCACTTAAAACCGCAGCTCTTACAAGAGGTAGCAACAGTTGAGGTTTTGCTATGACTTCATCTCTGCTGCTGTCCCCCCCACCCTTCTTCTTCTTCTTCTTCACACAAGAGATTACACTCTAAAATGGATTTCATGCAAATGGCTAGGCAAGCTGCTTCTCAGTAAGAAGGTCTTGACTAAGTAGAGATGTTTGCTCGTCCGCTCAGAAATTGACTGCTTAAAGATTCATGTGTCACTGCCGACACATTTATCAAGAACTAATACGCTGTAGAAAGTGGTAGAATTTATTTATTTATTTATTTTTTTTAGGAGGATGCTAATCTGTCTGTTTCAAATGATGCGTGGCAAAACCAGATTGGGATAATGTGATAACTAGTATTAATCCTTAGCTGGGCTGCTGGCCCCCTGAAGTTGTAAAATTATTTTGAGTGTGTGTGTGTGTCTATGCTGAGGAGACAAAATCGAAGCTCAGGGATTTCATGTAATGTCAGCAAGGGCAGCCCCTCACTAAACGCAGAACATACACTGCATGTCCCTACATGCAGTGTATGTTCTGCGTGTATGTACATCCTACGTGGGGGAACCCCATTTTGTGTGAGGTCGTATTGACGCAAATGTACAGTGGATGCGGATATTTTTGCGAAATCTGCTATTAATACGTTTTTCAGATCTACAAATACATCGGTGATTTACACGTGTTTTTTTTATTTTTAATTTATGTTATGTGTGCATTTAACATGACTAACTGTATCATTTGTAAATGCTCAGTTATTCTTGTGAATTGTTGAATGTGTGTTTGTGGATTAGCGGGCACGCACATAGAGCTGTCAAAATTAATCGATTGTCAAATTAATCAACAACTATTTTAATAATCGAGTCATTTCAAATGGGTAACAGCACATCACCCCCCCCCCCCCTTAAAAAAAATCACTATACGAACGCTAAGTGTGAAAGAAACGGCAATCACTGGTTATACACAGAAATCAGGGGGGAATGCTTTTTATTTTTTTTTTAAATACACTTAAATGCAAAATTAAAATCGATTAATCGATTGAATAATCGATTCTAAAAATATTTAATAGTAACAGTACTAGACACACATCACACATTTATTTTTGAGACATCACATACTTTCAAGATATTTGCACAATAGTTCCAAACATTCATGAATTAGACGCGTTGAAAGACCATCCGTCCTCCGTCCACTAGGGGCAGTGTTGCTGTATTCATTGAACGGGAACAAGCCACCCCCCCCCCCCCCGTTTTTTTCATTATCTGATCTTCCATTATATGCTTATTTAACACAAAATACGACTTATTTATTTCCCTCAATATTGCTTTGACCTTCTTCCTATGCTGTTACCTCTTTGGCTGCCAAGAGTGGAGTAAAAGAATAGTGATGAACATTTATCGAATATCTCGTGTATGCCTTTTGCATTCATTGGATGAAAAGGAATAGTTAAATGACCAATTTGTGGTAAATAAAGTCTTGCTTTGGCTTTTTTTTTTTTTTTTTTTACTAACATTTACACACTTAACTCAAATTCATCCTGTGGTCTGGATTGAACATCCCAGCAGGCAGGTTTTGGTCTGCGGAGCGCATGTTTGACATCCATTAATAAATGTTTGGGTTAGATTCCAAATGGTACGACCTCAGCGGCATTCCAACATCTCAACAACTATCAACCAACTTCATCTGCATCAGCAGCTCCAGTAAACAATTGAGTCACATTATGTCCACAAGTGTGAGCAATGGCAAACTAGCCGTGGCGCTGCTGATGTAGCATTAACGACACAATTAACTTTAATAGCGGGCGGCGCCTCTCTATGAATTTTACAGCGAAAATGTACACACTTGGGCTTCTGTTCTTTTTCACGGTAATGCCATGCGAGCATCTCTGGTTTTAGAGAAATAGCAATTAGCAATATTTCACAACATGCTGTGGCTGGCGTAGCTCGAATGGCTGAATTATCAGTGGATATGAGAAGTCCACACAGTCCTATCTAAAAAGGTCAGGTTTAAAAAAAAGTTGGTATTTGAACATGGGCACATTATATGACAATCTCATCCTGAAAACAGATAAAACTGAACCACAAGAAAAAAATTAAATAAAACACAGAGGTCTATATGCAAGTAACTGTACACTAAAGGTATTCAATTGCAGACTGGAATGCGGTACCAGTCAAAGCTTTGGACACAACTTGTCATTCAATAACACAAACGTGTGAATGAGTGCGTGCGTGCGCTTCATTTTTGGTACTGTGCTGCTGTGCTTCCTACCCTTTAATAGGGCTGGGAATCTTGGACTGTCTCACGATTCGATTCCGATTTTTGGGTCTGCGGTTCGATTCAGAATCAATTATCGATTCTGAACAATTTCAGATTAAAAATGATTTGATTGACAATTCATACATATGTAAAGAATTGTCATGATCTACTCCAGTCTGACTCGCTACGCGTGGCTTTTTTATCACTCAAAAAAAAAGACTATTCATACAAAACGCTTCAGGAATGTATACAGAGAAGAATCTTAACATCCTACACTGCAAAAAAAAAAAAAACTTTTATTGGAGTAACTTCATCATGACTTTTTGCTTCTATGTGGCTACAACTTAACAGTGTATCAGAACGAGCGGAACCGCACTGCCCCTAAGTGGCCAAATCGCGTACAACATGAACAGTGCTCCCAATAAAAGGCGCACACAAACAAGGGCAAGACAGGATAAAATAATTGAAATAAAATCGATTTTGGGACATTCAAAATCGATTCTGAATCATACTAAATGAGAATCGCAATTCTTATGAGAATCGATTTTTGGGCACACCCCTACCCTTAAGCATTTATATTTTGCCCACTTTAATCTGCCTGCTGAACTATGACACCACACTCTGAAAAAAGGTTGCAGGTTGTTTTGGTACAATAAATCACCTATCTGGACTGAGTTAAAACTTGACCAAGTCCTCCATGATTCAATTCCATCTGAAAAGGTTTTAAAGATGAAAATGAAAATATCACATTCATAAAAATAAAAAAAAGTGCTGAATAAAGAAACTCTTGCACCAATCTTCCTTTTTTACAAGGGCAGTCGTAAAAATGATTGTGTTGAGTGGAATCAGCATAATTGAGATCTCGTGATCATGACATTACGACAGCTGATAGTGTATACTGATAGAGCTTTTCTCCAATAAAGCTGATATTGCGACCACTTGGCGATAAAGACGTATTCATGACTGTGTTGTTAAAAAGGGAATTCTTTAAAAAAAACATAAACAAATGCATAATCACTTCATTCAGATTCATCACCCTCCTATAGGAATCTTTCACCTCAGTAAGGCACGTCTGCCGTTTTAGGCTCCTTATAACCTGGACACGTATTAGGTGGGCCATTTGGGTCACATTACTGTGGTTTAATTCAACTTCTTCCACATATGTATTGTATACAGCTGAGAGCCAAATTTCAATTTACAGTCACCACATGATGGATCACTTGGCGTGACATCAACACAACTACACACATGGGCCAATAACAAGTCACGAGCCTGAATGTTTTGTCGGGGAGTGACATTCCTGAAAATGCAATTAATGCTATAAATGAACAACTCGGAGCAAAGATTGACGAGCTGGGCTCGAACTAATAAGCATATAAATGAGGGGCGTGAATTGCCTAGCACCTGGCGATTCGATTTGCTTCACGATTCACAGGTCACGATTCGATGTCGATTAATCCCGATATGAATCTATAAATAGATTTTTGCGATTTTTCCCCCCAGCTCAAATTTAAAAAAAATATAGAAAATACTAATCAGTAAACTTCTACACGTACACTGTGAGATTTGTATGAAAATGTATCTGAAAATTCTGGCTTATAACTGAGCTACTGTATTTAACAAACAGGTCTGTTTCATGTTTGAACAGCACTGAAATAAAATATTAAGGCTTAATGTTCCATTAATATAACATTCTTCCATGCCTAATGTGCGAATCCTAACCTTAAGTAAGATGTTTTGTTGAATATTCCCATAAAAAAATTGATGTTTAAAAATCGAAAATCGGCCGCATATCGAATCGATTTTGAGAATGGCGCGCTGCAATACCGTGATATACATTTTCTAACACCCCTAATATAACTACATAAGTCTGTTCCCAAAAGAGTTCACATTTGTCTTTTCGATGGAGATAAGATTACCTGTAACCTTTTCTGCTTGCATTCGAGGCAAAGTCAAAAATACAAAGACACTAAATGGGATTCGGTTTCACAAACACAAAGCAAGAAAAGGACGACCCGCTAACAAAAGACAAACCACTCTGGACTCTTGTGTCTGCTTAGTGTAAAACTTGTAAGGTTAGAATTTGAATGGGGGGAGAGATGAGGGGAACACTGGCTCGTTTGCATGAGACAGGATCAACCCCTCAAGGCAGGATGATTACGGCAAGGCGAAAAAAAGTTCCGTTAAAAGCGTTAGGCCGACTACTACGGTTCTTCAATATTTCATGGATGCACACTGCTCATCAATCACTATGTGCAATCTCAATGAATGTATAACTACATTCTTCATTGACCATTGCACAGCGTTTTAAGTTCATGACCTTTCACAAGTACCGTGGCAGGTCAGGCAATCAGGTAGAAGAACCCAAAGAAAAACTGTGATCGTAGCAAAAGTGCATGTGAGCAGACTTGCTTGAAAACAGGCCTGACAGCCTTTAGCATTTGCAAGGCAAAAGCAAATTCATCTATTAATCCAACGCATAATCCTTTTTGCGTGGCATTGCTACCCACATGTGAAGGATACGATGGCGCTAAACGACACCTCGCTTTTGTTGTCCAACACCTAGAAACCAAACAATACGACAGTAGAGGGATATTCTGGATTGTCAGGTTATGGACTACGGTTGATCTGTTGTGATGAGACAAAAGAAAGTTAACTACCTTTGACGATCAGAATTTTGAGAGGACTCCGATGAGTCCCATTTAGAGCATAAGTCATAAGGAAGTTGAAAAAGAGAAATTGCAAAAGAGTGCAAGTGAAGTTTGTGAAAACTTTCACGCTGGAGTAAGAGGAACTCCAACAAATGGGCACAAAACTGGGCAAAATCAAATACAATACATTTAGTTATGTTACTGACGGACGTCTGCGTAAAAACATTGCATTATATACTGCAGTGTTTGCTTCTCGTATTGTCTACTGCTTGGCACAACAATATGCACTGATTAGTGTAAGACAGAACTACTTGACCCACCAGTGCCATCCTTACCTGGACCATGGTCACCACATGGCACGGATTCAGCAGGTAGATCACAGTCTTGGTGGCGAATTTGAACCCCACCTCCACTCCAAAAGTCATGCATAGTGCAACGAGCAACAAGTTCTTGCCGAGACTGTCCTCTTTTGACCTGGTGCACTCTTTCCCCACCACTTTGAGCTCTTTGGAGATGTTGATTTTCTTCAACGCCACACCAATCTCCACCACGGAGATGAGAAGCATCACCAGACTTTCACTGACGCGTTGCTGGGGCGCGAGGAAGGCGGCACATTCTGGGCCCCCGTTGCCCTCAAACTTCGGGTCCACCCCGCCGTAGACCCAATCTAACAGGCTGTATATGTTGTACCTTGACATATTCCTCTTCTCGTGGTGGAAAAGATACGAACAAGACGGAATAAAAGACGTCACACTGACTTCTTGGCGAAACATGAACTGCAAGATTACCCTTTGGCTGTAAGTGGAGAGGAAGACATGTACGGGCCGCTTTGCCCTGCCTCAGCTAGCAAATTAGCCAAACCTCCAGTTCCTCCTCCTCCTCCTCCTCCTCCTCCTCCTGAGGCGGATGACAAACTTCCAGCTTGCTGCAGTGTGCAGGAGGCGGCCGGTGGCATTAAGGTTTATAGTTGTGCCGCAGTGATCACCGGGAAGCCCGCGTCCTCATTCACCCACCCTTAACTAGCGTCGACATTGCCCGGAGCAAGCGTGTTTACTTGCTCTCAGAAAGTCTGAGCTCGAGTTAGCAACATAATGAGCGCCGGGGCGCTAGCTAGCTAGCCTAGCCACCAAGCAGTGACATAGCTGAATATTAACCCTCAATTTTGGCTCTCAGACTGAGCTGCTATTCCATTGGCCGTGGCCTACTATGCTGCGTTCACTGTCCCTTTCAAACGTGAACACTATACGCGAGGCAAGTTCATTTCCTTTCCTTCTAATGCAGTTTCGTGCCCTCGGTTTGATGTCTGTTTCGGGTTGAATTTATTACACATTTGTTTACGTCAGTGTCAAGCGTAAAACCGACTTTCATTCGACATGAGAATCGTTTTATTGTTTTTAATATTTTCCTGAAAGACAAAACTTTGGGCATAATCAGAGCGTGATAAATCCAACACGCAACGGGTGTTGCGTTTGAATTTTCCGGACATCGGAGACGTAAGAAAGCTTGCTACTTGTTAGCAGATTTATCTGAAAACAATTCGAGATTTTATTGTATTGCATGCAATAACGTTACATTTCATTATATATAATTAAGCAGTAGATCCGTGCTCTTGTTTTATTTCATGAAATGCAAACAAAATATATCTCATTTGGAATGTGAAGCTTTATTTAGAAAGTCTAGAAACAGGTGCAAGTTTCACTTTACCTGTATCGCTTGATGTTACTTTTATTAGAGACAGATGACGCAGCTGCCCCAGCTGGTGACCTATCCTCAAGTAACGCTCCTGTCATCAGGCCGGGCTCAAAGAAATTATCTACAATTTCACAGGTAAAAATGAAAATGAAGACACACACTCTGCATACCAGCACAAACCTTATCTACTTATGGAAATGCATGTCTTATTTGACATGGTTCTTGGATTACCAACAAAACCTGATCTCAAGTAAATATTTTTCTATTAATTACTTGGCTAAGGTGCTTCCAACATGCCAACAAACAGTATAGTGACTCTACTTATGAACTGTAAACATTGATACATGCATGTTCATTGAAGGGGGGAGGGGGGGGGGGGGCATTTTGTTAATGGCTGTCGACTGAAAATGACATCACAGTTGCTCAGGCTGGGTTGGGTCATGTGGCTTCACAAACTGAGCTGTGATTGGTCGTTACCTGAGCCCTGTGCAACTGTGTTGTCATTTTCAGTCTACAGCGAGTGGCAAAATGGCCGCCCTCTGAGATGGATAAAAACAGGTGGATTTTGCTTCTTATTTCATGTTCCACAAATGCTGTATTAATAATAATAAGAATAATAATGCATTAAATTTTTTTTTTAATACATTGGTTTTATTATGTGTTTTATGTTTACTCACTGTAGCACTTTGAGGTTTGATGTCAAATATAACGTGCTGTACAAATACAATTTATTATTATTATTATTATTATTATTATTATTATTATTAAGAATGCCATGATTAGACTAGTGTGGCTGCATAGAACATATTATATTGAAAATTGTTGCGTTGACTTCCTCTTCAAACTCAAGTTGCTATTAATTATTTATGCTCTTAAAGCAACCCAGTTTATACTACACACGATTCATAAAAACTGCAAATGATGCGGAACAACCCCCTCCTAAGTATCAATTTCCCTTTAATTGGTCCCCGGTGAGAAAATCATTATCAAACATGTTCGAGATTGATATTCGTGATATAGATCAGAGAAAACACATGTGCAAAAGCTTCAGCGTTTAACTTGAATTCTATATGCATAATCTTTCGGAAACCATTGTCTGTTACAAAGTTTTCAACATATAAATGACCACGTCCCGACAAATTTGTTCGAAAACCTTGGGGTAACATATCACTGGTAGACCCGCTCCCCTCATCAGCACAAAGGAGGACTCAAGTTAAGGACTCAGTCAACACATCAAGAGTAGCATAAACATGCTCATCAGTGTATTTGTATCAGCATAATGTGGTATTCTTCTTTGCTCCGCCAATTTTCACAGTCCACTATTTTTCAAAAAGTGAATTTACAGCACAGCATTTTTGTACAAAATAGACTTTGACACCTGGCAATTTGCCAACATTATGTTCACTGTTCCAAAAAGAAAAGTGAAAGTTCAAACTTCCAGTGACCCAGTAGCAGGCTGTGTTGTTGACAAGGATACGAATCCTGGTAAACGTGCTGACCCAACCAAAACACATATAGCACATGGGTTTTGCCGCACCCACCTCATGGCCAGCCTCTGTGGCATGGCGCTGCATTAGTATGTCATGGCAGCACATACAGTATGAATGGATTGGTTGTCAATGTACTGCGCTGTGCTAAGTGCAGTGCGAAAAGGCCGTAACAATTTAGGGGGCACTGGTATGTATATATATATATATATATATATATATATATATTGGTGCATAGAATAGTTTTTAACACCTTTAGTTAATTTGTGGTGTTGTAGTTTTTATGGTGTGTAGATTTGCAATGTATCAATTCAAGAGGTCTATGTTTTGCCCTTTCCTTGAAGCTAAAAATGTAACTAAAATGCCAGGCTGTATATTTTTGCCAAAAATCGATTATCCTTTTGATGATTTTATTGAGTAGTCGGGGGCTTTTACACAAGAATTAATGATAAACATCAAATTCAAATTCTGACCAGTGGCCAGTGGGTGGAGCTGTGTTACCCGTGACTGCTGAAATACAGCTGCATTTGGCGGTTTGTTCATGTCAAGTACGTATAGTCTTATACATAAGTACCGTGCATACATTTCATGAGACAAAGCAACATATTTGTCTCATTTGTTTTAACATTTATAATTCGTGTTTTGACTGCCTCTCTGGAGTGTTTACCCACTTCTCCCTCTTCTCCTGTTTGAACTCTTTGCCACTGCTTACAGCCTTCTGTGCGAAGTCATTATTTTCAAGCAATTACTTTTATTGTGAACTTGTCATCTCTTGCATGATCCCTGCACTCCAGTTATTTCCCTGGTTTATGGTTATGACATTATGAGGCAATTCCAGGCAGACATAATGGGAAGCCATCAAACACACGTTCGAGTAGGTCTGAGAGAATGGAATAATTTTAGTGAGACAATTATTTTAATTTTAATGATAATTTAGACAGTTGCTTCATTTGAGGGAGGCACATGGCATTTAACAAAAAGTAGCAGTTCCAATAGAAGTCATGGACAAAAGAGATGCTTTATGGTAAATAACTGCCAACAGGACAGTATTGCTATGCTACTGCTACTACTAACAATAATGTAATCGGTTTTTTTTTTTGCATTGAAATCCACCACATGACTGTCTTCTTTACATCAGTGATAGGCCTAAATGCAATCACAATCAAACGAACAAAAAAAAAAGAGCAATGATGATGACACGTTGAATCGCTAAGACTACCGAATGAACAATACTGAGCTCTCAAAAATGAAAAAGAAAAAAATGCCTAGCCCTTCCTGATCACTCATCCAATTCACTTGCACACCCATCTCTTGTTATCTCAACGCCACAGTACACCGGGGTTAGGGTCCATATCCATGACTCACCAGACTGCGCTGTTGCCTCAGGCTACAGCAAGTGGCAAAAGAGCTCTGCCCTCCTAAGATGGATAAAAACGGGTGGATTTTGATGCTTAATTAATATTTCACTAAGGAAATATTAATCTGAAAAACGTATTTAGACGAGTGGGGCTGCATAGAAAATATGTAATATTGTAAAGAAAAATTTGGGGTTGACTTCCTTTTTAACTCATTCACTGCCGTTGACGGTTATAAATGTCAACAATTAATTTTAACTATTTTTATTAGTTAAACATTTTTTTTCAGTATGAAAACCTATATATTGTTTTTGTACATTTAGAACAGATATACAATTTGTGATCAATCGTGAGTTAACTGGTGAAGTCATGCGATTAATAAAAAAAAAAAAACTTTAATCGCCTGACGCCCCCGAATTTTTAATAGTATTTTCTTTCTTAAAAAAAAAAAAAAATCATTCACTGCCGTTTACTGCTATAAACATAAAAAAATAATTTTAACCATTTCTATTAGTTTTAGTATGAAAACCTATAAGTTTTTATTGTACATTTAGAACAGATATTAAATTTGTGATTAATCGTGAGTTAACTAGTGAAGTCATGCGATTAATTACAATTAAAAAAATGAATCGCCTCTTGCCCCTAATTTTTAATAATCTATTATTTTAAATGAATTTATGGCAGTGAATGAGTTAATTTCATTACTTTTCTTTCAATTCTATTTTACCTTCTCTTGTAGCGCTTGTAGCACATCTGCTCTTGTGTGTAATGTGATTTGAAGAGCATTTCCCCCCCTGGTGTGGATTACTTGCAGGAACTTACAAGGTAAATGTCAACCATGTACATTCTGAATACAATCAATTCCATTGGCTTACCGAAATGCTACAATTTGTTTCTTCTCATTCGAAGTCACATGCCATTGAACCCATGACTGGGGGCAGTGGCGCAGTCTCTTGGACTTGGCGTTCACTTTCAAGTGTTCTCTGAACAACCACTGCATTAGCCACTTTTTATGTATGGTTGTTGTTCCTTCTCCCAATTATATTAGTAATTTTGACTCTAAAATAATTTTGACCTGTAGGCCTGGCCAGCTGGTTTTTGGGGATGGGCAACTGGCGACCCACACTAAGACTGGCCCTCATTTAATTTTGGAAAATTAACATGTTTACTTTAGCAGCACAGTTTTAAGTTGTAATAACAGTGGTCACCACTAGGTGGCAGATATCACTAAATAATTCCACCAGAGAAGAAGAGAGAGTGTGGTCTGGCAAGTAGCCAGGGCCAAATTAGGCCAAGAAAATTGTGTCTTTCAAGTAAAATAGGAAGCAGATTATATGTTGACCGAATTTAAACACAAACCTATCTGCCTACTTTACTTACAGACAACACCACAACACCATGTCAAAACTACACAGTAGGGGTGTGCCAAAATAATTGATTCTCATAAGAATCGCGATTCTAATTTAGTACGATTCGGAATCTATTTTAAATGTCCCAAAATCAATTTTATTTAAATTATTTTATACTGTCTTGCCTTTGTCTGCGTGTGCCTTTATTTGGAGCGCTGTTTATGTTGTACCCGGTTTGGCCTCTGAGGGGCAGTGTGGTTCCACGCGGTTTAATACACTGTTAAGTTATAGCCACATTAGAGAGTAGAAGGAAAAAGTCACGATCAATTTATTCCAATAAAAGTTTTTTTTGTTTTTTTTTTGCGTGGGGCCGTTCTTTTGAGCGATAAAAGTGCCGCGAGTAGCGCGCTAATTAGCATTAGCGAGTTAGACTGGAGTAGATCATTACAATTCCTTGCACATCTATAGATTGAAGCAAAAATCATTGTCAATTAAATAATTTTTAATCAAAAATCGTTCGTAATCGAAAATTGATTCTGAATCCAATCGCCGACCCAAAAATCGGAATCGAATCGAATCCTGAGACATTCAAAGATTCCCACCCCTACTACACAGTTAGCATTTGTTTTTTAATATTTACACAAGAACTATTGGAAGTTTGTTTCTTTGAGTTTTGTGAACGTGCAGAAAATGAGTTCTTGCACTTAATTTTGGTTTTCTGTTTATTAATTATTTGCTATTAATGTTTTGTTTTACCTGTCTTTGTTAGTGTATGCCTGATTTTGACTCCATGTTTTGAAGTGCTTTATAAATAAAGTTGAGTTGAGCTGTATGCAAAAATGAGTTTCACCTGTATTTTCAGGTATTCAACCCTGTGAATCCTGGTTTACCCCCTTATTAATTTGACCTGTTATTGTTGGCTTGCCTTGACCCGCCCCCGTCGCGCCACTCTGTTGGCAAATCCAATTTGTTGATGAAATTGAATCTTGAAGCTCTGCTGTTTGTCTTTTGCAAGTGGCCAGATAGATCGCGTTTCTTGCATCCACATATCAGCGCCTTTTTTTTTTCTGACCTGGCCCATGAGCATTGCCATCATTACGTTAAACAGTGGAAACATACAAATACAATATATAACTATGAAATGATAACAACAAAGGCTTAATCTGTCTTTACTGTTTATTTGAATGTAGTCACTCATGGTGTACTAGTTCTCTTTGATGGGTTCAGCTCCCACTTAGTAATGCGATTTTGGGTGTTTACACAGCACATATGATGCTAATGCACATTTTCAAGTTGTGGTGCTCAAGTCCTCAATTACTGTGACTGTGTGGTTCAGATTGGCAACATCCACAAAGCCTGGACACACATGCTGATAAATCAGACAATTTTGAGCCTGATGCCCCAAGGCCCAATTTTTTTGATGTCTCAAAAGATTAACCTGATTGATTGTGCTCTGCTTTTTTATGTTAAGAGTGACCCCCACCCCCCCAACCCAGCCCCTCCCTCCAATCTGCTCGGTAAACGGCTGGGCACTATGCCAGACTTCTAGATTGGGTAAACGGGACTGATCTTGCCGGTGGAGTTCACCACATACTGAACTGAAGAGCAGTAAGAGCACACTATGATTACTTTTATTTTCCACATTTAAAAAATCCGTTTAGATGTTAAAAATCTTTCGGCTTGTACCAGACTTTCCCAGGCTCTTCGCTGCTCCGCAAAGCAACGGGACCAAAATAGTGACTTTTAAAGCCATACTCAACACACGAAGAACCTGTAAATTGGATTGATGAGTATTTGGGCTCAAGTTGTCTCAGCTCATGAGACTGAATCAAGATCCACTTGTTCTGTCAATGACAGTGATGTCACGGTGTCGCTTGAAACATCCGAATCAGATTTCTCTGATGCTACTGTCTTTCTGCTCTTCGCCCCCTGGTGGCTAATGGAATTGCACTGTACTAATTAAAGTGTACTTTTCTTTCACCCCATCCATATTTGTCAGAGAAAAGGTGTCAAGAATGTGTAGCTTTTACTTTAAATGCATAAATACATTATTATGTGTATGATTACAGCCGCAACTTCTGATACAGTGTTATTGTGTGAAACCATTAAAAGTAAATCCTATCCCGACCTTAGCTGTTGCTTCTATTACTTTTTTTTAATAGCAAAAGCATGATTAATATTGGGTTCCCCTTGTTCCTATTATACAAGTGCAATGTGAAATGGCCTTAAATATTGTAAGATGCATATTGTTCATGAAAAATTAAAAAACATATATTTGTGTTTATTTTGTTTCCTTGTAGTCAGCTTTCATATTACATCGCGTGGCTTTTCAGCAATGAATCGACGCCAAGTTGTAAAATGCTCGTTATGCGCAGCAGAAAATGGCAAACACCTCGGAGATGAAATATACATTTCACATGACCCAAATATGTTCGTGGGGACCAAAAAGTGGAACTCCAAGACAAAATACAACATCCTTTAATTTCAATTTCCGTTTTTGCTACATCTCATTACAGTAAGCACATGAACGAGAGAAGTCAACATAGAGTCCAGTCACTGAGCACATAGAGAGCCACTTCCCAATAACAATACAGAGTCCACTACGGTATGTTCCTGGAGCTGTCTTTGTGGAGGAAGTCTTTTATCGCTCGATGCGTAGAGACATGCAGTGGACATTGCAGGAGAGAGAGAACACAGCATGTACAACTCTGCTTGCAAACGTCTGCTAATTCACAGTTAAGTTTCGAAAAACAAGTGCACACAAGGTACTGATCTTGTAAGTAGTATCTACCCGCATGTCGTCAAAACGCTATAACACGCAGTGTTACAGGGCTGAATGTTAGACAGCGCTACGTATCAGATTTAAAAATAAATGACGTGACATATCCATATTCACAAACTATTGGAATTGATTCCACAATATCTACAAATTCACAACTTTGTAACATTTTCCTCAGCTATCAAGTGTTAATATAATATCTGTATATGGCGCTCTACCCATCAAAAAAATTGCATCAACATCTTAGAGGTTATCTGGTATAAACCATAAGCGGCACTAAATAGCATAAATATCTTTATATTTTTTTATATGCTTTTAAGTATATTGTGTCTTGGTGCAATGACATGGTTCCGTTATAGTTAACTCTGGCCCTGCGGGAAAATAACTGTCAAAACACATACAACTCAAAAGTAGTACATCAACAATGCAGTCCAATCCAGTTGATCAAAAACACTGACTCTCATTTCAGTTTGGACATGATAATCATTGGAATGATTTTGGGGATTCATGACAGAATCACAAATGTAGACTATACTGCATAAATAAGATGTAGAAGGCAAATGTTGAGAGAGGCTGTCGCTGCCGCCCATAAATGGACAAACAAGTTGTGCAGCAAATGCTAATCTGGGATACTGTACTGTTAATAAAAAAAATAATAAAAAATGGCTATAATCGTGTGTTTGCATAAGGACATACATAGATATCAGTGAACACTTGCCAAACCCATCTTTTGGTATACCAGCACAGTCTATCTTATTCAAGATTACATCAGTGGGTGTCAAAAGATGTTATTTTCCCACTTTTTAATATATATATATATTTTTAAAAGGACACATCATTATTATCATTATAGACATACTAAGTGTCAAATCAGATTGCTCTGATGCCATCCTCTTCCTGCTGTCCTCCCCAGGAGGCAAGTTTGCATAGTACAGTACCTGGAGATTGCTGGGATATTATTCTGTGATGTCTCTACCAAGTCCTCAATCAGTAGCTTTGTCGGGCTCTCCACCTTAACATTTGAACAATTCCCAACTGACGCTAAATAAGGTACGTCTAACGCAGAACTATCGTCTTTGTTAGGCCAATTGTTTGACACAGCTTTTGTTGTATCTCATTATTGTACTCCAATGCTATGCTGACTGTACAATTGAATCACAAACTGAACAATTCTCTTGATATACCACCTCATATCAGTGAAAATAATACTGTATAAAATGTCCCCAAAAAATTATATATTGGTATTTTAAGATTTCTAACTAGAAACTGTAATATAATGTAGTATATATAGTGTTGCAAAATTTTGATAAAATAAAAAAATATTTAATATATATATATATATGCATTCATTGATTTAATAACATTGATTTATTTGTCCTTCCAAATGAAATCCATACATTTTTAGTAACATCCATCACCCATGATGTGAAAGTGTTTTACACTGATTTTAATGCTGTTGCATTCGACTCTGTGTTTTTTTTTGTTGAAGTGAATACAAGAGTTACTACTCACAGGCTTCTGAGATCCACTTGGAGACTTTTGACACTTGCTCTGAGAGATGGAATGGTTCATTTCAGTCCTACACAATGCATAATTAACAAGAGAGTCGAATAATTTAAAATCCCTGCAGGGGTGGAGTTGCTAAGACCAATGCCACCTGTCACCACTATGACGTGTCCCCAAAAATATTTTAATAATGGCTGCAAGTTATCTATTGATCACTGTAGTCTGGCATCATCCTCCGCTTTGACCTTGCAGTCGCTATTAAAAATTGTTCTGAGTAACGCTACCGAGGGAGGAACTTTCATGAAACATTATATTTGTTACTGAGCTGCAGGTAAAGCAGACTCATAAAATGTGCATGCTGGCAAATGAGGGTAAAAGCACTTTCATAACCTTGTCGGTGTAAATGAACATCACATAAATATGCATTAATAATTTATGAAGGTGTCTCTGGGGCTGCGAGTGGGTCACCGACGAGTAAATTGGCTGAACCACAAGAACACAGACACGAAGAGCTACTTGAGTGTAATACTGCATATACCATTTTGTGAGCTGTAAGACCACTTCAAGAGCGGCCGTAACACAGACTACTAATTATTCTTTCACTTACCACTAAAGATGATTTCAAAATATATATATATATATTTTAAACAATTAGCATGGTGCGTCATTTCTAGAATGAAAGAAAAACTGATCGTGGATCTTAGGTGTTACCTCTCCCAAGGGAAAATAATGTTCAGTTGAAGATATGAAAACATTGGTTCAAATTGTTAAATGTGTACTATGTGAGCAAACTATATGTATTTTTCTCCATCACAACTATGATAGATTTATAATCCCGATTTGTATAATAGACGAACGTTTGTCAACTACAAAACAGAAAAGTTGTACAACCAGTGCAAAAATCAAAGACACTTCACACAAAGTATTAAAAAGGCAAAAGTATAACATGAGTAAAAACATTGCTTTTGTATAAGCATTTTTTTTCTTTTTTTCCTTAAGATATTTAATGTATAAAATCATCCGTTCGTGTTTATTTAAAGAGGAAGTCAACCCAAAAATGTTCTTTACAATAATATGGCAAGGCATTTTGATTAACATTACGTTTGTGGAATATGAGTTAAGCAGCACATCCCACCGTTTTATTTTATTTTATCCAACTCGAGGGGTCAGCCTCAGAAAACAGCAACTGGCAAAATGGCTGCCCCCTAAAATGAATAAAATGGTGGATTTCGCTGCTTGACTCATCTTCCACAAACACAATATTTATCAGAATAGTCTTTAGACTAGTGGAGTTGCCTAGAACATATTGTAAAGAAAATGTTTGAGTTGACTTTCCCTTTTAATTTCTATGACAAACAGAAAAAAAACTGAGCTTCAATTTGAGGTAATAATGGCATTTCGTTACGACTGTGAAAAAGCACAAAAGAAAACGTGGGATCCTATAATCACTTGTCACAGTAAGTCGTCGGTCCACCTTCACACAAATGGGCAATTTTACAATGTGCCCCCGAACCCATACTTAGTTTGCGAGTGGGTTGAGTACAGCCACCAAGCGCGCGACCACCTCTTCTGATATACACACAAGACCTATTTTGTACATGCGTGCTGTAGATGTGTGTGACGATACCTTTTTGCTCTGTTCATGTCATCTGAAATGTTCACCAAGGCACTTGGCTCCTATTTAACCAAACACAGTCAGCCAGCTCGAGCCGCTGGACTTGAAAATGCACAGGCTTGCCCCATGGGATGCGAAAAGCAATTCCGGATGATACCGCATTGGCCCTGATGAGATTCAGCTTGAGCTGAAGGCCAGACACTGAAGATTATTAATGATGTTCCTATGGAACCATATAGGCTGCCCTCGCTACCAGACCACAGTTAAGCAACCACAGAACAGCTCCTTGGGTGTCTTCTATTGTGTCCGTGCATAATCTGTGTGTGTGTGTGCATGCATGTCATTAATTCTTGTCTTCATTGGTTAGCAACAAATGACAAAACGGAACCACATGCTTGCAAAACAGAGAAAAAAAGAAAACACAGTGTCACTATTTTACAAGATGACAAGCAGTCAAGATACAGCAATGGACTACTTTGTTACAACAGGAGACAGGGCCAGAGCTACTGTAAATGAGAAAAGAAAACAAACGCAACCTTTTTTTTTTTTGTCACAGAGATTGTATAACATCACAGTAGAAGTGAGTCTTCCATTATGCCGCTTTGCTTGTTTTACACTGTACAGAACAAAGCTAGCTTGACGCCATACCAGTCTGGGACTTAAGCTAGCTTACTGAGTTTTCCCGCTATATCCACTTTACACCACCATTTTACACAGACCTACAGGTGCTGTTACTACCATTTTTGTTGCCTTTCTTTTGGAAACACAAGATAGAATAGTGACAGCAAATTGTCGAGCTGCGTAAAAGGGGGTATTGTGATAACATACTCCCGCAAAGGTCGCCTATAGGTGAGCATTTGCCCTGCATCTTTATGGATGAGCAAAATATGACACAAACGCACTCATAATACACAGTAAACTCACAAAAATATTTCACACTCTCAAAAAATGCCGCCTTTACAAAGATAACTACAAGTATGCCCATATACAGGATTAGTTATAGCATGCTAATTCCTAGTAGTTAATATAGTAATTCCTGCTTCATGGCTATGACGTGACACTTTACAATGTTACAAATGATGGGCAGTGAATTTTTTCCCCCGGACGCCCTTGTTAGTTCCATTTGATGACACACCAAATTAAAAATAAAACGAGCCAGCATCAAAATTTGGTTCTTGATTGCCACTTCACCACAATATTCCATGACATTTTGGCGCTTGTACTGATTCCACTCCATAAAGCTGAATAGGCAATTTTGTGTAATTTTGCGTAATGGTGCTAACAAATTAATCATCAAATGACAATCAAAATAATACTTCAAGCCTTTCATACTTGTTGGAAGTAATTAGGTCAATTTTAATTGACGCCGTAAGAGAAGGTATAGCGTGCACACACCAGCATGTTCGGAATTGTAGTTTGCTGTGGTGCAAAATAGCGCTACATCATACTGACACACATTTCTAATATTTTAGTTACCTCGTTAAGCTACATGAGAAAGAGGATATTAAAAATAATTTGAGTGTGGTGCATGATGCACTACATTGATCACCATCTCTGGTGCAATATTATCTTTGTAAAGGCAGCTCTGATTGGATGTAATGAAATTGCACACACACACACACACACACACACACACACACACACACACACGCACGTATATGCATATATATCTAAATATATGTGTATATACCCAAATGCATATATCGGTGGCGTCGGGCCGAAACCTCATAAATCACATTTTGTTAAATATATATTTTCAAAAACCCTATACTATTGGTCAGTCCACATGTTTGGGTGTTATTTGTTTATATATTTTTTTAACAAATTATTGACTAATACAAAGTGTTGATAATGCCTTGCTCTCTTTGACAATGCAATGTTAATGGCTGAATAAACATGCCGTTTTTGGGGTCTCCTGAAAATTGGCCATTTTGGAGGTACAAGGTTTCGGCCCCATAAGTATGTATATACATACATAGAGTACATGTATGTATATATATATATATGTATATATGTATGTATACATATATATGTATATGTGTATATATGTATAGTGGTACCTTGACATACAAGTTCAATACGTTCAATGACCAAGCTCGTAACTCAATTAACTCATATATTAAAAACAATTTCCACATCGAAATTAATTGAAATTCCATTGATCCATTTCACCCCCCCAAAAAACAAAAAAAACAAAAACGTGTTTTTAATACAGAAAAATAACACTGTATTGTACTTCACTTGTGATTGCACTTGAAGCTCACTCACAACTGAAAATTAAGCTTGCTAAATAAATAAATAAATAAGTAAATAAGTAAATAAGTAAATAAGTAAATAAATAAATAAATAAATAAATAAATAAATAAATAAATAAATAAATCAACCAAGCAACATTCCTAAGTTCTGAAGTTTGGCACCACTATACGCATACACATACTTGCACAGACACACACGCACGTGCACGTTAAGATGTTCATGGCTTCCAGCAAACCTGTCTACCCTTCATTGTCGAACTCATTCAAGATTGACTTTTGATCCAATTTCAGTTGAGGTTGTTTGCCTCTATGATAGCGGGCTTTCTGTTGACATATGTGGCCCAGTAACCCAAGTTGAAGATGAAGAAAAGGACAGGGAAAATGATGCGTGAAATCTTGTCCACTTTGCTGACTCGGTTGTAAGACTTCTTGGCTTCTGTGTAGGGATCGTCCATTTTATGGAGATAGGAGTGTTTGGCCGACGCCCCGGAACTGGCACTCTTAGAAATGGTTGTTAAACCTTGGTCCTTTGCAACGTTGATGGCGTAGGTTGTTCCAACAATGTTGAAAGTGTTGTTTGCCTTTTTGGAGAGAGTTGCAGATTCTCTTCTCTGAAAAGAAGAGAAGGCAGCAAAAGTTGTCAGGAGAAAACGCAGCAGACTCCACAATACTTCCATTTGAACTCATAAAGAGGAAATAGAAGCAACACCACGAGACACGACACACACAAGAGCAAAACAAAAGCCTAACCATATCGTTAATCCTGGCCATGTTAGCCTGAAACGGTTCCTGAAAAGAAAAGTAGAAAAGAAAAAAAGTTTACCAATTATATTAAAAATTACCCAACATGCTCTATTCATCAGTGTCTAGCTTGTACATTTCACACCACTGTCAATTAAATCTGCATCATACAAGGTTTGATTGCAGAAAAAAAGAGGTCATATCCATAATATTCAGCTGTGAAATGTTTTCAAAAGTGCTGAAATTGAAAAAAAAAAAAAATCACATTTGCATCACTTCAACTGGGTTGGCTTGTGATATTGCTGTCAGCTGCAGCATAGAGCATGAATGGAAAAAAAAAAGAAAGAAGAGAAAACAACAATGCCTTTAGTCATGTCTGACAAATCAATGGAAGCAGCTAGGCCTCTTCAGGCAAAAAAAACCTCACGATAAAACAAACATGGCACAGGCTATATGATAGAAAAGCTGACTTCCTCGTACTCCTACAGAGAAACCATTAGACTGTCTCTGCTGAACGAAAGCTTCAAACTGTCATAGTGAATTTGCACAGGGATCCACTTATTTACCAAACCTTAGCATAGGATGATTTCATAATCCTGGCAGCCGCAGAACGGTGCTGCGCACACACTCGGTGTGGGAGAACAAGTAGGGCAGCAAGATTGATCACAGCGCAAGTTTTACTTTTCTGGAGTGGATACAGTGTGTGTGCGTGTGTGTGTGTGTGTGTGTGCGTGAGCCTGTAACTGAGTCAAGATGTCTTCACACCTCTCACACCCATGAGAATTTCAATTGAAGATCTTTTTTTGTACCTTAACACTAAGAAAATCTTAGCCCAACAGAATGTAATGCATTCTCAAGGAGATTGTAATCTGATCAAAAGAGTTAAGGGTTAACTTTGTCATTTTGTGTGACCGCAAAAATCAGAGAAAAACAAAAAATCGAATATACAATAAGTTCTCACCAAGATGAACAATTTATTGTAATCGCTACTCAGTCTGGTGACCAGTGGTTGTGTTGTTACGCTAGCTAATGTTAAATGGTATCTCGTTTACCAGTCAAAGCACTTGGCATTATCTATTCTTTTTTTTGCCCGGTCTGGTGTGGTAGCAATGTTTTTACCCCGGAAGTTGACATGCAGCTGTTCTGATTTTGGTGCGTCAAAAAAAATTATAATTTTTTTTTCCACGTACCCTCTGCAGTGTGCTCACATACTAATCATTGCTGTTCGGTGCATTAAATCGGTATTTATATCGATGTTTGAGATGTCCTACTGTGTGAGAGGTCTTTGAACGCAACTCAAGTCATATGCTGAATGCGAGTGATTATAGTACTGGCTTTCTTTTGCATCTCCTCGCAGTTATAAATCGTTGAATGCAAGTACTTTTTTAAATTTTATTTTTTTAATTCATTTTTTAATTTTATTTAGTAATTTTATTTAGTAATTTTATTTAGTAATTTTATTTAGTAATTTTATTTAGTAATTTTATTTAGTAATTTTATTTAGTAATTTTATTTAGTAATTTTATTTTTAAATTTTTTATTTTTTTTGCAAGGGGGTAAAAAAAATGTCAGGGGTCACTACATTGGCACAACATACCTCGCGGTCCAACCTTGTAGCTTTGTAAATGCACCACAAGAAACGCTCAGCTCGCGTTTGGTCTGACTACATTTCCCATGATTCTTAAACACAGACGCAGGAAGTAGCTCTCCTTCCGGTATGACGCAAATGCGAATGTGAAGGAATTTAACAGTTCAATTCCATTTTAATCAGTTTATCGTATGAATCGCTGCCTTGACGGGACTGGCTAAAAGTGGGACAAAACAATGAAATCCGCCAGGACTCGGGGGCTCGAAACCGAGACGGTCTCGGTTTTTCATGTTAACTATTAACAGTAGTTAACCGCTTTTATAGCACATAAGAAAGTAAAAATGTTACATAACGTAAAACAATACCTGTATAGGCTAAACAACGGAGACAAGTAGGCCATGGATGAGAAACATAGAATTTAGTTGGAGGTCAAACAGCCACTTGAATTGAATTATGTTTGACCATAGTTCCACTGTATTGTGTGTTGTATGAATTATGCCATGTAATAAGAATATTTACAACTTTCTTGATGACCATGTATTAAATATTCATCTATAATGCTACTGTCTGTTCATATGCAACTATATAATGTTAATTACATCTATTAAATTTGTTAGTATAGTATGTCGTGTGGTAATCATAACAGATGGCATCCAAAAGAGAAAAACAAAAGTACCATAAAACAAGGTGGTTATTAAATTCCCACCTTTCCTCCCCCACTCTTGCCATTTGTAACGAAAGTCTACAGTACATTGACGTTTCAGTGCTCCCTATTTTTAAGTCTACTTTGAGGCCGCAGCTTTAATTTTTGCTCCACTTTTTCAGCTTCATTTGACTTTGCTTCCTTCCTCCTCCCTTCACTCCATCTTTTTTAATTAGCATAACTAATGCCCCCTGTTTCCGTTGCAATTGCTTCATGGCGGATCTCTTTATGCAGTTCTCATCAGTGAGTGTTTTGTTGAGACTTTACACTTAATATTGGCATACACTCAAAAATGTAATCTGGGAAGCCACAATGCAGCCACTGAGCTCCAGTGTGCCACTTTTTTTTTTGCTGTCATGTATAAAACTCAAGTCTCGTTTCTACCAAGCGGTCGTGTTCTGTCCACGCTTGCATTTTCATTGCCGAAAGATATAAAAAGGTATCAAAAATAAGCGATCTGTAACGTAGCCATTTATCCCAGCATTAAACTCGAAGTAAGGTGAAGTGTGGTGCTTAACACAATATCGCTACTTTTATTGGTCGATAGAGAATTGCTTGATGCAATTAACAATGCTGGAAGTCCTTTATTGTTGTCCTCTGCTTACTGTGTCATCTTTTCTTTATTGTTGAATTAATTACTGTCCCACTGGGATGAGGCCATCTTATGTTATGTTGACACAGCTATTGACGTCCACACTATGGGTTTTACAATCATAAACTGTACTGTGGCAACTGAAATCAACTGGGGTGGGGTGGGGGGGGGGGGTAAAGAGAGATAGCGTTTTGGAATTGCTGTTGTGACAATACTATCAGCAGTAGACATCACAATAACTTTAAATTGTTGTTTTTCCTTCCGACTTCAATTGTTTTCACTTTCCTCGCAAAACTGAAGAAGGCCTAAAGGAGTCTAACTTAAGTCAATTCAAGTCAACACTGCCCTCTAGATAACCAATGTCTTTTCCAGGACATTGACTCCTAGCACCAATGTTCTTTGCTCAATAAACTATCAGACAAGCTGTCGTCTGCTGTAATTGATTTCTAATTGACTGTTTTCCAACCCTTACTGAACCAAAACACCCAATTTACACCGGAAAATGTTGAATCATTCAGACATTATACATTTAGCAGTGTACATATTTTCAGCCAAAAACTCTGTTACGTACTTGCGATTTGGCTGCTGTCTGGCACGTAACGTAAAAACAGTGCATCTGCATCTGCAAATGTCAGATTTTTTTTGGCCGTGATTAAGCATCCCGAGGCTGATTGTGCCACCTAATGTCAAGTGTTGTCTGGAACTCTTTGTGTGGATGTGTTTGACTGAGCCTTGACATAGTCTGACCTTCTTTATGATTTGAGATGACGCGTTGACATATTTGATTATAGCCTCCAGTATTTGCATGCAAGTGTGAGTTGAGTCATTCATTTGGTGTATTTTAGGTTATTGGAAATCTGGTAGCTTTATAGCAAGACCTTCGCTTGACAAAAAACAAAAACAAAGAACACCCAGGGCAACAACAGTGTGGGCCGCGCAAACGTGAGACTTTTATATCAAGTAGGGGGCCACAAAAAAATCTTCCCGTAAGCCACCAATGGCCCCCGGGCCGCAAGTTTGAGACTTACGGTATGTTTACCATTTAATTAATTACATTTTGTTTGAATTTGCTCTAGCTACATAAGTAATTTCATTATCTGCTTATATTTTACATTTCAATTAACTAATAGACAAATAATAATTCATTGTAATGAATTAATTCCCTTTAAATATCCAGTATGACTGCGCAGAGCAAGGCCCATAAATGTACGTTAAGTTTGGTTTTTAAGAACTAGCCCTTATCTCAACCCCACCAAATTAATTAAAGATGAACTGAATGAGAGATACATTACAACATATTTAAAAAAAGTTTCAATTGCAAAGGAGACACAGACTTTACACTTTCTTCTGCTTTCACTTCCCATGTATAATGTCAAGGTCCACAGAGTTTGTAGATTATTGACAGAAGAGTGGAAGTGCCAATGTGGAGTAAAAATGTTTTGACTGGCGTTCAAACATATTTGCAAATACATAACTTTTCAAATTTACCGTTATGTCTGCAGTGCATGATTTAGGGTCAGCATTATTTTTTCCCATAATTCAAAGGGGTATTGACTGAAGTAATACCTCGGTGGCATTATGGGAAAGTATGCTATGTTTGTAGCATTTAGCCTACAAGTACGTTCGAACGCATTTGCGAGTCTGTTTGATTGAATGCGTTTATGAGTACGTTCAAACGCATTTAAATACATTTCGCCAGTCAAAAATGTTTCCTGAACATTGGCACGCCTCCATAGTTATTCATGTGGAAATGCTGATACAGTAGAAGGATGTGCAGCAACAAGGCTCGCGCGCAAAATAATTTCTACGGTCACAAGCATCGATGTCTTCTTCACCATTCTGACATCCCGAGGCGTTCATGTGCGACTCGCATCGAGTAGACATACCCATTGCGCAATGGCCGAATGCTCCCATCAACTCTGACGAATCCCACGCTGCCCTTTGGTTTATCAAAGAAAACGCACGACTTCCATCCTGCCGTATATAACACTGTCGGCTGGCTTGAGGTGAGCTAATTAGCCCGTTGGTTTAACAGATTGTTTAGCGACCCAGAGGGAATTACATGCCGCTGAAGCCGCGTAACCTCTAAAGTAAATGAGTACACGCTGACTCGACGACTACAGCTCACCATATTAGACCTAAAAAAGAAAGAGCCTGCGGGAAAATGAAGTCATCATTTGGTTCCGTTGGCTGAAACTCTGCTTCTGATGACTGAGGGCAATATTTTCCCCCTTACACCCCCCCCCCCCCCCCCTACTGTCTTTTTTCTAAAGAGAGAGAAAAATGTTGCTTTCCAGTAGTTTATTCTTGTGGGGCATTAAGGGCGAGTGTGTCTTGTCTACCATCGTGACCCGGTTGTTGTTTATCTATCATGACAACTACATTCTCCGCATAGTCACGGAGAGCGCAGACTTGTGCCATTAAGACAAAGCATCTAGAAAGAAAACAAAAACAAGAGCGAGCTCTCCATTTCCTGACTCTTTATCTCTGCTTCATTCCTATAAACTAAAATTCATTTGACCCGCAATATTGCCTCCCGCCAACCTCTCGGAGCACGAAATGACAACCCATAACAAACATTGAGGAAGTCTAAACTGACTGGGCGAGAACAATGAAGTTTGTGTTTTACACTGTCCTCCAAAAGTATTGGAACAGTGGTGCCATTTACTTGTATAGACTAAAAACATGTTGGTTTGACCTAAAAAATGAATATGAGATAAATGATCAATATTATTTCTACATCTTGATCTGGTAAAACAACTTAGAAAATTGCACCACCCATTTTTAATATGAGAAAACTAGAGCGCAGTCTATTAATGAAAAATACATTGAGAGAAGATCAAATTGGACATAAACAATGCAACCAATTAGAATGTCTTGAAGAAAAAAAGATACTCTTGTATTAAGATGTAGAGTTGAGGAAAATCACCAATAGTGATCACAGAAGCATTGTGAGGGCAGTTAAAAAAAAAGAAAAAAATACATTAAAGACATCAGCAACAACCTCCAGAAGGCCAGAGTAACGTTATCACCATCTACTGTTTGCACAAGCTGTCATGAACAAAAAATACAAAGTACTCGCTAGAAGATGCAAACCTCTCATTAAGCAAGAATTAGGAAGGTCAGGCTGGAAGACCAAAGTGATGGAAAGGCTGAAGCTTTCAGAAAGAAAACATCTGTTCATTATCACAAACACGCACACGTTTATCTGTGAAACTCAGGAGGTCATTAATCTTTATTAATGCAACACAGGATGGCAGCAGCAAAAAATGAGCATGGTAATCTACAGCAAGATGCAACCAAATTGAGTGGGAGATCCTTCATTGTACGACAAGATAATGACGCAAAACAACAAAAAGGGGGGTTCATCGGGGGGAAAAAGCAGAAGATTTGAGACGGGCTAAGTCGAACTCCTGACGTAAAAGCAAGACTCGGATGACATTGAAGGGTGTAATCTCCCAAAACAAACAACAACTAAACGCTATCCAATCTTACATCAACAACAAAGGACTTTTGGAGGGGAGTGTATACTTGTTTTGTCTTTGCCATCATAACTTCATCAACATTATAACAATGAAGGATATCACAATGATGCCACATTCATAGATGAAACTTTGGAAACCTTTATTTTATTTCATGAACTTTCCTTTTTTTTTTTTTTTTTCTTTTCTAAGGCCAGCGAAGTTTGCAAAGCTTTATAATGTGAAAAAAAAAAAAACACCTCAATAAGAAAGCTTTGCTCTGAAATTAGGGTGGTATCTTTAGCCTTTTAAGACCAATAAAAGAGTGGCCACCCATTTGCTCCCTAATTGTGTGCATGTGTGCGTTGTGGTAATATAAGAACAAAAAATAAAAGTATATCGTATCGTATCTTATCGCAAAAGCACGTGAGCAGGTCCTCTGGTTGTTAGTTCACTGGATGATCCCAAAATTGACATAAGCGAGTGATCAGTTCCCAGGCCTGAGTCAGCAAATGAAGACATTTGGTGTCTATTGTTGTCTAAATGGGTTTAGTTCAAGTTACAATTTCAGGCGGGGCAGTTTTCTAATTAAAAGGTTTTGGTCAGGGAACAAGCAGTTCTTTTTGATGATACGTGGACGACGTGACATTTTAAATCCCTGCTGAAAACCTCAACTATATGATGTACGATGTACAGCTCATTAAGTTTAGATCTGGTATGGCTTGGATGCTTTTATTTGTTTAAGTGCAGTGAATAACCGGCATTTATTAGCATCTGCTCAGTTGTTCTTCGTCTATAAGACTACACTTCCATTTTACAATGTTTTTTTTGTTTGTTGTCAACAAATGTTAGATTGTTTCTAAATTCTATAATAAACCTTACCACAACTGTTTCAGGGTTACGGATGCCATGTCTGCTCTGCAGGTGGTGAGTACCTCACTGCACTTTGGTGTCAATCATGTTAACTCATTCACTGCCATTGACGGCTATAGACGTCAAAAATTCATTTGAACTATTTCTATTAGTTTAACATTTTCCCCCACTTTTGTTAACAAGAGTATGAAAACATAGATTTTTTTTTATTGTATTAGAACAGATATAAAATCTGTGATTAATCGATTAAAAATTGTAATCGCCTGACACCCCTAATTTTTAATAGTCTTGTCCTTATAAAAAAAAGGATTATTAAAAATAAAATATTTAATTAGGGGCATCAGACAATTAAAATTTGTAATCGTAATTAATCGCATTACTTCACTAGTTAACTCACGATTAATCACTCATTTTATATCTGTTCTAAATGTACAAAAAATAAAATAAAAAATATGTTAAACTAATAAGAAATAGTTCAAATGAAATTTGACGTCTATAGCTGTCAATGGCAGTGAATGAGTTAAAGGTAATTACAGCCATCTAGTGGCACCCCTTTTAGACCCCCCCCCCCCCCCCCCCTGTAAATTACATTCATCTCAACATAGGTGAGGCCTGTATATAAAGTGCATTGAGTTTAGGCTACAAAGCAATTTCTGAAACCTATTTACATTTCTTTTTCCACCTCCACATTATGACTCCAGAGTCAATAATCTTAAATTGACTGAAGCACAAAAGCATTCCCCAGTTAAATATTTCCAGCAAAATGGCCCACACTCATCTATATTTCAACTTTCTTGATCTGATCCAATTACTTCTACCGTCTCCGCTGCTCATAAACACACAAAAGAGTGCAAACTATTGACAAATCTGCGCGTGGAAGTAATATTGGCCTCCAGGGATTCATTTAAATGCACACTCACTTTTTTAGCCAGTGTACCATTTTTTTTAATGAGCAGGCTGTACTGCAAGATGCTGTCTCATCTTGACAGAATGGGTTTACACTGACTAAAATGGGGCTCCAACATATGCTGCCACCCTAAATTGGGGCTAGTGTCTTTGGGATTTTACCTCTGGTTCCGCTCTCCTCACTGTCCTTGTTCCATTTGGCTCCTAATGAATAAATAAAAGCTCTTTTACCGAGTAGTCTGGGTTACTTTAAGGGGTAACTCAAGAGTTTCCAATTGACCCTTGTTCATTCACCAGTGTACATTTACAACATTCTCAGCAGCTCTTGGAGTGTTTTCAACAGAAATATAAAAGATGAAAGCAGTTAAAGCCAGAGAGGAGAGAGAAATACATTTTGTGACACATTCATCATCATCATCATTATCATTATCATCAATGTGCAATTTTCATACAGGAATCACTCACCCTGACCTCCATGCCCTCTTTTTTGCCATCCCATGCCCAGCTGCGCTTGGTGAAGTAGTTGACTGTGGCAAACTCAATCAAGGCAGAGAAGACAAAGGCATAGCACACTGCCATGAACCAGTCCATGGCGGTGGCATAGGCAACCTTAGGGAGGGAGTTGCGGGCACTGATGCTTAGGGTCGTCATGGTGAGGACAGTGGTGACCCCTGGGAATAGAATACAAAAATCAGGGAAGAGCTTGAGGAAGCACTGTGAAGGAAAGTGTTTTATTTATTACACATTGGTTTGTGTAATGTTTCACCCGTCAACATTTTGTTCAGTCAAAAATAATTTTGCCAGTGAAAAATTCACCAGGTATTTTTTCAAATGATTAAATTTACGTCAGTGTGTCTCTTCAGATTATTCAATAAAACACTACAGATTATGGGTGATATGCTTATCCTCCACATGGAAAGGTCAGGCGTGAGGTTCCGACCCAGAACCCTTGACTGTGAGGCAGGCGTGCTATCGGCATCTTCTACGGTTCCACTGTTACAGTTTAGTATAATTTGTTTATAAATTAGGTTTACTCTTTACAAACCTGCCTGATTTTAATAACCATCTCTTAACAAAAACATAAAAACAAAACAATAATAATAATAATTATTATTATTATTATGTAGACATTGCAGCCAATCACTAATTCTGCCTAAAATGCAAAATATCGTCTGATCCAGATCCAGCCAATCAAATCAGTTTAAAGTCTTAAGTGTAAATATTTTCTCTGTTCAAAATAAATCACACGTCTTCTGGTTCTTCTTTTTAATTAAACGGTTTGAAACTTAAATCTGCTAAAATGTTACAGTATACAGCCAAAAGAAGAAAGATTACCAAGATGGGAACAATGAGAGGAAATGTGTTCTTCATACTACATGCACAGTACGTATAGTGCAGTCACCTTAAAATTAAAGTGTCCCTTCTTAATAGAAGACAATTTGTTCAACCGAATAGGCTTTGAATGTCAACCTATCAGCTCTCCAAGGCCATTCTTGTTTTCCTTTGGCCCTACCATTTTGCTGGCACAAAATGATTCAGATTTATAGAATCTATTTATACAGCCTCGAAGACTCTGACTCCATCCATCCATTTTGTATCGCGGGTCACGGGGGCAGCAGCTTAGAAAGGAAGCCCAGACTTCCCTCTCCCCAGCCACTTCTGTGTTCTCAATCTGACTCTGATTCAGATTTAGATTCTTTCACTTTTAGCTGTTCTAATCTCACTAATTTTTCCTTTGTCTGATCTGCGTCTGCCCTCACCTCTGACTCTTCGCTTTGACCTTTACTTGGCTATATATATATATATATATATATATATTAGTGGTGTTAGAAAAAATAGATTCAGCAATATATCGCGATATTACAGCGCGCAATTCTCGAATTCGATTCGATTTGCGGCTGAATCGATTTTTAAACAAAAATCTTGGAAGAATGTTATATTAATGGAACATATTTTATTTCAGTGCTGTTCAAACATGAAACAGACTGCAACCTGTTTGTTAAATGCAGTGGCTCAGTTATAAGCCTGCATTTTCAGATAAATAAATACATTTTCATACAAATCTTAGTGTACATGTACAAGTTTACTGATTAGTATTTTCTAAATTTAATTTTTTTCAATTTTCAATTCATAGATTCGTATCGGGATTAATCGGTATCGAATCGTGACCTATGAATTGTGATACGAATCGTATCGCCAGGTACTAGGCAATTCACACCCCTAATATATATAAATATAAATATATATATATAGTCACAGTGATGACAACGTTTGGATTAGATTAGATTGATTAGCTGCATACGCCTGCACAATCAAATCAAATGCGATCAATGCTACCTATTGAATTAAATCGTCTCTGCACATTTATTTTGCTTTTACCTCACCCTTTAAAAGCCCCCTTCCTCACCCGGCCATCAGTCTCTCAGATTTCCGTTATTATTTAGTGCATTCTGGGTTGCATAAAAACACAAGATGGAACTTACCAAATACGGTGCGTGCAGGAACTGATTCTCTGTTTAACCAGAAGGACACCTGTGACAGTATGACTGTCATGATGCAGGGAAGGTAGGTTTGGATCACAAAATAGCCAATTTTCCTTTTCAAATGGAAGTATGTTGTCATCACTACATATTCCCCTGGGGAGAGAGAGAGAGAGAGAGAGAGAGAGAGAGAGAGAGAGAGAGAGAGAGAGAGAGAGAGAGAGAGAGAGAGAGAGAGAGAGAGAGAGAGAGAGAGAGAGAGAGAGAGAGAGAGAGAGCAGAAAAAAAGAGAAATGGAGATATAGCAGATCAAATCAGACAACACGAGCCGACATCCTGATTCATGCTGGAACATTTATACATATTCAACTGAGTATATTAATACCATGGTTGCCATAGCGTTGTCACTATTTCTCACTTTTGTCCTCAAGCTAAGAAATCACACTTTTTTTTTTTTTAAAGCCTTGAAAGAGCAAAGCGTTACTTGGCTTGTGCAAAGCTTATTAAAGGAATCATTTAACATCCACCTTTTAAGTTGGCGTTTAGTAGCAACACTTTGTGTAGCTTACCTTCAAACCACCACAGCAACACAACAATAATGATTATCTCAAACCAAGTGTTCTCGGTAGAGTTTCTGACCACATACAGCACACCTTTTACTTCAAGGAAAACAGGCCAGAGGGCACCGCAAGAAAGTGGTTTCATTGTTCGTTAGGTCTCAAAGCGCAAGTGAAACCTGCCACAGCTCTGTGACCCAGTGGCTTGCCTCCTGAGAGCAAACTGCTTTTAAAGAGGAAAACTTTTTTTTTTTTTACCTCTTACAGTCTTCTGTTACTTTTTGATTCCATTCATCCACCCCTCCGATTTCTATACCCGCTTATCTGAGTTGTTGTTGGCCACAGCTTGAGAAACCTTGAAGCCATCGATCCATCCGTGCTTATTAATGAATACATAAACCTGCCCCCCCCCCCCCACACCTAAAAGTTGCTTCTGAACGAGAAATAAACATGAATTTTTAGGTCACTGAATTGTTAGGTCTGCTGACCACCTTTAACTTAATGTTCCTCACGTGATGGGAACTAAAGATGATCGAGCATTGCGGTCCATTCTCTTCAAATTATGGAATGCATTTCCATTTGAGCGAAGAGCTGCCCTTTTCTGTAGACACGCTCGTTAAGGTTTTGGGTGAGCAGATTTTCAAAATTAAAAACCTTTGACACTACAGTTTGACTGAAAATCAAATATACAATAAATTCTCACCAGGAGGTATTTATAACTAAATTGATTGCTAGTCAATCTGGCTGTGTTGTTACTTTAGCTAATGCTAAATCTATCTTGGCTGACTGTTCAACAGTTGCAGATTCTTTGCTGTTTTAACGGTTAATGATTTCAAATCAAATCCACACGTTGACACATTTGCTCTTGGTATTCAGATCTGCCCTGCAGTTTTTCTGCTTCTGTGTTACTATTGTTCTATTTTCCACATTAAGGTTGTGGAAAAGGTCAGTGTTGCCTTTTCCAAATGAGAGGCAACGTTTTGTTGTTTATTTGGGACCATTAGTGTTCTCAACATGGTTCTTGGTCTAGAGACCGGACACGAGACCACTTTTTAAGGGTCTTGTTCTCGTCTCGGAATCAAATGCATTTTTACTGATTTTTGACTCGGTCTCGACCTCAAAAGATCTTGGTCTTGTCTCGGTCTCAGCCTCCAAAAAGTTGGTCTTGTCTCAGTCTCGATACTTTCTGGTCACGATAATGTCTCGGTCTCGGTTGGTTTGGTCTTGACTACAACACTATGACTCGAAATGTTCATCGAAAGTAAAATACATACGTTCAACCAGGCATTACTGCCATTATTCTTATGCTAATATAAGTCCCCTAGCTTAATGCTCCGGTAATTTAAATGGGAAATGCCGTAGAGGGGCTAAAAGAAATTTGTATCGCAATTGTGGTCATTTCAAACTATCAAACAACTGCATAAGTAACATAAAAACAGGTATATAGTCTCTATTCTCCGCGGAAACAATTTCTATTATTATCAATCATATTCATTATCAATCAACTCTACCTGTATCAGCTTAGCTCAAGCATGCCACAGCAAATTATAAAAAAATTTAGGTTTTATTTCTTTCTTTTAATTGAGTGGGCGTGGCTTCTACAAATTTCCGATCATTCCATCATTGTGATGACCAGTTCTGAGGCAGAACCCTGATTCCATTGAAAACTGCTTTACACTGCCTGCAATGTCCCATATGATAAAAAATAATTTTGCCCTTCTGCAGAAGCTGTCAAAAGGGCTGAGAAAAATTGCACACGGCTTTGGACGGAAATACAGATTGATTTTTAGATCACGCAGGAAAATACGAAGAAAGTGAAATTTATTTTCCATCAGTGCAATTCATCTTCAAAGTGTCTGGGGCTGGGGCATACCTCGAGTTTCACCAGCCATTCTCCATGCATGACACGTAGAAATGACACCAACCAACAGAAGCCTTTAGATTCTAAACACAATCCACAAGCTTTTTTTGCTGCGAGGCAGCAGTGCCAACCAACAGTAGCATCATGCTAGCCAGTATATTCGTTGTGTTCTCTATAATCTGTACCTGTACTGGAGCTTATGGTTTCTTTGCCAATAACGTGTCCCAGTAGGTCATACTGGTTGAGCCTGGAACCATCCCCAGCCACAGAAACAGACCGCTCGTCGTCATAAGTCCAGAGGTAAATCACCTCATTGTTGGTGTATGCGTCTAGGAAGCAGAAGGTGCCAAACATGGATTAGAGGCAGCTTTATTTCACATCGATAGTGATAATTCTTTCCCTGAAAGTCCAAGAATAAGGAAAGTCTTTATTTGTTTGTTGTTTTCGTGGAAATCCTTAACAAGTATGGTCATTTTTATTTATATTTTTTTTAATCTACGTGTACTATACAATCCTGTGCAGTCTTTTTTTTTTCTTTTAGTTTCAGGCTTTTATTCACATGCACTTTTAAAGCATATGAAACATAACATAGTGATATATGGGACCAACGGTTGACTTTAGTTTGCTTGCTACTGACTGTGTAATGCTAAAACTTAAACGCTAATGTGACTTACAGCTTCCAAATTTCAGGGGACAGGCGTGCGCATCCATGGGGAAATCCTCCAGGTGCATGGGACATTCGGCATGAATGGTCAACCTTGAAGGGCGAAGGATGGGAGAGGGGGGAGGGGGTGGGGTGATTGGGGGGTGGGGGGTGGGGGGTTGAGGTCAAGTGGGGTTGAGGAGATAGGAAATACGACACAAGTCAAAACACAAGCCAAGACACAACATCCACTGTGCGTTTTTATGGTCACTTTTATTTGTTAACCTGAAGTTTAATGGGGAATCAATATAAGCGAGTCAATGAGCTATTTACTGATTATACACACTGGCAATACTTTGGTTGGAACGCTGTGTCAGGGTAAAAGGAATCTGTTTATGGAACAATTTAAACACAAACAATCCTAATAAAATATAGCACTTTATTCAAAAGCAAGGTCAAACCTTGATGAGTCATGTAATAATAAAACCATTTAATGGAATATAATTTGAAATTTGGTGTTTCTTATTTGGGATGGGTAAATATTACTATTTCATTTTATATACTAGTTTTTATAAGCTGTCTTGGCCTGAATCTAGTTTGTATTAAACATATTTGATTAAAAGTACATAGTCGTCCCTTGCGGCTCACTTGCTCAGTGCATCAATATATATATTTTTTAATTGCACAGTACAGTACAGTTATTCAACTGCATGTAAACATTATTGTTAGCTATTGAATATGGCCTATAACAAACTGCAACCCGTAACAGCCAATATTGCTTTTTCATCACTATATTAAACAAATGGTAACACAATAAAGTAATCAAAAGGTAGCGTCAATTGGCACTGTCACCATACACCAAAGTGGCTAATGCAGCCAGGAAATAGCCGGCAAATTGTACTTCCATAATTTTCATTTCGACGTCACTCAGTGTAGAGCCGCCTTTTAAAGGCATACACACATTCACATACTATAGTAATTTTGTTTTTATATATGACAAATTGAATGGACTGCTCTGGATATCCCAATAGAGATGAATTTGAATACTGTCTGCAATCAGATTACTTTTTGATGTAGGACATTTTTTTTAAGCAAAACGTAGTGAAGAGAGATTAGAAAAACGTCAATGAAATAAAATAATATAGAACTTTTTAATTAATATAGTTTTGGAGGAGCGCAAACTTAATTGACCAGTGAATAAAACGGCAGAATTTAGAGCACGGTTGGCATATAAGAGCATCTATCAGACTATCTATCTAAGTAAACAGACAACCGTTCATACTCACATCAACGTCCTCACTGAGCGTGAACTTATGAACCCAAGCTGTCAGTGTCTTCTCTTACCTCATCGTGTAGAGAAGCGTGCCATTGTCAACTAGTCGCAGAAGTTTGTTCGGAGTTGTCATGTTGTGGGCCACAGACTTCTTCCCATTGTGGAAAAATGTGTCAGGTGTCCAGATCTTACTGGCAAGGAGGTTGTTGAGGGGCAACACCTGCATGGGCCCATCAAATTTCAGTCTCTCGTCTCTCCAACTCTGGCGGAAAAACACATCGATGGTGTACTCCTGTGGGGGAGTGGAGTGTAAAGTTGTAATCATATGAAGCGTTCAGGTGTTATGGCATTTATTCTTTAGAGAAAACGGCAAGATATAGTGTCACACACAGTTTTCCTACTACCAATTAATTTTCATTATCAATCTCCTGAATTAAACATTGAGTCATGATTTTAGCATGTCAGCAATGTTTGAACCACTTAGTCGCACAACTCCACTGACACAGTCGGTAGTTGCCGTAGCAATGACAGGACACCATTTTCTTTATTGCAAACCAGTTGAAAATTATTTGGAAGTAGTCATTTTCATGTTTAACACAATTGAGTTGCGTGGCCCTGTTTGAACAACAAATTGCCAAGCTTTGACTTGCAGTATGGGACCTGTGCTCAGCTAGCTCAGCTAGCTAGCTAGCTTACTTGTCACAGTTCTTTATCACAGTGCCCAATCTTTTTTTTGCACCACGGACCACTTTCATGTATGGACATAACGCTCTTGCCGGCCGCCCACTGCGTTCAGCCACTGTCTTACAACAAATGTTAGCGTTAGCGGGGAGCTAGCCTAGTTAACTCATTCACTCACAGCCATTTTCACTGAAGCAACCCCCTTCGCTCCCGGCTGTTTTACTGTTTTTTGACTGATTTTGCAAGGCCCACAATATATTGTGTTATATTGCTATAAAACATGAAACCTACCAAATGAAAGATTAGAGTCTCTTCTTTCATCAGGAAAAAAAATGTCTGTATCTGTTTCCGTTTTGCAGCAATTAGCATTAGAAGATAGCTAAGTTTCATCATTATTCACAAACCTGTTGAAAAACAGCCTTTTTGCAACATGGCCCTGGCTGATCTCTTATACTCTGCAGCCACCTGCTGGCCGTTTTTTGTAATAACCACCATTGCTTTAAGCGACCTCTTCAGGTCAGAAGCTGCCCCAAAGCTTTCTGTATACTCTAGCATAAAAACAAAATAAAAAACGTAAATATACTTTTGGATTTCGAACGCAGGTGAAAAAAGTAGCGTCCAGAAATGACTGTAGGTCTACACTTAACATTTCACGTTCCATATGAAGGAGTTGGTGTCCTGGCAACAGAGCTCCTCATTAGCTGTGTAGAGCAGCTGTGCAGACTTGAGTAATCGATAATTTCGCTTTTTCTGGTACATTCAAAGGCTTCTTGGTGAGCAGTGATGTGGAACTGACTGCTCCGTGGGTGAAAATCAAAAACTGGTGATCAATTCCAAGTGACTTCAAAACAAGGCCATCATCCTCAGCGGGGGGGAGGGGGGGGGGCTTGTAACGTCTCAACTCAACACATCAAAATTACCTCTCTAAACAGTGCAGAATGGATGTTAATTGATGTTGCTGACCTTGCGCTGCACTGCTGACCAACTTGAAACAATTACTCTGCTTTATCCTAAACACAGCCCTGAAAACAACATCCATTAATTTGGTGTTATAAACGAAGAAAAAAAAAGTTGTTGTTTTTTTGATTGCAATAGATGTACAACCTATATTCAAATAAATGTAATCTATCTGCTATTATGCTAATCACATCAGATAGGATATGGGTTGTTTGCCCATTGCAAACAAGTGATGACTGCAGGCCAGCAGAAACAGATGAGCACACATTGACACCAGAGGGCAGTTGTATTAATGATTCCTTCCCTCAAAATACAAAAACACATTTCAAAAGACAAACTGGCATTTTGCACCCAAGGCTTAAGACCATGAATGCATATTTGAAGGAAACACACAATTGACGATAAAACGCAATTGCCATTTTGGCAGAGCTTTTTTTATTTTTATTTTGATGTATTTTTTATTACACACAATTTAATATGCAGATCATTAGTGGCCTTGCGTGCACGTGTAGACTTCTCAGCCATGTTGTTTGCTTGCTATGGTGTGAAAATAATGGATATAATTGACTGTAAGAATCAAATGAATAAATGAAAAAAAAGACAGATTTTTATCAAATTTGTATGCATATATTATATAAGTTGACGCACCCTTTCACCCGTCTCACTTTCCTTTCCTGGTTGCTAGGCTATTTTTCTCCGAGCTCACAGAGGTTGATAATCTGCCAGTTTTTCCTTTTTCTATTCAAATCAGCTATGATTCAGGAACTGGGACAACCACATACAACACATCCCCTTTCGCCTGTCTGTCAATGTGAGCTTTTAGTCTTGCATTTATACATATTTTTACATAATAGCGCATGTTCTATCAAAGCGGGAAGTTATTTGGTGCCGTGCTCTCTGAAGAAATGATTGAAGTTGTGAGGGTAAATCAGACTTTCTTTTCAGCAAATGTGTCTTTTGAGTTTATTGGACAATTTCCTGTGCAAAGCCTCACCTGTGCTTGTTAAACACTGTTGTGACTGATAAATTCAGCTAAACTGATCAATGTGTAAAGGGCGATATATTTTATTGGTTTGCTTGTTTTGGACAGAAATCACCAATAAACACAGGGGTTTAATTTGACAGTACGTACCTTCATTCAGCTCTTTTAGTTTACACAGAGCCAGTTAAAGCTTGTACAGTTTATTGTTTTTGGCAGCGTGCCCTAATGAAATTGCACGTAAGCTTTTTTTTTTTTTTTTTTTTTTCCTGTGTGTGTGGACCTGCTGGCCACGTTTACATCCCAGCAACATCCTCCCTACAACTTGCTCTCCATCCTCCATATCCTACACCTTCGCTACCTAACGGCCAATACCTGCATTTATTGGATTTTTTGATTATTGCCGGCTTCTTGTCAGATTTGTTTTGCAGTTTGGGCTGCCTTTCTGGTGGTAACGCTCGTCTGTTTGGTGTTTCTCCCTTGTTTTGATGAAAAGAAAACAAAAAATCTGCCAAATGCACCTGGCTCAGCCCTCTATATATGAGTTAATTTATCTGTATTCCCTGCGTGCTAGGTCCAAAAGCCAAAGCGTCACTTTAATGAGTGATGTGAGGAAGAATAAAACAAAGCCTCACACTGCAAGGTTTTACCACTGAGACATTTTGTCATTGTTACTGTTCTCAAAGGATTAATTAGGATTATTAATTTTATGTCCTGGTAGTGATAGAATGGTGCTTCTCCAATTGCAGTAAGCAACAGGACATTTTGTCTATACACGAGATTGTTCTATTTATTTATTTTTTTGTATTTTTTTTATATATATTTTTTTTAAAAATGATTTTTTTTTTATGTTTATTTTTATTTTTTTTAAAAATGTTTATTTTTATTTTTATTTTTATTTTATTTTTATTTTTTTTGCACAGCACATCTACCTGCTACTCTTTAAGACACACAAGCACATTTAGTATGATTCAATGCAAATATCTGCATTTCATTTTTTTTTTTACAATTGGATGAATGGATATTAATATTTTTCTTATACATTATGATTTTACACTGCTATTAAACTGCTGCATCATGCTTAGAGGTGTTTCTAGTATTTAAAATAAATTTAATAATTGCAGCGGCATGGCTCAGTGGTAGAGTGGTCGTCTTCCATCCGTGAGAATGTGGACTCGATCCTCACCCCTGGTGACCATTTTGAAGTGTCTTTGAGCAAGACACTGAAACACGATTTGCTCCCAGCGGAACTAGCAGCGCCTCGCATGGCAGCAGTCGACCACTGGTGTACTAATATGTGTGTGAATTGGTGAATGCTCAATGAGGCATTGTAAAGTGCTTTGAGCACCATGTGGTGTAGATAAAGTGCTATATAAAAAGCAGTCCATTTACCATTTAATAAAATGTAAAAGCAGGATTATAATAAACGTCCCTGCCTTAAATCCTGCAAGTGACTTAGTGATGAGTGTACAGCAATGGTCTGTAAATATTGTGGCACTGACGCAATTCTCATCTTTTTGGATCTAAACCACCACAATGGATTTGATATAAAATGAACAAGGTACGTCTTCTGGTGTCTGACAGAGATTGAGATTGTGTGGGAAAAGCATTGGCAACAAGCAAGTAACAAAAATGATGGGCGGCTAATGAGATGGCATGGAAATACATAATAGAATATTGATGAAACCAGAATACCTTCATTAATTTCTCAAAAGGAACGTGTGTTACATTTGAATGTCTTTGTTGATAGTTTGTTGCTTTTCTCCTATTAAATGCACGCCAAATGCAAGTTTCAGATAAAGGAAAACAATGTAAATATTTAGTTTGAGTCGACAACTTGACATAGTGCCGTTTATCTACGTTAGCTAACTCATGTGACAGTTGTGATTTACTGCTCGGAAAATATCTTTTTTTTTTTTAAGATTCTCTTTTTTGTGCGCTAATGTTATTTGTGAAATATGTGAAGATGTCGTCTTTTTGACAATACACAGCCGGCCAGAGATGACATTCGCCAGCGTGATAATGACACACACCACTTCCTTCAGTTCAGCACATCCATTATCTCCATTCTTTTGAGCTTCACTGACGCAACATTATAATTAGTCAGAGATTTGATTGATGAGCTGTAAGCTAATTACTGGTCATTCTTGATTCTCTGCTGCAAAACGATTGTCTTGGTATGTCTTTTGTTGTTGTTGTGAATTCACCTTTCCCCCCGCTGAGTGTGAGATTTGCAACTAACTGTGAAACTCCTGCAAACTGCAATTATCTTCAGTGTTCATCTTCCTGCTCTGAGGCGTAAACACATTTAGCACTTCACTGTGTTCAGCCCGAGGCACATTTTGTTCCACAAATATAATCACATTGCAGTAAACAAATGAAGGACAATGTCCATAACTGCATCTCCTAAAACTTGTTGTCATTAATAACCATAAAAACAAACACATCCTGTTTGGTTTTATTACTCTTTCATGGCTTCCACAGTTAGTACTACTTAATCATGATTGTATTGCAGTATATAATTGTATAACCTAAATTAGGTTATATGCACTAGAATGAGGACATGATACATATGAGACCTAATATGCATGTTTTTCTGCAATAAAAAAAAAAAAGGCCCAAGTGTCTTAATGACATATTCATATAAAAACACAGGATTGAGGAAAAACATACTATAATATGGTAAACCTTGAAGTCTCTGATTAATTCAATGTTCAGTTCAACTTGAAATTTGAAAAAAATAGAAAAAGTGAGAGTAACATTACCTGTGAAGTAAAAGTCTGTACGGACTACGGACTAAAGTATTATTTACTGTGCGAACGTCTTTGGACCACCATTGGATTTGTTGGTGTAGCAAATCAAAACAGACCTCTGCCGTGGACTTTATATTGTATTTGAGTAAAACACGCAGACTGCAGTTACACTTTGAAATGTCATTTGGGACCAGCAGTATAACACAATAATTATATTTAAAACATTTTTAGTTAAGTCAGAAAGTTGGTTCTAGACATTCTCAAATTTGGGCTCCAGGATTTTGAAATGAGAAATGACAACGGCGCATTCTGTAAGAATGTTAAATCTCGACTTGACTTATTTCTACACGCTCACATTTGATTAAACCACAAATGTTTTGCAGCTCGTCTTTTTCTAGTTACGAAACATGTTTCGCAACAAGCCTTTCCTCCTGACTTGCATCAGGATTTTGGCCTGTTTTACTGCCACTTCACCTCAGTTTTTTTTTTAAATTTTGGTGCCGTGTGATTTTGCTAATATGAGATCATGTCAAAGGGATTGTGTTCATGTGTGTTTTAGGATGATTGTAGTAACCTTAAGTTAGTTTCTCTTACGTTTCAAGTCTTTTTATTTGCTAACTTTCATTGCCATAAATATGATGGGATTGTTTTGGAGAGGTGGCATATTGGGGCTTCAGCGAAGGCTTACGGGTGGGAAGTGAAGCTTTTCAAGTGCATTTGAGGTTGGAGATGGGTAATTGGACAAGTGGGTATACAGTAGTTCACTTTGGGGAACAACTCTTTTTTTTTTAACAATTCCTGCAAGCGTTTGATGCCTGGCATTGTGTAGCTTGAGGGAGGGCCAGTTATTGGATATGATTGTGCCATTTAGTACAACCGCTCATAGTGCACTTGAGGATGAATCCTTGAATATAGTGTCATGAACAAGTTGACATTTTCGCTTAGCCACAAAAATGTTTGTGTCTAAAAACAATTGCTTACAGGGCTGTTTCCTGTTTTTTTTTTTTTTGTATTTCTGAAGGTGCCTAAATAATAAATAAATAAATAAATAAATAAATAAAACCTTGTGGGTTAGTTGCCATGAAGCTGGGTCACTGTTGTTTCACGTCAGGAGGAAGGATTGGAGTAATAAAGCGAATGGGAATGAAATGGAAACACAGAGTGGAAATATGAGTTATATGATTGAAATTCACTACATCAGCAAAAAGCCTGCACAGATTTTCAGATATCGAAGGCCTTGAGTGTACGGGTAGAAAATAGCAGCCAATATCTACACTTGTTTTTAAAGTGGCAAAGGAACTTCAGGGTTTCTGCAGGTATCAGCAAGTTAATTTATTTAATGCTTTTTAATGCAACTTAAAATAAACGTCGTACTGTATATAAACACATGCTCACAGCTGCACACACAAACAAAAACCAAAACCTTCTACCTCCAAAACCGTCACTTTTCAGGAGACGCCCAAAAACGGCATGTTTGCTGATCCATTAACATTGTATTATCAAAGAGAGCAAGCCATTTTCAATACTTTAAATTGGTCAATATTTGGTAAAAAAAACAAAACAAACATTACATTTATCAAATTGTGGCTTATGAGGTAATGGCTATTTGGCTATTTTCCACTGCGGAAGTAAAACGCCCGGTTCAGTAAAATTAAATTAATTAAAATAATGAAATTCTTCATGCTTTTTTTTATGACCCACAGACACTCTGAACTTATGTAAATAAAATAACCTAAACCTTTGTATAAACACTCCTGAATACCTTTCACATTGACATTTAAGTTTGGAGCAAACAATTGGTTTCATTTCTATGCATGATTTTGAAACGAAATGACGACCCATACTCCGGTTACATTTAGTTGCTTGTGAGTGCCTTGAAGGCTCATTGTCTCCAAAGCCAAATTCGCTTCAATCACATGAAAAAAGCTCAAAATAACTCACCGTGGCCATTATCATACATTTACGAGCTCTGTAAATGTGGCCAACCACTTTGCTCGTTTGATGCGGTAGTCTTCGCTAGTATTTGAACTCGCCGCCCATCCACATAGCGGATGCCCTCCCTTCTTGTAATGGGTACCAATTCCAGCAATTTATACTGCTCATTATTGAGATCTGGGATCTACGAGTTAGTCGGCGCCACTATTCCTACTTTTCCTTACTTTGGTGTATCACATTTCTTTAATTTCCTTCTTTGCTCTTTTTTTTTTTAAATTGTGCAACCTTTGTTTTGAAATAATAGATGAGGTTCACTATAATGTGTACAACAACTGTCACACTCGTTTTTTTTTTTTTCATCATCAAAAGTACGACGTGCCAAGCTACATTTTCTCTTGCGTTCTTGTGGTGCAACTTTTAAGCTGAGACCGTGGGTGATGTTGAAACGGAATGCTTGAAGCCTTGATGTAATGTTTATGCGCACAAGGAGGATAAAAACAGTGTACTGATCAGTGGTATCAAATAAATTCACGACTAACAATGCAGTGTTGGCTTTCTTTCTAAAAAGGTGATTCTAAGTCTCCATTGGAAAGAAAAATAGTGCATGAACAACTCTCCAACAAAACAAAAGTACACATATTAAGGGCTGAGTAGGGTAATTTCCTTCAACGTTTTATACCTCAAATGTGCTAATATTTTAAAATTCCAAAGCATATTAACCTGCGATGTAAGGTGAAAGATAACATTTGAATTGGTCAGACTGTAGTAATCAACCTGCTTCAACTGCTGTCTAACCACTAGCCAGCTAGCTAGCTTGTTTTAAATGTGGCATTTTACTACACAAAAAATATTTCAAATTGCTTTGTATACAAAGAGTTGGGTCTCTAGATTGTTTGGCTAACAGTTAAAGTACATATTTTGTTTTGTCTGTAGATGTGAATTTAGCCAGATTGTGACATAGCATTGTGGCTAATTTTCATAACTGCCACCACACCAAGCTTCTCCACTCATGACTTGGCAGCTTGGCTAGGCGATGTTTCGCATGTGCCACAGAAACAGATCAAGACACGAGAGTAATTCATTATATGGGTTTGCTTAATGTTTCACACCAGCTTCTTTTTTAGACCCGGTGTTCAATGTGCAGCCACAACTAGCGTGGCCCCATGTCGCCATAGTAACCACGGGGCAGTTGCTCACTTGCCTGAGTCGGGACAGGATAGAAAAAACAGCAGACAAAAATAGGGTGTGTGAAGTGTTCTGTAATTCCTGATCTTTTGGGTATTTTGAGAAGCATATCACATCACAGTTGTTATTAATACACCTGGGAACTGTTTTAAATTGCTAAAAAGCAAAATACGTCTTCTCTGAGGAGTGAAGGAACCCTCGGAGCATATGTTTGTTATTTATCTGGTACTTGTTCTGAACTTCCTTTTTTTTTGGTGAAGGTTTGTTACTAAAAATATGCAGACTGCGATCATGAAATGAAAGTGGACGTGCCAGGACAATTCTGAACATCACAGTGTTATGCCATTTTTGTACCCTGTACCTTTTCGTTCTTAGAAAATGTGCAATAGCATCATTAATTTATACATGTTACGATTCCCTCATGGGGAAATTCAGTCACACTCTGCTGAATCTTTTTGTGTTGCACACCACAACAGAACCAGATCACACACATGCAGGCATGCAAGGAGTGACGCCAGAGTGAAAGTGGCACACAAACAATGCTGCACCTCCTTAACTGGGGGACCTTGTCTTGCTCAAGGGCACCTTGACAGTATTCAGACAGATTCATATCTAACTAGTTATTTTTCACATTTTGTCTGCAGTGGGACTTGAACCGTCATCCTCTGGTTTACTTCCTTAGATAAGCTACAGCCGTCCCACAAATGAGCTCCCGCTGCCCTTACACGAGCTTGAAGTCCAATAAACATAAACAGCCACATGAATCCCTATTTCGGACAGTGTGTCACATGTCCTCTAACTACCCATTGTGCCATTGATTCATGGTGTTTCCAAATGGGGCACGTGAATACAATAGAAGATTGGGGCTAAAAGTGAGCCGAGAAAACCGCAAAGGTGCTATCTGCTGAAAAAGATAAAGTGCTCTCTATTGTGATAAGAACATGCTCATGACCCAGAGTCGGCACCCAGATAGCATGGATGTATGCATGTTATGCTTTATGAACAGTTTACAAGAGAATGTATACCAAATTCTTTAGGTAGGCTGACCAACCATATTTTGATATCCAAAAACGAGGACACTTGGCCTCGATATACTTAAATGATACGCAAAGATGCCATATAAGCTGTGTGGGTAACATAAAAAACCAAAACCAAAACCAAACTCTCTTTTGACGTCTTACTTAAAAATTAGGGGTGTGAATTGCCTAGTACCTGGTGATTCGATTTGTATCACGATTCATAGGTCACGATTTGATACCGATTAATCCCGATACGAATCTATAAATTTATTATTGCGATTTTTTTTTTTTTTTTTTTACTCAAATTTTGAAAATACTGATCAGTAAACTTCTACATGTATATTGTAAGATTTGTATGAAAATGTATTTATTTATCAGAAAATTCATGCAGGTTGCAGTCTGTTTCATGTTTGAACAGCGCTGAAATAAAATATTAAGGCTTAATGTTCCATTAATATAACATTCTTCCCTGCTTAATGTGTGAATCCTAACCCTAAGTAAGACGTTTTGTTGAATATTCCCATAAAAAAAATGATGTTTAAAAATAGATTCGGCCGCATATCGAATCCATTCGAGAATTGCGCGCTGTAATATCGCGATATATTGCCGAATCGATTTTTTCTAACACCCCTATTAAAAATGGATACATTTTATGGGTGAGCGGGGATCGAACCCGCACCAAGACCACTTCTCCAGTTTGGAGCCGCCAACACAGCTCAGGCAGGACCTTATGTGAACTCTCAGGAAGTGAGGTTCATAAAAAGCTGACCTCCATTTTTCTTAAAAAAAAAAATTAATAAATAAAAAAATATATATATTATAAAATAATAATAAAATGGCCATAAAATATGTGTAAGATAGAGCAAATGTCTACAATCACATTTTGATTTTTCTAATTTTTTAAATGTTAATTCATGAATTGAATAACAATTATTCTGTGACGAATTTAGGAGAAAGTGAGATGACTTCATAGAATTTTAAACAAGGCCAGAGACTTTGAAGTCCTGCTTGACTTGACATATCCTCGCAAGAACAGTCTTTTACATAAGCTGCAAATACCTCTTTAATGAAAGAAAGGGACTACTCTCTAAAGACTTATTGGGCCTACTCAGCTGCTGTAATTATCTTTTAGTGATATATCTATTTGAAAAGATCCTTGAGGATTTGTGTAGAATTTGACTTTGACAGCCCCGAACTGCACCAGAGCAGTTTGTGTGGACCTCTTGCGAGACCAAAGAACTCCAAAGCTCAATAATCCAGCTACAATATTACAAGATGTCGAGCCATCTCCGAGCTATAGTAAAAAAAACGTTCTTACCCCAAGGCGGTCAATTATAGCTGCATGATCAAATATGTCAAATGCTGAATAACATTCAGGGACAAAAAAAATGAACTGATCTCTTTTGTCTGCTGTTTAAAGGCACTCATCCAGGGCTTGTAATGACTCATGGAATACAAAGTTTGTATAGATTGGATGTTGAAGTCTGCTGCTGATTTAAAAAAACAAAACAAAAAAACAACTCCATTGTTGACTGTTATTTAGTTTATCGTTGCTCAGTGACCTGCCTGAATAAAATTCTTGATTTTTCTCACAGTTTCATCACATTGCTGTCAACATTCATCATTGAACCACATCACTGCCATTGCATTTATTAACTTTTGATTGTTTTCTGTATCTAGTTTTGCTACATAGTAACCCACTTAATAATGTCATTTATAAACTGAACGATTGGCAGTATATTGTTTCATTATAATAAGAACAAAAAAAAGAAAGAAAGGCCATTGCTTTATAACCATAGACAGCCGGAGGTTGGCAAATGTCAATGTTTTTAATCAAAGAGATGAAGATGGAGGGAGAAATACTCACCATGTCAGTGTCTGACACGGGTCCAAAACTTGTCACGTAAATGTTTGTCGTCACTTCAGTGACACTCTCTGTAAAAACCAACAGAAAGGAGCAGAACTCAGAGCAATGATTCTATAGTCAGTCTTGCGAAACGGATTATTCATGTGCACGGCAAGGCTGCAAATTAGCATTTAACTAAGCTCTCCTAATAGTAGACGGGCATAACCAAATTTCACGTCACTATGTAAAATGTTGCGGCGGCACTACTGAGCAAATTTGATTTGCTTATGAACACTGATAATGCAATACTCGTCGTTAAGCAAAAAGGTAGGAAATAAGGATGCATTGGAGAACATTTCCTTTTTCGTCTGATTGGGAACAGAAGACGCATTTGTTATTTCTCACCAATTTTTAATCAGACGGGATCGTTTTTTGATTTACCTCTACTGTCTGTCTGATGTGATGCTGTTCTTTCGGCAAGCCGGATTTAATTAGTACATGCTGTAGTGCATTTCATACACAAGGTAACGCGATGTGCTTCACGTAATTAAAAATACAACATCAAAAGCATTTATAAACATCTGCGCATCAGCTTTATAGCTACCATAGCCAAAATTGACGTTCTGAAGAATTTGACCCAAGGGCAGCATGCATATACAGGCTAAACAAAAGGGGTCCAAAGATTGACCCTTGTGCGACCCCACACGTCACGGCCATTCGATCAGATTCCATTTTCCAGTTTCGTAAATCCGCCATAAGTGTGTGTCGGTCATTTCGCATGCTGTCAAGCGCTTTGGAATGGCAAACGAGCGTTTGCCATTCCAATATTAACACTGGTGAGCTGAACTGTACTTGAGACGTGCACTAATTGATGCAGGAAGGCTTAGGGGCACAACGTACACAAATTACTAATGGACTTCAGACTAGTGATTCTAATATTTGTCTTGCAAAGTAAATAAATAAATAAATAAACGAATTATCGCAGAGACAGCCGCTTTGACCTAAAATAATGTTTTTTGTCTGACTCAAGAAGGAATATATATGAAACCCTTGAACAAGAGATCTGCGGATCTCAATGGGATTTTCCTGATTAAATAATGGTGAAATAAAAAATAAAAATATACTGTAATGGAGCATCTTAGCATCTAAGGCCTCTGTCGGTTCTTTATTATATGTACAATTAGATGCTGTATTGACATCATCACAAAATATCGTGATTATTATGACCCTCCATTATGACTCTGCAATGGGGTTTCTGCTCATATTGTGGAATAATCACATGTATCGTTGCACAATATATTAGACAAACTTTCAAATGCCCAAAAAATTGATCAAATGTTCATCTCATGCAGCAACTTCAAGAGCGGCTGCGTTAAGTAGGACATAAAGTAAGAGTAGAGAAAGACCAAAATTTGTCTGCCTCTTTGTGGATTGAATCAGCTCCTCTGGGGCGGATGTGTGAAAGCAGGCTTTTGGGCTCTCGTGAGACAAATAGATTCCCCCCCTTGTAGCGCAACTAGAGAGTGATGAGGCTTTTATCCAAAAGCGAAGGCGATACTTTGCGCTAACTACGTCCCAGACCTAAGAGACCGCCCACAGGTGAAGTCTCCTCTCCTCTGGCGAAGAAGTCCCACGAGGGAAGCGATCCACTTCCACATGAATCATCCTGATGACACAAAGAGTTCTCGCAAAGTACGTGATTATCACCGCGCCGCGTCAGCAGTTTGCATGGCACGCATCGGCGGAGGACGAATGACTCTGCCCTTTTTTCTGTTTACAACAATGCATCAGGGCATTAACGGTAAAGCGAATGGATGCCGCTAAAATGTTAACTGAATGGAGTTTTCGAGTTCTACGCGGTTGGCGCGCGATGATCTGGTGATTGCTATTCAACTTTTAAAATAGATCCATCTCCAAACTGCGGCATTTCAACCGAGAAGCCAACCTTCACATTCTTCCGAATAAGACAAATGAGCAACTCGGATGTATTGTGCGCCAGATTCCTCTGCCTGGTTGCAGCTTCAAAGTCTTGTCGCTTGGTGGTCTGCAGCCCGGTAGCTATGCTTGTGGCCTTAACAGCATGCAGCGAAGCAGAAACAACCATTCCAGCTGGATGACTGAGAAAAGTCTGCTCAAGCATGTGGCCTTTACTTTGAGGAAGATTTGCTTGAAATGGCATAGCTTTCCTCCTGACAATATGTTAGGCTACTCGCGTCGGAAGTCTTTCGCTCAAGGGGCAACGCGTCCGTGGATATTTATCACAGGGTTGCTAGCACTGGCGCGGCTATCAATATACAATAGTGACAAGTATATTAGGGTCTTACCTCCCAGCCCTGGACGTAGTCTGTTGTCATAACCATCCAACAGTCTGTCTAAGATGCGGGTGAAAATGGTGATGTTATTACTGTCATCCGGCAGCGGCTCTCTGTGTCCAACGACGGCACTTTAGGAAAGAATGGACAGAAGTTAGGTTCAAAAGTGGCAAAAACGGATAATAAAGCAGTTGAGTTTGAGTCTCTTCGCAAACACTGGCAGCCGTTCTTGTGCGTTGTCAAAACAAGGGGGTTCTAATTGATTGCCCACTTCACATGGAGCTCACAGTGTCACGACTCGAGAGCTCTATATTCTCTCCAAATGGCAATCACAACATAGTAAGCACATTGTTGCTGTCGGAAATCCTTATGTCCAAATTGGCATATTTTTCACAAATCCATACTAATGGTCTGTTCTCACATTGTCTTATTTTTATGCATTTTTAACCAGTTTAAAGGTTAAAATTCTTGACAATATGTTCTATGTAGTGTTGTTCCGATACGTTTTTTTTTGCCCCCCGATACTAATTCCGATACCGATACTGATACCACGACGTTCTGTTTTCAATTGTAATTCTAAACGGCTCGTTCAGAGAATTCAAGGGCCAACGGGATATATTGGCTCGGCATGCAGTGAACACGTCACACATCAGTGAATGTCCTGCACGAGCACAAGATGCTGCATTCAGAGTCCTATATTAGTGTCGGAAATAATGTCATCGACATTGCCGATACTACTGTTTTAATGTCGTATCAGAGCCTTTCTTGATACCGGTATCGTAAAAAACACTAGCTCTATGCAGCCCCACTAGTCTAAACGCGGTTTCTGGTTAATATTGCGTTAGTGGAATATGAGTTACGCAGCAAAATCCATCCGTTTTTAATCAATATCACAAGGCGGCCATTTTGCTACTTTTGCTGTTGAATGAAAATGACATTGCAGTTGCTCAGGTCTCACGTAACAACCAATCACAGCTCAGCTTCTGAAAACAGGTGAGCTGTGGTTGGTTTGCCTGTGCTCTGAGCAACTGTGATGTCATCTTCAGTCGACAGCAAGTGGCAAAATGGCCGCCCCCTGAGATGGATAAAAATGGAGGGATTTTGCCGCATAACTCTTGTTCCACAAAATTTATATTAATCAGAAAGTCATGTTTAGACTAATGAGGTCAGATATAACATTATTGTCAAGAAATGTTTAATGTTTGATTGCCTCCCCCCTGTCGTGAAACTGTCGCATTTTCTTCACTCCGCGGGAGCCGTTCTGCATTACGTCGCCTCAAGATTGAAAGTCTGGATGTTTTTGTCGATAAGAACAAGTGAACAGAATATAGGTTGCATACAATTGAGTGACAAATGTCATGTTTTCCCACATTAACTTAATTGTCTGCAAAGTTTTGTTAGAATTGTTGTCATATGGTATAAGTTACTTTTGATGTTACAAATACAGTACATATATATAGTACGTCTCATAATATCCATCAGGAAAAAAATGGGGAATGTAGAAAGGCCATGATAATATAGTTAGAGCGCTGATGATTTAATGAGCGCAGCGTTTAATTAAGATCGAATCCCCTGAAGGGACAAAAAAAAAAAAATCCAATCAGCAAACACTCTGATAGCAACAATGTTCCAGTGGCAATGGACATACTTTTAGGAAATTTAGATCTTAACAACAAACATGCGACGGGTTTAAAGGGAAACCTTGCAAATCTGTCTTGGAAAAGCCGTCTCTAGTTTAATCTGCCTTGCAATAAAAAACAAACAAAAAACAACAACATCCAACACCCGTTCAACAGAGTTTACAACCTTAACCGTTAAAGCACTTGCTGATTAAAACCCTCAACATGGCGATGTTGGGAGTTGGGTTTGGCATACCGCTTTAATTTAAGTCATGATAATAACATATACAAGGTAGTGCAATAATACAACCAGCAGTTGAAATGTGATTAAATCACAAAAAAATCTCATTACATTTCAGTATTTGCGTTATCTGCAAATGCACTAGTGAATTTTTTTTTTTAAATATTGAAAAGCCTCAAGTCCCTAAGACTTCTGTTCCACACTGAAATCTGTATGTTATAGCCTCAATATCGCAATATGCACTCGACAGTAACTTCATTAGGGACCTTCATATTCAATAAAATCTATAAAAAAAATTAGTGATACACTCATTAGAATTTTTTTTTTTATTATCGAGTTGTAGGGGAACACATCTCAGTGCACATATAGATAAATATGAAATAAATGTTAGAACAGCAGGTATGCCCAATGCTGTGACTAGTTCTTCAACTTATCATGCAAACACGACAGATAGTGCAGACATGTATCATATAGCCTGAAGATTCAATTTCGACTCAAGTTGAAAAACAAGCATGTCAAATGTTTCATAATCCCGTTTCCGTTGCTTAATGTCACTGTTTGACATCTGGTACGTTTCGGAGAGACGTTCTGCATTTGCATAGTTGTACAAGTTTGTCTTATAAATAGTGCATTTTGAACTTCTGACTGTCAACCTATCTTACTGCATTTTTATAGTCAACGTGATGTGGAAGTGTGACGGTTAAAAGTGAATTCTGGCTATTTGATCATTGCATGAGAGAAATTAATAAATGCTGTGTGAAGCACCTCTGTGACACCGTGCTGGTTTGAGGCCTCGATATACCAAAATTATTCCTTTTTGTATGGAAAAATCCTCTCTCTCTCTCTCTCTCTCTCTCTCTCTCTCTCTCTCTCTCTCTCTCTCTCTCTCTCTCTTTCTCTCTCTCTCTCTCTCTCTTTCTTTCTCTCTCTTTATCTATCTTCTTAGCTTACTGTACATGATAGGAACTCACTAGTACTAAACTAAAATCATAAAATGAACTTTTCTAATGCAACTGAATGTCGCACACTCGTTGTTACTTCTTGCAAGAATATGAAATCATCTTTAAGCTGCCCAGTTTTTATTATATATTTTTATGCAAACAGAATGCATCCCGAAGTGTATTTAAAAAAAATTAAAATCCGGTTTGGTAAATATAATAAATATTCCATTCTTGGGTAAGCAAGATTGGAATCCAATATCTCATCTTCTCGAGATGAACCCCACTCCTCACAGCAATGTGTATGACAAATGTGAACGTTTTACTGTTCTTAGAAGAAGCAATCTAAAATAAATGTTGCCCGGTAAAAACATGTCTATTTAAAAAAAAAACTCATCTCAGTAATGAACAAATACTTGGTTCGTTCCATATATGTCTAGATATTCTCATTTCTATTTCAAAGTAAATGTATAAGGCATACCATTTGAACAATTTTGTCTTGTGTTGGCGCACTGAAGCAGTCAGACAGTTTCAAGATAGCAGACTTGGCTTGAGATTACGATGTCTCGTGTTTGAGGTTGTTTTCCAGGGCAGAGTGATGATGCTTCTGCCAGCTCGAAGGTATGTGACCATAATTGATGTAAGGGCTTCTGGAGCAACTTGGGTGAGGATGCGTTCAAGTTCAATTGTTTTGCAAACCAGCAATTGTGTACTCAAGAGTCATTATATAACATTGTGCATTGAAACCACTAAGGTTGAGCACAATCTGTTATGTAGCACTGACTTCCATTTTTTTTTTTTGTTCCAATCAAATTTAACATAATAAAGCCTTATTAGGTAGGCATACATCAGCAGTTTTTAAGTTACATTTTGAAATACAATGTATGGGAAGGAGGTTAAAATTAGTTAACTAATAAGAAAGAGAATAATGAACAAATGCTCTTCAATGTGTAATGTGCCTCACTAAGTATCAAGGACTCACACATAGGTGATGCTTGCTCTTTAAAAATACAAGTCTGCTTTTTTCCAGTGACATGTTTTTGTCAAACTAGTAATGAATTAATTACTGGTTTGGTAATTTTTTATTATTATTATTATTTTTTGAAATATCTGTTGATGAGTAGAAATTGCCCTAAATTTTATACAATTGTAATTAAAAAAAAATCTATATTAGGTAGGCTTTAAACAATCAGAATTTTTGGGGATAAGTAAAAAAAAAATATATATATATTTCTGATCATTGATCCAATCATAAATTGGCACAATATGACTATTTAAATAACTTGTTTATTCGGGGGGAAATGGCTTAGGATTTTTTGAGTCAATCAGCGAGTTTTGGAAGAAAAAAACCAATACTCAATTTCCAATTCAATGAGAAAATGGAGAACTATATTTCGTTAAACAACCCCTGCCATAGCGCAAATCCACGTATAATTGAAACCCAATGCATTGGAGGAAAAAAGTAAACCATAAAATTAGAGTAACAAAAACGCTAATAAACAATAAATATGTTTACATCTCTTTCTCTGACATTTAATGAAAAACAAATATATGAACATCATCATTCATTCAGGTTTTGCTAAAATGAATACTATATACTATTACTATCTTGCTTGTCCTGGCTGTTTTTGTTCACTATCTGCATTTCTTTTTGAGTTGTTGTGTTAAAAATGGTATTGGTATTGGTGACTACTCGAGTTGAGTGCTCGTACTGGTATATCGGTCAGATTCAGAAATTCCGCTGTAATCAAAGCAGCATGACACATAAGACGGAAACATTTGTCATTGTTGAAGAGTTGACTCAAGTAATTAGCATCTTCTCACGTGGCGTGAAACCAACTTTTAAGGTTCTGTGAAATTGTCCCGGAGTCGACAGTGACTGATCGATGCTCCGTGCTCGCTAATGAGCTTATGTAGTTTCATACCGCTAGAAAGGTGGGATTGCTGAAAATATGTGTGATTAATTTATGGTATCGATTGTGACGTTGATCCCGTTGGTGCGGCGTGATGTCACCTTCGAGGATTGGATTATAACTGCTGACTATGACGTGGTTTCATACCTCCAAGCATTGTTCAATCCAATTCTAAAATATTTTACAGCGGGCACTTTAGGATGCATTCCTTTCATCTTTGTATTTCCATCACCCTGTCTGAAGTGATACACGAGTCACAGATGACATGTAAAAATCCAGATATTCCAACACTAAAGTGGCAGCTGATGCGCGAAGTGAAGAGTTTTACTGTCGAGCGCCACGGGCGGGTGAAATCAAATAACGTTAATTAGCGAGGCTGCTTGAAGCGTTGCAGAAAGAATATTGAAACCTGAAAACTTTCCTGTCTGGGGCTTTGGGAGACCTAGTTTGGATATTATAAATATTTAACTCCATCACCTATCATCTAAAGCTGCGAAAATGTGGGGGTGTTCTAATTAGCGCGGGTCCTGATGAATAAATTCCATGCCGAAAATGATGCATGGGTTACCCTTTCCAACATAGCTAATCTCTCATACCAGATCCTCCCATCAACAATATATTGATAGTTATGCAGCAGCGCATTATGTAGCACGTTGTGTCTTATCAATGGGTGCCATGTAGCTTTTTCAAGCCTTAACAATGTGAAGGATTTGTCTTTGCTCGGTTCTTCTGTTGTCCACTTGCCTGTTCAGGAAGATTATATGCACTGGAGGACAACTGATGGAGGACTTACTGTATAACCGTCGCTAACGCAGCAGTTTCGGTGCACTCAAGGGGCAATGCTGCTGTAGTTGATCTACCTCAACATATTTACCATTGCTTTCATTTAAAGACATATGTTGGGAATACAGTGAAACTTAAGCCATTCATTGCCATTGACGGCTATAGACGTCAAAAATTCATTTGAACTATTTCTATTAGTTTCACTTTTTTCCCACTTTTGTTAACAAGAGTATGAAAACCTAGATTTTTTTTATTGTACATTTAGAACAGATATAAAATTTGTGATTAATCATGCGATTAATTACGATAAAAAAAATTAATCGCCTGACGCCCCTAAATTGTAATAATCTTTTCTTTTTTTAAATCGTCAGATAATTAATTGTTTTAAATTGTAATTAATTGCATGACTTCAATAGTGAACTCACGATTAATCAAACATTTTATATCTGTTCTAAATGTACAATATTTTTTTTAGATTTTCATACTCTGGAAAACAAATGTTAAACTAATAAAAATAGTTCAAATTAATTTTTGACATCTATAGTCGTCAATGGCAGTGAATGAGTTAAAATGCACAATATTTTGGTGTGACATGGAATTTAACAATTTTAAACAAGCACAAGCCCAATGTTAACCCAACGCTGTAGTAGCTTAAAATTTAAAGTGCAGGTATACGGTCATGTTGTACCGCTTTTAAAAAAGGGAGAAAATAAAATACAGGTAAAAGCTCTGCCTTTGCCTGAAGAGGCATTCATTACATTTGATACCACTTAGAGATGCAGCAAATGCCTGAAATCTTCTTTGAGAACACACTTGGACATGTTTATAGATATTGCTAGGTCATGTGACCATTGGGAATCTCAGACTGCTGAATTTTGCCCCATGACTTGCTGACTTGAGTAAGAAAAATGTTGAATACATTTTATGCCAAAAGCAGCTTGAACCAAACATCACGATTTGTATACATTTTCTTGCGGCAGAGAGATTCCAAGTCATTGTGCCTCTGCAAGTCTCTGTGCGAACTTCAGAAAACAAAGCTCTTTTTTATTCCCTTGACATGTTTCTTTGTACTCGTAAATAATGCTCTACCAATATCCATCGTTTTGTAAACTTGATGAACTGGAAAGAATAGATAACATTGAATAAGTATATATTATGTATACACACCTAATTTGCTCTTAAAAAAATAAAATAAAATAAAAATAAATAAAAAATAAATAAAAAGAAAAGAAGAAGAAAAAAAAATATATACACACCTAATTTCATTTATGAAAATGTATTCCACAGCTCCTGAATCGCGATTAGAAACTGCATGATGGGGACTGCGTGGAATCGTCTCGGTTGTTGTTACCTGCTATTTATGATTACCTGTAGAAGAGCTTTACAGCATTAGCAGTAGTATTGCTTATTGCTTATTGGACATGGTGTTATCCCTACAAGTAAGCTTTTTGTGTGTGGCAAATTTAGATAAACGTTTCTATAATGATTTTAATTCGTAGTTGCACAACTGTGGCACTTTCTGTCACTGCGCTCCACTTGAATTTAATTCATTATAAAATGGCTTCTTCTCACATATACATTCTCTATTCTTCAGCCTTTTCACTATAAATACTCTGCAGAGTTGGACAGGTCTTTGCTAAATGCAGCTCCCAAAATGAATAAGGCGCTTTGTCATTCAACGTTTTTTTGACTCCGGGTTGACAGCACTGGTATGCTAATTTCCACGGCCGAGACTATAATCAATCTTGAATGGCGTTCTCAAAGATGGCCGGTAAAAGAAAAGTGGCACTTCAAGCGGAGCTGACTGAAGAGCGTCCTCGCTGCTCCTCAAAGCCTATTCGGTTTCTTTTCTTATCTGTGCGGCTGTCACACTGCCACTCCTGGCTCAAACACTGACACAACAACAAGACGGAGGCCATTTGGAGAGCACGGACCTCCTCCAAGCTAATGCAATGTCCTTTTTTTTTGCAATGAATGAAAATCTCAAATGAAGCCAAAACCTCTGATTATAAATGGGCTTTGACTTGTGTAGTGCTTTTCTGCCTTAAGGTACTCAAAGCGCTTTAACGCCGTCCCCTCACTTTACTTAGTGCTGACGCAGCATCAGGAGCAACTGGAGGTTCAGTATCGTGCTCAGGGACACTTCATAATGGTCAGGTCACCAGGGTTGAGGATCAAACCCACAACCTTCGGGCTGGGAGACGACTATTCTACTACCTAAGTCGTGCCAAATGAACAAATGAATACATATACATAAATATCATTATCTTCTATAGAGTTTTACACAAGTTTTAATATGGAGACCATCTTAGTGAAAATTTATGCGACATGTCACACACTCAAAAATAACCCAAATTGGGTTAAAAAGGGAGTGACCCATTTTTGGGGCAATTCAATTTATCCATAAAGTTACAAATGAATAACCAACAAAAAACAAAACATATAACTGACTTGCTTTGTGAGTTAATTTAAAATGACCCAACTTTTTGGGATAAACAACTCAAAAAGTTGGGTCAGTTCAATTTTGGTCCAATTCAATTGGTTTATTCAATTAATAAACCAAAAAAAAAATAATTCACATGAATAATCCACAACAACCCAACAAAATGTGTTGCTTTGTGGGTTATTAGTGTAATTTGACCCAAATTTGGGGTTAAATAACACAAAGAGTTGGTTCAGTTCGTTTTTGACACAATTCAATTAGGTTATTTAATTAACCTACAAAATTTGGTCAAATGATTATTCCATAAAATAATCATATAACTGGGTTGCTTTGTGAGTTATTAATTTAATTTGACCCAACGTTTTATGTTAAACAACTCAAAAAGTTGGGTCAGTCCATTTTTGACCCAATTCAATTGGTTTAATCAATTAACTTAAAAAAAATTGGGTCACTTGAATAATCCACAACAACCCAACAAATTGGGTTGCTTTGTGGGGTTATTAGTGTAATTTGACCCAAATTTGGGGTTCAATAACTAAAAGTTGGCTCAGTTCGATTTTGACGCAATTAAATTAGGTTATTCAATTAACCGAAAAAGTTGGGTCAAATGTATAACCCACAAAATAACCCCAAAAATTGAACACGTTGGGATGGTTAGCTGCACTTTAACTTATTATAATAATAAATTATATTTAGAGGTGTCTTTCTAGACACCCAAGGACACAGTACAATTTTAAAAACGATTTAAATAAAAACTGTTTAAAAAAAAAGGGGGGGGCAGTGCAAAGTGACATTAAGTTGGGTAGGCAGTTTTAAATAAGTGTGTTTTGAGCTGTGATTTAAATTGTGTGAAAGAGTCTATGTTTCTAAGATGAGGTGATAGTGAGTTATCACATAATTACATGTAAAGATTCTTTTAATATCCTACTGTCATGATGTGAACATGCGAAAAATCAGTGGGTTGAACAACAACAGCTTGGATAGCGATTTCAAAATGCAGCACCCGCAAATGCAGCGAGAAGCTCGAGACGCCGTTGGTACGACAGCAGGAAATGATCAAACACCGAGATAGGATCTGAGTTGCGCGCTATCATTGCAGGTGACATCAATCTAGTCTCGGGTGCACTTTTAGACGCAAGCCTCGGAGCAACACGCAGCGCTCATATCTGCGGGGATTTCACAGATGCTATCAACTGCATCAGCATCAATGAAGGGATCATTTATAACTGTACGCCAGCTTCGGAATACTCGATGCTATGAAGCGACAGAAAACCTGACTTTGTAAAAAAATTAATTAGTTTTCATGCAGAATAGCACAATGTGTAAACAGTAACATGTTTGATCTAATTTCCTGTGAACCCACAAGTACATTCATGTAGAACTATGTGCGATCTTTGCCAATATACGGCATGTGCTCATAAAGAAAACCAAAACATATGAAATGTCTGTATCGTTATTAGCTCCATTGTTAGGGGAGACCGGGGCTAGTTGTATCACGGGTAAGTTGTCACACTGCAATTCTCTTTATCACCAGAGGGCGCAACGAAAAAGTGAAACACTAGATTTCTTCGTATAAATGGTCAGGGGTTGTGTACTGTCTGAGAAGAGAATAGCACATTGTGAGCTGAGATGAGTGTCAGTTATCTGTTTTGCACAACCCAAAGTATACATTTTCAACTTCATATATTTTGAAACAGGCGTCGTACATAGACAAATTCTAGCAGCAAATCATGTGGACTCGCATCTTGTCATGCTTCAGTCACAGCTCTGTTTTAAGTTAACTTTAAACTAGCCAGCATGGTATTTTGGGGCAACTTGTCTCAAACATTTTAGGGTTTGTTGTCACATATGCAAAGAATGGGCCAATGAAAAATGCACCTTCGGCAGATGATGAATCTGAAGAGTGACCAAATTAGTTTGCTAGGTTTTGTTTCATTGTTTAAAAAAATATTTTCCAGTTGTTGGAACTACAGTATGCCCACGTCAGAACTGTTTTAAGTTTCTGATGAACCATCCATCAATCCATTAACCGAAATGCTTCATTTTTTAAAATTCAATTTAATCTCAAATTTCCAGTTTAAGGGAAGCAAAACTGGCATTTGTGGCTGAGAGCTCAGTTCTTCAGGACTTTAATCTCTTTCATAATATTTTATATTAAAGTTTGCTTTAAGTACTATGGTAAATTTTCAAGATCAATTATGTTTTTTTCTGTAAACAATCACCCCCCCACCCCCCCGAAGAATAAGGATAATTTTGTCCTTGTTTTATTAGTTACAAAATTCTGTGTGACATCTTACCCCCATGTAGTGTGACAACTTACCCATTGGTGGGGCAACATGTCACATGTTCACTCCCTCTATTTGATGGCTTATAACTCTGCACTGACGCAAGGTATGAAAATGACATGAATACAAAAAATATACCTAAGACTTTGGTCTTTCATCTGGTATACATTTTGTTTATATATGATGTATTGATTCCAAGAAATATACAACCGTATAAAAAGTGATACAACTAACCAATCCTACTCATCTGGACAGACACTAAACTAAATATATTAAAAAACAGAAATGTATGTAACAACAACCAAATACATTAATATGGAATTCCCAGTTGCAGCTTCCACTTTACCGGAAACACTTTTTTCTATTTTTTTTGGTCATACATCCTGGCCATTTGAGAGGTCAGAGGACAAAATCACTATTGCACTTCCTTCCAAATGTGTTTGATGGGATCGAGGTCAGGGCTGTCAAATTCTTGCACACCAAACTCATCCAACCCTGCCTTTATGAACATGGCTGTGTGTTTTGACGAACCGCAACCTTATACTGTAGTTCAAAATGGAAGACTGGATATGCACAATTACGCAGAAATCTTCTTTACATTAGCATATTGAAGGTCATATTTTCTCACCATTTAGTCAAGCGCTTACATTATAACCAGAATATTATGTTTAGCACAACCTGTGCTTGTTCCAGCAGTGTGTTCAACCGTAGTGTCTCATTAAGAGCATTTGAGTGACCTTCAATGCAGACTCTGGTCAAGTAACGGAGTTCATTTGACACCATAAAAACTTTGATTGGGGGGGGGGGGGGGGGACTCGATGAGTAGGTGACAAATGAGTGTTCACTGGTATAGAGACTTAGTATTATTGCTGTTTAGAGCTGTCAAAAGTAATCGATTGTCAAATTGATCCACAATGATTTTAATAATCGAGTTAATTGGGACCATTTTTTTTATTTAAAATTGTCCCAAAAAATCTGATTTCAGCATATCAGCAGTAATTGTTTACTGATTTATGTAGTCCTTCATGAAAGCTGACTGATTATCTTCTATTTACAAACTTTTGTTTTTACTCTGGAAAATAATGACTGTTATTATAATTAGAGCTGTCAAACGATTAAAAAAAAAATCAGATTAATCACGTCTTAGAATTTTGATTAATCACGATTAATTGCTTAGTAAAAAAAGGCTTTTTTATCTTCAACATTTTTTGACCCGCTGCACACGCTCATCCTCTTTTTCTAAAAAACTATTTTGACATGAACAAGTATTCTAAATGTGATACGCAAACATTTATTAAATGCTTTATTTTAATGCACGTAATTATGTTTTATGTTTTAAACGTAGCCATCCGCTGTCACGCTAAAGAATAATCTATGGTCAAAATTAATAGTGCGATAAATCTGCGTTGATTCATGATTAATGATTAATATTTTTTTGTGATTAATTAATCAGTTAACGCTTTAACTTTGACTGCACTAATTATAGTACAACATACAATACCCACCCTTAAGAAAGTACAAAATAACCACCAATCACTAGGTAATTAATTTGCTCCCAAAAACGTATAAATACGTCCTATTTTAAATATTACCATGGTTCCAAAAACATATTCATGTGTTTTTTCTTTTTTATGCTAGAGCATACAGAAAGCTTTGATGCAGCCTCTGACCTGAAGAGTATGCTTAAAGCCATGGTAGTTATTACAAAAAATGGCCCGCAGGTGGCAGCAGAGTACAATACATCAACCAGGGCCATGTTGCAAAAAGGCTCTAAACAGATTTGAGAATAATGATGAAACTTAGCTGTATTCTAATGCTAATTCCTGCAAAACGGAAACAGATAGAAATATATGGTAGGCTCCATGTTTTCATAGCAATCGAATATTCTGTGGGCCTTGCAAAATCTGTCAAAATCCAGTAAAACAGTCGGGAGCAGTGACAATGGCTGCGAGTCAATGAGTTAATAAACAGTTATCTGCGAAAAAATGCTTTTGTAATACACTTTAATATAAAATTAAAATGAATCCAATTAGTTGATTAATCGATTGAATAATCGATTAATTAATCGATTCTAAAAAATATTCGATAGTGACAGCACTATTGCTGTTTGCAAAAAAAGAAAGAAAAAAAGAATACATTTGTTTTCCAGCAGGATGGAGAAGCTGTTCCTAAAAGTTGATTGCAATTACATTCAATGAGATGTCTCCTGATGTAGAAGAATGGCTTCCTCAGTGTTGGAGCAATCTCATTAAATAACAATTCAAATGCAGTGAGTTTGTGACTGGATGCTGGCAGAATTGTTGATTCATTACAGTTTCCTCTTGCCTCTCCTGTCTTAGCCAATTTCTTTGGAGAAGGAAGAATTCAATTGATCTGACTACAACAACAGAGCTATCTATCCGCCTGAGTGTAATGTCATTTGAAACGTTGGCACTAATGCGGTAGCCTTGAAACATTGTACTTTTGCCAAGGTTTTAAGACTGAACCAAATAACTGCTTTATAAGGAAGGCTGTGCGCAGAAGAGACTGGAAATCTTGTTCAAAGAAAACGAAGGACGTGTGTGCGTTATATAAAGTGTGTTTTCTTTCACAGACTTTCTGGGGTCCAGTCTGACACATATATGTCAATGTTTCTGAAAACCTGGTGTTTCCTGGTCAAAAGTGAACATTTTTGGGGGGGGAATCCAATTTGCCACATGTTTATTTAACACCTACTGGGTGGGGTGGGGGTTGGTGTTCTCTAGGGGTGGGAATCTTTGAGTGTCTCACGATTCGATTCCGATTTTTGGGTGTGCGATTCGATTCAGAATCGATTTTTGATTCAATATGATTTGATTGACAATGATTTTTGCTTCAATCTATTAGATGTGCAAGGAATTGTAATGATCTACTCCAGTCTTACTCGCTAATGCTAATTAGCGCGCTACTCGCTGCACTTTTATCACTCAAAAGAACGGCTCCACACTGCAAAAAAAAGCAACTTTTATTGGAATAACTTGATCGTGACTTTTTCCTTCTACTCTCTAATGTGGCTCCAACTTAACAGTGTATTAGACTGTGTGGAACCACACTGCCCCTAAGTGGCCAAATCGGGTACAACATGAACAGCGCTCCAAATAAAGACACAGACAAAGTAAAATAATTTTAAAAAAATTTGATTTTGGCACATTTAAAATCGATTCTGAATCGTACTAAATGAGAATCGATTTTTTGGCACACCCCTAGTGTTCTCATAGGTTATTTTAAATGCACCTTCACTATATCAATAGAAATTTGACTGAAAATCAAATGTCTTTGGGACAGAGCTCATTTGAATGGGAAAAGTTTGGAATCACAGAACCTTTTTGTTTCCTCCGACAGGACTGAATTCCTCCAGTGTTACTACAGTGAGAACAAATGGTGCTTTTTATGAGGAAAGAAAAAACATGGTGCTGCACAAACCACTTACCAGGGAGTACTCATCCATCTTAAGTGTTTTTTCCCATTCTATTTTTTTCTTTCAACATCATTGCTATAAATTATACAGACGACAAAAACTTTGTGAAAGTCCGTTATGAACCACTAGTGGTTATAAAATAACATCGATTTTCTACACCAATTGTCCTTATTAGGGTAGCTCGTTGGATCCTGATCTTGGAGCTAGCTGACTAGTTGCCACCAAATGGCAGACTGAGACAATTTTACTACGTAGTACAGATGATGTTAATTAGATCAACAGATTTTCCAGCTGCTTGTTTTTCGGCAGAAATGACAGCGCTCGAGCAGACTGGAAGTGTCCTGTAGTGCGAAAAGGGGCAAAAATGTCACATGCCAGCTGAGCCCACAAGGCAGCAAGAATGGCAATTTTAGGGCTTATGGGATTGTGTCGCACCAGATCAAGATTAAAGTCCCATGTAAAGTGAAAACAAAAAGTGTCTTCTACATCTGACACGTACAATCGCTGATTGATGTTCGTCCGTCCGTCCGTCCATCCATTCGGACAAAGCCTTTGTCTTTTTGACTCTCTCTCTCTCTCTCTCTCTCTCTCTCTCTCTCTCTCTCTCTCTCTCTCTCTCTCTCTCTCCCTCCCCATGCAAGTAAACTATATATATTTTTAATCGATTAATCGATTAATTATTCAATCGATTAATCGACTAATCAGATTCATTTTAAGTTTGCATTAAAGTGCATTATAAAAGCATTTCCCCCCCTGATTACTATTTATTAACCAGTGATTGGTGTTTATTTCGTACTTTGCATTTGTATAGTGATAAAAAAAAAGGGGGGGGGGTGGTTGATGTACTATATTACCGGTTCGGTCATTGTTTTCCAAAGTAAAACATGTTTGCAAATGTCTGTTTTGGATTAACCACAGAAGATATTTAGTCTTCTTTCATGAACGAATACAGAAATCAGTGAACAATTCTTTTTGGTATGCTGAAATGAAAGGATTTGGACCATTTTAAAATAAAAAAATGGCTCCAAACAATCACTACAAATTTAAATTCATTTTGCAATTCAATTTGCTCATAATTGATCTTCTTTATAGCTAGTAATTTATCAAATTTAATTTTATCAAGAATAAAAATATTCAAATAAATACCAATTATGTTTGTAAGGTAATTTCGTTCCGATCACCGGATTGTGATCTTTTATTCCCCAAACATTTTAAAGTTGCACTGCCAGGTTTAAGCACCAAATTTCCTGTTACACATCACATTGTGACACATCTTTATGTATAAAAATCTGCATTGCTATTTTCATTCGGTGACATCAGAACGTAAATATTCACTGATTATCTATGAATGCCATTAGTTTCACCCAGACTCCCCTCATCGGCCCCGCCCCCACCCCATCCTTCAAAGTAAGCCCCCGTTTCCCTGATAATTCAATCAGCAAAGTGGCTCGGCCATGAGAATACATTACCCTTCTCAAGACCTGTGACACATTAACCTTGACAGCGCTGCCGAAACAGAATGTTATCTGTTGACCAGGTCACCTCTCAAAGTGATGCCCCTCGCTGCTGCCCGCTGAATAATTCATGGAAGACGATGTGAAAAGTCTAGCCAATGTTACAACCAATCCAAGGGGGAAAGTGTACACATTGCACTCTCCTTATAGCTATTGATTAAATGCCACATTAGCCGGCCACGTAGCTACACATTACAAACAAAAACACAAAGCGAGATAGTCTAACTAAAAGAGTCGACTATCAAGGGGGAATCGGGGTGGAAACGAGCAAGCTGTAGGATTTACAGACGATTCAACGAGAAAAACAAAAAAAAATGCTTTTTTTTTTTTTTTTTAATGAATAACTCGTTGAGAAGAAGAATATTATTGTGCTAAGTCGAATGGAACTTTGCCAGGCAGATGGATAACGCAGATGTAATCTTGCGAATGCATCTTTCCGAGCTTAGAACAGATGTGATTGCAGCCAAGACGGGCCCATCGGGTCCTCAAGGCAGCTGCTATGGGTTTAAATTTGCTTTTGATGTGGTAGTAAACAAACAGATAGGCTCTGATATCAACAACAGTTTGGTTGTTAAACCACAAACAAAGGCCTGAGCCATAAGTCCATGTACCTAATTTTTTCCTCATGTCGATCTGATTGACCCATTTGACAGTTGGAGCATTCGTCCAATTACCTTCAAAGTTTGTTTTATTTATTTATTTATTTATTTATTTATTTATTCATTTATTTATTTTTTATATCTATTCTGTCCCAGGTGGATGTGCGAAACAAACCATCTGGCATGTCAGGTTCCTTTTTGAATGTGCAAGAAACGTGCCGAGTTGCAGAACGTCAGTTCCCCAAAGGGGTTTTGTCAGTTACATGGTAATTCATCAGGAATGTCTTCCTCCTCGACTGTACTAAAGCCGATTTGGATTCTGATGATAGAATCAGAAGGCAACCGGGGAGGTGGCAGCTCTCTGACAGAGGAAATCTCTGCTGATGCAGAGACATTTTGTATGCTGAAGTGCTGACATTTTAAAGTTACAAAAGGATAACAATGTGAACGATTATTTATGATTTACATTCAGCATTACTAGGGATGGAAATTGGACATTTTCTTGATGGCATATTAGGAAACTTTAATAATCAACAACTTAATTGTTTACCACTAAATATTTTTAATTAGCTGAGAATGTCTTTTTGAATGGTTTGGCCTCCCTTTTGACACATTATTACATCGAGGAAAATAAATCTGTCTGACGAAGTTACCAGTGAGATTCTGTATGTCTTATCGTTTCCATTTTTAGACTGCAAAGTAGTTAAGACTGAATCAGTAGCACCTCGGCTGGTTGCAGCCAAGTAGTGCAATTCATTATTTCTTGAGGAGCCAGTTAATTACCTTTTTTTTATTTTTTAAGTTGACATTTCTTGGAAAGGACATAGAACACGTGGACTCGATTATGGTTTAGGTAATTATTGGAAAATTAACATTTGTGAAAGTCTTTGTCAAGTGCTGTGCTCTGGCCATGAATAATAAATTCCATTCCCTGCTTGGATCCCACTGGAAAGAGTGTGACATTTTTCTGCCCCCCCCGAGGATGTCAACATTTCATATACAGTATGTTATTATTAATATACCGCTCTCATGAAAATTGAAATGGTTATCCATAATTTACGTTATGGATACTGCCAATCGTTTGCTAAAGCCTCACATAAAGTCTTTGAACCAAGAAAAGCTGAAAATGGGGAACCTTAGGTTCTGCAAAAGAAGAAAAAAGGTATATATATATATATATATATATATTAGGGGTGTGCCAAAAATCGATTCTCATTTAGTACGATTCAGAATCGATTTTAAATGTCCCAAAATTGATTTTATTTAAATTATTTTATACTGTCTTGCCTTTGTCTGTGCCTTTATTTGGAGCACTGTTCATGTTGTACCCAATTTGGCCACTTAGGGGCAGTGTGGTTCCAAGCAGTCTAATACACTGTTAAGTTGTAGCCACATTAGAGAGTAGAACGAAAAAGTCACGATCGAGTTATTCCAATAAAAGTTGTTTTTTTTGCAGTGTGGAGTTGTTATTTTGAGTGATAAAAGTGCCGCGAGTAGCGCGCTAATTAGCATTAGCGAGTCAGACTGGAGTAAATCATTACAATTTCTTGCACATCTATAGATTGAAGCAAAAATCATTGTCAACCAAATCCTTTTGAATCGAAAAGCGGCCACAATCGAAAATCGATCCTGAATCGAATCGCAGGCCCAAAAATCGGAATCGAATCGAATCGTGAGACATTCAAAGATTCCCACCCCTAATATATATATATATATATGCTAATAACCATGTGGCACAAAGCAAACTAGGCTAATGTCTCTCCTTCTCCTTCTATCTTAAAAGCTATTTAGACTTTGCTATTTCCCCCCTTCTATAATATCATGCCTTACCAACAATGCTAAAATGGCAACCAGCGCACATTCTCTCGACTTGAAATTACAAGGGGAATAATTAGAATGACACCTAGTCACAAAGCTCTAGGTGGTCTTTTTAGCTGACACTTAACACACACGTTCAAAAATGTGCACAAGAAGCAGGAGAGAAAATGCTGTGAATGGACAATCACGGTCGTGGTGTGCTGCACAACGCAAATTAATTCACCAGTCAGTAAAATGTACTGTACCTCAATTGAGACGGGGGGACAGGCTCACCTTGCTTCAGCATGAGGTGGCACAAGTTCTGTTTTAATCTGCATCGAAATTCTGAAATCTTTTCAGTTTGAGATAAGATGGGCAAAGCGTATTAGAGCAATATCGAGAAGTTAATATACTATTATTCTAAAGTTACAATACTCTGGTCGGTGGCCCGGTGGGTGGTGTCTGGTCGGTGCTGGATTTCACTTTCCTTTCTTTTCTTTGGTCCTTCCTCGGGTCTCCTGACGGCCTCACGACTCTGGCTGGATTCTGAAGTGTTCGGTTTAGGTGAACGGTATGGGATTTTTTAATAGGTTTTAGGTGAACTAATGAATACACACTCACACACACGCACGCACATGCACATACACAAACTCACTCACATACAAAATAAAAATTAATAAAAAAAATAAAATAAAAAAAGAGAGCAATGATTATGACATGTCAAATCGATAAAATTACTGAATGAACAATACTGAGCTTTCTGGAAGATTAAAAAAAACAAAAAAAAAACACACAATAAAGTAACAATACTTACACTTGAGTAAAAAAATTTTTTTGCATTTGTTTTTCATTAGTTGTTTGAGACAGCACCTCCCAGAGGGCAAAAGGGTGAAAAGGGGGTGGTGTCCTCTCTTTAAAAAAAAAACCAATATGCAGTGTTGTGTATCATAAAGGCCTACTAGTTCAACTTGTGATGGGCAAAATATTAGAAAATGATGCTAATAATTAATTGTATTTTATTTGATCAACATCTGTTTATATTTTCCTTTTTAGTACCATTTTAAATCCATTTCTTTTGGTGCATCTGATTAGATTGTACAGGTGAACCTAATGAAGTGTAGGCTGAGTTTATATTTGCTTCTAAAGATATTGGCTCGATTACAAGGTTAGCAGTCGGCTTGATTAATGAGGCATGATGCAAAACACCTCACGTAAACAATAGCTGGCAGAGAAAATGGAAGACGGTAAATCACATATGGCGGCGGTCTGAAAGGAGATCATTTTGTCCTACCTGGCTTGAGGAATGATGCTGAAGCATAGAAGGGAGATCCACAAGGCCAAGTGCAGAGGTTCGGGTTTCCGAAATGCAGCAGCCATAGCAATTTAAACAGTGGACTCCTAAAGGAAATGACACACCAAAGACGTTACGCTGACTTTTAATATGAATGTGTTGTTTTGCAAAAAATCCGTGATTCAGCTGTGTGACGAATAATGACATTGTAGTTTTCATATTTTTGCCAAACACAACAACAAATGACTCAAGAGGAATAAATGCAGAATTGCTATCACTGCCGTTTGCCGTTTTATGAATATACGCCTCACTGCTCACGTTTTCTTTACTCCGGGGCAACGCGCATATTCCCCCCCCCCGTTAATTAAAACATAACCAAGACACATAAAACATCTTTTGTCTGTGCCAATGAATATCTGAAGGTAAATCACCTTGTGACTGGTTGTGAGAGCACTCCGAGGGTGAATCTGGCAGTGGACGCTCATTGTCACGAGATAATTAGTTTGCACTATAAATAATGTGTCGCACACACCTTTGCTTGGGGGAACGAGTCCTCTTCGTGTAAAAATGTCCGGTCTGTGGCACATGTTTTAATAAGATATTCTCTTGGTGCATAAACTGTTAAATTAAGGTGATTAAAAAAAAAATCCTTAATCGTAATCACCAGTCAAGAGGGTAGATTTAAATTATTATTTAATATAGGGCGGGGGGCAGCTTATATGCTGGAAGAGGGGACACTATTTTTCAGTGGTACTACTGGGAGCCGCACACTTCCGAACTAGATGATGACAAATTTTAAATAGACAAAATATGTGTATACATGCAAAAAAAAAAAGTGTGCTCTTAATATATTTTGTTTTTTAAGATATATTTTTCATTGCATGTATATAAGATACATTTTCCTAAAAACAAAGGGTTTGAAGTGAACAACAAAATAACCGCATACTGTATATTTTTTTCCACAGTGCAAAGGGACTCTCTTGTACAAAATCTACCATTCAAGGACGGCACAAAACTGCTGAGCAAGAAACCCACATCAGGTAAAATAACTAATTTTGTAAAAAAAATTCTACAAAAATGAACTCACTCAAGATTGTAATATTATTGTGGTACTATGTTTGTCCTGCACATCATTCCTAAGCTTAAAAAAATAAAAAATAAATAATAATAATAAGAGCCACTCTAAATGCAACTAAAACATGTCTGCCGTCTATTGGTGAATGGTGATATTACAACTTAAAACTACAGTTCAATTTAATATAGCTTTATGTATCCCCTTGGGCCAATTAACCCCGGCATATTTTCAGTTCTGCATATTCGTGGATTTTTGTTTTGTTTATTAGTATTATTTTTTCCACATTTTGAATGTATCTAGTTTGTCTCCAGGATTTTTATCCCCCGTTTTGCATGGAAAATTTACTGAATGTTGAGCAGCGTTTTTCTTTCTTTTTTTTAAATATTTAGTTTGCCTAAAAAAAACCCCATTAACAACTAAAATGTACTTTCTTGGATGAAAATCTATCTCTGCTCTGCAGAATCATACATTTACAAGAAAACTAAGCAGTACATTTCACACATTCGGTCCATGATGATTAATGATTGATTTCACCATACATAAACTCAATATTTTTTTCCATGAGAATTTGAAGTCAATTTGGAAATGTAAAAAAAAATGTTGAATGTAATTTCAAACACAAGCCTCATTTTTGCTGTAATTATATTATTATTATTATTATTATTTTGTTCCTCTGGACTGACACTATCAGAGATCACATTATCATACCACCATCTACAAATACATAACAGGGTATGATAAAAATAAACTTAATTACACTTTTTTTTTTTTTTTGTATTGAATCTCATCAGCGGTATAGACAGTGTATAAAAGCGTATGTTGTGTCACCCACAGCTGCAGACGCAGCATCATTACCGAATTGCGAGCCCCGTATCGCAGCAGTCAAGTTACGCTTTACAGCCTGATGAAATCACCTCTTCTCGCGACTGCTCTCCGAAATTGGCAGATTTGCTATTGAAGGCAACTTAAAAACTCCCATTAATACTGGGGGGAGAAGCCAAAACTACCTCGGCGGAGCAGATGCACAGTCACTGGAGCGCACGTGTAGCAGCTGTTTTGTACTTTAAAGGCTTTTATTGTGCTTTTGCGAGATTGTGTCCCCTTTACGGCCAGCGGGATCAAACGGTCCCCTCGGGGGAATCAACGTTCTCTCTGTTACTGAGAGCGCTTCTCATTGCGTGAAGAGCAAACAAATGATATATAGATGGAAGGCTTTACTGCTTTGTCAAAGGTTTTCTACTCTTCATTTGTGTGCGCCATTTAGAAGAAGACGTTTAGGACTTATGATGGAGATGTCTTATTGAAGCTTACATACAGAAGGTTCACATTGCATTTGAGAATTTCACAAGTCAGCATACTTCAGGTCAATATGCGATTACTTTTCTCAAAGGTTAGGAGAGGGGGGCGGATATGAATAAAGTCACCTAATGGAGGGCTATTCACTATCCACTATTCACTGATGGCTCCGAAAAAAGCCTCATATGGTAAAAGACTGACTTGACCTTCACTGACTTCACTGATTCTCTTCGCTTTTGAAACATAATGCATGTTGACAATTTCAACGAATGCACTTTATTTTGTGAGTGACTGTCCATGTTGTCGAAAAACATCCCTCATTCAAGCAAACTCTATTTGCTGAGGCGGATGGTTACTTTCATGCATGATCGAGTGCCCTGATTTATGAGTTTTTCAAATTACGAGAATTACTAACTACTGAATAATGTGAAGGGCTACCAGTTTGATGCGCCCTTGTGAAAATAACAAATTCGCTCAATTTGAATAATGTTACTATTTTTTGTTATTACCAAATGTGTTATGTGAATAAACTGGTCATGTTAACTCATTCACTGCCATTGACGACTATAGACGTCAAAAATTCATGTGAACCATTTCTATTAGTTTATCAATTTTTCATTTCAATAAATTTTTTATGAAAACCTATATATTTTTTGTACATTAATAACAGATATAAAATTATCATGCGATTAATTACGATTTAGATATATTTTTTAATTAGGCCCGTCAGGCGATTACTTAAAAAAAAAAATGTAATTAATCACATGACTTCACTTGTTAACTAACAATTAATCACAAATTTTATATCTGTTCTAAATTTACAATAACATTTTTTCTAGGTTTTCATACTCTTGTTAGCAAAAATTATTATTATTTTTTTAAACTAATAGAAATTGTTAAAATGAATTTTTGACGTTTGTAGCCATCAATGGCAGTGAATGAGTTAATAATTTTCTCCGCCAGTGTTTACATATTTAAATAATCACTTCTACAACATTCCTTGAAAATCACAATGTCCCATCACTGGTGAGCTATGAACAGTGCTACTCGTGGTCCTTGGTGACATCTGCCCTCGCATGTGGTCAAGGAGAAACAAAATTGCCAATGCACTTCACTGTTTATAGACCAGGACAAACAGTCAAATAAAACGAAAATGAAAACACTCGCAAGGAGCTGCTGCATGTTCACACCCAGACGCTCACTGTGAACTATCCTTTCATCCATTATCCGAAGTGCTTATCCTCACTTGGGTAAGTGGTGAAAATGACTCCAGATACTGGCACCAATCAATAGGCCATGCCCCTAAAAGGCACGCATCCAACTCACAAATACTACAGTACACACAGTTAAACCGGGTTATTATTTTGCATCACAGTACTTTTTCTTTATATTTAAAAAAAAACAGCTACCAGAAAGTGGGGTGAGACATTTTACTTGATTTGAATGGGGAAAATATATTTGATATACAAATAAATGGAGTTACAAGCTTGGTCATGTAACAAATTCAACTTTTAAGCAAAATGAAAAAGTATTATTAGCCTGCGACGAACATGTGTGTTTCAACTGTGTTAACTTTAAGGATAACTGGCATTTGAGTGAATATAACAAAGAGACTGATAATCGATTGGGCCGATCAGGGTCGATTTTCAGCATTTTGACAAATATCGGTAAAAAAAATAATTTGACGGACGATAATAGATCTTTTTTTTTTTGTTATTTTTAAGAGATGCTGTTGACCCTGGGAATATTAAACAATAATAATTGTCAATAGTTAGAGTTTTTTATTATTTTTTATTATGACGCCAATATTTTTCCTTTTAGCGAAAGTGGCTCCAAATATCAGCTATTCCTCCTCGACTACTATTAATCGGGATCGACCCTGAAAAAACCCTCAAAAAACATATCAGTCTATCTCCAGTGGATATGCAAATGAGAATTTAATTCTCATTTGCAACTTCTAATTATTCACTGAGAACAATGTTGAAAACACCTTTAGTGCAACAACGACATTAAATTAAACCAGAAGAATTGCAATGTGTCTAAATACAAACATTATTTCTATTCTTTCCTTTATGCTTTTTTTTTTTCAAGCTAATACGGCTTCATTAACCATTAAAGGTTTTATGTTCCGTAATAAAACCAAATGATGACTCATGGATGTCATTTCCCTGTCTTGTAATGTCTGACAGAAAAGGCCACATTTAATTTCTTCTCATGCACACACATGACCATTCTCATTACACGCGACATCCTTTGCACTCTTAATGTCCGGGATACATAAATATTTAACTTACTTAGATCCCTCAGCAGTATGTGCTCTTAAGGCTCCACTGGAACACACAGCTCTATGCAGTACTAGTTAAACTGTAAAAAAAAAAAATAATAATCTCATTAACTCATTCACTGCCATTGACGGCTATAGATGTCAAAAAATAACAGATATAACATTTTTGATTAATTGTGAGTTAACTATTGAAGTCACTCGATTAATTACGCAAAAAAAAAGTTTATCGCTTGATGCCCCTAATTTTTAATAATCATCTCATCAGGCGATTACAATTTTTAATTGTAATTAATCGCATGACTTCACTAGTTAACTCATGATTAATCACAAATTTTACATCTGTTCTAAATGTACAATTTTTTTTTTTACTCTAGGTTTTCATACTCTTGTTGTGAAAATGTTAAACGAATAGAAATAGTTCAAATTAATTTTTGACGTTTATAGCCGTCAATGGCAGTGAATGAGTTAATAAGATGCACCAATGATGGGCTCAATAAACAAAACAGTGAAAAAAAGTGGAGGTAAAAGGAGATAATAATTCTATCTGCACATTACACAGATTCTGTTTTTATTTTCCAACACAAACACCAATTACATAAATCACTAAAAAAAATTGCTCGACAGCAACATTGCAAAGTCTTGCAAATCCTTTCGACACGACAATAACAAAGAGGAAAAAAAAAAGGGCTGCTGGCCTGCCGTCTACAATTGTGCACCTGATCTACCAATACCTGTCATGCAAATGAAGGGCTCAGTTCCTGGGGCTCAGACTGTTCTGGCGACAGAGGAAGAAAGGAAGATGAAAAAAAAGAGAAAAGAAACAGCGCTTTTGTTGGCAAATTAAAAATAGCTTGCCTCAGGTGACAGTAAACCTAAAGCACTCAACATTTCACACTCTTAACAATTGCATTCTTTTCTACCGTTGTTTCTTCTCACAGGCTGAAAAGGCGTCAATCCAATGAGTAATGTAATCTTATTTGACAGAATCAAAAGGCCGGAAAAGCATTTTTTGATTTCATTTTCTGCATTTTGTGACTGGATGTGTTTGCAAAGAGATCTCTGCATTAAAGATAAGCGATAAGAAATGTTTGTGAGTTTGTTCCTGAGGGAAAGAGGCAGCAGCACACAATCCCATTTCCTCCTTTTAGTTCTGGGTAAAGGGTTACTACCTCGAGTTTTTAAAAGCATACTTAGTCTAAATGCTCTCCCAAGAACTTGCTGAAAGAATTCCAAGAAAGGAAGGTCATCACCAACCAACTTCCCCGAAGCACCGACAGGCCAAAAGCGCACCTGCAGTCATTGACGGCCACCAGGGTTATTATAGTTTTGGAATTTTCATTTTAGTTAATTTAGTGAGTTTTTTATTTTTTATTTAATTAGGTTTAATTAGTTTTCAGGGTGGTTCTGTAAAACAAAAATGCTTAGTTTTAGTTAGTTTTATTATTATTATTATTATATATATTTTTTTAAGTGTATTACTTGTGCGCAATATTTAATAAACACCATGGTAAAATGAAAAAAGTCACACATTTCTTACCTAGCGGGCTGCTGCTAGATCACATCACTTTCAAACGTCCTTATTCCGGTTAATGTCGAAATAAATCTACTTAAAATCACATTTAAAATAATCCCCATAGGCTCATGCATTAAATTAATAACGGTACCAAAGACTAAAACAAAGGACATTTTTGCTATAATTATAGGTAAACATAAATGTCGTTTCAGTTAGTTTTCGTTTTTTTTTAATTATTTTCGTTTTTATTTTATTTCATTAACGAAATTGTTTTTTCAATTTTTGTTTTTTTCGTTCAGCACGAATTATTTGAGTGATGTGTGTACGTCTTAACCTCTGCCGAACCCCTGAGACTGACTCACCGACCTCCTGGGGTTCGATTGAACCCAGTTTAAGAATCACTGCATTACACCAACAATAATGTTACTACTGTAAATAATTTGACAGTGCCAATTAAAATTGAACGTTAATATCTTTGTTGATGATACGTCCCTTGGACCTCATTAGATTGTTGTTGTTATTAGACACAAGCTCAAACCTTGCTATCAAGTAATTTACATTTGGGACATGTTGCCTAATTAATTAACTTTCTGTTGTTCTTACGGCTGTTTTTCCAATTTGATCTGCCCTCTTTAAATTGCAAGATATAATTATTGGCAGCCAAATGATCAATTTATTGCGTTCTTTTCCCTGGCGGTCTATTTGCTTGTTATGTTAGCTTGCCGGTATTTTGTTAGGATTCCTCAAAGACGTGTAATATGAGCCCAAAGCCACCTGACAATAAGATTCTGTTAACAATTTAGGACAGAAACAAAATAAGTCAAATGTAATTTTCAACTCCCTCTACTAAAGCTGTCTGGGTAATGTTCTGGTAATATACTGTTGACAGTTGATGGAAGAAACAATAATACAAGAATGAAACAAATGCCCCCAAAAGTCCGCTTAATCAAATATGAAGATATTTAATCTCCTCTGAATTTTGGGGGACTTGCCAAATTATTTTATTGGAGCTAAATATGTCAGGAAAGTAGTCATAAGGCCTCTCATATAAAAACAATGTAGATAGCCTTTGGTAGTGGAGAAAAAAAAAAAAGTAAGTATTTTTTATAGACAGATTTGATATTTTTATTTGAACAATAAGGCTAGTTTCTTATTGTCATTGTAGAATCAAAACAATTTGGGTTTTGGCAAATTTACAGCTCGTATAATATAAAAGGTCTATACTCCCCTGCTCAAAATCCAGGGTTTTGTGATATAAAAAAATTAGACCAGATAAATAGTAATCAAACTTTTTCCACCATTTATATGACCTATAGCTTGCACATGACAATAAAAAAAAATGAGTAGAAAAGAAATGTAGAGAGAAAAGTAAGAATTAGCAATTGCACAAGTTTGCACATCCTTTTAAGATTGGGAATGTGGCTATATTCAGAAATATTCACATTCACACTGCTGTCAAATGAGAGTAACCAGAAAGTGTCTCTGATTAACCCCAAATTAAACTCAGATGATCTAGTTGGCTTTTCGTAAAAAATAAATATTTCTGTGGTAGTACTGATTAATATGTGGAAATGTTCATAATTTCCTCCTTCTTGGTTAAGTCGTCAGTTCTCCAGTAATCTCCAACCTGGCATTTGAATAGGGGTGTGTACACTTTTTATATTCACCGTGCATCTCGATGAGAACAGCTTAGATGACACATAGGCTTTCACCACAGTTTCCATGAGTTATTTTGGGTAGTTTCTCACTTTAGCAGGTAAAATGGATGCGCTATGGAATTTAAAGCCGCAGATCGATTTTGCCAGTATTAGACTGCCAAGTCAATCGACAGGCGTTCCACTTCTTGCCCCCTGATGAACTCCTTTGTTGTTTTGGCAGTGTGTTTTGGGTCAATATCTTTCGTTGCATTTTTTTTTGGGGGGGGGGGGGGTTGCTTCCGTTTCACCCTTTAAGCATTCTCTGAACTTTAATGAAGAGGGTGTAATAAGTGGTACCTCAGATTTAAAATTGAGGGCTTTAGTCCTAGAAATTCATTTGTCGATTCCAAAGTGTTATAGAATTGAAGGTTTTGGACTAAGAAATCAACTGGAGTACCTGGCAAGCCACCAGGCAGGTTTTGCTGCTGCTGTGAGGAGTTTTAGCACCTCGGGTGACCCCCCCTTTGAATTTTATTGGCTCTCATTCTTTTGCAACTTCCAAGTTACAAAATACATTCAACCTGTAATCCTTCCGGAGTTTTCACACACGCAAACAAAACGACACTCTTGACCTCCCGCTGAATGTGCTATGCGAACATTTCTTACCTATTTATCAAATCTGCAAAGCATACACGATACAAGTGACCAGCATGTGTCCCTTGACACGTGTCGCGACAAAGTTCAATGAACCATAGTAATCCAAAAACACTTTCCCAAGGCAGCGTGCTTTTTGTTTACTGAATGTTTTCAATTATTCATTGACGGGCTGGAATAACTGGAAGAGGTCTACCTGCATGTTGTACATTTTCTGCTTGACAATAAACATGCTGTTGAAAGGCAAGTGTCCCTGCAACAAAGCCGACTCCCAACCCGGCACTGTTGGGAGTAAGCGACTTAATCAGATAAATGGAATAATAAGCTAAATCAGTATGACTTTTGCAATTAGATTCGGTGGCAACACCAACGCGCTGCAAATCTGCATACAAATCACTTTGTACTTAATTAAAAAGAAAGAAAAGCAGCTATTAAACTAAGGGAAAGGTGCCAGCTTTGTAGGAGAACTCGGTTGACGTTCATAGAGCAGGGCTGTAGTCAAACCCACCTTTATCGAGTCCAAGTCAAGCTTCAGTCAAAAAGGTACGAGCCCAAGTCAAGTTTGAGTCACAAAGGTACAAGTCCAAGTCAAGTTTGAGTCAGAAAAGTAAGAGTCCAAGTCAAGTTTGAGTCACAAAGGTACGAGTCCAAGTCAAGTTTGAGTCAGAAAAGTACGAGTGCAAGTCAAGTTTGAGTCATCAAGGTGCGGGTCCAAGTAAAGTTTGAGCAACAAAGGTACGAGTCCAAGTCAAGTTTGAGTCAGAAAAGTACGAGCCCAAGTCAAGTTTGAGTCACAAAGGTACGAGTCCAAGTCAATTTTGAGTCAGAAAAGTACGAGTCCAAGTCAAGTTTGAGTCATCAAAGTGCGGGTCCAAGTAAAGTTTGAGCCACAAAGGTACAAGTCCAAGTCAAGTTGGAGTTACAAAGGTACGAGTCCAAGTCAAGTTCGAGTCACAAGAACAAGTCCAAATCAAGTTCGAGTCACAAAGGTGCGAGTTCGAGTCACAAAGGTACGAGTCCAAGTAAAGTTCGAGTCACAAGTGTATGAGTCCAAGTCAAGTTTGAGTCATCAATGTACGAGTCCAAATCAAGTTGGAGTTACAATAGTACCAGTCCTAGTCCAAGTCCAGATGAGATCAAGAGTAAACTGTAAGATAGAAAAATATTACATTCATGACCACAAAATTAGAAAAAATTCATTCTGTTTTATTATGTGGCTAATGTCAATGCCGGTTTGATAATCTGAAAACTTTATTTCAAGTTTCTTTTGAAGGGGTTATTTTGATTAATTTTCAGGAATAAAAACATAGCTTGACTGTCTTGTCGAGTCACAAAAAATATGTGGCAAGTCCAATGGCCGAGTCCGAGTCAAATGTCAAGGAGTCCGAATCAAGTCTGAGACAACAAAAAAACGGTCTGACGTGCGCTTGCATTACCTCATGCCGTGTTTCTGCCCAATCCCTTAACAATTCATATTGTAGACTTATTGTAAATAGTAAATACAAACCTTATCATGATAATGGTACGTATGAAATAATAAAAAAAAAAAAATGAAATGAGCTGCAACACCTACAAGCATCAACAATCACAACAGTTAACGACATTCACAAGCGAAGCAGAGAAAAAAGCCCTTAAAAAAAAAAAACTTTACAAAAAGTAAACTGTAAATAACTTATCATTCATTGCATATTTGCATTTGCTTTTCTTTACACATTTTTTGTTCATATATTGTATACACCAAGATTTTATTCTGAAGCAGCAACTTTCACTTGCACATGTCAAATGGAATATTTGCGAAAGGCTTAACCGGAGCAGATTCTTTCAAAGCCGGCGGCATTACATGGCCGACTGAGTGGGACCCCGCGTGAAGGATAAATGAATATCACTGTTGACTTGTTTGTCCTCACTGGATTCTTACTAAAGCGTGAAGCAAGCGATTGCACTTTTCGGATGACTGGATGAAATGTTCCATGTCGGCACCTCTAAGAATGCACAGATGCATGCGAGATGCAGGTGTCTACCATTTTTTTTGTTTGTTTTAAATTCTTTACCGCAAAAAAAAACGGTGTAACCTAGAATGAGTCCACAACTGCTTCAAATTGTCTTATGCATTTACTGTAGGGTACGTGCATGGTTGCAAATGTTCAGTAATCCAAGGAAGGTGTGCAGGGAATGATTTTGCAGTAATCCGGTGCTGTGCGGTTGCTATGGGAATACAGATGATTACATGCAATCGATTCAGAACGCAATAACCCGGCCAGTGGAAGAAAGGATAAGAGCTTTAAAAATGGACGGAAAGACTTGAAACCAGGGTCAACTCTTGAATCCTGTTCCTCTTCAAGTTTTTGTCTACACCAAGCCACAAGTGCCTCTGATTTTGTGTTGGTGCATTTAAGTGTGAGCTCGCTTACATTATTCATGTGCCACTTGTTTGCAAGGCAGTAATTGTTTTATGATGAACCTGCTGATGGCCCCCTTGATTCATTTTTTTGGATTCATTTCTAGAATGAGATTTTTGGAAATGTTTGGCGATTAGCTGGCCCCATAAATCTTCAATGTTGAATTTTTTGTTTAGAAATATCCAACAGCTAGACAACTTGGCTTCCGTCCAAAAGTGTACCTGTGTGCACGTAAACAATAAAGGTGAATCCATGGAGAAAAGCACAACCGGAGTCCATGTCTACTTATTCTCGCAGTGAAGAGGAAATTGAGGAATAGGAAATTAACCCTGAAGGTCAGATCTCACGGAGTAAAAGACAGAGTTCCCCTATGAGCTGAAGCCTCAAGCAAGAATGGATAACACCTGGATAAAGTGCTTCAATTAACAAAAAGTCCTCTAAAACCTTGAAGTTAGAGCCTTGTGAATATTGTAATCTGAAAATGCAACTTGGAATCCTAAACCCATAATAAGACTAGGGCTGTCAACATTCCGATTATTCTATCGATTATTCCATCGATAATCGGATAACATTTCATTTCACATCGAGGTATATTACAAAACCATTTTTATCCCCCAAATACAGTTTTTTAGTGATAAAAAAACAACACAACTTCAATTCAGCAAATGACAATTTTAAGTAAACAATGTGTAATCTAAGCGATTAACCGATTATGAAAATAGTTGTCGATTAACTTGATAATCGATTACATGTTGATTAATCGATTAAATTTGACAGCTCTAAAAAAAATAAAAAAAATGTTTTTTTAATTGACAGCTATAAATAAGACCGTAAGAATGGTCTTATCTGTATGTGTATATGACATTCTGATGTGTAATGTCTAAAATGTCTTCTCAATGGCACAACACAGCTTCTCCACCAAAGTGTACATTCGGGGCTGTAGTAACTCATCTCTGTGTGTGGATTCAGTCAAAAATAATTGGCAAGTTGGAAAGATGCCGGTCTGCTTCTTGACTCCTGTCGAGGTGACCTTGAGCAATGCGGCAATCGTTTGTGCGCCTCATCAATCTAACCTCTCTCGTTTGCAACAAAAAAAATTGGAAAGAGTAGAAAAGGGGCGGGGCATTTTTCAAAATGAGATAAACTGGAAGGATTAAAAAATAAATAAATAAATAACAATACTAAACTAATAAAAGCCAAACTAAGATGAAGTATTTTTGAAAAATACAATGAAATATTCACACAAAATGTCAAGAGCGTTCATTATTTTTGTCATGTGCACTGACTGCTAACTCATACGGTATATCGCTAGCTAGCTGTTTCTAGTTGGGACTATCATTATCAGGGCGAACTCTCCCTCCTCCCTTCACTGTGCACAAAATAAGAATCTTGCTACTGTTATTTTGTTGGCATCATCACTGTGGCCGCTTTTTTTGCGAAGCAGTCCCTCGAGGGCTATAAATGTCGCTAAGGACGCCAACAAAAAGTCACTGATTTGGCAACAAGCACTGAAGACAAGCCGTTGATCTTATTTGCTTGTACTGCCCACTTTCATGTCTTATTTTGGCTTCATAACGACTTTGCGAGGGCCAGTCAGTGACTATGGATAGGCTGGCCGTAAAATGTCAAGGTCTGTGGTTAGAGTGTAAACTTAATTTTCCTGGAGGGATCATAATAAAATTATATGTCCAAAAAAAAAAAAATCTAACTAAACCAGTATTACGTCCAATCCTATATATTACTGATGAAGGGTAACCATGGGAGCAAAAAGCTTACCCCAACTGTTATTATGCTGTAACCTTATTAAGAAGGCTCTCTCGACAAGAACGTTGGCTGATAGCCAGGTAGCAATAAATTAATGAGAAGAAATCACTTGGGCACAGAGAGGTTGGATACTTTTTATTATCCAATAAAATCACTAACCACACATTTTGAGATGAGTCCAATAGCAACAGCAGTTCCGCTATTAAAGCGTTCACACTTTTTAGGTTTGTTAATGAACCATCGATGTCACACAAAAAGATTGGTTTGTCAAAACGACAACATCTAAATCACCGACTAATGATACATTAATTCGATGAAGTGAATACGCTTGAGAGTTGTAACGTATTTTTATTCAATCTCGGGTCGTGTCGCAAAAAATGTGTTTGGACGCGAGGGGGGGGTTTGAGTTGGTTCCATAAAAATAGAAATATATTGATGAGTAATTATGACTAGATCTTAAGTGTGTGGAAACATCACCCTTACTTTATATCCAGTCTTTCTTGAGCATTTTCATATCCCCCCAAAAATACAGTACTTAAAAAAAGCTTACATATACCGTACACATACGGCATTTTCTTTTCCCTTTTTTTCCCCGCCAAATACATCAAGCTTCATTTCGTGATTGCATTGGGAGTTAGAAGTCAATAGTACAAGACGATGAGATGGGCCGGTAATTCTCAGATGGGATTTCCGTGTCATTTCCATCAATCAAGACACTCCAAATGTCCCCTTCCATTATGGGTGTAACTTGAGTCTGTGGATGAACATGTCAGGTGCTTGCCAGACATTTTATCAGTCTACATAATTGGTTTATGCCGTTGTTATTTTTTTTACATTTTTTTTTTATTAGAGATCCCCCATTTATGTACAGACACAAGAATGTTGCTCGGTAGGTAGCTAGGTATTTATATCAGAATTAGGGGAACGGTGACGGAATTTTAGGGACCAAAAATTAATGGGACAAATTAAAAATACATGAAATTCAGGTCAGTTGACTGACTTAGCCATCGTATGAGTTTTTTTTTTTTTTTTTTTTGCAAGAATATCGGTTATCATCCTTCCAGACTGATATTGGTACCGTTTTTTTATTTAGCTGAGAGTCACTAGTAGCCTGTTGTATGTCTTATACAAACAAGAGTTGTTGGGTTTCGGCTTCTCTTTTCAGGGGACGCCCCAGCAAGGTCACATGATATATGAAATAATAATAACAATAATATTGCTACACGATGACAGCTCGTCAGAACAAGATTTTGGTCCTATTTGTGTCACGTGAGGCGCGGGATCCAGACAAGGGAGTTGGAAAACAAAGAGTCTAACGGTACAAAAATACAAAGTAACAACAAAGAGCGGGGCCGAATTCAGAATGACGGAGAAACCTCGAGTGGGCTGGATGCAGAACTCAAAAGTACAAAGTAACCACAGTGAGACAAAAGTGTCATTCAGTAACTCACGCTAGGGCGATGCACACATCTAGACAAACTAGAGTGGCTAATGTAGTTGCATAGCAACTGACATCAGCCTCATAACAAAATGACCCAACCCAGAACCCGTAACAATTTAAACATTATAGCCAATCATACTGAATATTCTTTATGAAATAGATGATGGCCTTTCCATTCAGTTTACAATATTTGTTAATGATTTATTTATATTCCATTTTGAGTGAGCCAACAAGCTTTTGAATGGAATTTAAAACTGGATTCAAGATTTGATTGTTTCTAAATTGGCTGCACTAAGAAAAAAAAAAATCACCAGGCATAACATTCAAGATTTCGCATCCCGATGTGTTTATCTCTACGACACACCTTTGAAGTGGCTTGATGAGAATATTGATCACACGAGTTGTTAAGGCATTCAAGGGAAAGTGAGGCACAGTCAATATAAAGATATTACAGCCATTACGAACATGAATGACAACTATATAGCCGAACAGTAATTGGTATGCGTTTGCGTCCTGCTCATAGCCTTACAAAGAAGAATGAACCCAACATCCAGCTTTGAAATCACATTTGTGTCGCTGTAAATTTCTATCCATAACCAGACATGAATTAATGCGTATTTGAAAGTACCATAGCTAAAACACCTGTAACAATAAAGTACAATTTATTTACCCGTTTTTTTAAAATGCATTTTTTAACTATTTTCAAACGATCAAAACTTGAGCTTGAAATATTGAGTTTTACGACTTTCAGCCACACTTCAAATGGATAATATAAGTACCCTGAGGTTTATCATCCTGTCACTCAAATAACATTTTGAAAACCAATTTAGTCGAGCTTCCCACCCGTTTCTTCATAAGATACAGTAGGACATTACTGATGGGGTTCATACCTCAAGTTGAAAGCCGAGCTGTAGGAAATAGGAACTCTGATGTTGTGTATAAAAATAAGCCTCTGCTGCAAATTCCCACACACGCATCACGTTCCGTTACCATCACATTACACTACATGAATAGAAAATATTTAAATTTGATGCATAGAATCAGATGCAGCTCACGCAGATACGCACATCAATGGTATCTTGTAATGTATGTCACCTGGCTTTCCTCTGGATAATAATCAGCTTTCCCCTCTGGAGGGGACGAGGCGAGGCTAACCGTGGGCTCTGATCATCTTTAAACTTGGGTGCGAGGAGCTGTTTGCTTTTTTTTTGTGGGGCCCCACTTAGTATGACTGATGGCGGCGGTGAGCGCGCGCCCCTGGCACGTGCGACTCCAGCTACGGCTGCTTGCTTTCATGTTAGCATACAGCGCCAGGTGTTCAGGCTGCGGCGCACCCCCGGTGAGCGTGACTGATTACGACTGCAGAAAGCATGATGACCGATGCTGCACGGACGAGAGCTGGCAAAGACTTTGGCAGACGATGGCATGAAGCGGCTCAACGCGTTCGGCTCCTCGGACTGCGTCGGTCCCACTATGGAAACGTGACTGGGTATGCGCCATGAATGTAATTCCGGATGCGCTCCGTGTGGGCTGCTGCTGGAGTGACTCTCGTGATAAAAGCAGATTTGACTACCAGTGCAGCAAGTAAGTTTGCTGGTTGGGCAGAAGCTGTGATGACAGCGGCTGGAGGCAGAAGGACATTTTGGGGTGGGGCTTGTTCGCTCCAGCAGTCCGAAAATGAGTTTGTCTTGTTAAACTATGGTGCGTGTGGTTGCTACTGGCACTTCCTATTGCTTCTGCACAAACGCACATTCTTTTTCTTTCCAAAAACAAGCACACCTTCAATCACCAGTAGCACACGAAGGCAAGCGAGGAGCAGCAATTAGTGTTGTCGTTCACGTACATTTCGAACGAATCTTTTTTCAGCCGACGGATCACTTCCTGAAGTCAATCGTCAATCTTTGCAAACGACCAATCAGCAGTCAGCGTCTGACACGGGCGAACGTACTCCCATGCTATTAGCGTTAGCCAACGCGGATCAGCGAGGGAACGAGTCAGTGCGTGAACGTACTTTTGTTTTTGATAGAAACACACACTCATGGCAACAAATATAGCAAGATAACATTAACTGCGTGTTTTATTTTGTATTTATTTTATTTTTTATTTTTTTATGTCCGTGCCGGCGATGAACGGTTCTTTTTAATGAACTGATTCTTAAGATTCAGTTCACTTAAAAGAACTGTCATGCCCATCACTAGCAGCAATGACAAAACTGGCCATCCTATGTTTCATTTTCCTCAAATAAAATCAAATAATAATGTCCTCCCGTTCACATGATTTATAGTATGATGCTTTTCAAAACAATAAGAATTTATCTTTAGTTTCACAATATTTAGAATAGGGATGTTCGATAACACTTTTTTTTTTTTTAGATCAAAACCAGTATGAGTATAACCTCGCAAGATGAATTCTCGCTGTATTTGTGAGTTCACAATTTGTATTTGTGACGAATGAATGCTGCAATGAATTATGTTCTCGCAGAAAAACTCACCATTTCCTTGTTGAATTTGAACAGCGAGAGGCGTTTCGTGCATTTTTATCGGGTAAAGAATGATGTTCATGCTCCCCCCCCTTCCTGGTTTGATTGGATTATATTTAAAAATAAAATAAAAAGTAGTCTACAATAAAATTTTTTTTTTTAAATCTATGGGTTTGGTAATTTCACCGTAACAGATCGAAACTACAAATATAAGAACACAAAAATCCTCTGATTGGCTGAGTCAGGATCGGACGATATTTAGCATGTTATGCAAAATCAATGATCGGCTGTAATGTCATTAATTTTCCCGATCGATCAATGACGTCATTGATCAGCTTCACAAAATAAGACATTTCATGCCCACAACCCTTGTGAGGATAAACGGTTCAGATAATGGACGAATGGATGGATGTTATATTTAATGTTTAATCAGCATTTTTATTAGATTTTATTTTTATTTTTTGTCTTTAAATTGAAACCAATTAGACTATATATGGGTTTTCGCTGTTTGTGGGCCGGGCCATTCCCTTTCCCCCATGAATGCCGGGTTGACTGTAGAGTGAATATAAAAGTTTTTGCACCATCTACAGATTGGTTATTAAAAAAAATTCAAACACGCTGATTGCCCCCCCCCCCCAAAATTGTATTTGTATTATTTTTTTTGTTAAATATATATATATATATGTATATAAGCAAATATATTGAGCATCCCTAACTATGTTCTACGTTCTACTCAATGGACAATTTGTTGTGAGTTGTTGCTTGTGGTCCTCTCGTCCTTACTAAGAACAATGCTTAATATATTCTTGGCACGAAGTCAAAGTCATCAAAGTGGAAGCGAGGGCCTTACTAGCATGTCCGTCCGGCCTGTTTGTGGCCTTCGCTGATAGACATCAAGGCAATTCCAAGGTCTAACCGTGCAGCCTGGTAACAGGAAGATGGCAACCGTGCTGATTGCAAAAGATTGTTACCCATTACACGCCCCTTTTGTCTCCCCTCATTCTGCCGCTTAACATTGTGTTGATGTAAACATTTTGCTGGTATCACTGAGGACACTGTCTCCAATCAAATCAACAGAGCTTCTGATTAAAATAAAGCACCAGGCCACCCTCTACCATATTTATTTATTTAGTTGATTTTTCTTTTTTCGTTGTAGCACTAATCTGGCACTAATCTAAATTTTCTTTGAGCGCATTCCAAGCACGTTGATATCCTCAGCCAGTGGGCTGTTGACAGACTAGATCTGAGCATGCCTGTTCTGATTCCAAGTTGTAGAAACAAGCTTCCAACAGAGTAAGTGTACGCGTTTTAACATGAACATTTCCAAACATTCGCTGAGCCAAAGAACTGGGGCTGTCACTAACAATTTTTTTTTTTTTTTTTTTAGAATTGATTAAACTCTCAATTATACCATCAAATACTCTGGTATTCTTCTCCAAGTGATGGGACATTGTGATTTCCAGGGAATGCTGTGGAATTGATCATTTGAAAATGTAACTTCTTGCAGACATTTATAGGAATAAAGTGTTGCATAATGATATTTATTTATATTATGTATTTTAGGGTATTTCTGAATTATTATGAAAATTCATTAGCGTGTATTCACAGTAATGACAAATTAAAACATTTATTTTATTTTATTAAATACTAACAATAAAGGTACTTTGAGAAATTTTCAGATGTGAGAAGGCAGGGGCAGACATTTTTGTGTCGACCAATTTTTGTGGTTGACTTTTTGATTTTGGGTGGCCAGCCATACAGAAAGCTGTTTTAGTTGAGAACAATCTCATGGCACACAACCAACCAAAAATGCCACTAAAAGTATGAATGCTACAATAATGATGACCTCATGGGCATTTACGGACAAATTCAATTAGTCAGTGGTAGGGCAGGGCGATATGGCTCAAAATTCATATCGCGGTATAAACTGCATCCCTTCACGGTAACGGTATATATATCACGGTATACATTTATGTTTTTTTTTTTTTTTTTATAAATAATTTGTTGCAATGGGTTTAACTTTGGATAACGACATTTATTGTGCAAATCTCAAATCAAAATTAAAAGCACTCTCTGGTGTAAAAAAATAATGCTAACAAAAAATATTGCTGATATTTTAAATGAAAACAGTATAACTGGCTTAGAGCAAATATTCACTTGAAGATCAAAAGGGCATGTACAAGTGGTCATAGTAAACAGCACAAGTCTAGGTTTTATACAACACAAAGAGACTGAAATAGTTGCAAATAGTGATGGAAAATGAAGCTTCATGAACAACTTGTGATTCTTTTTTTTTACTCTTATTTGTTACTCTGAGCACGAGCTGTGCGCAAGGTCGGTGTTGCACAACACCGGGACGCAGATACGATGACGTCATCAACATGCCGTATGCGATGATGTCATCAACATGCGCCACCGAGGTAAGACGGTAGAGTCAAAATCTCTACTTTCGGCAAAATTGATACATTATATTGAATATACCGTTTATATCGCCCAGCCCTAAGATATGAGCCATACAGGAAGCCATTTTACAATCCAAAATGTGAAATTCAGAATTACAAGAATTGAAAATCTTCATGCAATTTTAGGCCTTTTTAACACATCCACTCGCATTATCCAATAATCAGCAGCTCGGGATTAAATGTTATTCTATATTTTGCTTTGACATCTTGGTTCATAATGACTTAATAGAGATGTAAATCCCCTAATGTTAAATAAATAAACAAATAAATAAAAACATGTAAAAATAAATAAATAAATAAAACAGTCAACCTTTAATTTGCAGAAATTAACTTATTCTAAATGGCTTGGAACGTGAAAAGTGAGGGAACACTGTATAGGTCTTTCTTTGAAATGATCTGTCTGTTTTTTTGCAGAAGGAAATTCTATGTAACGGTACTTGGTATCGACAATTACTACTCAAGAGTTGAGCACTTGTTCTGGTATCGGTCTGAAAAAGAGGAGCATAGTGTTACTTAGCCAGGATCGGTAGTTATGGTTTATAATATTGAAAAAAGGCTAATAGATAAGACATAAACAAAGTGGTGGGAATAAGGGGTAAGGTCTTAACCACCCATTTGTTCATCCATTTTCTATACCATTTGTCCTCGTTAGCGTCACAGGTAAGCCAATCCAAGCTGACTTTTTAGAAGATTGCATGTCATGCGGCATTAGCAGCAATGCACAATGGCCAGACATCACACCCTGTACCACTCACAGCTGCTATAGTGTGCGTATTTATATGGCATCGGGGGGATCTCGACGAGATGTTGAGATGCAGTACCGACGAGAGTGCAATAGTCCCAAATATGCCAATTGTTTTATTTTAGCTTGGCAACACCTTCTTTCGACATTCTTTTTTTTTTTGCTGTTTTAATTGAGTCCCATCTGCATTGCCGTATTCGAACATGGCAATGCAATAGTGATGTAAACTAAATCTCTTGTCTATTTACCTACTGCGATAGAGTGTAGGCTGAAACAGTGTGACTGTGGCCAAATGCTGCACAATTAAAATGCCTGCAGTTATCTGGCAGGCTATGATTAAAAACAATAATACGGTCTTAGTTGGGGAAAAACGGGGGATTATTTCTGTATTGAAACTGCCATGTGCTTTAAATTACATGCAAGACATTGCAGTCGTTTGCATAAGAAAATCAACGTATGAACAAATAACGGCAAATAACGAGGCCCCTACAGTATACTGCCTGACAGGATCTGGTCCTAAAGGTCTAATAGGCCCGTGAATTACTTTCAGGATACAATCAAGCTTGCTTTAAGGCAAACAGTACACATTTTTGATTGAGGTCATAAAACTCAGTTAACAGCACAGCCACCTTATACACTACAGTACACTGGCTTGTATTGTTTTGCAGCACGTTGGGAGCAGATGCTGACTCAGGAGGGGCATATAGCAAAGATCGCAATCTAATTTTGATGTAAAGATTCATTGCGCACAGTCAAGACCGCACAGGCACACATGAGGTTGAATTGTGTTCTTGATAAAAAAATATATATATATATTAAAAAACATTTCAGCCGCGAGCACAAGACTATTGCAGCACCTGTGCCCCTCACTGTGGCTGTCGCATTTTCAAACCCATTTGGAAGTCAGAAAATGGTCGGTTACACTCTCGCAAATGTCGCTTGCCAGCTTCCAGCACCAAACAACGTCATGGTAATTTTGAATATCAACTTGGAATTTTGGCCCATATATGCTTATTGGTGGATATTGCGAACTGAGGCTTGTCAGCCAATCAGAGAAGGGTTCCCCGAGTAAAAGGTGAACCAAACGCGTTGAGAAAATGAGTTAAGCAATAACAAAGTTAATTTGAAGTTTTTGACCAGCTATTTTATATCACACAAAACGTTCCCTAAAGGGCAACTTGATAAGTGTACTCAATCACCTTATTACGGAGTTTCACCGCCTACTTGTCCGTCATGCTAGCTTAAAAATTAGCATGGTTCCTCATCATGTCTTTCTCCCCGTCCTCGTTCCATGATAACAATATAGTCAGAAGTGTAGCATGGAGGCGAAGATTAGTGGCTTGTGCTGTGTCGACACCGGACGTGAAATGAAATTTGCGGCTCTGCGTTGTGTTTAGCCACATAAGCTAGCTAGCCGAAGTTGGCCACAACAATTTGGCATTCAGCGATTTCTGTAACAAAATAGGGACAATCCATAACATTTAGCAGCTCTGCAAGACTACAGTGTCTGTGTATAGTACTTCTACAATTTGCTGAGTGCTGACAATATGTTAAAAGTGTAAATTGTAAAGTTGCCAACACAACGATGGTTTGCCTTGTTTCTTTGTTTGTTATCCTCAATCATCCAATCCACCAAAGAGTCAAACGCAGCATCCAATTAAATTGTTTGGCAGTGGCAGTGAACATTTGGCACATTTAACATGGGCGCATTGATGCACTGCAGCTCCTACCCAAAATGTGGGGCATTGTTTAAAAAAGAAAACAGTTGTTTTGGCAAGAACCATTACTATATCAAACATACCTTTATTGACTTTTTGGAGCTAAATGAAGAAGTTACCACAGCCATGGATAAGAAACATGTTTAGCACGAAATATTATTGCATAAATTATATAAATACGGTCTAAGAGGTGTTGCACAGCAATGAGTCACGAGTTATTTAAAAGACAGAAGACAATCCAAATACTGTAATGCAACTTGTGGAGTACCTCAAGGATCAGTCCTGGGACCCGTACTTTTCCTTCTTTATGTGAACATTGTAACCGTTTATAATTGTTAAAATCTCTCTACTTTGCAGATGATGCTACTTTATTTAATGCCGGGATGATCTTAAATGAAATGAAATAACTCGCCGGCCTAACCATCTACTAACCAGAACAGAGCATCCTGCCTGTGAAACCACGATGATGCATCTCGACACTGCTCACTGCAAATGGCGTTCATAGCCAAGTAATATCCTCCTTCCTCTATCTGCTGCAGGAGCTTTCCGGCATGATGATGGTTGGAGAGCAACAGGCAGTCCACTGCAATGTGCTCTTAGGGGATTTCAACCTGGGAAAGCTGAGCACTGAACTAACAAGGTTAGTAACAAGATTCTGCCATCAGGGAAACTCTAACCAAGCAGCAAAAATACATCTGACTTTAGACGTACAAACATCAAGAGCCATTTTTGCTCTCCATGTGGACTTAAGTATAAGCTCTGAATTAAAAATTGGGTGGGCAGTTTAAAAGCTGCAATAATGCAACATAAATGAGAAGGGATTTCATTTCCCACAGGAGAAAAAAATAAGTATCTACTGTATATATCTATACGTTGTTAGTCTTGATAATAACCACAACTTTAATCATTTACTTGTTTTGCTTGATGGAACATAAAAGTAGAAATATATTTACAGACCTATTACGCAGAGCAGTCGTGATCTCTAAGGATAAGCAATAAAAAGGCAGATGCAATAATTAGAGTATAGGCAATACAGTATTTTAACATGTCTCTATGGGCACTCCTATTGTTTTGTAACATAAGCCCACTGTATCTTACAAAAATCAGGACAGCAATTTGAAAGTAGAAACTCAATTTCAAGTGGTATTCCATTCCATTTTTATTTGTCAAAGGTCTAATTTTCCACTTTTTCCGAAAGTGCAACACCTTTTGTATATATTGAAACTTTGAGTTTGATTACTCCACTCGCAGGTAAAATATATCAAGTGAATTGAGGTATTCAGGCAAAGAACACCATTTGTATTCTTTCCACATGCTTCCAAGTCTGGGATACGACTTTTCACAGGACCTGAGGATGTTTTGCCTCTGCAGTAGAGCTTCCCAGATATGCAGCTTTAGGCTTTAGCTTGAACTTGTAACCTTAAAGGTCTATGGAAGACTCTTCTGTATATGATCTGGGAAAATAAGGGCAAGGCTGTATTATATTTTCTATAGCCTCTTCTTATTAAAAAAAAAAAAAGTAAAGGAAAAGGGAGTGAATCCTTTCTTTTTGCTGTACACTGAAAACATTTGTGTTTGACGTCAAAATCTCCCTTGTGTATCAGTCCTGGGTCTAAATAGCTGAAAATAAATGCTCTAATATTGATTTCTTGGCTCATGTTCATCTTTTGATGTAAATATCAAATGCTTTTAATCCACAGTACAAATAAAGTCATTGGCCTCACCGTTCCAATACTTTTGCAGACAAGTGTACTGTGTGCGTGGTGTTTTTTCCGAGTACCTCCTCTTGCTGCTTTGCACTTCAAAACAAGCGCCAGCGATTGTGATAAACAAAAGGACATCTGTGGTGACATCTTGAGTCGGCCATATATCCCAAGAGTGCTTTTGTTCCGCATGAATCCATTTAATCGAGTATTATTTGTGTCATTATTTTTGTTTTAGTCTTTCAAATCTGGTACAAACACTTTTGAATGAATCCCATCACAAATTCAAATTAGTTAGTGAGCAGCTACAGCAAAGACTCCAGCAGCGACTCGTCAATCAATGGTCATTGATTTTCTCTGCTCATTATGCTCTTGTTGAAGATGTTTCGTGGAGTTTTGGTGAGTACTTTTATTCTCTACATTGCTGAGATGCGCATTCACATGAGATTAGTCTTGGCAGGAGTCCTCTGCCGCTGCCAAAATACTATAATACCATTTTTTCTTCTTCTTGTGCAGCAAACTACAAACTAAGTGGCAGGTGCTGACAGCTGACCGAAGAATTGGTATGTCGTAGGCATCAGTAAAAAAATATTGCTGTTTATTGTGAATTATTATTATTATTCATTTTAGGGATGGGCGAGTGCCAATACCAGGACTCACTTCAAGGTCGTTGGTTGATAGTAGAGTTGTCAAAATGAATTGATTAATCAACAAGGAATAGATCATTAATAAACTAATCAACAACTTTAACTTAAAATTGTCCAAAACCTCTGATTTCAGCATCTCAAGAGCAGAGGTGGCAAATCCAGGTCCAGAAAGTAAAAACCCTGCCACAGTTTGGCTTTAGCCCCAGGTGCTTGCTAGCTAGCTCCCTAGCTAGCTCCCATGGTGCTCGTTTACCTGCTAGGGAGCTAGCTAGCTAGCACCTGGGGCTAAAGGCAAACTGTGGCAGGGTTTTTACTTTTTCAGGACCAGGATTTGACACCTTTGACACCTCATATCTATATATATATATATATATATATATATATATATATATATAGTATGTATTGAAAGTACTATTGTTATCAGCATCAGTCATTAATCAAGATTTGAGTACTCGTATTGGTATCGATCTAGAAAAAAAGTGGTTTCGAACATTCCTATTTATTTATTTTTTTGCTGTTGTAGTTAACCAAAACAAAATGACAACTAATCTTTCAATTTAAATCCAACCTCAATTTGTGGACTCTGACATAAAATCCTTTCACTTCATTAGAACAAATCGCTGCTTGTTACTTGTAGAAACGCATCTTGGCCCGTTCATTGTTTAGCTTTGTACCATTGCTTGTCATCTCTCGCCTGGTGGAGCCCCGCTGCTAACACCCGCTCAAAGCCTCTTGGTCATGACTGACATGATCATGGTGGAGGTTTCAATACACTTGGAGGGCACTTGTGATTTTCTCCTGTCAGCCAGCATCAGCCTATTCATCATCAGAAATTAGTTATGCATTCGTCCAACCTGGTATTCAAGCCGGGTGGCTTCGGTCTCAGAAAGTACAAGGGGCGGTGTCTGATATGTTTTTTTTTTTTAAAGCCTTTTCTAAAACATGTTGTAAACATTTATATTAGGATATATTTGCCTCTCCCTTTGAGCAAAGATGATGCTTTTCCTCAACTCTCTTGGAGACATTTATATTCTAATCATTGGAGAGGCTCTGCATTTTACTGCATCATTCCTTATATGCCTCAAGGAACAATATAGCAGAGTTAATCCTGTCAACAAATGCAGTGTTTTTCCTTACATGTTGCATTTGAGTACATCTGCAGAGCTTGACGTAATTTCAAACCCATCCTCTATTGCAGTTTCCTCCCAGATCCACTAAATCACTGAAACAAAGCACGTCCGTCTGTAAGTCTCACGGAAAAAATATCACCTTCCTCCTAAACAAATCTGCTCCCTTTGACACATTTGCTGCATGCCGGACAATAAATCAGCTTGCTAGCTTCCCGCCACCACTGATATTTCCAGCGAGAATACAGAGCGGGGCCTCCGTATGTCTCAACAGCTGAAGAAACTGGCTGCGAAAAGTCATTTACTCGCCGTCACACTTATGAGCCCGGGCAGTCGTCGCTTTTTGAGTCCTGAAGTGTGCAAACTTGAGAGGGATGGCTCGGGCACTACATCAAATTAGCGCGGTGGTAAAACACGAATATGTGGCATGGGGGCGGCGGCCTGGAGGGGTTTAAAATGTGGCGACTTTTGCAGGAATGAAAGATGCTTCTCGAGTGGGGAATGACGTCTTCCAGTCTTGATTTAGGAAGACGGCCGTTAAATAAAACCAGCGCGCAGGCACTCACAAATGTGTGAATAGGAACAAAGTGTGCACATGAATACACTACCTAATATGAAATGTCTGCACTTCACGTCGGCTGTACTTTCTAGAATGTGAAGAAGAAACATTTGTACCACTTAAATCCAGCACCGAACTGCTTTGTGAGCATAATCTTTTCTAGAAGAGAATGAGTCCGCATTTAGACCAGAGACTACATTAGAAAAGAACATTGGTTCTGTTGTTGAATAACACAAGCGTGCAAAGCCAGGTGGAAGTTATCTCCCCATCATGTAATGACTCATAGAATAGCGAGCACAGCTTCACATGTACATAGATTGTTGCACTGTCTACAGTTCATAGTACACTTTAGTCAACCCCGTCAGTCATGGATCCTTACTTTTCTCCCCCTTGCGGAATCCCTTGCTGAATTATTTGTCGACAGAATCTTCACTGGTCTTAATGAAACTGGAAGTGAACAGAGCTTTTCTTCTTGTCATAAATATTAGCGATGGCCGAGTACCTATACCGGGTATCGGTATTGGGCCGACACCTGACCTTATTTCAAGATCTTGGCATTCTTGAGGCCTTTTCACTATCAGGAACTAGAAAATAGAATTTACAAGAAAAGAAAATTGCCATTAATTTCTTGCAATTGTAAGGAAAAATGTATTTTATGTATCAAAAGTAGTAGTGGTATTGATACTTGATATCGGCATTGGTCAAGAGTTGAGTACTCATACTAGTATAGCAAAATAAAATGTATGTTTCTCGTATGTATAACACTAATTATTATTGCCATCTAGGGATGGCCGAGAACCGAAACTAGGCATCATGATTGGGCTGATACCAGGTCTTATTTCAAGGTATCGGTACTCACGACAGCGACCGATGCCAGTATCAGCTGCCTTTGTTGCCATTTTACAATCAGGAACTAGAAATGAGAAGAATAGTAAATTTCTATTAATGTCATGCCATTTTAAGGAAAATGCTATATTGGGAGATATGTCTTCCTTCAAAATGATCTATTATTGTTTTTTTGAGGGAAATTTTATGTATCAAAAGTACTAGTGGTATCTGTATCGGTACTCATACTGGCATTGATCGAAAAAAAAGAAAGAAAGAAGAAGTGGTTTCGAACATCCCGAATAAATATTAATATAATGTCATGAAGAAATAGCATAAAATTCGGAATTAGCATATTGCTCAGTTGAATTCATTGGACAGTTATATTTAATAGGATGTTACACTGATTACGTAGCTGGCCCAGCTATCGACAACTCACATACATACACAACAGTGTGGACACTAACCGGGTCAAATCAGTTGCGTCAAGTGTTAAGGATACAAAAGCAATATCTACCCAGAGACAAGCCATCCCTAAACTCATTTAAACTCGGCATATTTTCAAATTTCAGAGCTGGTTAACTCATTTGATTTTAAACGGGACGTGGAGAAAACTGGCTTTTTAATTGCTGGTCTCGAGACTACCGACCCATTCATCGAGTGCTAAATTTCAAAATGAAATACAATGTTGTGAACTTCCAATTTCTTAAAATGTGTCTGTCATTTTCTCCCTGCATATCCTGTTCCGGGCTCACACGGCAGCTGGAGACTCTCCTTGTTGACATTTGGGTAAAAGGCACTGCACAATGTGCACTGATCACCAGTGCCAGTTGGCACATTTTTACTGAGCAACCATTCACTCTTTTCATTCACACCTATCGGTAATTTAGAGCCTTCAACTAAGCAAGCGTGCGTGTCTTTGGAACGTGGGAAGAACATAAAAACTTCACGCAGGAAGTCCTGCTTTGAGATTCGACCCGTGAACCTCGCGGATATTTTCCTGACGGGTGAACCATAGGCTATGTTCCATTCTGCCACTCATTATGTGTATGTACCAGTACAGTACGACTCCTCAAGTAATTCAAGTACATCGATTAAAAAAAAAAATGCTTGAGGATTTCCTTCTTACTGGGTTACTTCCTAATTGGTGGTTAGAAGGCCAACTCTACTTTATTTGGCATATAGCTGATCAAGCAAAGGATAATGAAAAGGTTGGTGGCGTCAACAAGTGTGAGGCAAGCAACATTTCCATAATGGAATATTTTCAAGTACAGAAATACGCCGACATCAGTGCCTTGGTTTGCTTTTATTTTGAAATTGTTCCTAGTAGCACGTCCTGGCGTGGCAGCTAACTTGATAGCTGACTCGTCTTCCCGACCGGAGGCTCGATAGTCGAAAGCCGATTATATATTGTCATCACAAACTGTTGCCACCAACATCTACACGTCATCCTGAAATACTTTTCAGTTGCTAAATACGTTTAAAAAAAAAACTAGAATTAATTATGCTGATATTGTTTTATATGGCACCCATTGCCAGCATTAGCGGCTAGTAGCTAGCATTTAGCAAGTGCCCGATATAAGCTGGTATGACGGATTTCTTTTCAAAGGCAGTTAAATAGGCGAAAATGACCCGCCACACTTTAATGCTGGCAGCCTGACAGAGTTGAAGTTATTACTCCTTTTTTATTTTTTATTTTTTTTAATATAAACCAGGTTTACTCAAGTGTGCTGCGTTAGTCGACAAAATCATATTTCTAGAGTCGAAAATACGGTTTACTGCTATGTACATTTTAAACTTAAGAAAATATTGTGTATTAAAAATTGTTCTTTAACCAAACAAAGAAATTAATTTATTTTATTCTCAATTATTTAATTGTATACTCAATTATTTGATAGAATTTTCAGTCGGATATACGAATACCAACATATTCAAGTTAGCCCTAATGTACCATGTTATTATTTATGTTAGACAAATTGTCCGCTGCATTTGCCACATGAAATAGATAAAAACACAATTACGTTGTTACTGTTTGTATCGGCACGATTCGGATTTGGAGATGAAAACAGATCCGCCCCTTGTCGATGGCACACCCCACAGTAGACAGGGGCCTGTTTGAATTAATGAAAACAAAAAAGTTCATAATGCAGTATGTCTTGTTTAAGTGATTTGACAAGGAGCAATTGGCCAAAGACCAAAGAAATGACACAGTTGGGGAAATGGCTTCTTCGTAATTTTTAAATTAGTTTGCACACTGCCACCTACAGTACTTCGTTGGCAAAGTACCAACTAAATATAAGATGTAAACAACTAGTTTAGACTATGTTACTTTTTACATCATCACCATGTCATTTCCCTTTTGAATTGATTGACTGGGAGGCATCGCAGGGTTAAGCATCCTTTTCGAAAAAGAGGTTCAAGTTGTTTTAGTGCACTTTAAAGAATGACAGACATCCTTTCAGTTTGATGTGATAAAGGCATGTTGGTTCAGTGACTAAGAAGATGCCAGCAAAGGTCTCTGGTTCAAATCTCCTCTGTAGGCCTTTTAGTGTGGCGTTGTTCACCCTTGTCTGCCATGGTTTTGTCTATGAAACCAAATATAATTTCCAGCCAGTTCACTTATGACTCAAGCTCTCTATGTGATTCCCGGGTGCGATAAATGCAGAGCATGACATTGGAAAAGTACATTTAGCTTCTTTCTTTTTTTTTTACCTCTTTCACAAAACATTATAGTGTTCATGTTGTCATCAGCAGTGTTGACTGAAAAGATGGGTGTAAGGGGGGGCGGGGGGGGGGGAGCTGAAGCTTTGGTTTCCAAGGTTAAGTTAGCGTCTGCTCAACAGTCTTGTCACTGGTTGCGGCAGGTTGTGTCTGACAGCTTTCTAAACAAACACGATCACAGCCGCATGTGCATTTCTCGTATTTGCGCCAACGTCTACATTTGCGTCACTGCTCGTTACGTTGTTTTTAAATGACCCATTAAAGGACATCATCGCTACCTTCTTTAGTGTCGCATTGGGTTGTCAGCGGGCTCAAGCTGCTGGACACCACTGCAAAAAAAAAAAAAACCCACGGCCAGTCAAATCCAGCGCCACGAAAAGCCCATCCTGCCAATTAAACGCGTTCCCCACATGCAAGACAGTCAATACAGCCGCATGCATGCAGGAGACCTGTTAAACCGTTACACTGCAGTCGCGCCACAGACCGCAGTTGTTGCGTGTGAACGAAACATGCACGTTAGTGTGTGCACCCTCCTCCACATGTGCGACAGCTTCAACACATAGCCACAAAACACAATTAAAAGGAATCAAATGAATAAACACTCTTACCACTTGGAAATAAAGCTGGTCTTTTCCTGTTGTTTCTTCTTTTTTTGTCCCCCCCCGCCCCCCCTCCAGTCTTTGGAGTTAATCAGGTTGTGACGCGTGGTCCGGCTAATGTCTCTCTGCTGCCTTTTGGGGCTTTTCTTTTCTTTTTCTTTTTTTGGGGGGTGTGGGGGTGTGGGGGGTTGTTGTCAGCGGTTAAAATAACAGAGAAATCGACGTCCTCTCGCAAAAAGCTCAGCTCTTCTCAAACTATCCTTCCCGCCCCCTCCATGTACCCATCTCAGATTGGTGCTCTTCAGGAGGGGCAAACCCTGAAGCCGCGGGGGGCTGCGTTAGTGGCGCTGATCTGTCACGCGCTCCGCTGGGCCACGTGGACGCGCATCGCATGCTTGCGGGGGAGAGCTTGCCTCGTTGCCTTGTAACGAGCTCGACAACTGGAAGGGACCACCACGCCCCCCCCCCCACCCCTACCCGCCCCCATCAACTAAACGTTACAAGTATCGAACATATGCCCCCCTTTTTTTTGTGCTCCTTCTTTTCTCCCGTCAAATGAAAACACCGCAGAGGATGGAGACTCCACTTATTCCGCTCGGTTCAAAAGGCAGGTGTCCAAGGTCCAGTTATGACAAGAGATGCCCAACTGACAGTGATTTAGCAACCTCATTTGAGTCATGGGGGGGAGGAAACGGGAGAAGATTACCCCCCTGTGTGACCTTGGGGAATGTTTTGCTCTAATCAGAGAGACGAGCTGTGAAGAAGAAAAAGAAGACTGAGATTCAATTTCATTCCAGACTGGACTCAAGGGTCTGGGGCATCATCCGTCTGTTCTTGTAGCAAACATTATAGGAGACTATGCCAAGTCCTACGACATGCATGTGCACGCTATATGACTCACTGACCTGATGTATGTGCTGTATGCTGCCAGTTGTAAATTGTATAGATGAGGGGCAAGGTTAGATTATATCAGATCACAAATTAAGACATCCAAGCAGCATTTGTACAGAAAACATTTCACAACAGAAAAAAATGAATAAATAAATGATAGGCAGCCATTTGTAAGGACTGAGGCTTGCATACAGGCATTCATCTGGCAACTAGTTAGTAACTTGTAACTATTGTTGAAGTGCCCACCATCTGAATTTCACCTTGAAGAGTTATAAAATAATAAAATAAAATAAAAACAAACAAAATATTTTTAATATGCATTTTATCAATCTCAATGTCTTCAATAAACCAATAGATAATCAAATGTTTTAGACGTATAGGCTACTTTGTCAACACTGGCTGGAAAATTCTGCTTCAAAACTCGGCAATCAATTCTTTTTCAGTGTATCATGTCAATGTAATACTTTTTTTGACATAATGAGCATCGTGGAAACATTGTTTTATCTCCCCACTAGTGAGAATATTTAAACAGGTGGCTGTGGGGAGATCGGAGGTCATTTTGGGGTGGCAGAACACTTAACATGAATAATCATCTATAAAATCCGTTTGTTTTCAATTCAGGCAAGTGGAACACAACTTGTTATTTTTCGAGTCTAAGTTTATTTTCTATTGAATAATATTTTTCAATTTTTATCAGAGGCAAAGACAACAAACCTTTTCATCAATAATGGCTCCATAACAAATATAAATAAATACATAAATAAATAAATAAAATACACATGTAAAAAGTACATTATATTGAACTCTGCGACTACTGTTTTTTTTTTTGTTAATTCCCAAGCTCATCTAAATCCAGAGACTTTTCTACATATAGATTAAATTTAGGTAACTCAGTCTGTCAACATGCATGACAATATATATCAATACATTTATAGTCCATTTGGAGCGTAAATGGAATCCCTGCACCTCCATATAATAATAATAATAATTATATATATATATATATATATATATATATATATATATATATATATATATATATATATATACATTGTCTCAAGTTACTCAACTTTATTTATAAATCACTTTAAAAAAAAGAAGAAGCAATTGCTGGATACAAAGTGCTGTACATGTAGTAAAAAAACCCACACACATAAAAACAGAGTTAAATCAATAAATGAATAACATAAAAACAGTAAACACCATAAAACAATAAAAAGTCTCATGCTAAATAAAAACCTATTGAATAAAAATGATTTAACACGAGTTTTAAAAATATTATCTGTCTGCATAACCATACAGTAGGCTACTTGGTTGAAAAAGAAAATGTTGACAAGAAAAATACAGCAAGCCCAATCCCCCCCAGTTAAAAATAAATAAATGCTGCTGTAGAGAGACTGTTGTATCAAAATGAATTGTATTCCCCCAGAAATTTCCAACATGGTCAGGTTACAATAGGTTGGGTTTTTGTCATAAATCCAATCTATATGGCTCAACAATAAACTTTTATCAGATGTAATGGTTTAGTCATATACATTTCTATTGTGCTTCTCTTTCATCAAAGCTGAAAGCTGAAGGTCATACGTGTGTTCCTCAACCTTTGAGTGGATTCCCCGCCCCCCAATTCTTTATTTTACTCTTTTCCACGTATAAATATTAGCCTACTCTAAAACTGAGACTTTTTGGTCCCACTTTAAATAGAGTCAAATTTACTCTAAACAGAATCATATTTACTCTACAGAATTTACTGTATGGTTTTACACTGCGCGCCCGGTCCACTCAAAATCACCAGAAACATACGTGTTCACAAATGATACAGTTAAAAGTGGAAAATCAACCTTCACCTGGCCACCCTTTAAATCCACCCCTGCAACAGATTTTAGAAGCAGAGCACAACATACAAATAGGATCTGCTACTCATACTTAGAAATTATAGAAGCCACGATTGCATTTATATTACAGATTTAGATGATTTAAATTGGACAAACAAGAATACTGCAATATCCGTTTAATCCCCCAGGCTACAGAGTTGCCACACTTTTTCTTTTTTTTTTTTTTTCACTCCTTGAGTAGTGTTCGTTTGACCTTGGATAACTAATTAAAGTTTTAAAATGAAAGAATGTCTTATCCCCTATGAATTATATTAATATTATGTAACTAGCGTGAATGGTCACATGACCAGGCCCATTTACTTCCTGCCTGCACCTTCAGAGGGGGATTTCTGTCTCAAACATTTCTCGAGAAAATAATGTACAGAGATTATTAAAATATTTTTAAGTTGTACTTTAGGGTTTTGATAATATTCCCCTGCTTGGCCATCTGTGCTGCAGGGAATTTTGTGCTCTGGGTAGTCGACTTGTGACTGTTGCGATGGTACATTGTGTGATTTCTTATTTTTTTTTGTAATCCTGTTATACTGTGTCGAACAAAAAATAAAAGTGGTCAAATAAGTGCAATGTGAAGTCACATGTATGGTGGTCAACATGAGGGTTCAATGTCATGTGTACATCTACGCTTTACTTTGGCAGTCTTGCACTTCTTGTCCGCAAGCAGGGAGTAATTAGCAATAGCAGCCGAGACTTGCATGTATCTCGGTGTCAGTTTTGCCTGAGCTTACAGTATAATTGTTAGCTGGAAGACATGATTACGTCGGCTTAAGGAATTAATGAAAGGAAACTAACTGTAGGGCGCATGCTAACTGTTGAAAAGCATGAAAATGGAACATTATGCTTGACTCAGTTTACCACTGCTGCCACATGAAATGGATGTAAAAATTTTTTTTTATTGCTTTCGGCCATGCACAGGTGCTTGGAGTGGCTTACACTTGAAAACAGAAAAGGGAAACGATGAATCATTTTTTTTTTTTGCGTTTGCAGAGCAGGTGGCATTGATGTTGGTAGCCGCTGGACATCTTTTTTTTTTTTTTTTTGCTGTCGGGAATTTTACCTTCAAACAAACACTCAAAGCCTGTATAAAAGCTCCCTGGCTTAACCATTAGGCACAGCCCATTCTACTTGTGAACCGTAGCTCATAGCTAATTTATTACAACCACTAATTACTTTCAGAGTCTCAAAGGATTTTAGTGAAACATTGTAGTGAAATGGAACCCCCAACCTAAGACCCACAAAGGGAACAAAGGGAAACACCATGGAAATTCTATTAGATTAAGCCAATGGTTCTTAACCTTGTTGGAGATATGGAACCCCACCGCTTTCCGGGGTGCTTTCACTAAAACCTTCTTTATTGTATAATAAAGTATGATTAGATAAAAAAAAATTCAAATTGAAGGTATAAAGTTTACTGGTGAACAAATTGAACAGAGTGAGAACACAGCCTTTTCATCGAATCCGGCTCTCTTCACCTTGAAGTCAGAAGGCGTTGTTTTCTTGTTTTACCCATCGCCGTGCATTTTAAGGAAGTGTTCCTTTCGTTGTTGTGGACGAGAATTGCTCAGCATTTCAAATCCTTCAATCGAACCCAGGTTAAGAACCACTGGCATAGTGAGATTGTTTGTTGGCCAGTCAGGAGGGGAGAGTGTTTTTTTCTTATTATTCTGTATGCAATGAATCACGTTCAAGTAATATAATCGGAATAATGAACTCATGATTGAATGCATGTTCTGTAGATTTGTGGTTCCCAGTCTTCCTTTCGCCACAGACCTGGTGAGTCACTTTAGCGTAGAGATATTTTGACGACCGGCGTCTGTGAGTGTGAGGGGTACCGTGGGTCTGTGACCTTCCCGGAGTCCACAATAAAAAAAAAAAGTGTTTTCTGGGTATTAAGCTCCAGGTAGTTGTGATTGCACTAGGACAAGCGGTCTGCAACCTGCGGCTCTTGAGTCACATATGGCTTAGATCTAAAAAAAAAAAAGAAGAAAAAGAAAAAAGTAATTATTATTATATATATTTTTTACATATTTATATTTATTTTTCAGATACAATATTCTTTACATGAAATAATGATTCAATAAAAATTAATAATTAAATATTTAAAAAATTGCCAGAGTCCAATTTTTTAAGTTGACAGAAAAAAAAGAGATGGAAGGTTGATGAAGAAGTTTTAAAAAAATTGCCTAAAAATGTCCAAAAAGTGACTATAAAATGTCCAAAACAGACGAGGAAAAGCAGAAAATTACCATAAAATGTCTATGAAATTGTTAAAAATGCCAGATAATAAAAAAAAGAAAAGTATTAAACAGGCAGAAAAGAAAACATTCCAAAAAGTAACTATAAAATGTCCAAAAAACAAAATAAATCCCCAAAATTACCAAAAATGTCAGAAAATTGATAGCAAAAAGGCAGAAAAAAAGTTTAAAAAAAATAGGAAGAAGAGAGGCAGAAAATTACCATATGTCCATAAAATTCTCAAAAATGTCAGAAATTTGACAAAATGTGTGGAAAAGGAAGTACGGAATATTACAAAAAGGTAGGAGAAAATAAATTGGATGCAGCATATTTGTGATGCAGCTCTAATTAGCTATTGGGCCCTCAGTACATTCGACTAACACTAACACATTGTTGTTGTTTTTTGCTAAAAATGGCTCTTTTGACAGTAAAGGTTGCTGACCCCTGCACTTGGACACTATCAGAATAAGACAGTTAGTTGCCCATCAGACTGCACCAGGAAGTAAACGCATATCATTTTTATGCCATGTTATTCAATCTTTTCACATGAACACCTGATGGGGTTGACTTTTCACATTTATAATGTTGCTTCCCCCGTACATTCATAACCGAAATATGACTTTGTGTACAGGTATTCTATTTTATATAGCGTCTTAGCAGTTTTACACATGATAAGAATTGAAACGGTATGAAGGCTTTGGCCTTCGCGTCACCAAGTCTCAAACGGCAATTGAGCTAATTAACTTGCTGATAAGCTCCTTCCAACACCAAATAAGGAATGGCCCTCGCTTCCAGGGACATGTCAAGGTGCAATTGTTCCTCTGATGCCTTTTCCCTTTTAATTTGCCACCTGTACGTGCAGATGGCCAAGAGGTTGTCAGATGAGATCAATCACAGTGTAACTGCCCTCTGCGAAGCCCCCACCCCAACATGCTATGATTAGGCTACGTACGCTAAGTAGCTTTGTATGAACTATTAATTGCATCAATAATGTCATGACCGTTATGGGATGGATGAGAGACGAGGCTTTTGCACCAGTGCAAGGTTGCAAAATTGCATTCAACACATTGGTTGATTGTAATTGAGGTTAATTATTTCAACAAAACATCATTCATTTTTGTAGCATTACAACTTTTACTATTCCACCATTTTGGATTTGATTCTTGTAACAGTGTGACTTTTCTTCCACGTGAGTGAAGCCTATAGCAATTTTGCGAGAACTGCAGCCACTTCGAGAGAGGCCGAGTGAGAGAATGTGGTTAAAATCTTAATTCATCTCCAACTGTTTTACGGTCATTGGTACACAAACTTTGTGATGCTAATTGCTTTAGAAAAATATTGACGGTTGTTAACAAGTCCTTGCGCAATTCATTAATCCGCTTGGTTTCTTTTATGCTAAAAAATAGATTTACAAATTGCTGAGTAGATTTACATATTTGCAGATGTTCCAGATAGGATGACCTGTACTAAATCCCGGGAGAGTGAATGCTACATACAAGGGAACCATCAGAGTTAAACGAAACATAATTTTGATCACGCTGACCACATGATTTTATGTACACTAATGAGGAACCTTGAGAGAGACAGCAGCAGCCTGAAATAGTCTCGAGCCTGAATAATTGTGGATGTCCTCTGAACGCAGACCCGCACTCAGATGGTCACAGCCATTGGCTTTTTTTGCAAGGACTCTCAACATGTTTCCATCTCATCACCTTGTTAATAGCAGCTCATCCATCCTGTTAGTGTTACCCTCTTGAACTCATTCACGGCCATTGACAGCTATAGAGGTAAAAAAAAAAATAATAATCGTTTGAACTATTTATATTAGTTTAACATTTTTTTCCACTATTGTTAAAAAGAGTGTGAAAACCTAGAAAAAAAATGTATTGTACATTTAGAACAGATATAAAATTTGTCATTAATTCTGAGTTAAGTCATGCGATTAATTACAATAAAAAAATGTAATTGCCTGATGCCCCTAATTTTTAATAATCTTTTTTGTTCTTTTTCTTTTTTTCAAGATTATTTAAAAAAAAATGTCTACGTTTTCATACTCTTGTTAACAAAAGTGATTTTTTTTCCAAACTAATAGAAATAGTTAAAATGATTTTTTTTACGTTTATAGACGTCAATGGCAGTGAACGAGTTAATCAGTCTTCCCTTTAGATGACTGGAATGAAGGCCAATTACATATTTGAGCTAAAAGCCTCTTCGCTTGCCCCCTGATGAAATTATACATGCATACATTATTTAAAGTTATATAAAATATACTAATAGAAGCATCATGTATATAATTCTTTGTATTCTTCTCGAATCTGGCATTTATTTAAAAGAAAGAAGTAGCAAAAAAAAAAAATTAAAGTCTTGCTTGATTTTAGACGCTGTGATGGAGACTCAACACGAGCGCTGAACATGCAAATTACACAAAATTATCTTGCTGTGAGGCAACTGTGAATGCAATTCTACCACGTTTCATTTTTTTATTATTCTTTATCATAACATTTGATTTTTCATGAAGGAAAAAAGGTCACATAGTATCTTTTTCTTGGATGTTCATCCTCAGACGGATCCTGCAGCTTTTAGATATATGTAGCATCGATAGCATTGAGGAACCCCGTCTGCCTGCCTGCCGGCTAGCTCAGTGTGGAGTCTTCAAAGAGGTTGCGGTTGTGATGTGGATTTTAAGAAGCAGGAGAACTATATTCTCAGCATTTATGTGGGGTGGGGGGGATGGAAAACTGCCCAAAATAATAAATCCTCATAAGATTTATTTTCCCCTACAGCACTTATATAGATCATGAAAGAGCCTGTTATCAGTATTGTTTTATTTGCCAAAATCCAGTGATCTACATATTTAAGGATTTCGACACAATAGATTAAATAAAAAGCTTTGTAATGATGACATAATTAGTTTACATCCTTGAAGTAAGTGTTCAAAAATAAATGCACCAAAATGTTAAGAATTGTGAAAAATTAAGAGATTTTTGTGTCATTGTGCTTTTTGGATATGATTTAAGTGAATGAGACATCGACCGCAGTGTGCAAAAACGGTGTCAGCTCTGATTGGCTGTTAGCTAGCAAATGCATGAGATGGAAGTACAATATAAGTAAAACAACAGCAAATTAAATGGTGACTTTTTTTTAATTTATTTTTTACTTAGACTTGATCCTGCTTGTATTATTATAAGTGTGTTGAGCAAAGTTCTGGGTATGTTTACATTTTACTTCATGAAACCCTGACTGTGGGATGGGATGGGATGTCAAACAATGACCTCTCAGTTACAGGGGGGGCGAGGGGGGGGGGGGGGATTGTGAGTGTGCTGGCAGGGCCAATTTTTTGATAGATGGAAAGACAACACATTGATATGCATGTCATTCTTAAAGTAGGGTCAAGTACGGAGTGTATTGCATTCACTTGAAAAAAAAAAAAGTCCTGTTTTTCTGACTAATTTTTTGGGGCAGCTTTGTTTTTTTGAGTATTTTTTTTCTGTTTTTCTGAATATTTTTTTCTGTTTTTCTGAATATATTTTTTAAAGGGTTTTCCCTCAGAGAACACATTCATTCCTTTATTGATATTTTATCCATATTGCATATGGAGGTATGCGGGAAAGTGTCCGCTTCTGCTATTAGCGAGTCTGCAACAAGTCACTTGAAGTTTAGAGGATTTTTTTTTTAAATACTCCAAAAAACAGAACACCAGCTCTGTTTTTGGGATTTTTTGTTTTACTGTTTTTTTCACAATGTTTTTTTCAGTTATTTTGAATAATTAGATTCCCTGTTTTTCTGAGTAAATTTTCCGCCTGTTTTTCTGCATAATTTTTTTCCGCTTGTTTTTCGGAATATTTTTTGGACAGAAAAAAAATTCAGTAAAACCTAAAAAAATATTCAGAAAAACAGAAAGTTTTTTTGAGTATTTTTTTTCTGTTTTTCTGAATATATATCTGAATATAAAAAAAATACTCAAAAAAACAAAGCTCCCCCCAAAAAGTATTCAGAAAAACCCCCAAGTAAATGCAATACGCTTCCGTAGTCAAGCATATTTAAAACTTCATTTAAAAAATATATTTTATGTGAATTTGACCAACTGGCCGTAGTAGCATCTTTTCAACATTTACTTGAGAAATTGATGAGTAAAATAATTCACACTGTATGAAGAAAAACCCTAGAAGTCCCATCGCTACAGTATATTCTTGAAGACCCTCTCTTGGGATGCCATTGGCAGTAGCAAAGTAAACCGTTTGCAGCAATACATTGAAGTAGTAATTCAAAGTAAGCCAACAGATATGAATAATAGATGCGTGATGAGAGATAACCATTCATCATTATGGCATTTAGGTGGAAAGGAAATAAGAATTATTGAGTAGGCACAAGTTAGGTCAGCCTCACAACGCCCACGGGGAAATGCAAGCGCAGAGAAAGCGACCGTCTCTCCTTGCCAAAGAAAACAAACGGCCGCCTTTTTGCAGAAAGGCCCCACATTCAGCTTTGTGTTTACTCTGGGGGGCTTACGGTGCCACGGGAAGGTGTCGAACGCTTTAGATCAGCCATATGGATGCAAAATGCATAAACAGAGGGAAACACTGAGCTTCGAGCCCGAGCCCGAGCCCAGCCTTTTACAGCTTGCAAAATGTGACCAGGGCTTGCATAAACAGAAAAAAGAAGATAAAGAAAAGAAAAGAACATGTCTGGCTGTGGTAGAAGAGAAAAAAAACTTTCTTTGTATCTGGGACGCAAAGTCTGAACATTAATCTCCACGGGAAAGCCGTTCGTGGTCATTTATAAAATAGGGGCAGGTTGAGCTTCCTCAAATGTCGGCCTATTTACAGAATGTATAAGCTATTTCAATCACAATCAAACCATCCATTAAGATTAGCACAAATCACGAGTGGACTTTTAATCGCTGGTAAATTATTGCTCACATCTCATTTTTGCACTATCAATGGAATATGAAATGAACGGGCATGATGGAAGAAAGAGGGTGACGAGAGGGCTCGTGACGTTTTATGATCAGCAGAGGATGTACAGTATGATAATAAAAAGCTTCAGAGCAATTATCTTGTCAGCTCTTGGGTTGAATGCATGATCAATGGACCAATGTGACCCCAAGTCTTTCGCAGAGAGCTGAAAGTGTTCCTGCTGTCAGAGCAAATAATCAGAATTTAGGAGTATGCCTGACTTCAAGCCCACGTTTAAATGTCAAATGTCAAAAGTACGTCGGTACAGCTCCAGCATACATATACAGGTCTGCGTTTTCTTTCTTCTTGAATTGCCGTCAAACACATCAAAAATAAGATCGTTGGCCAAATTATTATGATATTATGCGTTTATGTGCAGTGAGGTAATAGCGAGGCTTCCGGGAAAGCCTCAGCCGGTGGTCACAAATAAGTAGCCTCGCTGCATTCTGTTCTCTGAGTTTTAACGCCAACAGATTTGTTTACTTCATAGATAATAGTGCGTTTAATCTCTGATAAAGCCATTACTCCTTGTTTGAAAACACGACTGAAAAGTATCATTTAACGAGTTCTTCCACCGTCGGCGTTTTGCACGCGTGGGAATTGTGAATTGGCACAAACATCCGAGTAGGCGACTTGTATTTCTCTTTTCTTCTTGCAAATCTGAAAGTTTATTTCTTGTAAATTTGTGAGCATTTTTTCTTGTAAATTTGTGAGCATTTTTTCTTGTAAATTTGTGAGCATTTTTTCTTGCAAATTTGCCACTTTATGTCGCAAATATTCTAACTTTTTCTCTGAAATGTGTGTTTTTTTCTTGCAAATTTGCCACTTTATTATGTGTCAAATATTCATGTAATTCAAATATATATATAAAATATGTGGCCCTAAAATGCAGCCGTTTTTTCAGGATTTTGTGTTGATACATTGTCTATCTTGTACTTTGTAATAATTAGGGGTGTGAATTGCCTAGTACCTGGCGATTCGATTCGTTTCACGATTTATAGGTCACGATTCGATTCGATACCGATTCATTCCGATCTATAAATTGATTGTTGCAATTATTATTATTTTTTTTACTAAAATTTAGAAAATACTCACCAGTAAACTTGTACATGTACACTGCAAGATTTGTATGAAAATGTATTTATTTATCTGAAAATTCCGGCTTACAACTGAGCCACTGCATTTAAAAAACAGATTGCAGTCTGTTTCATGTTTGAACAGCACTGAAATAAAATATTAAGGCTTAATGTTCCATTAATATAACATTCTTCCATGCTTAATGTGTGAATCCTAACCCTAAGTAAGACGTTTTGTTGAATATTCCCATATTCCAATATTCCCCGGCCGCATATCACATCGATTCGAGAATTGCGCGCTGTAATATCGCGATATCTTGCCGAATCGATTTTTTCCAACACCCCTAGTAATAATAGTGTACATTTTAAAGCAAAACAGCAGAGGTGTTCAATGTATTTTTGATACCAACGGTGGCCTTAATTAATTTGGTGAAATAATAATTGATCTTTTTTCTTGTTGTATTTCACAGCACTTAGATCCATTATCACATATTGCACCCAACAAAGCACACTGGAAACACTTGACGGCAACATTGTCATGTTTTCACAGCTGATACCGTCCACATGGCGTGGCTTTTAAGAAAAATAGACCGCCTGTCCTACACATTCCGCAAATGAGTATTTCGATAATGAGGTGACTACACGATCACCCTGCAGGACACTATTTTTAAATAACATTTCGGATTGGACAAAATAATTGCCTTTTGGCTATGGGCCCAGAATGTGAAGAGCAAGCAGCTTTGGTCTAAATTGGATCTGCCTGCATGGAGTTGTGATGTCAAGGTGAGAAAGGTAGACATGATGCTGGAAGACATCCAATACTAATGATCAGTGTTTCTTGGAAATGATTACAAGAGGAAGGAGGTGACTAACACTGGATGGCCTGAAGGTGTCACAATGGGGGAAGACGGAAGTGTCCTCATGATGCGTGTGATTCCGTTGCGATTGGGATTTCATTTGAAAGGTCCACAATAGCACGGAAGCCTGCGAATATGCATGTGCCAGTGACTTGTTGACTTGCTGTTAGAGTGTTGGAATATGCACGAGTCCCGCGCCGCCATCACGGGCTCGTTCTTCCGGAGCACCATTGAAAATGTTCCGATCGGCTGCAGTGTACTTCCTCTTTCTTTAAATACTCAGCAACGTTTAGTAGTAAGCAAAGTAAGCAAGATCACGTGTACCCCTTTGCCCTCAATTACAGAATTTTTTTTTTTCCCCAAGAGCCCTCAGCGTGGCTGATAACGCCCACTCCTCGCAGTTCGTTTTCAGGGATGTCAAGCAATTCCATCCATCAGGCAATCCGCTACCTCCCCCACTGCCACCTGCATCTGGACTCTAACACAGCCAACAGTCACAACATTCTATCTCATGTTATATGTTTTATGGTAAATGGTTTTTGGTACTTCATATATATAAAGCACTTTTTCAACCGTACAAAGCCCTCAAAAACGCTTTGCATTCGACTCATTCACCTACTAATCAGGAGCAACTGGGGGGTTCAATATCTTGCTCAAGGATACTCCGTTATGGTCACAATGGCATGGGATCAAACCCACAACCTCTGGGTTGGGAGACGACCATTCAGCTGTCGACTGAAGATGACATCAGAGTTGCCCAGGCAACGAGCAATCACAGCTCACCTGTTTTCTAAAGCTAAACTGTGATTGGTTGTTACCTGGGCAACATTGATGTCATCTTCATTTGACAGCAAGGGGCAAAATGGCCTCCCCCTGAGATGGATACAAATTGCTGGATGTTGCTTCATAACTCATATTCCACTAACACAATATCAACTTAAACTAATGGGGCTACTTAGAACATATTATTGTCCCCAAAAAATTGGGGGGTTGACTTGCTCTTTAAGATTTCTGTCTTAATTATTATATGTAACTAAACTCTGTCTTTTCCTTTCAAGTAATAGCAGTTGCCCGTGTTTTTAGCGTCTTTGACATGCCAAGTCTGTTATTTTCAGAGTTGGAAACATTTAACATAAGCCTGAAACCTCCCATATCCCAGATTCAGTGAATCATTTGCTGTTTTAAATTTCTTCTATGATTTTATGACGTTGTGATACCTTGGTCTGAGTGAGTCTTTGCACAGCCTGCCAGAATGCAAGATGAGTAAAATGAGCCCGAGTCAGCTGCGTGATGTCCATATGCAGTTACACAAAGAATGACTTACTTCCCGCAGGCAAGGTCAGCCTTCACTTCTGTCAAACTGGACGTAAGTTAAATTTTTACCCTGACACGGCCACTTGCGCAAGTGCCCATGATAGATTTGGACCATTATTTGTGCTCAACGTAAATGTTGTCTTTACAAGATGGTGTATAGAATAAAAAAATATGACTGTCATATACAGTACAATACAGGTAAATGCATTTTTTTCTTATGAAAAAGCATTTTTTTTTAAGTATTTGTGGTTGTTTTTGTGGGCGGCTGGGACGCATTAATTGTATTTCAATGTATTTCAATGGACAAAGATGATTTGAGATACGGATATTTGGAGATCGGTATTGTATCACTCGGGATATAGCATCAATGACAATATTGCAATGTTAAAATAGAAAAATTGAAAGTTGAATTAAAATTTCATTTGTGCAGTTCCAGCATCTGCTGGTGGTTAGTTTATTAGTGTAGTTTAATTTCAATTAGGCATGTTTTGGCCACCTACGTTTAAGACCCATGTTATAGGATTTGAATTATATTTACTGTATAATTATGACCTCAGCTGTTTTAGCATTGTATGAACGAGACATTTACATGCAAATCGCTCTTGTTTATGAATATCGTATTGTTAGCTTCATATCGTGATAATTATCTTACATTGACGTTTAGATATCGTTACATCCCCAGGCATCACTGTGTTAAACTCGAGAACAAAATAATGTAACAGTCGTCAATGGAAAATCACTTAGGACTGCAAATAGGAAACATGTTAATGTTAGATACATTTCCACAAGATTGCCTCCAAATATGTCTTGCACTCTCTACAACGGGCAAGCTGTATTTGAACTTACATCTAAGAATATTGGGAAGAACCTCATCAAATCTGATATTTGTATCTAAAACAGCAGGTATAGTAGAAGTGGGACTTTAGCCCTGAGCTGTGCTTCCATGGTAGTTAAATGGGCTAACCCACCAGGACACCATACCAATCTCTTTCGGTTTTAATGATCATGTGAAGAAGGTGCCTCTGTCTTTCTCTTCCCATTTCATTATCCCTTTCTGAGCAGTTTGTATCCTTGCTTTCATCTCCTTTTGTTAAGACCACTTTAACTCCCAATCAAACTTCTGCAATTACACAGCCAGCCGGTGCACTTTTAACAAACTCCAAAAAGTTGAGATCTTATCTTGACCACATTAAGCCTCACTTAACTTTTTTTTTTCTTTCTTTTTTTTAGACAGTGTATATTTAAAGCCTTGTAATCCTTTATATTCTTGCCTGCAGCTCCATATCTGCTGGGTTGGGACCTCAGGGTACTGCAAAGTCCAAAATGGAAACTAAAATGAGCTGAAGTATTTATTTATTTATTTATTTTAATCCGGCAACAATAAATCCTGGCTGCTGCACCTTGAGCCGTCACCTTATCATAGTGGAAGCTGTTTGCGAGTCCCAATGATTGTAGGAGCTAAATTGTGCGGGCCGCTGACAAGGGTCACCCAGGGCACAAAGTGAGGGACCGAGTAAAGTGAATCTCAAGAGTTATTCAAGCCTAACGGTGGACCAAGTTTTTCCTTGCTTGGACGCAACATATCAGAAAATCCCTTTGGAGGCGGGGCTATAGAAGGCACGCATGGAGGCTTGCACCTGTGGTATCCATGTTACACAAAGCATTACCATAGGTCTACAGTGCTGTTTTCTTTGTTTGCTGTCTCTACTTTTTGTATTTGAATAGCCCAGACACTGGCATATTGTATGCCAAATTTTTCAATCTCCTACATCAGGGGTGTCCTATTTTTCTTTTTACGAGGGCCACATAGAGAAAAATTGAAGGATGCAAGGGCCACAATGATTTGAAAAAAAAAATTTGTATTATTATTATTTTATTTTTTTTACTTTAATTCATCAAGTTCATCAAAACAGGCAATTGCATATTGTTTATATAATACAGTGTGTGTGTTTTTTTAAACTGCTACCTGAACAGATTTCTATGAGGCAGATTGTTTAGGATTGTACAAGTTTTTGGGGTGGTCATAGACTATTTAGCAAGTAGAAAAAAAAAACAACAACCAAAAAACATAGAAAATATTAGCCCCAGCACTGAACAGCAGCTGAATACTGCATTCAGAACAAAAATGGGAGCAATCAGGGCTGGACTGGCACAAATAATCAGTCCTGACATTTTGACTTAATTCCGCCGGCCCAGCCCAATTCCTAACCGCTCTGGGCTATCACATAGTTCTACCACTGATGTTTATTGGTTCAGTTTTCTCTCTATATTCTAAATGGATTAATGGGCTGCTCCTTCTAAATTGTCTGAAGTTTGCATGTCTCTTGGGGTAAAATGGAGGAAAAATAATAATTGAATAGCACCACATCGGCCCCAAAAGGCACACCGGGCATCTGTATGCCAGTCCAGCCTTCCTTAGAACGTGATATCTGCTCACAATTTGGACCAGAGGGAACCATTTTTGCTCCAGTTGCAATGACTCCAGTTGCCCTATGCTAGCCTATAACCATATGCTGAGCTCTAATGCCGGGCATTAGCTTTGGCCTATTTTTACTTTTTCAAACTACAGTACAGCAAGATCTTCAAAATGCACTTTTCTTTTGCTCTTGTTCACCATTTGCTATTTGCTTTAACATCACAACCTTCAGTAATCATGTTTGTTGAATTCACAGGAAAAAAATACAAACTGCTTCCGCGGAACTGACTTCTTCTTTTTTTTTTTTTTTTTTTTTTTTTTTTAAACCTCTTCTGTTTGGCCGATTAGTCATGCAGTACGATGGATCTGTTTTCTTTTCCATACTCGCTGTTGGCATTGTATTGAGACGGTTATTTACTGAAAACACAGTGGGATAAAAAAAAAAATCTTCTAAGCTGCGCACGTGTGCAATTGTGCACTGCTCTCACCCTCTCACAGTACAGCAAATGCATAAAAAAACAAAAACAACCTGAGCCGTATTTGCATTTTGTATTTTCATATTTTCCTCATATAAAGAAATTGAAGTTTATTTGGCACGTGGTTGATGTAGCGGGAAAGAAAAATATGACAAAAAGGAGGAAATGCAAGACTGTCATGTTTTGTTGATTTTTTTCCCCCTGTTGTCACTGTCTGTCTCCTTACGTTTTATCATGTCTACCTGTGCGTGTCCGTGTGCAGTCCTTTGTGTCATCCAATCAGCTCCCTCAGCCACGTGTGTCTTGTCCAGGTGTCTCTCGTTGTCTCGTCAGTTTGTTTGCATTTAGTTCCCTTTCTTTTTGCCCTTGTCAGTCCATTGTCCTTGTCACGTCTTGTTGCAGTTTGTATCCCATTCTTTGTTTATACTACCAATCTTGTTTTTTTGGACTTTGTTGATTTTGTGTGTTTTTTTTAAAGTTTATTACCCAAGTACGTTCTTTACGTTTTTGGTTGTTAATTTGTTAATCCTTGCTTGCCTCACCGCCTTGCTTTCTTGCTTTTGGGTCCACATCCGTGTCGTAACCTGACATGAGCACACATGTTGCATAATCATTGTCACACAAACCTTGTTGTCTGCTAAAGCCCAATCGGAATGTCATTTGGACTAGATAAGTGTCGATGAATGATATCTAGACGAGGGAAGCACAACCAAAGGGTTTTTAGCTACCTGAAAGCAGCAAAACAGATGTGCAGGACACCTCACAAATAATTTGCAATTCCTTTGGCAAATAGCAACCATGAGGTGGCCGCTGGATGGGCAGCCACGGCCAAATATCTAGCAAGGGCCAGGCAGATCCTAGCAAATAATCAATTATGTTGCTGGCATGCTACAGCAAAAGAAACCCAGTAAGGAGAAGGAGCCAGATGGACTCTCATAGGTAGCCAATGCCAAAACCTTACATGGCATGTACCACTGATAAAGTAAAGTGTCTGACACCTAGAATGCATACCATTGGCTGGAAACATGCCATCTTGTGTTTCGTTCGCTTTTAAATTGAATCTTTATCACCATGTTTAGTCAATTTTACATCTTATTAACATCGACAGACCAAGCTTGCGCCACTTCCATTGCTCCTTTATTCCACTTCCTTTTGGTAACACAACATGACAGCCAATGACATCATCACTTAACATATGCATGAATCCCATACACTACAAAATAATAATAAATGGGACCTCAGCTGACACATCTGTTTGAGCACGCTGACTGCATACTAGATTATGAAGTCCCTTTTTTTTTTTTTCTGTCATGATTGAGCCCAATAAAAATGAATCCTTAATATTAACAGCTGCCAAAGAAATATTGCAATATCTGCATGCAGTCTGTTCCGAGTGACCTTGGCCATGACTAAAACTTGTGATACACGAGAGGGGAAATGACAGCAAATGTAAATCACGTTCTGCTTTAGCTGATTAGAGTGCCATATGCCGTTGAACGGGACAAAATATAGACGGTGCTGAGTGCAAAACACGCCACAAATAATGCGTCATCCTACCACAAATGGACTTGAAGCAAGGACGACAGGTTTATTTGCAGACTTAAAAGGACATGCGTCCTTCGTAAGAGAGCGAGGGTCTTGTTTACAAATTCTGGCAGTATGACCAAATGGTGGAAAAGGAAAGACTTCCCATCACTCGAATAAGTGATGATGGGAGCCTGCAAGAGTAATTGGGATGCTATCTTTAGCTTGTAATGATTTGCATGAAAATCCTTGGGCAATTAGTGATGGAACAAGCTATGAGGTGTTTCCTTTCAGTGCAGTATTGTGTGCATGGACATGGGCGGTTATAGTATTTAGTAAATACACGTTCATTCCATTTATCATCAGTCAAAGAGATAGCGTATTCCGCTCAGCATGAAAAAAATAAAAATAAAAGAACATTGCCAACCTTGTTTTTAAATGCGATAAGTTTGACAATGTGGCCAGAATGTGGTAGCAGGTCAAGCACGACTGTGCAAAAATAAAGATAACCATAAAGCACAGTTCACAAAAGTTTTTGTCTGTTTTATCTCCACTATACAAAATGTTTTTTTTTGTATAAGTGGTGCATTTTGCAGAGATGATGCTTCTGTCAGGGGCAGTTTGCACTTGACACACATGAGAACAATTCAGGTTATTTAATGTAATGCAATGTATGCTATTTGCTTACGACATACAAGACAATACACGGGGGCCACAACTTGAGCTTCACTTAACAATCTAAAAATAAAACAACAAAAACAAACATCTCAGCTCACTTTTGACTGTCACAGTTGTAGTCAAGCAATATTAAGACAAGGAAAGAAGTGCAAATGAGACGTGTGACAAGAAACATTTCTATTTATGGTCTCTTTGTTAGTCTGGACCAAGTATTGCTAATTTTATCGCACTGAAAATACCCATAAAAGGAACACATTGCAGTAAGAGAGATTATCAAGAAAGAAATGAAACCTTGACATGTGAGAACTTTGATGTGAAGGTTAAAAAGTTAGGTCCAAAGTCACTGATATGTGATGTTTCCTTTTTTTGTTTTTTTGTGTGCTGACTTCATTGCTCAAAAAGAAGTATTTTTTTTTTGTAGAGGCCAAGTTTTTTATTCTTTGAAAATTATTGTTATTATTATTATTATTATTATTATTATTATTATTATTATTATTATTATTATTATTATTATCAATAAAGGCAGATGCAGGTAATGCTGTTGTCAGTAAGAATAGGCTTTTATTAAAATGAAAGGAGTTGTATTTCCAAGGAAGAATGCAGCTCAATGTCATTTTCTTGGAAAGCTCCCTGAAGTTCACAGAGAACAGAACTGATCTGCAAGTGAAATAACATATAGCTATTAGATTTGCAAAGAAAATATAGCCCACTCTTGTATAACGCTTATATGTGACACTTGTCCTCGGAGCATCATCAGGGATGAAGGACACATGACTCCATCCAGAGGCTTCCACTGGTACTACAAGTTGGTGGAAGCGAGGAAAAACACGAGTTTGAGTGGAGTGAGTTTATTCCCCCGCCTCTATCATCCACGAGGAGACTTACTGAATCTCGGTGGTGGTCACCAGGTGGTGCTGCAAAGGCAGATTTGATCAATGCATGTCTCATCCAGTCAGTTGAATAAAGGAGCGAGGGTGCTAGCATCCACATATTCATCATAACTCTGTTGTCTGGAATCTAGGCAGGTAGCTGATGTTGGCTGTAAATCTTATGCTGCGAGAAGAGTGATGCTTTGTACTTTAGAAATTATCTATCTATCTATCTATCTATCTATCTATCTATCTATCTATCTATCTATCTATCTATCTATCTATCTATCTATCTATCTATCTATCTATCTATCTATCTATCTATCTATCTATCTATCTATCTATCTATCTATCTATCTATCCATCACATACTGACACAAAGATTTGAAACTTTGAGAGATGTACTAAAGATTTTGAGATAAAAAAAAAAAGCTTTTGCAGCGGAACCTTGACGTTTCGCTATTTGTATAAATTGTTTTGAGAAATTAATTTACTGTTTTGCACATTCCAGTTCTGACATACAAAATGTACCAAAGCGACTGAGAAACACTGTAATTATCATCTCTGGTGCAAGTGTGGTGTAATTTATTATTATTATTATTATTTTTAATGTATTTTAATTTAATTTGCCATGATTTTAAACTGCTCCAGATTTTTAAGTGGCACAGTTTCTACTGCTTGTCAGTATGATGCAGTTAACTGGACCCCCCCCCCCCCAAAAAAAGAATAAATATATAAAATGTACACATTAGAACACAAGAACCTGACTGAGCACTTTATGTACCTTATTTTGTGGTCGGTTAATATTAGTGAAAAGCTGAAAAGTATGGAAAAAAAAAATACCGAACAATTACAACTACAAGGAAATTGTTGAAAAAAAATAAAGAACTCTGCACATTCCACTTTGCACATCCCATTTTTCCCAACAACCCTTTTTTTTTTTCCTTTACTCTTGTTGTCTTTTTTTAATAGCTCTTTGTTCTCTGCACACGTCTATTTTTACCCCAGCATTCGCGGGAGGAGTCTGAGAAATGACGAGGCTTGGGGGACTTGCTCATCTCCATGGCAACAATATTGCAAGCCTTTATTGTCAAGCTCCATTCTTTTTTTATGCTTTCCATATACCTTTCATCTTTATTGATCTTATCACATTTGTGAAGGTCTAATTTGACAACACTCGCCCTCCAGATGCTCTTTGGTGGACTTTTTTTGTCTGTTGCCCTCCCAACCTTCCTACACGCTTCCTCCAGGATGCCACTCATCATTATGCACCCCCCCCCCCCCCCCACCACCAATGAGTGGACTGAGCTGTCTGTTTCTATCTGAACCAATGGGCGTGCTGTTGTAGAGTCATTCTGTCCACGAATGCAAGATTCACTCTTCATGCCATGCAATGTGCTGCCACTATGAGGCCCACTTTCATGAGGAGAGCGTCGGCTTTGTTTTGTTCAGGGAGGGGGTTTCCCCATTTTCCCCTTCCCCTTCTCGTACTGAATCCCGCTAAGAAACGTAGCTTTACAATCACTGACTGCAGCATGGCACCCTCTTTTGACACCCACGCTGTACTGCTCGCAGGCTATGCGATTAGAATATTTGATATCATTTAACCCTTTCATGAGCTTGAAATATTCTCCTGCTAATTTTTCCCCCCTATTATCAAATATAATCATTGTGTCTCAAATTAAAGAGTGCAAACAAAAAAAATCCTCACAGGTCCCCCAGCCATTAGTCATCTCATAATTAAAATATTTTCAAGCTGTCGAGTTGGGAAAGAGAGCATGCGTTCTATTCTACTTGTGGACATGTGATGCTACCTACAAACTCACAATGGAGGCGTCTGAAGCTAGAAAAACACACACAGAGATGTAAAGAAGAGGACAGTCATGCATTGGGACTATAATGGTAACAACATGGGGGCGGGGGTTTCTGTACACCAATGAAACATGAGCGGAAGACAAAAAATGTATCAGCTATCTCTTAAAAATTAGAACAAATATGATAGTCTCAGAATAACAATGCCAGCGGAGATAATCAAGTTAATTCACAAGCGTGGTCAGATGCCAGTAGCCCCAAGGAACTAAGTGCTCACCCGTGGTCCTCCAGATTGCCCGGAAAATATGCCTGTCGCTGTTCACGGTGACCCCCCTCCCCTTCCATCACCTACCAGGAGGGGAGCATGTAGACCCAGCAGGGCCAGGTGGCGGCGTCACCTGTTGCGCTCGCACGCGTCACCCGCGCATGCCAAACAAAAATAGAAATGCAGGCAGACAGCAGTGCACCACCAGCACATACTATAATCGCACTGTCTAGTCCAGGGGATGGGCAACTGGTGGCTTGTGGGCTTTCTGTGGCCTTAAAAAAAGTTTTGGGAAAAAAAAGTTTTAGAAAAAAAAAGTTTTTGGTTAGTTTTATAAACCCGCAAAAAGATTGAGTGAACTTGTGGGAAAAAATCCAGAAAAAAATAAAATAAAAAAAATAATAAAATATGCAAAACAGTGGGTGCAAAACTACGAATATACAGTGGGTCGAATGTAGTTTTAAGTTGTAATATCACCAATCACCACTAGATGACAGATGTGGCTTAGTTGCGCTTATACTGCCCTATACTACAACATGAATGAACGTAATTTTTATTTTATTTTTTTGATTTGGAATGATGTATAGCACAAACATAATACCTCAATAATGTGTGTGTGGGCTTTATTTATTTCTTTATTTTTTTTTGATGATGATTTGGACTCTTTACCAAACTCTTTTACACATAAGAACAAAATGGACCACTTTTGGGGCGTTTATCTCATGTTTTTATTTGCCTTAGTGGACGCCAGGATAGTATGGCTGTAATGTGTTGTAAACTTACCAAGCTTATATGTAAAACATTTTAACATGAACATCATGCAAATCAACTTGCAATTGTGATTGGTTAGCTAGGAACCAATCATGAACCAGAAGTGTTGACATCATCCAAATTATGCGCTTTATTGGTTTGGACACGCAAATATGTCATGTCCACTGCAATAATCTATGAAGGGGTTAATTGAAAAAAATAAAAGAAAAAGAGTTCTCGCACTTAACATTGGTTTTGTGCCATCCTTGATCGATAACTTTTAAGCAAGTGAGCCCTTTGCGATGGAAAAAATAATAAAATACAATAATACAGTGTGTGGTTATTTGAGTTTCTTTAGTACTTATGAAAGCATTCAAGTTGCACAACCCTGTTCTACTGAGTACTATTTTAGTTTGTGATAACAGTCTGAATAATCACAGTATATATAGAATGGCACCCAGTGACGCGCGAGCCTCCATCAACACCAAACTGTTCACAAAAGTGAGAGAAAAAAAAAAAGGTGATTGTGTTTGTTTGTTCATGGAGGACGACATACAGTAATATAGAATGGATGGGCAATGCTATATTGTAGCAGATGTGAACAAGTCCATTGACAGCCCGGAGAATGAAAAAAATGAAAATAAATTGCTGCATCTGAACCTTTATCAAGATCCTCAACAAAATGGAATGGGCTTTTTTTCTTTTTGGGGGGTCTTGTGCTAAAAATAGGGACAAAGGAGTAAATGGGCAGTCAGGAATGTTCCATTTTCTTTCTGAAGCTCCAGAGTGACTAAAAACCTCATTAGAATCATTCATGGTTTCTTAATTGATGGTTTTGTTTAGTCAGTTACATTGCTTTTTAATGTTGTTACAAATTATTTTTCTTTTTCTTTTTCTTTTTCTTTTTCTTTTTCTTTTTCTTTTTCTTTTTCTTTTTCTTTTTCTTTTTCTTTTTCTTTTTCTTTTTCTTTTTCTTTTTCTTTCTTTTTATTTTATTTTATTTTTATTTATTTTTTAATTTTTTAAAGAGCTCAGTATTGTTCATTCGGAAATGTCATCATCATTGCTCTTTATTTTTTTAATTATTATTATTTTTTTAATATATATATATGTCTCATTTTGCTTTCTTACCTGAATGCACCGCATCATGTGTGCTAGCCTTGAAATAAAGTGAATGACAGTTGGGGCAGGCATTCCGCAGCAGTATCTGAGGTCATCGCACAACATGCCCCCCTCCCCTCATGAAATACAACACAATCAATACTGGCAATGAGATGCAGTGTGACAAGTAGTCCGTCAATACTCCCAGTCAGTAGGAAGTAGATTTATAAACCAAGCCTGCCTCTTTACATTCTGATCGTATTGGATAATATACCGTAAAATGCAGGAGATCATGTCAGCAGCGTTCCCATTTTTTGCACGAGCACCGCGGCGATGGGGGTCTACTCTTCGTTTGAGATTCTACCCACCAAGGGAGACTGTAGGAAGAAAATAAAATAAAAAATAGCAGGACAGGAAGGCAGACAGGAGAATTGTGAGTGGAGAAGTGTGTGTGCACTTGGACTCCCCCAGGATTGTTCACATCTGCACATAACACCACAGTTATGGTAGCACGTTTTTTTTCCCCCTCGTCCTGTCAGATGAGATCAGAAGGGCCACAGTTTGTCGGTCGTTTGCTCATGGGACAGGCGATACTTCACACATCTCAATATTGCGAAACCGTAAGATAAGTAGATTGTTCAGACATTTTTTCTATTAGCGTAATCCTGAGTGGTGCACATTTGGTTTGCCTGGAGAAATAGAACTTTTTTTTTTTCTGATGTCGTGCATGAAGCCTGCTTGGGGAAAATATGGCGGTCCAAACATTGACCCTGTGGGGGGGCCTACATACTAGCATGGAGCCCCCGTGCCTGCCTTCAGTATACTGTACAAAGTGAATCATCTATATAGGCCTCCATATATACCAAGTAAAGCATAAATAAGCCGCGGGGAAGATTCTGTTGCTAAATTAGCGGCCACTGAAGGTCACATTACGGAAGAATGCATAATCAGCCTTGCGCTTAATTCAACACTGACCATCTCAGAAAAAACAAGTCAAGTCATTTATTTTCTCTTGGGAATATTGACTGCCTGCTGCGGTGGAACCATATTACTTATGATATCAAACCATTTAAATAACCCGGGTTTTCTATTTTAAAATGTATTATTGGACAACATATGCAGAATTAAAGTAATGAATTCATTGCTTTCATTGTTTCGAAAAGGGCAGCACAGCTGCTTTGAGATGGCACAAGTCCCTTGGCTCAAGCCAATTACATGTATACACACACACACACAGACACGCACGCACTCCCAATCCCCTTATGCGCGCTCTGCAGATGTTCCTGTTTGCCATGATATTTGACTGCCACGACTCGGGCCAGAAGTTTACACCGTTGCGGGAAAAATGAGGTCCCTCAAGGGATGTGCTGTATAGTGTGAGTGAGTAACATAAAAAAAAAAAATACACATTGCATTCATAATATGTATGAAAGTATCCAAACAGGAATTATTTAATACTTAACAGATATTATGTGACTCTATAAAGCATAAATGTAAAACTATTATAGTCCAAAGAAAACTTGCCCAAATGAAAAAATAGTGCTTAAAAAAAAAGTTTTGCCCAAACTGCAAAAAAAAAAAGAAGCCAGAAATAATTAGGCCATGTAGAGTTAAGTGTCAACCCTCCTTAATTCTCTTCTCACCATCTGATTTATTATCTACACAGAGGAAGAGAGACGACAGCAAAAAAAAAAAAAATCCATAGAAGGGTTAACAACCGAATTAAGTGGCAATATGCCACTATAATTGTGCATATGTTAGCGTCACACATGAGAACTGCTGGCATAACTAGCTTCTTGACAACTGGGCAAATAATGCTGGCTTGTTGTTTCTCCTATCATCTCAATTGTGTCACAATAAAAGCACTGATAGATCTGCATCGCTTGGATTGTGAGTATATACAGTATGAGCCAGATGATGTAGTGGACTGTTTGTACGGGGATGTCATCGATTTGCACACTGAATGAAATAAATTGACCTTACCCACTCTCCAGCAGTACAGATAAGCATTTGAATATGAAAACGGACCAATCCTAGTCATTTATTTAATATGCTGTGGGCTTCATTTGATGACTCAATGAAGCATATATTGCGAGGTTCCAGCATATTTGAGGACCTAAACATAAACACAAAAAAAAAAAAAATCACCAAACTTCGCCCACACTCACAATTTGATGTTTTAAAGCGGTTGTACAGGATAGCAAAAATAAATGAATAAATACATTAGGGGTGGGAATCTTTGAATGTCTCACGATTCGTTTCTGATTTTTGGGTCTGCGATTAGATTCAGAATCGATTTTCGATCAAGAACGATTTTTGATTCAAAATGATTTGATTGACAATGATTTTTGCTTCAATCTATAGACGTGCAAGGAAATGATCTACTTCAGTCTGACTCGCTAATGCTAATTAGTGTGCTACACGCGGTACTTTTATCACTCAAAAGAAACTGCTCCACGCTGAAAAAAACCCCAATTTTTTATTGGAATAACTTGATCGTGACTTTTTCCTTCTACTCTCTAATGTGGCTACAACTACAACAGTGTATTAGACCGCGTGGCACCACACTGCCCCTCAGTGGCCAAACCGTGTACAACATGAACAAGCGCTCCAAATAAAGGCGCACACACAGACAAAGGCAAGACACTATAAAATAATTTTAATAAAAATCGATTTTGGGACATTTAAAATCGATTCTGAATCGTATTAATTAAAATCGCGATTCTTATGAGAATCGATTTTTTTGGGCACACCCCTAAAATACATAAATAATACCTGTTACGTTTGACCTAGGTCTACGGAAATTGGTAGGCATGTGCATCACCCTCAGACGTACAAAAAAGTCTACGTATCCATACCCTAAAATATACAGGAAGTGAGCTTTGAGTATTTGTACAATTTTGGCTTATTTTTGCATATTTATGAAGGTCATACTTTTGAGCTCTTGTACCACAGGTTTCCTTCGATTGACTTTAAACTTGGTCCGTGCTTTATGAAAGACCTGGGACATTAACGAGAATGAAAATCTTGAGTTTTTGACTGTGTGATAGGGGTGGGGTGTCAAAATTGGCATTCCATAACTCCTTCTTAACGAAGTATTCTCATTTCTACATTTTAACGTCAATCTATGAAAATTGGGAAGCATATGTAACATCTCACAAAATACTCCAAAGTATTTTTGGAACCATATGCTAAAGCCATTTTTATTATTACCTTGTGAATAGGAAGTGTCTGATTGTCGTCAAACGTCATCTTCTAAAGATGTTTAAGATGAAAAGGTCAGCATATAACTATTTGTATGTTGCAGACAGCTGTTGCCGTGGCGACGCACTGTTTGCAAAGAAAGATGATGCTGTTGTGGAGGGTGTAAACCTGGGTGAAAACTCATGAACCGTTTGCACACATCTTATATATGTGTGTAAACAATGCCCGCTGATTGCAGCAATATCGAATAAACTGGAAAGTCAATGACTAAATCCAAACAACTGCGTTTAAGGTTGCGTGCAGCCGTACTACAATACATTCTGCCTGCATCCCACCTTGCGTGGCTGTGTTTCAGTCTACAGTTTTTCTATTCAATCTAATGTGATGTTTTCAGGTCGAGGCGGTATACAGTATAGTAGTGTATAAGGAGCGATGAATCTGCTCTATTTTCCCTATTTTTCCCTCAGAGATTTGTTTTGCATGTTGGCACAAAAATGAGGGATATCGAGGAAAACATTTATTTTGCTCACAGTGATAGCAGGGATTGAATAACACTTGGATGATGCATTAATGTGTTTGGGGAATATTCATAAACTGACATGAGGAAAGAAGAATGATTGTGGGGGGGGGGGGGGGGGGGGGGTTGAGCGCAATCCTTTTGGCCCTTTTATTAGAACATATCAGACATTTGAATATGTCTGTAAAAAAAAAAAATCAAATGTGCAATGGGGAAATGCTGCGTTGGTCCACTTGTGACTAGATCGACCTGGTATCAACACTCCTGCCCGCTCCCATTTTCACTTATTTGTGGGAAAGTGTTTGAGCAAGAGAGGCTGTGAGAAGCTTCCAGATAATTAATTTGGAGGGCAGTGGTCCACTGAACAAGCCCCCCCCGTCCCATAATATATGTGCAGTGACAGCACGCTTAACAGGCATCGACTGTCTCCACTATGTCTCTTGTGGAAGGATCTATGTGAAAGTTTTATGCTGTAATTCCAAAGGTTCAGACAAAATGGCTATTGGAACGCAAATGGGAGCTCTGCAGAGAGACCGGTCCTGATTTGTTGCTTCTTTCACGGCAGGGATTTCGTCAATGCTACTCTTGCAACAAGCTCAACATTGTAGGACTGTAGAAACTTCATGCAAAGGCTCCACAATTTTCCAAAAAGGTTTTCAAGGTGGAAGTTTTTGAAATGGCACAGTCATTATTTTTAACGTGATTGCTGCCGATGTCTATTACTTAAAAAACGTATCCGATCGAATTTAGCCAAAACCAGTCCCCTATAGTAGACAGCTTGTAAACAAATATTGATGTTTATTGACTGTAGCACAAATTTATTGGCTGGGACTCGCCCTGTAAGATGAAAGGTTTGACAGCAGGTGTGTATCAAAAGATTCAATGAATATGATGAACATGCCTGTAACCTTGGCTGTCAGCAGTAAAAAAAAAGAAAAAAAAGAAGAAGACTTATATTTGCTCTTGGCTTTGCAGTTTGACTTTGATCTCATGTTATTTTTAGTACAGTTTATTGTAAATCACAGTGCAAAGTCCAACCTCTGGATTAACTCATTCACTGCCATTGACGGCTATAGACGTCAAAAATTCATTTGAACTATTTCTATTAGTTTAACTTTTTTTTTCCACTTTTGTTAACAAGAGTGTGAAAACCTAGATTTTTTTTATTGTACATTTAGAACAGATATAAAATTTGTGATTAATCGTGAGTTAACTAGTCATGCGATTAATTACAATTAAAAATGTTGATCGCCTGACGCCCCAAATTTTTAATAATCGTTTATTTATTTTTTTATTGCGTCAAGCTTTAAATTGTAATTAATCACATGACTTCAATAATTAACTCACGATTAATCACACATTTTATATCTGTTCTAAATGTTATTTTTTTTAGGTTTTTATACTCTTATTAACAAAAGTGGAAAAAATGGAAAACTAATAGAAACAGTTCAAATGAATTTTTGACGTCTATAGCCGTCAATGGTAGTGAATGAGTTAAGCTGCAGCAATAAATATAGATTTTACAGGTTTGTCGAGGAAATATAATTCAGAGTAAGAGCCTATGTATATATATATATATATGTATATATTTTTTTTAGATGATGTTTTGGTATACAATTTTTATATTCTTACAATTTAAATCTAAAATACATACAGTATTTAAGAAGAAAACGAACATCCAAATCAGCATTTGCTCTCAATGTCATGCCACAGCCTTGCCCCTAAAAAAAAGATTTGCCCTGTTTGAGATTGATGCCTTTTGCTGATTTATTGGCTGCAATGAAGCCGTCACTCATGATATGCAACATCTATGTCACAGTGGCCTGCAGATGTGCCCCTGGGACTGACCTTTAGCGTAGCATCAGCCAGGAACGAAATGTACAGTAGAACGTCTGGAGTGGAGCAGCTGCGCTCAGTGTTCTACACTCAAGTGCGTGGGTATAATAATTTATCTTTCCAGCTGAGTGTCTATTAATGCCCAATAGTCTGCTGCTACCCGCTGGCCTTGTGTGGGTCAAATAGTCAAGCTGCATGGCTTCAATATAGGAGACTACACAGCCTCCAAATGGGCCCCAGCAGGGGCGCTTTAATGGCAGTTGCAGTTTTTATTTAATTTAATTATCTTCAGAAAATGGATAGATGAATTATTTATAATTGAAGTGTTAGTTATTTGCTTTTCTGTCAGGACATTTGTTTTGATGAATAATTCTGGTCACCAAAGCTATAATTCGTTTAAAGGAGAAAGTAAAATGCCCTTCACACGCCTATTTGAAAAGGGAATGAGAGGATGGAGGATTAGATGCGAATCAAGTTGGATGTGTTCACACTCACAACGGCGCAATGCTACGTCGGGCCTGCTTGCGCATGTTTGTGAACATACCAACACAAGGTCTAACCCACCTCAGCTCACAGTTAGATGACATGTCATGCTTGACTTGTGCTAAGGCACAAAAATAGAACCCAGGGGACATTTCATTTATATTCCACTGCACTCAGTTGTCATTTTTTAGGTAAGGTATTTATTAATATTATTATTTTTTTGTGTATTAGTATATAACTTATTTCATTTTAGAATGTGAATTTTAAAAAGCTATTGACGGCACAATTTATAAAGGTTTTAGTTTGACCCATTGACTGATTCTTTTTTTTTTTTTTTCTTGTGACTTTTTTTCTTCAAAATCAAACCAAATTCCAAAGGTTCAAATCCACTTGACTTTCCGTTACCCAATAGAAGCAGACATCCTTCTCCTGAAATTACCTTCCAGAAGCCCCCTCCACATGTCACCATATGTGCCTTGCCCTAAAAATGAATCATGCCCATGCACGGCTCATTTAGCAAACCTGATAAGATCACTTGACATACCTGGCTGACACTGTCACAGAGCCTCCCACTGATTTTCTTAATGACTTACTCCTCTGTGCTGCTGTGATTAGCTATGATAGTTGCCTAATCTTGTAACTTTTGGCAGCCGTAAGCTATCTTGTCAATTAAATAACCCACAGCGGAGGATTGGGTCCCACAAGGAATTACTAGTAAATTATTATCCATTTATGGTCTGCTTACAGCTGTGTAATTACACTTGACCGCAGTTCCTCCTACTGTGTGATGCGGGGGGGATTGCTGAAGTCCACCTCTTTTAATTAGCCTTGATGAGTAAGGCTCAGAAATGTAACCAAAAATGTAGATGAATGCGTGGGAAATGATGCATATTAGACAAACAGCAAACCAACAGACACTGAAGATAGTATTGATTCGGAGCCTCTCTTATTCTTCACTCTGAAAACAGATGGTTGAAAAAAATAACCCAATTTGGGTCCGACATTCTTTCTGGGTTATTTTGCACAAAACAACCCCCAATATTGGGTTGTTTTACATAAAATAACAAAAAAAAAGAAATTGAGTCCGTTTGTTAAAATAAAATAAATAAATGAATAATAATAAAAAGGCTTAAATTGGGATTTATTTATTTATTTGTTTACTTATTTAACCATTTTTGGGGGTTGTTTTATGTAATAATAATAATAATAATAATAATTAAATAGAACAACCACTTTTTTGTTTTCATTGTGAGAACAAAAGAAAAGAAAATCGGGTTGTCAGGTTGCCACATAGCTGTAAATGAGTCCAAACATAATCAGCTCTTCTTACTACAGTCTTTCTACAGCTAAGCAATGGAATTTGGCTTATTTGAAAAAAAAAAAAAAAAAACTTGACGTACTAGATAGAAAAAAATATTTTAGTTTTAATTATCATGAATATCTAACTCAACACATTTCAAATTGTTCCCAGTGTAAAAAAACGTACACAGAAAAAAAAAAACACAATCAAAAACCATCTATTTGTGTTTCAATGCATTTACAATGCTCTTAATCCTTTTAATGTAGTTGTTCATACTACAGTGAGCACACCATGCTCCAAGATGGCTCCACCTGCAGTTCCTTGCATCACCAAGCCAAGTCGTATCCGAGCACTTAAAAGCTTTTCAATGCATCTCAAAATATTTATGAATTGAAACACAGTTATTGTTCCTTCAGCAACTGAGTGCTATTGGTGACGGGCTGTAAGTCAACCAATGGAGTCATATTTGCAGACTCAAGTAGAGAGTCCATTTGGGCAAGTATTGACTCACTATTAGGAGGATACCTAATGGCACTATAGATTAACAGCCGCTATCGCACCTATTTTAAAATCAGGATTTTGTAATGATGTGTGTGCAACCATGCGTCCGTTTTGTGGATTTCACAACATCACATTCTTCAACTTTTTTTAGCTCAACATGAGGCTCATTGCCTCGGGTCTTTTTCATATTGTAAATTAATTATTCTTTGCTGGAGTTGTGTTTGGGAGAGTATCTGTGCGTGTGCACGTAGGCGTGCATGCTCTCTGTTATTGCAAAGGAAATGACGGAGCAGGGTATTATTTCCCATCTCGCACCTTTGGACCTCCTATTTTTATGAATTAATTCTATGCTTTTGAAAATGCATGCCCGACGCCAATCATTTGAAAGATGAGCGATAGAAGACCGAGGTGGCACGATCGAGGGTGCAATTTCTCAGTGTTTCTTAAAAATAATAAAGGCAAAAAAAAAATAAAAAATGGGAAAGCTCCTGCTCTCTGAATTTTAAAATACATCGGGCAACCATTGTTTTGTTTCCCCATCCTGTGTGTATACAAGCTGCAAGCAGTCACGCGGCTGTTTCCATGGCAATATCTATCTGTGTGAGGAATTCATTAACCCTTTCTCACAGGAGTTCTGTGCCGAAATCCCACATTGAATCCAGATCGCAAATAAGGAGGGGATGCTATGATATTATTTATGAAAGACTACATATTATATTCCTGGAAGTAGAAGGGAATTCATGTTTGCTTTGGCGCTGGTATTCTTTGTTTCTGTGCCAAGCCGTGTTGTCAGGCTTTGACATTTTCATTTCAAGGACAGCAGAAACACAAAACAAAACAAAAAAATCCTCTTTCATTGCAAATAACATGACATGTTACGCAAGTTACCCATTTACCAGTGTCAACGCAGGATGACCAATCCACGGGGTGGAATAGAAAGAATGAGAAACGTTCAAGACAGATTCAGATTGCAGATTCATATTAGTGTTTGTCCATCATCAGTAGCGAGTTAGTATCTGGTGTTGCGCCATACTTTAGCTTGAAGTGGGTGTGGCCTATAGTGAGCGATGTCATAACCACATGGTTATTGGAATGGAATGGAATATCTTTATTGTCAATGCAAAGTACAGAGCAACACAATTTCACTCACAGCAACAAGATCAACCCCTCACATTAAAAATAAACACAGCTCACTTTGCTGTGTACATTCATCTTTTATCATTATTACGAAATTATTATAGCCCATATTGTAGCAGCTAGGTCAAGTATGGGCAGCAGGTCAAAGTGGGCCTCTGAGTGGCCCCTTCAATCTAAAAACAGTTGGGTCAAATATATGGGTTATGGGTCAATTTGACGCAACTTTGATTCAAAGTTGGGTCAATTTGACGCAAGTAGAGGATCGGTGCATTTTTTTACTCAGTTGGGTTATTTATGATCCAACTGTTTTTAGAATTTAATATCTCCCCCTCAGAAAAAGAGAAAGAAACGAAAAAACTAAATATAGATTTCCCCCCAAAAAATGTTTAAACAACATAAAGAATTTAAAAAAAATCTGTTTTCTTCTTCTTCTTTTTTTTTTCTTCTTTTTTTTTTTTTACAAATCCAAACACTGGCATTCGGTAAATGTTTTTTCCATGCAAAACGGTGAGCAAATGTGGGGGAAAAAATCCTGTATTGTATCCATGTATTGACTGTAGTTTTAAATTGTAATATCACCACTGACCACTAGATGGCAGACACACTTTTTTATTTGGAATGATATGCACGAAAAAAAGGAACTAGTAAATAATAGTAAACAAATAGTAAATAATTCTGTGCTTTTGTACATTTGTGCCATCCTTGAATAAGAAATGTATTATGAAAAATGTAATATCTTAAGCGCACGTATTAAGCATTTTTTGTCATTAGGAAGCGTGTGGTCTTATGTGGCCCCTGAGTACCACTAATGAAAAACTGTGGCCCATCCCTGAGCTAGACTGTCAACCACATATGTTGTAATCTTCTTCTTGGAATTCTTCTTCGCCATCAACGATGCCTTTGTGTGGTGACATCACCCCCCCCCCCCCCCCCAAAAAAAAAAAGTCCTTTCGATGCTGAAGTGACTTCAGACGAACATTTTTCCAGGAAAGAAATGGGGTAAAAAATCCAAATGGTAGGACCTCGAGGATGTCTAACTTCCTGGTTCCACTGTAACAGCAAAGAAATAGTGAGAATCGCATCTAACCTTTACTTTGGCTGATTAGTGTGATCCAGAGCCCCCTGAACACAAGCTGCTCATGCCATCATTATTGATTCTTTAGAAGAAGAAGAAATGGCCTAAATTTGGCTGATTTCCGTCAAGGGCCAACACTTCATGGTCAATCAGGACATACTCATTAATTTGCAATTACGTTGGAACAGTGGTACTGGGCATTGTGAGCAATCAGACTCCAGAGTTGAACAATCGAGCATGAAAACTATGTAGTAAATGTTGAAGCGCTGCATCTGTCATTTTTATGATTCTATTTAATAGTCACAGATGGATGTAATTCATGCCACTCTCGGGTTATAAATAATAAATAGGATTTCCATCAGACATCCTGGAGTATATGTAGTAGACATTTTTTGATCAATAGTAGGTAGGATATATATGATGCGTCATTCCCGGCTGTTTATGTGATTGCATGATGATGCGATATGATGATATTCAGCAACATCAGAGAAACTTTTCCGGCCAGTCTGTTGTGGGGTTTGAGAGAAACCCGTATGAACTTCTCCCAGCTATTTGCGACATTGCATTGCAGTTCTTTTAACAAGCAAAACCTCAGCAGCACTCTGAGTGGGCTTCCTTTTTGGTAGCATAGCAACAATTGCTGGGAGCCTGTTTGGAGGTGGCGCTTCAAAAGCCTCTGATCTCATCATCATGCCAATGACTGGCGCGATATACATTGTGGTTGAACCTTCAATTTTTTTTCCCCGACAAGTGCTTAGTCTGAAGGCTGCACTGACTTTGACCGATATGTCCACAGTAGAAGAAACAAAGAAGAATGTGGCATTGTTAAAAGCAAATAAAAAAATTAAATAAAATGCAAATAAAAATAGAATTCAGCTGCAGCTTAAGCTCTCATTGACAAAACCATATATATATATATATATATATATATATATATAATGTGTCCTTGCAGTGTGTAAGTTGTTTCCATGCCAACATGGCAAATGCACAGTCCCATCAACTAGTCAATTAAACATATTATGTTTCCTAGAGACAACTAGGTTGACTGACGGACGTGAATAGCAAAAGGAAAGTGAATGGCTGCAAGGCACCAATGCATTAACCATGTGATACTATTTTTATCAGCGGAACAAGGTCGACCCAGTAACTCACATGTGGTACGCAACATGTGAATCAAGCAAAGTCGGAGTATGGCACATGCATGAGTTTGAATCCCCATCTTATAAATGCTAATTATAAATCATGACTTATAAATGGAAGTGCCATGATAGTGTCAGTCAGTGTTAGTTTATTAAAGCTTAGACTGACACCTGAAATCCCCGTTCCCTATGTTGAATTTATTTTTAACAAATACCATTGGTGCAGGTGCTCACTTCCTAAAGGGGGCAGTAATGCACCAAAAGAAAGTAGAAGAAAAAGAAGAAGATTCTACCGCTGGCCACAATGCTACACGGGATTATAGTTAAACGAAGCCATTTTAAACTAAAAAGAAAAAATGATTCCATAGGTAGAAGCGGGCGTTTCGGATCAAACCGTATACCTTTGCTGCCGTCAACGCGGGGGTGGGTTCGGAAATTCACTCTGATTTCCCAACACCACTCTGAAAGTGTGTGTGTTGGGAGAGGCAGAGGGCACTCCCGTTCCATTATTTTCTGAATGCAGCCCATGTTAGAAACCTATCAGCAGCTCGTGCTTGAACTGTTTCCATCAGTACAGCCCGGCTCACTGAGCTCTGGCACTTTTTTTTTTTTCTTACGGGCACTCTGAATAACTGAACGGCATATTTGAACAATGCTCTGAGTTTCCAAATGGTTGGAGTGAAACTGTGCATGCTCTGATTTCCAAACGCACCCACAATTACGGAACAATAATTTGGGGTATGAGTCTGATTGGTACCATTTTTGGGTCTGGGTTTTGCTAAAACTTATACTGCGGAGTGACTTGATATGATTTTTCTTCTTCATAATGCATTTTTTGACTCGTGCGATTTCTATTCCTGAGCGATTTATAATTCGGAAAATACGGTAATACTTTTGTTGTCATTTGGAAGTATTTGGATATGCAGTCTTTGCCATTAATGTCCAACCAGCTCTACTTTGTTAACACGTCATCATTTGTCAGTCATGAGAATAAAGTAAATGCATTGAATAAGAAAGTACATTTTAGTTTTACTCTGTTTTGGGTTTGTGGATGAAAACTAGAGTTTGAACTCATTCACTGCCATAAGTTAATTAAAAAAAAAAAGATTATTAAAAATTAGGGGCGATAGGCGAATAAATATTTTAATTGTAATTAATCACATGACTTCACTCGTTAACTCACGATTAATCACAAATTTTCATATCTGTTCTAAATTTACCCCCCAAAAAACTCTCGGTATTCATACTCTTGTTAACAAAAGTGGACAACAAATGTTAAACTAATAGAAATAGTTCAAATGAATTTTTGACGTTTATAGCCGTCAATGGCAGTGAACGAGTTAATGACCACAACTAGTTGTACATGAATGGACAAAGAAAGAGTTTCAACCTTTGCAATAATGTGTCCTTTTACTGTCTACTAAAAAAAAAACATGTGGATTTTGTTGCACATATACATGACCACGCTTTCTATAAGCACCGTTATTTTACTTGTTTAACACGAAAGGGCTAAAAAATTCGGAGCACCTCTCAGTGTGATGCAGTGCAGTAATTCGAACTGGGTATTGATGTAGAGTAACTTCCATAAACTGCTCCTCCCTTGGGTGACATTATACGAAACTGCAGGCTTTTACCCAAATTTGAATCACAACAACGTAATACCTTTAATGCATCAAAGCAGCAATAGTGTCCTCAACCCTGTGCTTTTACAAACTTGGTCTATATCGGAAATTACAACTTCTCAAACTCTTGAGAAGCACAAAGCCACACAAGTAGGGGAGAACGCGCAAAGCTTTTGGCAAGTTACGTTACGCTTTATGTTTCAGTGTTCTCCCTTTTTCTTTTTTGCTGATATGTCACAGTTGATGAAAATTGTAGCGGATTGCATATGGATACTCGTTCCGGAAACGGATGACATCTATTTGAAAACATAAAACGTGATGAGGAAGAGTACGCTGATGAAGCACAAGTAGGATGAGCCAGAGGTCCCGGGCACTTCTTATTGTGAAGCCCCGGTGCCCCCCCCCCCCAACAAAATGGCAACACAGTACATCAGTAGCTGTCTGCTTTTGTCCCACTGACACCACAGTGGTGACAGTAGCGGGTCTATTCATTTAAATGAGCCTTTGCGCATAGCCTTCGAATCACCACAACTGCATCAGTGCCGGATGGGGTTGCTTAGCAACTGGACAGCAAAGCGATCCCAGAAGAAAACCTCCTCCTCTGTATAAAAACACAAGCTTGTATGCTACTTGAATGGTGATGTGCGCTTTGCTTGTTAGCTGTTTCCACAAAAGGTTTTTGGTGTTTACACCTGTGGCCGTGTCTCGAAATGTAAATAAATCATCCAAACTGGTGTTTGTTGTGGGCGCCACGCGTAAAAAGCGCATCGTGTTGGAGGGGCTGAGGGGGTGTTTTGGGCGGGATTTCATTTTATATGACAAAAGTGGAAGTAACGTGGTTGAACAAACACACACACAGACACGCGCGCCATGCACGCTATATGTTTCACAGATGAGCGCATGAGCGGACTGTCGCTAAGGAATTCACCTTAGATGTCCGCCTCCTCTTTTCTTCCTCCCCTCCAACCGGATATTTGTTTTCATTTCAGAACTTTTAAAATTGATGAGAGGTGAAGAAAAAATATATACATTGGCGCTCCTTATGTCTTTGGTTGCTTGTATCTCTGTCAGTTGTCTAGCGGTTCGAGGAGGGGACAAGTGCATGAGTGAACCGGTGTCCAAACGCCATTTCAGGCTGGACCTGCACGGGAGGGAGACAAGTGGGACTTTTCGAATAGCTTCGCATCTCTGAGGGGAAACTCTAATACACGCGTTGTCATATTAGGGGCATTTCTTTTTTTCCATGAGAGCAGAGCTCTGACGTCTGCATCAGATATTACCTCTTGCACCCCCCCCCCCCACCCACCCCTTCCCAATGTGCATTTTCCCCTCAGTGACTTTGCGCTGATCTCCATCATCATCTGCAGCAGCGACAAGACGAGAAAGCAGCGAATGAAGATTTCTTTTTTTCTTTTTGGGAGTCCACCGCTCCCAGCTGAAAGAAATCAAGGTTTTACCACAGCACGTCTGGTTCCCGTAGCACGCCGCTGCAGCTGCAACCATGCCTCTTGTGCACACTTGGACCGGGAAATTTCATCCACCGATTTGAGACTACTTTCTGTTTTGATTGTCGACATCGTTGCCATCGCGTTTTGACATTTTTTTCCATTTAGTGCGTGCGCTTGTTTTTCCCAGCAAGATGTCCGATCTGTTGGTGTTGGTCGAGGGGCTCTGTGACCTGCACGGATTTCCATAGCGGGGGCCAATTATTAATATTTTTGACACCGAGAAGCCTGCTTGAAGACGTCGCATGCGTAGATGTAGGCTAGTTTACTCGACATTCTACTCCCATTGCCCGTTTTTAGTTTGTGCATTTGCCGGAGGGACCACTGGACGGGTTGGATTATAGATACTAGAAATAAGGATTTGTGGAGATGTTGGGTCGTCAAGAAGATAAATTATGTGGAATTTTCTCTGCTCTGGCGGCTTTGTCCTTCGCATGCTTTATTCAAAGGTAAGAAAACGTCGCCCGGGTAAAAACCTTTCACACCAATTGATGTGATTATCGGTCAATAAGAGGCTGAGATGTGACACATCGCATTAAAGGGGTGCCCAGGCCTTCGGTTCCATGCGCTCTATTAGACGCCGCTGTGGCGCGCGCGCGCGCCATGTGTCCACCTCCTCGATACCCAAATGCAATATTCATAATTGCGTGCATTATGGCTGCCACCTAAAGAGGGAGACCTCAGCAAGAGGCTGCAGGAGGTGCTGATTAGTTGATTGGATCAGTCTGATTATTTGATTGGCGTGAGTAAGAAAATCAGTTTAATATCTAACTTCAAAGTCCCCAGTAAACATTGCTGCATCTTTATTTCCATATTATGATTTGCTATGATATATGAACCAATCACAAATAGGTGAATAACCCCCCATTGGTCATCCTCCACTTCAGTAAGAGGCCACTGTTTTGGATTTCAATTAAACATCCTCTCTCTTTGCCTTAAAGTGTTTCCATTGAGTCACATGGAAGAGCATAATCACAGCAGGCAGAATCCCCTCGACAAATAATTTTGTCGTTAAAGGCAGTGATGTAGTGTGCATCCCTTGTGGCCTGCTCTTTTTCCTTGTCTGCATTCACCCACATCACCTGACGTTTCTACTAGAGTATATATGCACCCCAAATTTTGAATAAAATAAAATAAAAAAAGACAGTTGGGCAATCTTGTCAGGTGTCATTCAACTCCCTCATGTCATGATGCCCTCGGGTGTCCAACCTACAAGTTCTGTGTGAACAGCTGCACTTTCTATATGAGCTAATTGAGCAGCGTAACTCCTCACTAAGCCGCCAGGTATAGGCTTTTGGACTAGGGGAGGTATTTGTTCCCCCCCCCCCCCCCCCCCATCTCATCCCCTTATAGCAAAATCACATTCCATACCCTTTGGAGTTGCCTTTTAGGTGCTGCAGGTCATGGCAACAATGTTAACCCTCCTATTGTGTTGCGCGTCAGATTGAAATTTCATGGTAAAATAAGGTCTTTTTTGGCGTGAAACATCTGCTGAACTCAAAATCAACAAGCTTAGTTAATTATTATTATTTATTTTTTTTAATTGTTTTATTATTTACTCTTTAGAAAAGCAGTTAATAAATGTTTTCTAATAGGGGCCACATTCAGAAAAATTGAAGGATTCAAGGGTTTGCTTGACTTTAATTTATCAAGCGCACCTAAATCAGTCAATATTGTTTATATTGCAATGTTTTTTGACAACCTGTGGCCCCAACAGCTTTCTAAGGCAAATTGTGTAGGATTTTACAAGATTTTGGAGTAGTCAGAGACCCTGTGACCCACTAAAAAATAAAATATCTGCCCCTGCACTGAACGGCAGCCAAATCCCATCTCTATACATTCAGAAACAAACAGCTTGGAAATCAATTAAGTGATACGTTCACAATTTTTGCAGAAAGTGGATACAAAACATAAACAAATAGTTATCTTTACTTACCACAGTGATATGAAGAGAACTGTTGTTACTTGTTTAATTGGAAAAGCTCTACAGTATATAAATTTTTTTTTAGTAGAAAATCTCATTTTTGGTATATTTTGCGGACCGCTTAAAATGGTTGTTGGACCACAAATGGCCCTCGCGCCACATATTGGATTCTGCTGCTTTAGTGTGATTAAACATGCCCGGAAGTTCCGGAGCAATATTGTTATTCCTGAGAAAAAAACGTAACGGGGAGTGTTAAAGATGTCAGTCAGACGAGTGCTGACTAAATGATGCTCCCGGGGACAGTCTGTCTACATGCTCCGGCCAAACAAACCTGTGTCTCGACAGCATCGCGTGAAGCGAATTTTGTAACCCTGCATGAGATTATGCAAATACACCCTCATGACTGGAACATTTACTATTTTGGATGACCCGCTTCCATGAAATCCTAGACAGCTGCATATTCATTGCTTGAACCCATGACATAAATATACATAATAGTGTGCCTGTTATGATATGGTAGAGTGCAGATTCAACCCTCACTCTTCCCTCCAACCACTCCTTGAGGCAGATACAGAACTCTCTATTCTCCCTGATGCTTTGTTGTTGTACATTTCTTCACAATAATTTTATCCTTCCTATTTCCTTCTATTGTAAGTTGCCATTTAAAGAGTCAACCCTATTCTTATTTATTTTATGAAGATATTTATCACAATAATTTTCTTACTCTTCTAGCATGACTCTTGCCCCACTGCACATAACAAAATTCTGAAAGATGCGCTTGTGTAAGAAGTGGAAATACTGTACCCCGACTTCAACCCTATCATGTACCTCTAGAACAGAGTTTGTGAACCAGGCCCTCAGTGACCTTTGACCTCACAAACTTTTGGATAAATAGTAGACGAAAATTTCTATATACATAAAAATGGTCTTAATTGCTATGAAATTAATGGCTATTTTCTTTTTTAAAATGTGTTTATAAAATATCAGAGGTGGGCATGTCATTGACTTGAATTGATTATTGATGGAAGTGCCCACCTTGTTGCGTGTGCTTCAGCACTTTCAGCGAATGCCTGGTAATACGAAGTTTCACAAAAATACACGGACTGAAAAGGACCGTGTGTACTCACCGCGATCGACAGAAGTAATCCTGCTTCATTCGGTGCATTTTTTCAAGGCTTCGCATTATCAAGCATTCGCTACAGCACGCATACGCCAAAAGGTGGGCACTTCCATCAATCATCAATTCCAGTCACTGACAATGCTCCTTTCTGTAAAATATATATACATATATGTTTTATAGAATACATAATACAATCAATTTTAATAAGTAAATACACAAAAATGAAACTAAGAATCCAGTGACCAGAAAAGGTCTCAATCAAAATATGTGGTTGTAAATCTAAATGGGCACCTGTCGGACATGTATGTGTTTATTTCCTGATTGCAAATCAGCCACAAGAGGTCGGCTGCCGTCGCAAGTAACGATACTTTGAAATAAGACCAGATATTGACCCAATATCAGTACTCGCTCATCCCTAATAATTTGTCTTTAAAACCAGTCAGTGAGAGTAATTTTCTCCATTCAAGAGTCACAGAGGTGTAAAGTCACAAAATAAATGCCTAGAAGCCCTCTGTAAATACATAATTTTCATGTATGTTTTCTGCCCACAGCTCCACTGGAAGCATCGGAATGTCTGTGGCCAAGTCTACCGTGGACAAGTTGCTGAAGGGATATGACATCCGTTTAAGGCCTGATTTTGGAGGTAGGCGTTTGACTGTCCACAACGGGGGTTCGAGCTCTTTTCGATCAAGTGGATTTCCAAGTCAAAGTTTCCGTGCAGCGTAATAATCTATGAGTCACTCCTCTGAGAATCCGTCCAAGAGCTTGCCTGTGGCAAAACATAGCTTTGAAGTAATTACAACTATGCCATGATCATGCATCTGTTCACATATCGAAGATGACTGCCCGAGAAAAGTGGGGCAAACACGGAGATGAGCTGTTACCCACACAATAAGCTATTATAAAACAATACAATGTATATGTCCTCACAATTAAATTCATGTACAAATTCAGGTTATGTCACTGCTGTCAGAATGAAATTCTGATGATGAGCAACTTTATTGTAGTATTCTATAGGTGTACCTTATATTTTCTTTTGTATACATATAAAAAAAATGTCTTTGTATAATTAATCCAAAAAGATACATAAGTGGAAATAGGGAATTTTCTACCCAAGAAAAAAAAAGTTGGGGAAAATTAGCTCTATGTACACCACTCTAAAAACAGTTGGGTCAAACTGAACCCAAATTGGGTCAAAAAGGGACCGACAAATGAATAAAAAAAAAAAAAAACGAAATAAAACATGGGGTTGCTTTGTGAGTTATTCATTTAATTTTACCCAACGTTTTGGATTACATGACTTCTAAAAAGTGTGGCCAATTTATTTTCTACACAATTAAATTAGGCTACTCAATTAACACGAAAAGTTGGGTCAAACGAATAACCCACAAAACAACCAAAAAATAATTGGGATGATTTGAGGATTATTAATTTAATTTGACCCAACTTTTTGATTTAAGTAACTAAAAAATTCCATTCATTTTTGACCCAATTCAATTTGGTTATTTAATTAACCCCAACAATTTGGGTTAAATGAATAACCAACAAAAACAACACAAAAACATGGGTTGCTTTGTGGGTTTTTAAAATAATTTGATCCAACTTTTTGGGTTAAATAACTCAAAATGTTTCTTTTTTTTTAGAGTGTTAGAGTAGTACAGTACTGTATATAGTCAATGTCCAATAGCAATACAACTTCGGTGTTCCTTCTAGTAGCAAAAGTCTGTTTTGCATTTAGCGCTTTTAAAAATCAAACAGTGGTGCAAAGCAGAGTTTTCATTCAAAGAACATGTTAATGAAGTGTGATGTTAATTAAATGAGTGTAAGGAACGCAATAGTCTGTGGTTCGCCACTTAAATTTACAACAGCGTTGCCTGGCCAGGAATGAATGTACAGTAACTGGGAACATAGCGTCAAGATAAAGCTCATAGTGCTTTCAAATTTTATGATCATGCATGTTCTGCCGCATTAATTTAATTTTAATGTCTCGCTGCTAAACAAGTTTATTGAATCCTTCTGTTGCTTAGATCACAAGTCTCTGTGCACATCTTATTCTAATTGCTTCCAAACAAATTAATTGAGAAAGTATTTATGTTAAAGGAAGTGAGAAATGACAGAATTGACATTCAACAAATGATGCTTTCAAGTGTAGCGTGATGATTTTCAGCCATATTATTAAATGTTTGCAAGATTAGATGATGATGGTCATGTGCAAAATGTGCCTGTTTTTTTTTTTCTTTCTTTTTTTGGTTATGGTGTCTACTGTAAGATGTAGTTGAAGTGCTCAATGGAACTGAACTGTTAGCTTCCGGAAAATGTCATGTGATATAAGATGCGGACATAAATGCTCTTGGCTTCCCAACATCTCTGAGACATTAGTGGGTAGGAAGCACTGATGGGCATTTCGGTCATTGTAAGTGATGTGATGTGATCTCCGTAGAGGTACATTGTTATGCTATCCGCGCTTCTGGCTGAATGTTTTCAGTGCGATCACTTGCTCTTTGATATGCAACGCAAAGTAATCCAAAATGTAAGCTAGCAATCGTGTGAGGCCTTTCATCTGAACACAATATTACAAGTACAAGTAAGTCAGCATTGACCTGCTTTAAACCACTGGATGCTGCAGCTTGATTGGGAGGCTAGAGCAGGCACGTTCGTCAGCGCAAATGAGCCGAATCAGGCTCATTGTTTTGGGAACACTTTTGCAGATCTGATTAGTAAGGTTCAAACATTTGTTTACATTGATAGAATTTCAGTGTGTACTGCACATATTTACAAATATAGGAAGAATTCCGGTCGACGTATAAATATTGGAAACAAAAAATGTAGAGCTCATCTCTCATTTCCAACGTTTGTTTTCAATCTGTCTGCCTGCGCCTCGATCAAATGCACCAATATCGCGTTACACCATCTGCACTACCTGTCAATGGAGGTAAAGCCCAAGACTTTAAATTCACAAAAGTCACCGTTCGGATCGCATCACGGATTTGAGTCACGGATCGGATCATTTTTTCGGATCAGCCCAAAAAAATTAAAAATAAAAAGAAGATAAATAGTACTTTGTCTTTATTTTCGAATGCGCTTTTTCCATTAAATAAAAATAAATCAATTCAAAATGTCTAATATAGCCATGTAGGATTTAGGAACACAACTTTTATGATCCCACAGGATCTTGGCCGGGTTGTTTTCAACCGCATTTGATGGTCTCTGCTATCTTGATTTTGGGACCTTGAGTCCATATTTGGATGTTCCGGTACACTATTCTTGCTACTTGGTTATGCCGTTCCATGTATTTTACACCCTGCTGTGATATGCTTCACTGCCATGATTATAGTAGTGCCTCCATGTTCTCTTTCACTTCAGCCTTTTCTCGGCACTAGTCAGTTTTTTCAATGTCAGCCATTTCTTCAATTTGTCTCTCTATGACTGTCCATCTGGCTCCTTCTTCCTACTGGGCTTCTGCTGCCTGAGGCATTCGCTAAGCAGGTCATCCGTCGGGGCATCTTCTTGATGTTGTTTCATTCTTTATAGTGCCTATGACGCTCACAAGTCCACGGAACCCTTCTTTGCTTTTTCTGTAGAGCTTCAGGATGCTGAATTTTGGGTGGAGCATTGTAAGGAGCTTTCTTGTCTTGATATCAGTGGCTCGCATCTCTTCTAGTGTCCAGGGAATCATGCCAGCCATGTATCTGATTACATGGTGTTAATGACCTGGACATTGTGACTGTAGGATTAAGTAGAGGCGAGCACTTCCGTCAATCGTCAATTTCCATCAATGACGATGCCTACCTTTGCACAAAGCCACGAAGAAATACACAGACTCGGCACCGACTGAAGCAGGTGTACATCCGTCGATCGAGGTGAGTACAGACAGTCCTTCTCATTCCGTGTATTTTTCGAGGCTTCGCGTCATAAAGCATTCGCCGAAAATGCGTAAGCACTCGACGAAAAGTGGGCATCGTCATTGACAGAAATCGATGATTGACTGAAGTGCCCACCTTTGTTAAGTGGATATTTATGAAAGTGGTGACCCATCAAATATATGTGAATGTGTTATGTTAAGTAATACAATGTATGATCTGGCTTAGTTTCATACAATATCACTTAACTATTTTTTTTTTTATGTTCATTAAGCCTTTTGTCATTTAGACCATTTTGGGTGCGCAGTCTTGCATATATATGTAACATATGAATGTGGCTTATAGTCAATGGTGGCAATAGTTGCACACACTTGAATGGGATATGATACAAAAGCAATAAAGAAATGAACAGTTAATTAACAGTTACTTGAGTGAATACATCAGACCCTCATTTCCCTCCTTTGTCGTTGTCGAGGTACATTATTCCAACTGATGCATTCAATGTGGCATGGGATTTGCAGTATCCTGTGACATTAATTTCAATTCAAGAACCCGATTAGAGCATTCATTCAAAGACAAACAAGTGTTTGGGAAATTTACATTAATAATAAGAGAGAAACAATTTTTGGCGCACATTATCTTCCAACCTCATGATAAGGTCATCTTTTGTCTTTTATACAGACTGCGTAATCCTCAAATTCGTCCTTCTGATGGACATATTTCAGGCGAGGCTGTCATCTTCACTGGAGTAGCTTTTATGATCTCAGTATCCCCTCATTTACAAACCATGAAATATTTTCCCAATGCCTTGCACATGCCAGTGTGTCCCCACTCGGCTCAGTCATAAAACATGATCATATAGAACCAGATCTGTGTAAAATATATTAGCTGACAACTTTCAACAGTCTTAGATAGTATTTAAATTTGCAGGCGGGGTTCTTTTTGTGGCGCAAACACAACTGCTGATCATGCTGCTCATGATCAGCAGGCTCCGCTAAATCTAGTCGACACATGTCCAGGAGGCAGTCTGAGAAAAGACTCTGGGAGGCGTTTGTCCTAGATGAGGATATGCATTTTTAAATAACGGGTTGTATGTGATGGTGTCATGTTTAGGCTTGGAATAATTTGTTAAAATGTTGGACACACCAAACGTAACTATTAGTGCAGTTAAACAAACTTGACTGCTCATGCAAATTGCATTGGAAGCTGATTTACTACTAACTGGGCACATCCAGGATTTAGTCCACCAAACTACCTTAAAATTGCAACAGAATATGCAAATTGATTGATTTCACACATGCGTTATGATTCATCAAACCGGAGAGAAATTTTGCAGGCTGATTTTCTATCTTTAAAGCTGCCCAATGCAGAAAACTGAATTTCAAATCGAAAAATAAAACTGCACACTCCCTTCTCACAACATCACATCTGCAGACAGAGGGCAGGAAATTCGAACCTGAATCCAGTCTGAAAACTATTGGCCAGAGGCTTCCAGGAGTACAAATTGTCAACAGCTATGGTGGTAATCTGCTAATTAGAAGATGCTTGCGTCATAAAATGATCAAATAAAAAGGCTCATGTAAAGATATTTTGGGGCAAATTGCTACATAAGGCACATCTGAAAGGCAGGTGCAAACCAGCATCCAAGATGGTGGCAGCGTAAGCAAAAAGTGACTTTTCTATCATATATGTAGTTTCTTTGCCTCTTCCGCTTACACTTCTAATGCCATCACTTCAAACTTCATTGCGTGCTACCAAATTCTTCACAGTGAAAAGCATCTGCTTGGGTCAATGTACACGACATTAATATGACTGTAAAAAAAAAAGTGATTTGCAAGAGCAAGAAAACTGTGCAGTGAGATTGAGCGCAGGGGTAAGCAAACTCGGTCCCAGAGGGCCAGGGTCCTGCAGGTTTTGCATGTTTCCCTTCTCCAACACATCTGATACATGATCATGCAAGCTCTGCATAAGTCGGATAACCATCCTGTTGATTGGATATCAGCTTGTGTTGGAAGAGGGAAACCTCCAGGACCGAGTTTGCCCACCCCTGGATTAAGGCTTCTCAACTGATGAAGGTACTGCTACCCAACAGTTGAGATAATTATACTCTGAGGTGACGAAATGTTTGGTCAACTCAGTGGATTAGTAATCAACTCTAGCATGATTAATTTGATTTATGATTAATTATTGAAATGTCTGCCTTCATTCATAATACAAATTACCTTAGCACACGCACACATACTGTACATGTGATGTATATGTCCTTTACTGTTGCTTTATTGACGATTGAAAAAGAAGAATTTAACAGAGCTTTCTGCAAATTGCATAAAAAAAAAAAAGATGGAACAATCTGGAGAGTGTTAATATGCCTGACACTGTTTTTTTAGTTTATGGATCATTGTGTGTTGGTGTGGATATTAGTAGAATTTTTGTGCTGGCCATGATATAGCATTGGATAATGTGATATGCAGCATTGCAGTGGTGAAGACAGAAAAAGGTTTCAGTTCAAGTTGTATTAATAAATGATCAGCTTTTAGACAGACAGCACAGAAGGGAGAAAAGTATGCTGCTGGGATTGGAATGTCAGGGTAATGAATCGCTCTGCTGAGAGTAAAACCCAAGAACGAGATGACTGTTTGAGTCCCTGAGGGTTTCTCCGGGTTGCAGGAGCAAGTAACCTGTCCTTGTAAAGAGACGCTTAAGGCTCTTTCCCCCTCTTCCTCCAAGTTAAGTGTCGGTGATAAGACCAGACATATGTAAGGTCTAGCAACATGGGCACATTACAGCACAGTTATTGTGTCATTGTGCAGAAAAATGCTGAATTTTATGTTTTAACCTGTTGGCACATATCGTAACGGACTTGCAGTATTTGTTTGGGGTGGTTGAGATATATATATTTTTATTATTCCCCAACTCAATGCAGTTTAAGGAAGTGTTCCTTTAGTTTTGCTAGATAAGTAGCTAGTTGAGCTAGTTGTGCTGGACTAGAATTGATCAACTTAGCATTGCAAATCATGCAGTTAGGACGCTGACTCCCACCACTCAACTCAACTATATATATACGGAGCACTTTTTAAAAAAAACACCACTGTTTTTAAAAAATGGAACTCGGGAGCAACATATACAATAAAAAAAACATCAGAGGCACCAGAATTGAACCCTGTGGAACACCATACGTTCCTTTATATATGTGAATTCATATTGCACATATTCATCCGACTACTTTCTTTTTACGCTCGACATAGTACGAAGGGATTGAAATAATAAAATAAATCACACGATGTACCATCACAACTGTCAAAAGTTGAGGACTGAGCGCACCAAATTCCTTGCATCACACTAGGCCACCGAGGCCAAGGAATCTAGCGCGATCACCTGCAGCCAACGATGGCCAAGCTGGGTGTATCTGCATGAATCATTTGAGTCCGCTGTTTGTCATGACCTCCGTCGAGACCACTGAGACTGACTCACCGACCTCCTAGGTTTCAATCGAACCTTGGTTAAGAATCACTCGGATAGAGATGACATCATCAGCGACTTGATACATAACTAATGATCATATTCAAACCCCGCCACTTGTGTTTTATTCCAGTTATTTTTGCCTGTTTGTCAATAGCAGAACAACATGCGAAGGCATTAATTATGAGGCGCAGCTTATAAAACACCAAAACTGCATTTGAGACTTTTACTCATGTCTTTTATTTCAAGTAAATTTACTGTGTGTGAGCGTGCACTATTCTGTATGTTGAAACGTGACAGCTTTTCTATGCCTCGACTAGATATTCATCACAATGCACTTAAACTTTAATGGTTCCAGCGGAAAGAGCATTAGCGTACATGTGACACTTTAATGATCTCCAACATTAAAAAGCATCAGTAGGTGCCAGGACCACTGGAATGCAAGAGGCAGACTATCTGCGAGACTATAAACTGTAACCACCTGATCTCAGGATATAAGCAGCAGTGGGTTTTCTGGTCTGATCCGCCGAGGCTGAAGTTGCGCCTGCAGCCATGACACCAAAATATAGTCACTTTGCCAGCGTCTCTTCCACTCACAGCCTGGGCTTTTTCTGATTTCATTTCCCATTGACCCAAAATGAGTCCCAGCTGCAGCTTGATCTTGTTTCTAATGGAAACGCATTAAATGTAGCCATGAAACCAAAGATCAGCAATGAGATTGGTGTGTGGAATTGACACATAATTGACTGAATATAAAAGGGAAAAGTGAGGCAGTATATTCTCACTTTGTATTGTGTAGCAGTGTGGAATTGCGACTGAGATGGACTCAGTCTGACTGAACGAGATACTGCTCGGGCGTTTGTAGCTTTTTGAAGGAATGCAGCGCAATGTGAAGTTGTGGACAACAATCTGGTACAAGCGTGAGGCTTCCGTTTCTTTAATTTTTGAGAAGTTCCACGTCAAAATCTAAAATGATTCTAATTCACACTGAACGGCTGAAAAGGTCGACTAGATGATCCTCCATTTACAAAAACAAACGTCAGCAACCTCCGAGTGGTTTGGAATTTGAAACTGTAGTTCCTGGGCGCGGCATGGCTCAGCGGTAGAGTTGTCATCACTCATTCGGGAAGCTGTTGGTTCGATCCTCTCTACTGGTGACCACGTCGAAGTGTCCTTGAGCAAGACACTGAACCCCAATTTGCTCCCGCATCGCGTAAAGCGCTTTGGGCACCATATGGTGTGTCGATAAAGCGCTAATAAAAAGCAGTCATTTTACCAACAGAACAAACACATTGAATAAATGAAAATAAAATACATCATACAAAGTAGCGATGCTGTATATTTAACTCATTCGCTGCCAGCACAGTTAAGATGGAACTTTAACGTCTATAACCGTCAGTGGCAGTGAATGTGTTAATGTATTAACGTGTGCACATTACTAGAACGTGTGTTTTTCTTGGCTTGCTCAAACCAACCAATCAGAGGACAGACACATCTTAAAAAGTTGCAATTGTGACAAATTTGATATGAGGCTAAATAAACAAATTGGATAAAGAATCAGTGCCATTATTAATGTAGTTATCAAATTTTGAACGGCAACTTTTGGTCCACTTTTGGATTCAGCTTTTGAGGCTCCACTGTGCTGTTCATATGACGTCTGACTGATACTTGCAGGGCATTAGTGGCAAGTGGCATTCGAGCAACTACAGCTACGAAGTGATATATGGCAGCCAGTTTTTCCAAGGCCAGTCGACACTTTTACAATGCCCAGGGCAACTTCTCGGGGCCGCGTGCTGCCACATGTCAAATGGCGGGGCTGCTTTGCATATGGGCTGATAGTGCAGGCCGTCGTAATTCAGTAGCGAAGTAATGCCTATTCAGCACAAAAACAGGAGCGTGTTGTCAGAATCCCAGAATGGATGTTGGGGCATGTACAAGTGATATCTATCCTGATGAAAAGAGAACGCCTGGTGATTTATTACAAAGGAAACACAGGAGAAAATGCTCAAGCTGGGCGCTTTTCCCTTCACTTAGATTTTCGATTTGAATTAAATGAGGTGTGCATGTCGGCAGGCAGAGGTACGGTGGGGTTTGGGGGATGGGGGGAGGGGGGGGGGTATATGAGATAGCGTGTAGGAGAAGGGAAATACCTCATCCTCCCATTCAGAGTGTTGTTTTCAGCAACTTTGAAATGGAGGTGGAAAATGCTGATAGAATGTATTACACTAGACTGCAAAATCAAATAAGTAACTAAAAAAAGCACTGGGTCAGATATTGGTGAGGGAACCTGCATACTGGGCATTTTCGCCCCCTTTCCAGCCATCCCTTGGTTAGTGCTATCTTGCAAGTGCAGTGATTGACGGGGGTGTGTGACCTTGACGGGGCCAGGACAGGCTGGCCAAGGGCATAATGCAGCCATTCAATTGTGCCTGGAAGATCAACAAGGCAAGAAATGTCATTTATAGTATAGATAGATGTTGTCAGCCTTACTACCAGGGAAGCACACTTAAAAATCCATCACATTATTGAACCCCCAACAGGCAGGCGTATAAATTAGGTTTGCACATGAGCATGATACACAAGTCATGCCGGGCTGAAGAGGGACGCACACGGGAGCTTGAGTTGACAATATCCATAGTAAATACCCGATTCTCAGTCACATCAAGGTCAGGTGTGTTTTTCTTGTCTGACCGTGGATTTTCAGATATGTGGAATTTAAGTTTCCATTGAAATAAATATGTACATGCCGTTGAATGCAAAATGCAAACATAAAGGACGTACATACATAGCATATATACAGAAAGGAAGAGGAAAAGACAGTACTTAGTAAAAGCGTACGGGACAATAGGCAGTTTTTTTGTTTTTTTATTTTGAAATTTAATTCACTTTGCCTTGATTGGTATGTGTCTGTGTCAAAGTTCAACTCACGAATGCAGTAGCGCTTCCGTATTCCTTCCGCCACTGAAGGAATGCCCACCTTCGGCGTGTGCGTCCGCATTTTCGTCGCGTGCTTTATGGCGCAAAGCTTCAAAAAAAAAAATACATGGACTAAGAACGACGGATGTAAACCTGTTTTTGTCCGCGTATATCATACAGCAGTCACCGAAAATGCAGCAAAATGCAAAACCGCTAGCACGAGCATAGGATTTAAGAGACGGAAAATTGCGTTGTCATGCAAGTCCGGTGTTGATTTTGGTTGACTTCATCGTTGAATACAATGAAAAGGGAGAGGAAAAACTGTTGGACAGACATTCTACTGTCTTTATTTGTTACTAAAACATGTCCCGTAGTTTTAAGGAAACGCAAGCAATATGACACTTGCTGGAGACACAACGGTTAAGCAACGCGAAAGGTAACACAATATGGATGACTGTATGTTATTATCAGGATATGAAATAACCTACATGTCCATATTGCACTAGATTTACTTTTACTTACGTGTGTGTGTGTGTGTGTGTGTGTGTGTGTGTGTGTGGGGGTGTGTGTGTGTGTGTGTGTGTGTGTGTGTGTGTGTATATGTGAATATTGGCTGCCTAACACCTTGCTGTTAGCCTCTCGTACAATCATAGCAACAAATGAAACATATTTAGCTCATTTGTACACTGGGCCTAACCTTAGAGACAAACTAGCGTTGCGCTAGCTAGGAACAGGATCATAGTTACAATAAAACGAATGAATTTAAAATGAGACCAAAGAGAAAAGTAAAAGTACGTTATTTTAAAATGAAAAGGAAGACCTTTCCATGGGTTGATATGGGCGAATATGGCTTTTTGCGTATAAGATGAAGATAAATCGCTATTGCTAAAGCTAACGTGCTAAGTTCACTCCATTTACCATTTAATATTTTGATTCAAGGTAGATTTTTAATTTGTTGGACTATGAAACGTTTTTCAGGAAAGTACAGTAATTAACAGATTCGAGTGAACGAGACTAACGAGCGCGAAATTTGGGTGTGAGTCGGGTCAAGCATTTATACTACATACAAACATGCATACATAAAGGTTAACAGTTGCAAAATTGTTGTTGGACGCGCAGATTCGCATTAGCTAATAGCATTTGTTTCCCATAAACTTCCCACTTCATTGTTTGGTGAAGTCGTTGACATGATGGGGCAATGGATTTGTATTTTTTGCCATGTTTCTGCTGCACGTGTGCACCGCATACACAGACAGATCTACACATTAATTAACAAAAGTAAGTTGCAGCTTGGCGATGAAGTGTCAACTTAATGTGTACTGTTTTTATGCCAGCTCTAATACAATTAGTGATACATATACCCAAGTTTGTAATTATCTCCTATAATTTAAAATGTCACATCCCACCGTCCTTTGCGTATTTGAAGGAGAACACGCTTGACCAAGCTGTCACGCTGCCATTTGAGTCCAGCGCTTTCATTTGCTGTGTGGGTTCATGTTGTTTTTCAAACATTTATTTTTGTTCTATTTTTTTTTTTTTACCATGTTTGTCACTTTGACTCAACGTGTGTTTGTCGCGTTGTCTTTTATTTTATTTTTCTGAGGTGATGAGGTGTTCAAAGATTCTTTAATCTCAACGTGTATGACGTGGCTGTCCGTTCAAATGGCTTTAGATGGCATTAAAGTAGAGAAAAAAAATAGATTGACATGGATAAAGACAAATGGTGAATTGGATTTGTGTCACACATGATGATAATCTTTTGGTCTGTAGTCGGAATATAAATGTATGGTAATTAGGTACATCAATTGTGTTTCTAATTGTTCATCTCATAAGTGTTTGCAGCCGTTTTGACTTGACTGAATTATACATTAAAGCAAAATGAGGTCATCCAAGTACTTTTAACTAGAATGTTTGTCAAAACAAGAGCCAGCAACACTAATTACGTGCACGTACCAGAGTTAGTGTGATGGTCACATTTGAATAAATTAATAAACATTTTTTATGATTCCTACCATAATTGTAAACATTGTGGTGGATTCACACCTACTGCCTTTACTACAGTGTTAAAAAGGCTTTGGCAGAATGTGGTGTGAGGTATTGTAATGGGATTTACTGCAGGTTACATGCAAGGTTACTCAGGAGATTAGTTTAGCAACATGGCGTCAGCTAAAAGAACCGACGATGGCTGTCCTTCGCCACTTCGTCCCTCTACTGCATTTCCCCCCACCCACCCCCTCCCCTCAAGATTACACATGACCATCAATTTAAGTTATGGCAATTTGACTTGTTGAAGATAGGGCTGGGTTAAAAAGAAAAAAAGAAAAGAAAAGAATAATCAATATCGAATCGATTTTCCTTTTCGGCCTGATAGCAATTCATATGGATTATTTTAATATCTATTTTTCTTATAAATGCCTCTGATTTTTTTTAAATTGAAATTTACTGTTCCCATGAATTTAAAAGTATTTTCTTACATTTATGAAAGACCTGTTTTATTGTACTTTAAGATAATTCAGAATGTTTTTTTAAATTATATTTACAATGATTGAATTAGAATTATAAAACAAATATTTATATCTCACCCTTGCTGAAATGCACAAGGCAATAACACATGTTACTACCATTAATAAACTAAATCATTTAACCAGTTACTCCTTCTGCAAAATGTAATTTGAGTTTTTATCATGTCCTTGATATTTAAGAAGAATTGATGTTTCATAATTAATCAATATCCGATTGAATTGAAGTGAATCGAATTGCAAAAAATCGAAATCGAATCGATCTGAACCCTTGTGAATCAAAATCAAATCGATTGAGGAAATTGGAATCGATACCTAGCCCTCGTTGAAGACCTTCCACCGTTATTCCAAAGTGCACACAGCGGTTTGATTCAATCAGTATAACATTGTACTCTGTAGTGCACTGCAAGCCACGACCACAAAAAAACATATTCAATTGATAACTCTTGAAATGAAAATAGAGCATTATTATCTCATTTGTTTATCAAAAATATATGAGTTATGTATTTTCGTTACATTGCCGAAGTACTGACGTACTAACTAAATCAACTTTTTTAATCACCCGTCAGCCAATTGAGGTGCGTTATTAAAGCTTCTTGCAGGACGGTGATTTATGAGTTGGAAAGTCCCCGGGTAATATGTGCAGTGTTTCATAACTCAATGACAAAATCAGCGTATGCAAATACTCGGGAATGTTCATATTATGTAGCTTTTTAGTGCAAACTCTTAAGTAGGTTTCATTCATCAGCGCTGAGCTTTGTGACAGGAAAGGACGATAAGATGAGGCCACCTTTACTTATCCTCTGTCTTTGTGACTCGTGGTGATGTACTGCCTCTGCTCTCTTGCTTTACCTCATCATTTTCTTTTGCCTTCTGTTCTGTGCTCTTTCTGCGCCTTGTGTCGGAGCTGCTTTAATGATTTCCCTTTATTCACCAGCATTGCTTGAGTAAAACTGGCTGCAGCAGTATGCAGCATCTTCACTACTGTCCAACACTACGCTGCACTGCACCTGCAGTAGTAGAAAAAGTTCTGACTGGACAAAAACGCGCAACGTGAATTCACATGTATAATGGAACGTATGGTATTCCACAGGGTTCAATTCTGGGGCCTCTGCTGTTTTCATTGTTTTCTACCGCCACTTTGTTCCATCTTAAGAAAACAGAGGCGGTTGTTTTTCAAGTGCTGAGTTGAGTTGAGCGATGGAAGTCAGCGTCCTAATTGCATGATTTGCAATGCCAAGTTGAGCAATTTTAGTACATCACAGCGAGCCATCTAAAAAGTTAAAGTACTACTGATTGTCACACCCACCTAAGTGGGGCGAAATCCGTTCTCCTCATTTGACCCGTCCCGTGAGAGAGCGGTGAGCAGCAGCAGGGGCCGCACTTGCCGAATTATTCGGTGATCTAACCCCCCAATTCCATCCCTTAATGCTGAGTGACAAGCAGGGAGGGAAATGGGTCCCATTTTTACAGTCTTTGGTATGACCCGGCTGGGGATTGAACCCACGACCTCCCTGCCTCAGGGTTGACACTCAACGACTACGCTACTGAGCTGGTATCTCACAAAACGAAAGGAATACTTTCTTAAGCTGCGTGGATGTTGGGGAATACAAAATGCTTTTATCCATTCACGGTGACGAGAGCCAGATTTGATGAAAAAGTTGCTCTCCCTTTTCATTTTGTTCACCATTAAACCCTATAAATATGTCTTGAATTAAAAAAAAAAAAGACATTTTATTTTTCAATAAAGAAGGGTTTGGTGAATGCACATAGGAAATTGATGGGGTTCAGTGCCTTTAACCAGGTTTAGAACCACTGCTCTGACATCAAGTATTGCGCTGTGTTGCATTAGACCTTAAAAGTGCATGTCCACAAAAAAATATATATAATAAATAAATAAATCTCCACATTTACCTCCAGTGTAAATATTTACATGTAGCGTGAAAACATTGTGAGTGTCCCATGACGTCATACTGCCTTTTCTGAGACGCCATCAAGTTATATATTAATCAAGTTAAAAGCACGAAGGCTCTTATTTTAATATTTTATCACCACGTGTGACTCCGTAGTGATGTTAAACAGGCTCTTTTTTTTAGTCATTTACAGTTCATGCTGGCAAGCACTGGGCAATAAGAACAGTTCCATATGCATCAAATAGGAAGAATTATTTTATAAGTAATGTACTGTAAAAATGTCAGTCATGTAAATACGGGATCTCCTTACTTTGTCCATGCATACCATATGCCACTTTGAAGATTTGCGGGCTGTATCTTACGATATTTGTCTGAGGCAACTTTGAAGCAAAATCACAAAGTGTTCATGGCACTCGACTGTACATCTGCTGAAATCGATGTGACGAGTACATGTTGCATGGTAGCCTATATAAATTTTTTCCACTTTCATACATTTTCTTTCCCGGACCGACATGTAGGTTAAGTCAGGTGTAAATTTGCCAGTGGCCGTGCAATGTTGTCAGTATATATGTTGTGATAAAATGGTGACCTGGCCAAGGTGAACTCTTTGCATGATGACGAAAGAGGAAGTCAAAACAAAGTATCTAAGGAAGCAAATTTGATTACTTTCACAGCAAAATCGCCAGTGCTCGATTAACACTGAGAGTGTTAACTCAACCACTAGAAAAAGTGTTTATATGTGTCTACACCAATGAGTGTAAATCTGACACTAAAAGTGTTACTTTTTTCCCCCCACACAACACCAGTGTTACTCCAACACCGTGTATGGTATTTAAAATCTACACTTGTAAACACTGAGTAGTGTTGAAAGTACTCGACACTAGTGTTAGTGTTAAAGATTTAATTCTGCCAAACTAAACACTTATGAGTGTATTGCACTACTGTAAGTGTTAAAAATTTAACTCAAACTACACTTTACTCTGGTAAATAGTACTTCACTTATTTTGCATTTTCCTCATTACAAGGCCCTCAAAGCATTTTGCATTTTGACTCCTGATGACACAGCATCAGGAGCAATTGGCGCTTCAGCATCCTGCTCAGGGATACGTTGACATCAACAACACTAGCCTGGGATCGAACCCACACTCTCAGGGTTGGGAAACGACTGTAGCTTTTGAAGAGGAAGGGTCCAAGTACAGAGCCCTGTAGCACACCTTGAACGAGTGGCTCAGGAGCCATGGATGGTGGAAAACTCTCTTTTATGGATAGCAAACGGGATGGATGGATCACTTTATTATAGCGTTAAGTTGTATAGGATCCATGTTCAGTTGAGGCAATAAAAATGATCTGGCTTAATTTGTACCTGAATGGGGAACAAAATATGTGTTCTGTGTTTAAGGACGGCTACACAATACCCCAAATTGTGGTACAAGAAAAGCTGTTGATTTCAAATGTCGTCTTTGCTGAATCACAGCTTTCAACTGCGTGAACTAAGATTGCTTTCCTGCCATTCTTTTTTTCTCGCTTCACTCTGCTGAGGCAGAAATAATTGATGCGAAACACTGTATTCAACGCGGGGGAAGAGTTTGGCGCAGCATCTTGTTTTACTCGTTCGATTCTTGAGGAAAGGGTTCCATGAGTGCGGTCGCCGTTGAAAACAAAAGCAAATACACACTCGACTGGATAAATCATGCTTCTCTTGCAACACTGTAGGGAAAATGCTGCACAGTTGCTATGGAGCCCTCTGTTGCTAGGCAATAGGTTTATTTTCTGAGTTTTTTTCTTTCTTTCTTTTTTTTTTTATAAGAGGCAGGGTGGTGTTTTCTTTGCTGTCCAGCAAATTTGTTTTTTTAGTAGGCTTTAAACAAAGAAGCCAAATATGTAGAACGACACTATTCTCATTTTGAAATGCAGTGTATTAAAATAAACCCTACTCGTTGCATATTCAAACGAGCATGCATTTGCATAAAATGGGAGCGTCATGACATGCAGGACTAACTAGGAAAGCGATGACGATGTTTTCCATTGGAGGCGACCTTAAACCGTCTCTCTTAAAATATTGTGGAGAAATTAAAAGTCTGTGTTTTTTCATGAAATAGCCTTTTAAAGAGTAGGTAAAAGTAAGAATGGGAAGAATATCAATTGTTGCCCCCTTGTGGTTGTATTTTCATATGTGACTGATCATAAAGCAAAACCGTGTTTTTTTGTTTTGCTTTTTGATGATTTGCAGTGATTTATTTTTATTTTTTTGGGTTTGCCTTTCAGACACTAGTACATTTTAAATCCCCGTCACATCTACAAGTGGCACGACACACTACTCTTTGATAGTCCTGAATGTCTAATCAAAAAGAGAATAAATGATAACAGCAGGGTGGTTTCACTACATGCTTTTGGTTTGCCATCTCTCCTTTTTTTTCTCTTTTTTTTTTGCATGAGCACAAACATTTTTTTCTGTTTCATGACGTCTGTAGTGTGATGAAGGATTCACACCAACCTGTGCTCCTTTCTCATTCAAACACTCCCTGGCAGACGAGCACTGGACTCCCTTGACAACTGATAAAGCCTGTAATTATCCATATGGCAGACTTATCGTGCTACATGAGGCTTGAATAAACACTGTTAACCTGAACAAACACCCTGCCTTGATGTGTCCACTAAAGTCCAATGCAATGAGATGCCATTCTTCGATCTCGCGGTCTAATGATGCTTTATATTCAGCAATGGAGCACACAGATAATATTACAAAATAAAATAAAAAATCATATTTGCCCCCCCTGCCTTGACGTTTAATACGGTAACTGAAATCACATGAATAAAGAAATTCTCTCTTCAATCTCAATCAAAATATAACATAATATAAAAGGGCAAATTATTTGTCTAATTGTAGTGACTAAGACTATGACTTACTGTTGTGTTTATCATTAATGATCAATTGTATCATAGATGCTTTGGCCGCTATCGCCAGTCCATAATGAAAGCATCTAGTGTTTAGCTGGGTGCAGGCCAAATGAGCAACACTCACTATTTGACAGACTAACGGGAACCACATTAGCAACTATCGACAACTCGTGACAGCACTTATCACAATTGGGCTGACGTTGCATGCGTGGGCACTTTTTATGTCTTTTTGCATACACTGGAGATTTATTTAGAATTGTGCAGCGCTTACAGATAGAGTATTTTAGAATTGTCAAAATTACTACAGTGGAAACTAAATTTGCCAGCATAGAAGGGCACCAGTGATGGAAAATTGCATTGGAGTAACCAGAAAATGGAAGTGATTGCAATGGAACAAGAGTAAAGCGCCAAAGTAGTGTACACATCTCTATCCTGGCTGCTCAGAGCAATGGAGCTAAGGCAAGTCAACAATAATTCAGCAATTAAAAAAAGAGAGCAATGGAATGTATGCAGCGGGGTGCAAATGCCGGCAGATTCAGATTTCCATGCATGATTTTCATTCACTGTATGGGGAGAGATTCGTCTCTAAATTATTCACACAAATACACCAGATGACCTCCACAGACATCTGTGGTGGATGTCAGATGAATTTCATTCATAAATATGTGAACCTTCTGAATCATTATTATTATTATGTTATTGTGATTTTTATTCTCCACACTTTTTTTGCCGTGAAACAACTTCCAATTTACATCATTCAAATTTCAACTTGCTTCAAAAATTCCCGCCTCCCGCGGTATATATATATATATATCGTCTGATTTCACATTATTTATAGTATTCACACAATTTAACGTTAAATATCCACTTTTCGCCATTCATTTTCAATGGGATTGACATTGAACTTTTTCTAAGTACCATTTTCCACGCCTACTTTCCATAAATACAACTGAACATCACTGCCAGGTGTTTGATGCTGCTTGGTGGTGCAGTTGGTAAAGTGCATTGTCCAGTAACCAGGAGGTTGCAGGTTTGAATCTCACCAGTGCAAATATATCCATGGACGTTATGCTAAGTGATATACGTGTATACCTACTCAATATCATATCAGGAAATGGTTTAGCATCTCATCTCAAAATCACAATAAAAGTTAAGATTAAAGTAGGTAAAACTTTGGAGAAGATACAGTCATTGTTCTTTTTTGGTTTCTGGAAATTTGTTGAGAAGAGATGTTATGACTAGACAATGATTCAGGTCAATTCCGTGTTGACATTGAAACTTGAGCAGCACGACTTTTAACGACGTGTGGCTCAGGTTTCTACGAAACAAATTACAGCCGTCATCATAGAGAAAGTAGCTACCTACCTATGATCCATTTTATATTGAAATCAATTTGATAATGACCACATGGCTTTAAATTGATCACTTGTTGTTGAGGGCTATTATGGTGATTACAATGTCAAAGTAACAAACGAAGCTAACGTCATTGTTACCCAATCAAAGTGATTGATTATGAATAATTGCACAATTGACTTAAGATGCAGAGAGCAGCCTGTTTGATTAAGCCTGTAAACAACACAGACATGTCCATTTAAAGTGGTGGTTCCTAACCTGGGTTCGATTGAACTCCGGGGGTTCGGTTAGTCAGTCTCAGGGGTTCAGAGGAGGTCAAGACACGCACCCGACTCAAATGACTCATGATGATACGCCCCACTTGGCCATCATTGACTGCAGGTGATCACGCTACAACGCTTGGCATGTCTGCGCTGCAGGGAATTTGGTGCGCTCAGTAGTCGACTTGTGACTGATGTGATGTTCCGTCGTGTGCTTTCTTTATTGTTGTAATCCCTTCTTACTACAGATACTATGTCAAGCAAAAAAAAAAAAAAAAAGGTAGTCAGAACGTATGGTATGCCCCAGGGTTCAATTCTGGGGCCTCTGCTATTTCCATTGTTTCTGCTTCTTTAAAGTGCTCTATAAATATTAAAAATATATAAATAATAAATATATATTATAAAACATATCATATAACATATATAAGTAAATAAATCTGAAATTCCATCCTATTTTATTTTCAATTAAAGAAGGGTTCAGTGAATGTACAGTTCAGTACCTCAAACAAGGTTAAGAGCACTGATGTAGACTAAACGTTAATTTTTTTCCCCTGTCTTTCTATTGTAGTTATATCTCTTACAGCATTTTGCTTATATGTAAGAGCAGATTGTCTGCATTCATATCCTAAAAAAGACAAAACGTCCTCATCACATCGTTTATTCACAAAAACGTTACTTTTGGTGCTTGTATTTGACACTGTTGTTCCAAATAAGCCCATCGTGCGAGCCACAAGTGAAGCTCGAGCAGATTTGTTTTTGAAAAAGCTGTACTAACAAAGCGAGAGCGGCATCAAAATATGCAGAGAGCGAGACGTTGCTTTCTCGCTCCCTCTTCATCTCGCGAATAAATGTACTTTGGCATCTCTGGGGAAAACTGTTACTGGTTGCTTTTTCAAAGCGCAATATAAAATGGCCCTACTTTCACATCCTGTTTTTTATTTTTTTTTCTAGTTTTGCAAAGAGATGGGTCAAGGAATATGACAAATCTTCAGGGCATTTAGAAATGGGAAGACGAGGGCCGCCGGAGAAAGTAGGATTATAGGACATGAGACAACATGTCTTGTGTGATTATCACAGAATTTTTCGACAAGCGCTAATTAAAATCAAAATGAAGGGACCCCTCTGATATATCTTGGGACCAAGTTATTTATATTCGGTTCAACTGAAGCCTGTATTTTAAGCTGGTTTTTATTTGAACAGATAAACAGACAAATATTTTGGGACAGTACTTGCGGAAAATAGGTTGTTTTTTCTCTTTTTGTCATACATACCTTATGAAATTAGGAAGAAAGGTTCATCTCAATGATGATGATAAGACAGAAGCATCTTTTTCACAGTCAGCTGCTGTTGATTGTCCGCAAGTTTGTTACATGCTCAGTGCAAATGGGTTCTCCGTGTAAACCAAGTTGTCTGAATATTTAAGAGGGCTTCAGTGTTTATAGTACATGTAAGCAACTTGCTGCGCATATCTGTTTACAAGATGTACTGCAATCATGTAAATGAGGCATAGTTTGTTCTTGCTGCTGCTTTACATGAATTTCTAGCATACATTTTAGCATGGATGACTGCATGTTTTTACGTTGTTTCATGACCCATAGAGTAGCTTATCTCTTTTTTTTTCTGTTTTATGAACACTGTCTATGCAGCAGCAGCAGCCGATTTAGTTTGTCACTGTCGCTGCATCACAAGTACGCAGAGTAACCTTTGCAATTCTGCATCGTTTGCTTGAAAATGTCATTATCATACATGTTCTGTATATGCAAATGGGGGGAATACAAATTGCATAAGCAGCGCAGTCATGTATGTAGCATATAAAGCAGTGGTGGCGTTTTCTTCTTTGACATCGGTTCATCCTTTGTTTCCTCAGGTGCTCCAGTCATAGTGGGGATGAGCATCAACATAGCAAGCATCGATTCCATCTCAGAAGTAAACATGGTGAGTCTCATAACGTGGGATCATGATATATGTAGTCTTCAGTTGTAATCAGGGTTATTATAGTTTTGGAATTTTTCATTTTAGTTAGTTTTTATTTCGTTTTGAGTTTAGTTTTTTTAAATGTAGTTAGTTTTAATTAGTTTTCAGGGTAGTTCTGTTAGTTTTTTATTAATTTTAGTTATTTCATAAATGCTTGATTTTAGTTTAGTTTTAGTTAGTTTCAGTATTATTATTATATATATTTTTTTATTGTATTACTTGTGCGCAATATTTAAAAAAACACCATGGGAGCAACGTCATCTGAAGGTGCCTTTCTATTGCTGCTAGATGACGTCATTTTTGTGTGACACACTATTAAATTCTTTATTCCAGTTAATATTAAAATAAATCATCCCCAAAGGCTCATGCATTAAGTTGATAACCAAAGACTAAAACAAAGGACATTTTTGCTATAATTATAGTTCGTTTTAGTTAGTTTTGTAAACATAAAATGTAGTTTCAGATAGTTTTTGTTTTTATTTTATTTATTTATTTATTTCGTTAACAAAATAGTTTTTTGAATTTTAATTTGTTTTTTTTCCGTTAGTTTTAGTTAACTAAAATAACCTTGGTTGTAATGAAACAAAAATTAGGCAAGCCAAGAGTTTATTTGTATAGCACATTTCAGCAGCAAGGCAACTCAAGGTGATTCACACAGAACATTAAAATACAATAACAAAAGGAAAAATCTAATCAAAATCAAAACATATTAATGTAAAAGATAAATAGAACAGCAAATAAAATGAAACTGAAGGCTGATTCTCAACGTTTAGATTTAACTTGAAGAACACAGAGCGAATACACCAGACGACTTGAGCAGTCTGGTTGGTTCATACTGGATTAGAAGACCTCTGATGTAATTCAGAGCTTTAGTGGCTAACAGGAGAATTTTAAAGTTTATTCTCTGAGAGACAGGAAGCCAGTGTAGAGACCACAGAAGAAGAATGATGTGGTCCACTCGCTTGGTTTTAGTCAGCACACTAGCAGCAGCATTTACCCAGTGCTTGTCACCTGAGTTCATTGAAATGTAGAGTTGTGTGTCATCTGCATAGTTGTGGTCATCTATTTGATTGTTTTCTATTATCTGAGCAAGTGGAAACATATAGATGTTAAACAGATGAGGCCCCAGGAAGGAGCCTTGGGGGACTCCACATGTAATTTAGGCCTGCTCAGATTTAAAGTTACATATTGACACAAAATAATCCCTTCCCTTTATGTTGTGTTACATTGAGTTTTAAATTACATTATGGATATTGATAAGAACTGTGCACACACTACTATACACATTATTTGCTTTTATTTGACACAGAGGTGTAATTTTCCTCAAAGGGTCGCATACAGATTTATTTATTTTTAGCTTATCAATAAATGAAGCATTTCGAAAAACTGCTGTCAGCTTTTTGTAAAAGGCAAAACAAAATGGCAAGAATTTTAGCTGTTAATTTGTGTAATCTAGAAAAGCTTTACTAATAGTAGTTGTAGTCGTCATCACTCTTGCCCCCCACCTTTTTTTTTACACCATTCACTCTTTTTTTAAATAGCATTTTAAACAGCCTTGTCAAATGCTATTTTTATTATATGTCACTGGACACTACAAAAACTGTGAGTGGGCCACTAATGGCCCCCGGACCGTAATTTGGACACCACTGGATTAGGTTATATAGATATTTTGATCCAAAAGAAATTTCTAGAAGGATTCATGATGCCTCTGAATTACCAAATTTCATATTCATTCAAGTTTTCCTCATCAAATAACCTTTGCAGAAAATTCCTTTCAGGAGTGCATAAAGACATGGCAGAGCAAACTAAAGGGGAAAACTAGTTTTACAATACAAATGTATTAAAAATGCTATTTTCCCCTCTTTCCAGGACTATACCATCACAATGTATTTCCAGCAGAGTTGGCGAGATAAGCGATTGGCTTATGGTGAATTGAACCTCAACTTGACTCTGGATAACCGTGTCGCCGATCATCTTTGGTTACCAGACACCTACTTCCTTAATGACAAGAAGTCTTTCCTTCATGGAGTGACAGTTAAAAACCGTATGATCCGACTTCACCCCGACGGGACCGTCTTGTACGGGCTGAGGTAAAAGCACGGCGATCGCTCACTAGACACAACATAAAGCACAAATAATTCTAAATGACATCAGGAATGATCAGCAACAATATGTTTGCTTTCTACGTTACATGACACTCAAATAGCAAAAAAATCATTCAGTATGTTCAGAAACTATGAGGATAAAGTCATTTAAGATTGTAGCATTTGAGCAGAAGAGCACGAGGCAAGACGTTTGACGAAAACACAAATGCTGAAAAAAAAGAGTTTAATGTCAATAATCATCCTGACAGTTGGATAGATAGTAAAAATGCACAGAGGGACAAATCGAAGATCCCTTTGGGGATGCTGAAACTAACACGGTGTCCTTCGGTTTCTTCAAAATCTGAATTAATTCAGGTGCTTTTCTTCACAAGTCTCTAAAATAAAGTGCTGTGGAGGAGTGGATGAAGCTGGAAATATGTTTTGTTCTATGAATAAAATGGCATTGACAAGGTTTAGATCACTCGAAGGGATGAATTATTTATGTGACAATCAGTGTTCAGACTCTCTGAATTACTGAATTTGTTCTGACAAAGAAGGAGACGGAATAGGAAAAAGTTTTCTCTTTTCTCTTTTTATGACTCTTTAGAAGGCTATATAGACGTTACCGGCACAATAGAAAAGCAATATCAGTGCCGTGGAGAAGCATGCTCCGAAGGTTGAACTTTGAGGTGAAACTCAAGGTTTTTGCTTGGACTCAAATCACAAGTTGGCAGCTTGAACTTCACTGAGTATGCCAATATTGTCAAGGACATCAAGCGCTAATCTCTCAGGCCTAATTCATAAGGTGACCTCGACCCAATATATTTTTAGCAACCTCTAATTCAGGGCTACAACATTGTACAACATTTATCACTTTTCGGACCATCCGTCAATCCATTGTCTCTACCGTTTATTCCGTTCAGGGTCACGGGGAGCTGAAACTTATCCAAGATAACTTTGGGTGTGAGCTGGGGTTCACCCTGGACTGGTCATTAGCCAATAACAGGGCACTATTAACTCATTCACTGCTATTGACGGATATAAACGTCAAAAATTCATTTGAACTATTTCTATTAGTTTAACTTTTTTTTTTCCATTTTTGTTAACAAGAGTATGAAAACCTAGGGGGAAAAAAATATTGTACATTTAGAACAGATATAAAATGTGTGATTAATCGTGAGTTAACTAGTGAAGTCATGCGATTAATTACAATCAATTTAATCGTAATTAATCGCATGACTTCAATAGTTAACTCACGATTAATCACACATTTTATATCTGGTCTAAATGTACAATGAAAAAAATCTAGATGTTCATACTCGTTAACAAAGGTAGAAAAAAAAAGTTAAACTAATAGAAATAGTTACAATGATTTTTGGACGTTTATAACCGTCAATGGCAGTGAATGAGTTAAGATCAGTGAGCTATAATTTTGCTTATAATGTTGTTTTCAAATTGTGGACATTTTCTGACGGAAGAACAAAATTGTACTCAAGAACAAGTAACGTAAAGATATATGTCACAGCTGGCTTGAAAACTGTAATAATTGCATTTGTTTGGAGTTGCTAGTTTTTACATCCTTGATTACATGTGAATGGTTGCCTTTGTTTCGTAAGATGCCAAGGAACAAAACCTTCTTTCAGTGTTTTGATTTCAACAGCCTGACAGACATGAAGAAGAGTCTTGAATCCCATCAGTTTAAAATACTAGTCGTTGGTCTTAAAATATCATGTGCAAATGAAGCTTATTTGCAAAAACTGGGGACGTCGGATCTGATCCGCGATGATCTCATTCAGGGTGTGAAATGGTGTTCGCTAACACCAGATCACAACCAGACATACTCTATATTGGCCACCATGGTTTATCAGAGAGTTTTTATAGGTCCCATATGCTATGTCTGTGAATATGCTCATTCATCCGGGTCATCATATTCTCAGGACATTGAATCGATCGCACCGGTACTGTTCTGGTTGTCTACGCTGTCCAGAATATGTAAGCCTTAAGGTAAAACAATAGATGTATTACCCTTACCCCTCAAATTCCAAACAATTCTGCCCGAAGAGGTCTGTGATAAAGGAAATCAATTTCACAACTAAAGCGCAGCTTTTTCAGCACAACAATACCGAAGTAAGACAAACAAGAATGTTTCAGAAAGAAACTGAGACAAAAAAATAAATAAAAAATGGGAACTGAGTTGATGTGAAAGATTACACACTATATGGATTAAGGCAGGGAATCGCAATCGATTCAATGTTCAGAGAATCTCACGCGTATGTGAGCAACTCATATATGGCATGCTATTGTAGAGGCAAACCATTCTTTAATCCCTTAATCCCTGTTTTAGTTTTAGCCTAAAATAAATGAACCAGAAAAGGGAACCCGAGACCCTGACAAAATGACGTCAAAACCCCTCGCTTCCTAATCTGAATTAACATTCCCAGCTGCACCACTCGTGGTACGCGCAGGTTCCATTGGAGCCATAAAAGTACTATCATGAGTTGAGAAGATTGGATGTGAGCCAGAAGAAAATGGGATTACACTTGCACTTGCACATCCGCTGATTGTGTGCTGCACGAAACGGGAATCTTGTTGATACGGATTCTGCCATTAGCTCTTTCACCAAACATCTGCCGAAGTGCTTGTTTGTTATTATCACTCTGTGCATAACAGTTACTAACAGATTGCATCAAGACCTTGGGTCTGTCCTCAGGACCATTTTTTCCCCCCACCAAGTCTTGCTGAGTGATTTGACTTGATACATTTCTACGTCCTGTTGTATTTGATTAAAAACTAGGGGTGCCAGGCGATTACAATTTTGAATTGTAATTAATCGCATGACTTCAATTGTTAACTCATGATTAATCCCACATTTTATATCCATACTAAATGTACAATAAAATATTTTTTTCACACTTTTGTTAACATAAAATTGGAAAAAAAATGTTAAACTAATAGAAATATGGCTGCATCTTTTAGTCATTGATACAGTAATTTCACAATAATTCATAAAATGTACATTAAGATGTACTGTACAATAAAAAAACCCCGAGTGTGATTGATTTTTGTTGAGGTCATTTTTGTGCCACTAGATGGCATAATTGCATTGCTAAGACATTGGTGACAGTTCCGTGCATTTTTCTTTTCATATTAAGAGCTATCTAATCTTTAACATGAAGCAACTTGTGAAATTTTGCACATTTTTTAAATTGTAAAATACAACTGGAACCCAGTCTCTATAAATATATGCATTGTTATTGAATTTATTACTGCTAAATTTTGACTTGGACGTGGCTGCTGTGTTGCGACTGGAATTCTACCAGTACAGGCTTTCCAAGTAAGTGGCGATCAATAATCGTGCGTTGAAAAAAATGGTGGCGTTAAACAAACTTTAAATGAACTCAAAATGGACGCACTCATTTTGACACTCCTGTTAAAAACAGTTCATTGTTAGTTTTTAATTCCATTGAAGTTCTTCTGAGATGACCACATATTTTCTGCTATTTTCTCTGCAAGCATGCCGCATCGGCAGACTGTGTAGGTGTCAGTAGTGTTGCTCATGCATCTGACACAGACTTCATTGTCTGGGGTCCACCTCCAGACCAGAGACGGCTACAATAAATGCAGACTTGCCTGCTCTTTTGTTTTGACCATTCACAAGTGTTTCCTCACAATGTTCGTGCAATCGTCATCCTCATGAGCTCTACAAAGAACAATAAACTCCTGTCAGATTTGAACGTGCTGCCACCTCTCTCTCAAGCGGGGACTCAACGTTGTTGACCCATATCTACTGACTTCTCTAAATCCCAGACCGTCTCTCCCTTGACTTGTTAGCTGTCACAGATAAGCACATTTTTATTCTTTGTGGGTTTTTGTTCTGAACGCCAAGGGGGGTAAAGAACTCTTTTCTGTCCATTATTAGTACAAGATGCTGCCGGGCTTTCTCTACTTCACAAGGCTGCCGGGAGCAGTAGCTTGTGTTGACAGGGTGTCTTTTTGATTACACGGGTTAAGCTCTTCTGCTTTTGTTTAATCTCAATATTTTATGTTTTGTGTTACATTGGCATACCTCATTCTTATGTTGGTGGTTTTGATACTGTGTTGTACTGCTTGACAGTTAGGGCTCTATTTTTGTAAAGTATGTTCATAAGGAACTGCAAGCAGACCCCCACGGGCGGATCACATAAAGTTGTATAAGGCGACTGTCAACCAGTCATTAAAGCCCTGACACTGTCTTTGGAGGTTAAAGTATGTTATTTCTGCTTTGGACAACTTATGGTATATGCAGTGGTCTGCAACCTGCATGTGTGGATTTCTAAAATAATAAAAATAATAATATAATAAATTGTAGAAAAATTGACTTTTTTTTTACATTTTTTTTTTTAGATAAAGTATTCTTTAAATGAAATAACGATTTAGATAAAAATTAATTAATTATTCAAAAATATGTCTGAGTCCAAATTTTTAAGTTGTTGTAAAAAGAGAGATGAAAGGGAAGGTATTACCTAAAAATGTCCAAAAAGTGACCAAAGAATGTCCAAAAAGGAAGAGCCAAGAGGAAAAGCAGAAATTTACCATGAAATTGGCAACATTTTTAGACAATTTAATTTTTAAAAAATAAAATAAAAAAAGGCAGGACAGTAAACGTTCAAAAGTAACCATAAAATGTCCAAAAACAAAAGGCAGAAAATTACCATAAAATGTATTTGGAATTGCCAAGAAAAAAATGGGGGGGGGGGCATTTTAATCTAAAAGCTGGAAATTGGAATTTAAAAAAAAAAGGCAGAAATGAAAATCCCGAAAATTACCATAAAATGTCCATAAAATTGCACTCCAAAAAAATCTGAAAATTGATAGCAAAAAAGCAGAAAAAGGTCAAAAAAATAGTCATAAAATGTCCCAAAACGGAAGAAGAGAAGCACAAAACTACCATATGTCTATAAAATTGCCCAAAAATTTATTTTTTTTATTTAAGAGAGAACTCAGTATTGTTCATTAGTTAATCTTACCGATTCAACATGTCATCATCATTGCTCTCTCTTTTTTTTGTGCGTGAATATGTGACTGTGTTTGTATGTGTGAGAATATGTGTGTGAGTGTGAGTTTATGTTCATTAATTCACCTGAAACCTATTAAAATTCCCATAACCTTCACCTAAACCGAAGACTTCAGAATCTTGCTAGAGTCGTGAAGTTGTCAGGAGACCCGAGGAAGGATCAAAGAAAGGAAAGAAAAGTGAAATCCAGCACCGACCTGACACCACACGGTTACAAACCAGAATCTTTCACCAACCCCAAATTCCAACAAATTAGGGAGACCTCAAAAGGCCAAAGGAAAGACTGAAGAAAGGAAGGAAGGATAGATGAAGCAGAGTGAGATCCACAGACATCAGCCTCCACTGATTCAGCGACCAGAGGAAGAAGCAGATTGTGTTTGAATTTCGGTAGATGCTGGTGGGGTGGATCTGGCATGCATGAAAACCTCCACCAAAGGAGGGGAGCCGTCGACCCCGGCCGGGACAGGGCAAGCACAAACCTGGGGCCCCGCGGGGCCACCCTCTGATAGTCAACATTTTAGGTCGATTTCTTGCACAATAATTTTGTGCACCTGTACCTATGCATGGTTTGTATTTTGATTTCAAGGTTTCATTTGCTATAGTTGTGTAGCTGTATATCGTATCTCCCGCTATGCATACAAAGTCTAACCAATGTTATTAATGGCCTTGTTGCTTGTTTGCAACTTTTTACATGGGAAGTGTAATTGCCGAGTGACCTCCCCGATTAATGTAATTAGGTCTGATGTTATCTGCGCACATAGTGTATCAGCAGTGCGTCGCCTCGCTGTACACAGTCAGCGGAGGAGTGCTGTGAAGGCAGCGGGGAGGTGTCGCACAGCAGAGTGGTAACAAATGCAGTCTGAGCAGCAGAATGCTTGTGCAGCAGAATGCAGCTCAGTGTCATTGTGAATAATAGATATCACACACCGGTCACACACATTTCGTTTACGAGGCTTCTTCTCCTGCCCTGCGATATTATCAGCTTCAGTGCTTGGGTCTGGATTTTGCCCATTTCTTGAGTGCATCAGTCTAAAACAACAAAGATGTGCCAAATGGTTTATGCTTGAACATACTACTCAAAAAGTGCTTTAAAACGGTAAAACTTTTGATGACTCCCGGCCTCTGACACTGTAATGAAAAACTGAATTTTAGACGTTTCCTTACTCCTACTAAATACATACTAAGATACCTATATATATATATATATATATATATATATTAGGGGTGTTAGAAAAAAATTGATTCGGCAATATGTCGCAATTCTCAAATCGATTCAATATGCGGCCAAATCGATTTTTTAACATAGATTTTTTTTACGGGAATATTCAACAAAAAGTCTTAATTAGGGTTAGGATTTACACATCAAGCATAGAAGAATATTATATTAATGGAACATTAAGCCTTAATATTTTTATTTCAGCGCTGTTCAAACATGAAACAGACTGCAACCTGAATTTTCAGATAAATAAATCTATTTTGATGCAAATCTTACAGTTCCGTTCCGTTCCGTTCCGTCTTCAATTCCGCTTATCCGGGGTCGGGTCGCGGGGGCAGCAGCTTTAGCAGGGAAGCCCAGACTTCCCTCTCCCTAGCCACTTCAGCCAGCTCCTCCGATGGGATCCCAAGGCGTTCCCAGGCCAGCCGTGAGACGTAGTCTCTCCAGCGTGTCCTGGGTCGTCCCCGGGGCCTCCTGCCGGTAGGACATGCCCGGAACACCTCCCCAGGGAGGCGCCCAGGAGGCATCCGAACCAGATGCCCCAGCCACCTCAACTGGTTCCTCTCAACGTGGAGGAGTAGCGGCTCGACGCTGAGTCCCTCCCGAATGACCGAGCTTCTCACCCTATCTCTAAGGGATCAAATCTTACAGTGTACATGTACAAGTTTACTGATTAGTATTTTTTGAATTTGAGTTTTAAAAAAATCGCAATCATCAATTTATAGATTCGTATCGGGATTAATCGGTATTGAATCGACTCGTGACCTATGAATAGTGATACGAATCGAATCGCCAGGTACTAGGCAATTCACACCCCTAATATATATATATATATATACTGATTATCCCAAAAACCTGACATTTGCACAGGGGTGTGTAGACTTTTTATATCCACCTCTTCCTATGATTTAACTTTGTCGCAGACTTGTCGTCACATTTTTAGAGAAACCTATGCACCCTTTTCATAGTGCGTATTGTTTTTGTCCCCCCCCCCACCCAGAATAACCACCACTGCTGCTTGCATGATGGACCTGAGAAGATACCCACTTGATGAACAGAACTGCACCTTGGAAATTGAAAGCTGTGAGTAAACGTCAAAGTATCTGCTGCTCTCACCAACATCTTCGAAAAAACAAACACGATAGCTGCTGATGTCATCATCTTGAAATGATGAATTATGATATGCTGTCTCCAGTAGATTTTTTTGTGAAGTAAGCCAATATGCAATATATTTGTTGCTTGTTTACACCTCTGCAGGTAAAGAAAGCAAAGTAAGCAAGTGCACCTTCAGTATAGAACCCATCCACCACTTACTGTATTGTAACTGTCTTAAAAATAAGTGGCAAAATGGCCGCCCACTTCTTGTAGAGAGGAATAGAAAATTGCCATGAATTTCATGCATTTTAAAGGAACATTTTATCTGGGGGGATATAGTTCTTTCTTTGACATTGTTTTTTAGGGGAAATTTTATGTATCAATAGTACTAGGTATAGGTACTTGGTATCGGTGTCAGTGACTACTCGAATTAAGTAGTCGCACGGGAATCGGTCTAAAAAAAGTGGTATTTAACATCCCTAGACATAATACAAACTTTAAGTTGTTTTTAAATTGAGAGGAATCATTCGTTTGAGCACGTTGGAGCATGAAATATATTTGTTTAGTTCAAAATGAATATTTAGTTGATAACACAAACGATCAGTTACGATTAGTTGCTCTAAACTTTCAGAGTAAATCTTCCAGAGGTTTTTTTTATTTTTTATGAATTATGTATGCATATGTTTGATTGGATAAAATCCAAGTCTATTTGCTTTTTTTGTTTGGCTTCCTGCAAATGGTGTATTCAAGATGAATCACCTTCCTGGAGGAAAATGTGAGCACTGCTGGTGTAATTAAAATTGCATCGTGTGATAATTTCCATTGATGATCTTATCAATCACTCGCTCGATATGCTGCATATTTGTGGTTGTTGTTTACCCTTGGGGTCTATAAAATATAAATATGCCATGAATTAAAACATCGCAGGGATATTTTTTTTTATTTATGCTTATTGGGTTTCACACTCGCACTCTTATCAGTTTGATTGATTAGGCGCCTTCCACCCAGACAGAGATTCAGTGCTAATGACTGGTGGTCCGCAGGTGAATTTAATGTCACGAGTCGGGGCATGTCGCTCGTAGACGGTGAAATGTGGCGAAACGCTTCGCGCTGAGAGACTGTGCTGCAGCGAACGCACACTGGCCCATTGACATAAATCTACAACTGTGATCACTTTCGATTGCGCCGCCAGCTGAGAATGTGCGGGACAGCCAACTGACACATGCTGATGAATATTCATGCCGGGTGGGAGGCGGGAAAGGATGTTGCTTGGTGTTGGGGTTAAGGATAGCTGAGCTTGCGATGCAGGCAAAGTGTTTTTGTCAGCTTACCTGGCAAAAAAAAGAACAACTCAAACCTAAAACCACTTCTTATTATTTTATTCCAACTTGCTGTGTTGCTTGTTTCGCAAAGATAATAAATGTCTGACAGAAACTGCCCTGGATGCAGGGATGCTAAGTCGACCACAAAAATTGGTCAACACAAAATGTTTTTGCGAGTAATCTCTGTAATAATCTATTTGATAATCAATTTAATTTAATTAATTCATGTTAATGATTTCTCACAATAATTATGAAACTGTAAAAAATATCAATAAGCAACACTTCAGTTCTATAAATCTTCTTCCATTGTTTGCACCATTCCTAGAAAATCACAATGCCCCATCAGTGCTGAGCTATTTTGGGAACAGGCCGCCCACAGGCTACTCATGTTTTCATGTTCATATCTCATATTGATTTTGTAGATCAATTTAATTCAAGCAACTCAAAATTTGTGAATAAAGGATAAATAAAAACATAAAATAAAAAACAAGAAAAGTGTTCATTTTATTGTTGTTTAGCAAAGTGCTTTTTTTCTGAATTTGTGTAAAAGTTTTCAGTCCCGTTTTTAAATGACTGCAATTTATTTACACCACCATTTATAAATACGTTAGGAATGTTGTTGCAACCTGCAAAGGTTAACAAAAGTCGAATATCACTTTATTTGTCTTAATTTGCACACACCTTAAAGATTTCAAGCTGTACGCTAATAATGGTTATATAAAATCAGCTGCTTGCTGGTGCGATATGCTGCGATTTACATATATGTAAATCTAAATATGTAAATATATATACATATATACTAGTCGACTAATCGTAACTACTATCGGTGACTAATCGACTAGCAAAATAGTTTGTGGTAGCCCTAGCTGTGACAGCTTTCCCCTCTCATGGATCCGTCGGCCTATGCTCTCTGTGCAATTACCAACATCAGGTCTAACCTGCCTCCGCATAGAGTTACGCCAGGCGCCGTGCAGGATTCACACCGGTCGTAAAAATGCAGCTCTAAATCGCGTACGTTACATATACTGTCCAATCACAACTGCCGAGCAAAGATAACGTCTTAAACCATGATTTACACTGACAGTGAAAATAAAAACACAGCGAGCAAGAGTTGCTTTGTATTATTCAGTACGCAAGAAGATCTATGAGGAAATAAGCAATGGTGACTAGCAACAAACACAAAATGTGGTGGAGTGTGCGGTTGACGTGTGGGTGGTAGCCGGATATGGAATGTCTGTTCCAGCGTGAAGTAACTGCATCAAACAGTGTTGCTAAGAGTTTGGGTTTGTGTGGGAATAAAACAAATGTCTCCATGAAATCATTGCGGGTTGTAATATCGTTGCTCACCGAAATGGTTTTCAAAAGTCAAGATATCTGCTCAGATCAGAATGACTTTATAGCAGAGTGCATCATTCGTCAGACGGACCTCCACTAGTTGTCTGCACGGTGCACCTTTTACAAGATACATTGTCCCATTTCGTGGTTATTTCTTGACCGTGCGCTTTTGTTTCCCGTTTTCTCAGACGGATACACCACGGATGACATTGTGTTCTTCTGGCAAGGAGGGGACAGCGCCGTGACGGGTGTCGACAAGTTAGAGTTGCCGCAGTTCTCCATTGTGGACATCCGCTTGGTTTCCAAAGAAGTGTGGTTTGCTACAGGTAAGTCTTTGACAGATTTAAGACAATTATCAGTCTCACGTTTGTTAAAAAATAAAAAATAAAACATTATCCACGATGCCCGCAAGGGTGGTTGTTTTTGTTTAGGCACAGTGAATTATTTAAAAAAAAAATAATAATAATAATAATAATAAAAAAAAAAATCTTGAAAAAAAATCTTAAAAAAAATAATCTTGAAAAAAATAATCTTGAAAAAAATATATAAATGTCGATTTTTCTTTTCACAAATCTTACTGTCAAGTCAGACTAGACAGTTTCAACAAAGATGTGTATATATATATATATATATATACACACATCTTTAAATGCAAAAAATATTGCAAAATAATGCAGATTCCACTTCCGGGTCATTAGCAACAGCAAGCTGGCAATCATCATCACCTAATTGTTTTGTTAATTCACTTTTAGATTATTAAAATTTTTGTTCATACCTTATTACTTTGCACGCGAAGTATGTCCTTGCCTCAGACTTTCCTAGATCGTAAAAAGTCTCTTCAAACCATCATCCATGTTCCTGCTAGCGCTGCCATACAACTTAAATCAATGACCCGGAAGTGGAAATCTTTCGTTCCCCTCCCAAAATAACATTATGTTGTTTTACAATACATCATTATATTTATTTTATTATTATATGTTTAAATTCACTAAAAGTGAATTAACAAAAAGCAACCGTCGTGTTAATGATAGCCAAGCCTGTTGCAAATGACCCGGAAGTGGAATATTGTGTTATATTGCAATCTTAAATATTTTTGTGATGTCCCCCACCGAGCTCCTTAAAAACGTGCTTTTGCCAAAGCAAAAAAATAAAATAAAAAGTTACATCCAAGTTAACTTTGTAATAAACTCATTAAAAGGCTGTAATTTTGTTACAGCTAAATCATACTCATGATTTGGTTGAAAGCATTATTTTCAATTTAATATGAATCAAAAACATTTATTTGCCCCAGCAGAAAAAAGGAAATTACATCCAAGTATTTTTTTTTAATTTTGGAATAAACTAATTAAATTACTGTGACTTTGTTACTTTATCCCAAGTTTGTAATTACAGTGTACCTGAATCAATAGATTGTGTTTTGGTCACAAACCAAAACAGTTCATGTAAACATGCCAATAATGTTATTGCATTGCAGACAGCCTATAGTATATATATATAATTCTCGTGTTTGAGTTCAATGAAATTTGTGAACACTTATTGCCAGAATTAATCTGGGATGTACTCGGTTGATATTTGTCCCCCATTAGATGACACGCATATGCAAAACGTACTGATTTACGCCAATCTGCAGATGATGAGGTCATACTTCACTGCGGGCTCCTCATGCAAGCACTTTTGTTTTTGTTTGTTTGTTTTAGATAAAGCCATCACGCTTTTTGCTTTCCTGAAACAAAATTTGCAGTGTAACCATAGGTCGTTAGATTTAACTCTATGTAGAGTCCATCTTTTGAGTTTGCAAACTATAAATAAGCGCATATAGCTGAACCAGAACGTTCTTGCCCGGTTGCTTTTATTGCTTTTCGCATCAGCGTTTTATTTGCCTGCTTGTTTAAATCTAACTACAATAAATAAATAAAAAAGATCTTAGGGTACAACTATTTTTGACACTTCTCAGCAAAATATCCACTAAAATGACTGACTATACCGCCTTAGAAGTACGTGTTTTGTCCTTTAGTGTGCAGCCGTGCATTGCAATCACCTTTTGAAAATGGCCTTTCAGTAATGTTTAGAGGACAGAGGGAGCGAGAAGGAAACGGCGAGCAGCTCTCTGTGACAAGTCTCAGAGGGATGCTGGAGCGGCCTGCTGAGATAGGGGCTTGCAGAAAAATCTGCCGTGTTTGCGACTTTGTGCCATGTTTAATTGGAATCGAACTTGTCCCTGGAAAGGAATCCATCGCTTTGGGGAAATTAAGTGCTCCATCCGAACAAACGGAGAAATGACTACCCTGCACGTTGTCAAGTGCAGAGTTTGGCGCTCTTAACACTTTCCCCTTTCCCGCTTTTCACTCTTCCCTGATCGTATCCACGCTGTCACTCCATTGTTTCTGCTTACAGGTTCTTATCCGAGGCTTTCGCTGAGTTTCAGGATTAAGAGGAACATTGGATATTTCATCTTGCAGACTTATATGCCCTCCATCTTGATCACCATTTTATCCTGGGTCTCCTTCTGGATCAATTATGACGCCTCTGCAGCTCGGGTGGCCCTGGGTAAGTTACATCCATTCTATTTTGAAAAAAAAACATTTTTTGGGGGGTTTAACATAATAATGATCCTAATGCGGTATCATAAGCACATTCTCGTGACATTTTATCATACATATTTTTATTGTTTCTTGCGCAAGTCTTGAAAATTATTAAAATGTTGACAATATTGTCACATGACGAAACATATAAGCGAATATGTGCCTAATTCAGGTTTTTACACAAGATCAAATGTGTCTTATACTGATTTATGTGCACGTGTGTGTGTGCTGGTGTATTCAGGTGTGACAACGGTGCTCACCATGACAACAATTAACACCCACCTTAGGGAGACTCTCCCAAAGATCCCCTACGTGAAAGCCATCGACGTCTACCTCATGGGCTGTTTTGTGTTTGTGTTCCTGGCCCTGCTCGAATATGCCTTTGTAAATTATGTGTTCTTTGGCCGCGGCCCGGCACAACAGAAGAAAATCAATGAAAGGCTGAATAAAGTCAACAATGAGCGCACACGATACGAAGAGAAGCGCCTAAGGGAACAGGTTTGCATCTTTGGCTGCTGCCTCTATTATATTCCACCTCATTATGTCAGTCAGACTTTAAGTAGACAAAAAGAAGTTGCATATTTTTGAATATTTTAGCCAGATATTTTATTTACATTCCTTATGGGAATAATCTTCTCGAAGCTAAGTTGCTAATTCACCAGTCATCATCCATTGCTTTTTTTTTTCTCAAGCACTGATTGCTTTTTATCGAGCATAGCCCCTTTTCGTTGAGCTCAACAGTGGTATAAACATTCTCATTTCTTATTTAGGTGGTTGTCACTTCTTGGCTTCATTCATTCTCACCCCGCTACCTTGTAGTTAACATGCATAACGAAATACAGCATGATAATGGTCGAGGCTCAAAACGTTTTTTTTTTCCTTTGCGGAGCAGTTTTGCGAATCAATCACTTTGTTGCCAATAATCCTAGCTAGGGACCTGAAGCAAGTGTTTATAATAGGAATATGACCATATAACTAATAAACAATTGTTTTTATTTTTGATATAATCAATAATTTGTATTTCTTAAATTCACAGTGTATAACATTCAATTAAGAAAAAAAAATGTAATTCTTTCTGTATGGCACAGCATAGCGTAATTAATTTCCCTTTCCGGTTCTGTTTAGTAAGTAGACTTTCTTCTCTCCGGAGTCCAAACACTTATTAATTTGCCTGCTGTTCAGAGTTGGATGTTCCTCGTTTTTACAGATGTCTGTGAAAAGTGGACTTGACCACTGCAAGCACTCAATTTTGGTATGCTAGCATAGGTTAGCTTAGCAATTAGCACGGCTTCCCCGTCTTGCCTCGTCAACTTTTCGTGCGAATGATACTTGCCAGATCTTAGCCTATTAGCCGTTAAAGAGTTGATTCTTAATGAGGTGGGAGCGAGTCCGCAATGTGTTTAGCCCCAGTACTTGTAGTAGTCAGCAAAACTTGTTTGGTAGCTAGCTGTTTGTGGCAATATAATGAGGTGCAAAAATCCAAATTTTGACTCGCAAGCTGCAACGCAAAATCGCTTATTTTGAGCCTCGTAATGAGATTTTAGGTAGAGCGGTCAGACTGAATGACGCCTCCTGTTTTTGTGTGTAAGATACTAATGCTAAGCTTCACTGTCTTGAATGCATTGTGTAGCCGAATGAAAATGTGCTTACTTGCCAGTTTTTGATAGTCGTTTTAATGTTCTCTTCATTTTTCTTTCACATTGCAAGGACTCCATTTCCGTGCCGTTTCAAACCAACACCTTCAGGTCATTTACACAGCGAAGAAATCTGTATCTCGAGGAACAAAGAAAAGTTGGGGTACATGTATTTAGAAATCATATAAGCTGTAGGCCATCCTTCACTATAATTCACTTGCTTGAAGTTGTTGAACTGCCAAACTGATTCCAAAATAGCCGGTTGCCATCAATACTTTTCAAATACAATTTGTCTGTTCAGAATGTTTTTTCAATTCTAAAGCTGATATAAGCAACATAGCCCAAAAAGGATAAATGAATGGATACTTATTTAGCCATTTTCAGCAGTAAAAATATTTCTTTTTGTTTATAATTATTTTTCATGTACAATTAGTACCTTTTTAAAAAATGCATTTTGCAACTTGCTGTCGACTGAAAATGACATCACACGTTCTCAGGGCTCAGGTAACGAGTCACGACCAATCGCGGCTCAGCTTGTGAACGTCACATGACCAAACCCAGACAACAGGTGAGCCTTAATTGCTCGTTACCTGAGGCCTAAGAACATGGAATGTCATTTTCTGTTGACAAAAAGTGGTCAAATGTTTTAAGAGGCATTAATTGGACGTGAAAAATTGTGAAAATAGCTAATTAATTATAGACAAAATATTAATTTTTTACTGCTGAAAAAAGGGCTAAATAAGTGAAGTAGGCCTATGCCTTGAAAGGGGCGTCAATCCAAAAATATGTTGTATGTGCCCCCACTAGTCTAAAAACAGTATTCATGTTTGTGGAATATGGGTTAAGCAGCACCAAGTCACTTGGCAGCCATTTTGTCACTAGCTGCCACCTGAAAATTACATCACAGTTGCTTGGGTAATCACGGCTCAATCACGGCTCGGCTTCAGAAAACAGCTGAGCCGTGATTGGTCGTTGCCTGAGCCCTGACCAACTGTGATGTAATTTTCCCTCGACACCAAGTGGCAAAATGGCTGCTCCCTGAGATGGATTAAAAAATACTGGTCCATTTTACTGCTTAACTCATATTCCATAAATGCAATATTAACTCATTCGCTGCCATTGACAACTATAAACGTCAAAAATTCATTTGAACTATTTCTATTAGTTAAACTTTTTTTTCTTCACTTTTGTTAACAAGAGTATGAAAACCTAGAAGAAAATTATTGTACATTTAGAACAGATGTAAAATGTGTGATTTATCGTGAGTTAACTATTGAAGTCATGCGATTAATTACAATTACAAATTTTAATCGCCTGACGCCCTTAATTTTTAATAATCTTTTCTTTAAAAAATAAATAAAAATATAATATATATTTTTTTAATGTCTAGGTTTTCATACTCTTGTTAACAAAAGTAGAAAAAAAGTTGAAGTAATAGAAATAGTTCAAATGAATTCTTGACGTTTATAGCCGTCAATGGCAGTGAATGAGTTAATCAGAATGCATGTTGAGACGAGATGGGCTGTGTAGAAGGTATTATTGAAAAGATAATGTTTGGGTTGACTTCCCTTTTAACTGCCCATACTCAACATTGCCTAAGCCACTCACCTTCACCCATTATATCGCAGCTGTTTTGGAACCAGAGTTTGCACTTCGCTCATGTATGTCTGAATGCAGAAGCTATTGTTTGGCATGCTAGAAAAAAAAAACATTCCATAACACCTCTGCATTTTGCTTACGTTTGAAAATCGGTGTAGGATTTAGTAGAGTTGAACAATTTTGGGCTATTTTGGCGACGTCTTTGGCAACAGCCCGCATTGACGCCCCTGTCTCCCACGCATCCATAGGTGGATGCATACGGCAACATTCTCCTCACCACTCTGGAAATGAACAACGAGGTGATGCCTTCCGACGTGGGAAGCAGCGTCAGTGACTCTCGGAATTCCGTCATGTCCTTTGAGAGCTCCGGGGTCCAATTCAGGAAGCCCATGGCGCCCCGAGATGGCTTCAGCCACCACTCGCTGGATCGGAGCGCTATGCGGAGCCGGGCCAACTGCCGACTACGGCGGCGCTCGTCCAAGCTCAAGTTGAAAATCCCAAACCTGTCAGATGTAAGCACCATTGACAAGTGGTCCCGGGTCATATTCCCGATCACGTTTGGATTTTTCAACCTAATCTACTGGTTGTACTATGTGAATTGATGTGCATCCCACTAGGAATCATGGGCCATATTTTGAGAGCACATTAAATTGGCTTTGATACAGTTCTAAAATATGTATACACATACAGGTTGAACATATGTATATGCATATTTCTATACAGTATATTATATTTATATATACACACACATGAAACCTGAAGGACTTTTCTGCTGTACAAAGTATTAATAGGATGACTTGAATGTTAAAAAAAAAAAAAAAAAAAGAATTGTGAGAAGAATTTCAAGGCTTTGAGTTCTTTTTTTTCTCCTGAAACAAACGAACAAACACAAGATCCCCGCAGGGATTTTTGGAACTACAGACTGCATGGTATTTTTGCTACTAAAAATGGGAAAAAGAATTTAAAAAAAAAAAAAAAAAGAGAGAGAAAGAAGCGAGAGCTCTTGAGGGAGAGAAGACCCATTGACTTTTTATTGATTCTTGTTGTAATCAGAAATCCTCTACTGCAGCTCATGAAATCAGCGCTGGCTTGTCTGGTCAGGCAACGGCTGAGCAAGGTCCTCGAACACCTCCCCCCACCACCTCCCCTTCTCCACCCATGTAGCCCATGAATACAAAGTGCACGAAAATCTCCGATTCCACCATGTACAGCAACCTTGTTTGGAATATGTGTTATTTTTTAAATTTTATATTTGATTTCAAGTGGTAGCGTTCTAGTGATCAGACATCAATCACGTGATGTTTGACCGTCACATTTGTGCACCAGAGTTAAAGTAAACTTTGAATTATATTTTTCAGGTGAAGGGAGGGCGGCGGGGTCTACTTTTATTTATGGTTCAAAACAAGTGCTGATTGTTGTAGATATGATTTTGTCTTGAAAAATACTGTGATTTCAGAGTGTCGGAAAATGTTCTGAAACGGGCATTACGAGATCAAAGTTAAAAGTTTCACGTGGTTCATTTTGATTGTTTGGGGGGAAATATTGTGTACATTTATCATTAAGTATTCTCATGAAAATATATTTGTAATGTTTTTTTCCTCTTGTTGAGTTACATGCGCTTTAGATGCGGCGTTCACGGATGTCATTCTTGCTTTGTGAAAAAGGAAATGGGTGGGCGGGGACTGGGGTGGGAGTGATGTGTCGCTTTTTGTGATTCGTCGGAACCAATCCACAGTAAAACTATTACAATTTTGTATATTCAACAAGTTGACATATCAGGCCACAGTTTTTGTTTTGTTTTTATGTAGTTTTCATAGTTTATTGGTATGTTGGGCATCTCTTCAGTATTGGACTTTGTTGGCATTACTTAAATAGTTAGAAGAACGCAAACAGGAGGGATGGAACATTTTGAAGGCAAACATACAAACCCACAAGTTTAACACTGTGTTGGAGCGAAACAGTGCGTTTAATTGCATCAAATTGAAGTGAGAGCCAATAGTAGTCCTGTCCTGTTCTGTTTTGCAATGTAAAATGTAGCTTCTAAGTTGGATTCAGACTGGAAAATTTCAACTGTCATTGTTGTCTAGTTTGTACTGCCCCCCCCCCCCCCCAAAAAACACACTTCAACTATATTTCAGGTGTGAAACAATTTGAAGGCCTAGACTGTGTAGCAGACATTTGTTTTTGTTTATAACTCGAGGAAAGGTTATCATCATTTTCAATTGCATTGTAGCAGCATCATATGCATAAAAATTATGACCACTACGGATTGCAACACGGCGGCCATTACACGTCCAGGACATGAAAATTGAAACTTATTGCAGCATAATAACTCCAAGAAGAGTGTCTGTGGCGACTTTGTCCCTTCAACCAGATCATTTGTGAGGTCAAAGGTCACTGACATAGTGAGTGCACAAAATTAAGAATTATTGATTGCATATAGTGATTTCAAAAAAAGATGTGAGATATGAAACAAAGACATGTTGGCCAATATGAATAATGAATAGTTAATTAAGGCAGTACTGTACTATCAGATTTCTTGAATAAAACGGCATCTCCTAAAAGCACGCAGTGTGCATGCATAAGGTGTCGCCGGGATATAATGCTGATTGGAAAACAATAACAATAACAATTTATGAGAGGAGATTGTCCACTAACGTTCTTGCTGTCATAGTGCTTATTTTTGTTCACCTTTTGTAGTGACATCATAATAAATGAGTCCATCCTGTAAGTCACAAATGTGTATATATATATATATATATATATATATATATATATATATATATATATATATATATATCACGTTAGGTCTCCCATATGAAACATTTTATTATTTGTACCTTTTGTTTAGCATATTTCAGATGGAAGTTAGCGATTACAGATATGCATATTCACTCTTGTTCTTTCTCGTGTTAATGTCCTTAGTATCATTGATCGTGATAGAAAAAGGTGGTAAGGATTGTGCAGGCACAGTTCGCATATATTGCAGTTTTCATTTTGGTCATTTCTTTACAAAGGCAAATGTGATGGTTGTTTGCAACAACAAAAAAAGAAGAAGCAAAAGTTAGTTGCAAGAAAAGTATTTGTGTTTGCATTTGAAAACTAACTCGAGTATCAAATGTTTCACTCTCCTTTACGTTGACAAAAACAGCCCTTGCATGCGTCACGTTATATTTACCTGTCACGGCTTTCTGGGTGTGGAATTCGCACATTCATCCCAACAGCTGTAAGGACCTTATTTTTAACGATTTACTATAAGTACATGTGTTTCTACAAGATGGAGCTTTTTGTTCATTTAACACATGTTCAAGGTGTGGAAGGGGGGGGGGTGTTGATCTGAGTTCAATGTGAATTTTTCTTGCCTCTAGTGTATATGTGTAATTACATGTGAATTGTACTGTAAATATGATATCTTTCACTTAATACTTCTTAAATGCATGAACAAAAACACGGCAGTTCGTAAAATACCAACTAGCCTCACTGCTAATGGCATGGACAGCTTCTCTAGCATTGGCATACTTCAGCAAACGAATCAAGAAGAAGAAGAAAAAGGGTTGACAAAATAATGGAGAATTCAACAAGTCCTCTCGCAGTGATGGAGTTTGTGGAGACTGTTGAGGTTCATCTGTCCCCACAAGTGCAAAGCCAATGTTGACTTAAGGCTTTGGCTCACTGTCAGCAGATGGGATGGCGTCGACTTGAATGACATTTTCGAGTTGTACTTTTGCCCAAGTCACCGCATCCGAACCAACTGTAGGATTTACAGGAAAATTCAGCACAGTGTACTTGCAGCGTTTACCTCAGCCATCAACCAATCACTGATCACCTTATTTTTTTTTTCAAATTTATATCTAAATATAGATTTTTTTTTTCTTTGACAAAAAAGGGCATTACGGCCAAGCAGGCTTATAACGACGAGAGGAGCGGGATATGCCTTAAGAAGGCGAGTGGGATGTTCTTTCCTGTTCCTCCTCCACCCAAAAAAAAGCTATCACGTGTGCCCTTAAGCAAGGTACGTAGCCAAGTCCTCGTGCAGCTGCTCACTTGCCAACAATAGATCTTAACATGTGCAGAAGTAAATATGTTCAGCTAAAGCATGTCTAGGGTAGTAAGGGGTAAATTAATTCCTGCCCCCCCCCCCCCCCGCAAAAAAGAGTGCTGAGGCCAAAAAGAAAATGAGCAGATTTACCGATATTAATATTAATGATATTATTGAAACCTCTAATAAACTTGACAGTCTTTATCCTAACGTGGGCAAATGCTTTTTTTTTTTTTGCAATATTCCAACATTATTATCACAAAATTATGACTTTCTTTATGTCATTCAAAATTAGAACTGTAAACCTTGCCTAACATTACCACTTTTCAGCATTTGGCCCCAACAATTATTTGTATGAGATAAACACGCACAAAAAAATACAAGTAAAGCTTTTTGGAATGACTTAAATCTTTTGAACACATTCCAAAAAAGTTGTCTTTATGACTTCCAGTTGCAAACGGATAATAAGAATAAGTAATTATTGGCGGAGAGCACACTTGACATTTTTTCTCAGTCGCTTTGGTACATTTCTCATATCAGAATTGACATTTGCAAAACACTTAAGAGCATTTCTTAAAAAAAAAATTACCGCACGCATATTTTAGACACAAAAGTATGTTTGGGGGATGATGAAATTCAAATATTTCTGGAATAAGTAAAAGAAGCGAATATTAACCTTTTATTGACTCTAAGCTGAGTGTCTTGTGGCAGAGAGAAGCCATGCAGTCTTCTCTCCTCCCAGTATTCGCAAAAATGCAAACAGGCTAAATCGCATGTTCGTTTGGCGCATTTTCACTTAATTAGCTGAAAGGTCAACCCAAAATTTTCTATCCAATATTTTTTTTATATTTGCCCCCACTAGTCTAAACACAAGTTTCTGACTAATATTGTGTTGTGAAATATGAATTAAACGGCAAAATCCAACCGTTTTTATCCATCTCAGGGAGCGGCCATTTTGTCACTTGCTGCCATCTGAAAATGACATCTGGTTGGTAACCCGGTGGGTAGTAGGTGTTGGTCGTGGCTGGATTTCACTTTTCTTTCTTTTCTTTGATCCTTCCTCGGGTCTCCTGACAACTTCACGACTCTAGCTGGATTCTGAAGTTTTCAGTTTAGGTGAACGGTATGGGATTTTTAATAGGTTTTAGGTGAATTAATGATCACACACATATGCACACACACCCCCGCAAATGCACATACTCACGCACATACAAAAAAAAGAAAAAGAGAGAGAAAAAAAGAGCGAGCGCAATGATGATGACATGTCAAATTGGTAAGATTACCGAATGAACAATACTGAGCTCTCTCAACAACAACAAAAAATGAAAATGACATCACAATTGCCCAGGGCTAAGGTAATGACCAATCACTGCCCAGCTTCAGAAAACAGTGGAGCCATGATTGGTCGTGACTACTGAGCAACTGTGATGTCATCTTTAGTCGACAGCAAGTGGCAAAATGGCCTCCCCTGAGATGGATTTTTTTTTTAAAGGGGGGGGGGGGCTTGCTGCTTAAAGCAACACTACGGATTTTCAGTTTACAGAACATAGAACATATTGTTGTAAATAGAAATTGGCTTTGACTTCAATTTCAAGTTTTCAAAACGTTTGAATGGAAATCCCATTTATTGGCGGTAAGACTTGACTTGAATCAACTCATGCTAAAATCTTGTGCGGTGTGAGACAATTCAGCCATCAGAAATTGTTCATAACCATTTCCATAGCTCTGCCAAAGTATTTGCAACGTGGTCAAATAAATAACAAATTGTTTTTTTATGTGCACAAATGACACAATGATGTGAAATTTAAACGCGGAATTTTGACAAATTCCGCTCTAATCCGAGAAATGTACCAAAAACAACTGAGAAAACTGTCAAACGAGCATGAAATCAGAATGAAGCAGGAAAATTTCATCCACCAAAGCCCAGACCAAGGCTGACATGCAGACTTCTCACTGTTGGAAGAACTTTAGTTGGTGCATTCATTATTTTGTGTACACCACAATTTTATTTTGCATGTCCTGACCTCTGGAAGGTTTCTGTTCTCGATCTAGTCCTATTTTTTTTTTTACTCTGCATCGTATGATTCCTCACCGCAGCCAGTAGACGAAAGATCCAGTGTTTACATGCTGAAATTGCACACGTTTTACCGCCAGCTCTATTCAAATCTTTCTTCATCAAAACATATAAATGAGATCAAATGTAAACGTGAAATGTTCACGTTGGCATTCATGCGAATGGCAAATGTGCTGCTGCTTGTTTTGAACTTGGAAACGTGGTTTGATCAACTTCAGTCACCCTTTCAGCTGCAAAGGATGTAAAGGATGCTCCACCTGTGGCATCCGACATAAGCCATGTGATTGCACACTGAGCGGGTGTTCCCCATATTTTTCCCGTGAGGAGCTGCCTTTGGTTTTTATTGTCTGTTGTTGATTGCTGTATGGCGATAATTGCAAGAAGCCTCCCAGTTACACATCAGTGTTGCCTCCCTGTTGGAGACCAGCTCACAATTAAAGCACTCTTAGTAGAAATTGGCAAAAACGCACGCACGCACGCACGCACGCACACAAAATGAACAAAACCAGCCCCTTCAATTTTTTACACCATAAATTACAACATGATTTGTTTTCATTCCTGTGTTGACTTATTATTTGTTGTATTTGTTACATTTGTCATGGATTGTTATCCTTGTTGTTGTTTATTCACGAGACAGAAAATGTAATTCAGATGTAACTGGCACCGGAAGAAAAACTGCTTCTTTTTTTTTTTTTAAGTTCACATTGGAGAGCTTATTTCTTTTGTTTAATGGGGTGTTTGATTTCATTTGGAGTATCGGTACCCATGGGAATCAACATTTGTGTGGTATGATATTGTATTATTTATTTATTTTGTCAGTGCAAATTAATGTTTATGGTGTCAATCAGCTTTTTTAGGTGTTTAAACAAAATGTGTTTTGTTTTGTTTTTGTTTGTTTTTTTACAAATACAAGGTGTTCAAGTATGTGGTATATTAAAAAAAAAAGGGTTATCATTCAAATAACAGACTTTTTACAAATAAAGGCTTATACAGTAAAGAAAGTTATGTCTTTTCATTTACCCTTTGAGGATTAATAATACATCACTTCTTTATATTTTAGTTGGCCTGAAGTTTCTCCCGCAATGTTAGTCCCCAAAAGGTAAATATCTGATGATGATGCATAAAAACGGGAGCATCGGGAATCGAAGATCGGTGTTCTGAAATTTTGTCAGGGCGCTCACCATAAATTAAACAAATAAGAGAGAATTTTAAGAATGGAATTCCAATGGAATTGTCAAATAAGTCATCTAATTTACTGCAGATGTGACTGCAGCATTTTGGGGGGGGGGGGGGGCAGTCAAAACTTAGAGGACACACTAACTAGCAAATAATGAATTTGGTTTGTTTGAAGGACAATGCATTGCAGTTGAAAGCTCATTGTTGACACTTCTGTAGAGGACAGGACAGCAGATACAGGTACACTTGCGCATTTGGATTTTGCTCTTCCCGGGATGCACACTTGAACTGAAGTATTTCCATGCTGAAGGTGAAGGGTACAGAACAGCCTCGAAATGGGAGAGTGCACTTAGAGCCGAGGAGAAGTAATGTGGGAGTGAGACATCTAAAACATTGTGTTGCTCATGCGAAACAATGAATTGCAGGTGGAAGCAGCTCATTGATTTTACCTATTGATAGTAGAGATGCTTTGGAAACGTGTGCACTGTATAAAAAAACAACAACGTTTTATTCAGGTTTACTCATTTACGGCTATAAACGTCAAAAAATAATTTTAACAATTTCTATTAGTTTAACATTTGTTTCCACTTTTGTTAAGAGTATGAAAACCTATAAAAAAAATTATTGTACATTTAGAACAGATATACAATTTGTGATTCATTGTGAGTTAACTAGTGAAGTCATGCAATTAATTATGATTACAAATTTTAATCGCCTGACGCCCCAAATTTTTAATAATGTTTTATTTTATTTTTTTAATTCATTCATTGCCATTGACGGCTATAGACGTCAAAAATTCATTTTAACTATTTCTAAAAAAAAATCCACTTTTGTTAACAAAACTTTAAATTTTTGTTGTTGTACATTTAGAACAGATATAGAATGTGTGATTAATCATGTGTTAACTAGTGAAGTCATGCGATTAATTACAATTAAAAAAAATGTTAATCGCCTGTCGCCCCCTAATTTTTAATAATCTATTTTTTTTTTTTTTTTTTAATGAATTCATGGCAGTGAATGAGTTAAGGTCAAAATTCCAGTTTCTGAAACTTTGGGTAAACCGTCTACATGCGAGAGTTTATATATATATATAAACTGTGTGACATTTTCGCCCTAGAGTTAAAATAACGTGAAATGCCACAGAGAAATCAACCTACTCAAGCTAGGCTCACTTAGCAAGTGGCAACGTAAGATGGCTGCCGCACAAGTCCTGTACTTGCAAACAAAGCATGTGCAGAAAACAAACCAATAATCTTTTCAAGATACTCCTAATGTGTTTGTTCGACCAAATATTCGGGTTAGAAAAGGGGCTCAGCTTTCCTGTGCGGGTTTTTAATAAGGAGAATAAGAGAATATTTGGGGTTTTTGTACGTGTTTAGGGTTATCGACCACATGCAGCTTTTATATATAACTTCCAATAAATGTCCAAGATGCTTTGTTTTGATGTCTAACGTCAGTGCATTATTACATGTGGAGATGTAGACAAGCAGGTCAGTGACAGCTGACAAGCCAAATCTTCTCAGGCCTTCTTGGCTTCTTCCCCACATGGTCGTCCACTTGAGACCTTGAAATGGCTCGAAGGTGCGAACGTGAGTGCGAATGTGAGTGACTACACACGTGTTATCTCTGTGATAGACTGCCAGCCTGACATGTCCTTCGTGCAACATCACCCCCTCACCCCCCCACCCATTGCGACCTTAAACAGGATTAGCTGTTTAGAGAATAGGCGTATAACATCTGCGTGCACTTGTAATCTTTTGCCAACATTGACAAAAAATAAATAAATTAGAATGGGCTTTTAACTCATTCACTGCCATTGACGGCTATAGATGTCAAAAATGCATTTGAACTATTTCTATTAGTTTAACATTTTTTCCACTTTTGTTAACAAGAGTATGAAAACTAGAAAACAAATATTTTATATTCAGAACAGATACAAAATTGTGAGTTAACTAGAGAAGTCATGCGATTAATTACGATAACAAATTTTAATCGTCTGATGCCCTTAATTTTTTATTTTATTTTTATTTTTTTTAAGAAAAGGTTATTAAAAATTAGGGGCGTCGGGTGATAACAGTTTAAAATTGTAATTAATCGCTTGACTTTACTAGTTAACTCACGATTAAAAAAAGAAAAGATTATTAAAAATTAGGAGCGTCGGGTGATTCATTTTTTTTTATTATAATTAATCGCATAACTTCACTAGTTAACTCACGATTAATAAAAAAATGATATCTGTTCTAAATGTGCAATAAAAAAATTCTAGGTTTTCATACCTTTAACAAAAGTGGAAAAAAATGTGAAACTGATAGAAATCGTTCAAATGAATTTTTGACGTCTATAGGCGTCAATGGCAGTTAATGAGTTAAAGTTGTTACCAAGCATCATATCATTTTATAAAGTCATCTATTCTGGGTGTCAGTAATGGTTTTTGAGCCAAGATGTTCCGCGATGCTTATCCTTCACTGTCATATGGCTCATGACCTGCGACCTCGTGTAAATGATGTGTGCAAGTGCATACAAATGACATGCAGCGGGGAGGATTTCCACAAAGCGTACAGAATCCCCAGCTTAAAGCGACACTTGCAGTATGACTTCTGATGGCGCTGGTGTTTGAACAAAAGGAGCCATGCAAGCACAATAACCCACGTTTCCAGACATTATGCCTTGCCTTGAGATAACATCTTGAACATCGTTTGAATACTCAAAAATCAAACGCTTGCTGTAGAGCGATTTCCCAACTTTGAGTCGAGCCACATATTACAAGGAAGCTATTGGAAAAATCTGACAGAACACCACTGTACTAAAATGTCACAAACAGTGAAATAATTTTGCTCACAAATTCTGTCGTGTGAAATTTGGGCCTGATTAGTGGAGCAAAAAGCTGATATAATTACAGGCAGAAATCTTAATACTCCCAATATATTTGTTTTATTTTTCAATTTATTTGTTATTTTATCTAATTTGGGGTGAACATGCCCAGGATTCTCGTTTTCATTGGTCCAAAATGCCTGGCAGATTAGACCGCTGGATTTCTCGTTAATATTTGATATGTTGATTGGTTTGTTTTTCTAATTAGTTTAAACATGGACAACAGCTTTGCTCTGATTGGTAATACTAATATTAGCATACCATTGATTATAATGCGTTTCTAGAGTGTTCGCCGATGCAAATGCTATCGACCAGGGGTCACCTCGGAAGACCACATGAGTAGCAAAATAGCTCACCAGTGATGGGGAATTGTGATTTTCGAAGAAGTTTGAAAATGTAAACAATGAAAAAGATGTAAGAACGCAGAGGTGGGCGCAGAAATGAATTTAAGCGCCCGTCATTCGGCAATCGTCAACAGTCGGGACACCCTTCTGTCATCATCAATCTGGCAATATTTCAAGCCGAACCACATTGTAATCATCAATCCATCAATCACCAATCATTGCTCAGCGTCCGTCAATGTTTCTGTCATTAGAAGTGGGCGCCGTAATTCTTCATTCATCAATCCATCCAATCCGTAAAATGGGATGTTCGTCATTGACGGATTGACAAATTTATTTCCGGATTGACGATTACATTGGACGAAAACCCCTTTCCGGCAATGCTTGGCCCGTCTTCTTTCTTTTTTTACCGTCATTCGGCAATCGTCAACAAAATGGCCGTCTGCCATTGACGGCTTGACAGACTTTCCGTCAATATTGAAGGAATGCCCACCTCTGGGGAAAAAAAGGTGTTGCATATTGATATATATCGTCAGTCTATTATTCTATTTTGACCATATATATATATATATATATATATATGACAGCCACAGGCAAATGTGAAATTTATATACTTTTGTTTCATATGGTCAAGGAAAGGCCTGTAGCAGCACAGTTGAAAGGGAAAGTAGCATTATCTTCATTTCTACAAACTACTAAACATTTAATCAAATTTCAACAGATCAATAAATGTAGTGATTATTGATGAATTCGATTAATTTAATTTGTAGTGTGCATGTGTTTACGTGCGTATTAAAAATGAAGAAGTTCATTGTCATGAGGTCAAAACCTTTCAAATGTCAAACAATTTATCAATGTCCGTAATTCTTCTTCTTGAGCTTTGAACAATGAGATTCTACACATATTAGCAAGACTAATTGAAGGTCAGGGGTCAAATATGGATTCCAAGGAGATAACCAGACCTTAATACCCGGACAGTCGATATCACCAGTGGTGCTTTCAAGAAGTCATAGTGTTGTGTAAATGAATGTATTTCTAGATGGTGTCATCTGGTCATGTTTTGGCGAGTAGTCAGTGTGCTTGAATGCATCACGAAAACCAGCAGAAACACACAATTTGGCATATGAAGCTACAATAGCCACACCTGGACATTCCATTTTTGCTATTGATTTTCCAACTTAATGTCCAAATTTATAGTACATCACTACTTTGTCTGCTATCCACTTTAACAACTGTCTGCGGAATGCAATTTACTTGAACTCGTCACCTATAGATACTTAAAAGAAAAGAGGGAATATTGAGCTCCTAAAAACGAGTAATATAATTTTACTGTTATGCCCAAAAAATGATTTTTGTGCCCTGAACCTTCTTCGGTCACGTTGCAAGTCCTCCACAGGACATGAGGCAGATTTAATGTTCAGCTTCGAGTCATCTAATTGATTTCTTTTAATTTACTCACAAAGGCCTGTACAGGGAACTTGGACAGTTGATTACGCTGCTAAGTGAGTTCACCTTTAGAGGACCAAAGCTGTATAAATAATTTCTAACTTGTACTAAAAATCCTCTTTATACCATCAAGCTGATGAAAAAAAAATTCCCTATGTAGCATATACTGCAAGGACATCATGCACAAATTGAAATGTTTGATTCTTTCAATGTTGACAATGAACGCTAAAGGAAGCGAGTTTGCCGCTGCTGCTGCATTTGCCTGTACTTTGTGTCTTTGTTTGCACAGGTCGGCTCTTTCCGAACGAGAGTGCATACCACTGTTCAGCAGATGGATACAGAGCCACTGAAGCAGTGCCATTTAATGTGCTTTCCATTTCCGTGTTCAATTGTCAGCACTCCATACACCAACATCAAATATTGAAAAGATTAGCAAGCATTAACATGGGTCAGGAATTGATGGCTGTTCCCGTGTTGAAAGAAAGGAAAGTGGCAGCGGTTAGACTTAGTGACTTGGAATTCTGGTTTGTTTACTTGGCTTTGTTTAATAGTCTTCATCGATTGATGATTGACTGGACCAAGACACTAAAGTATGGAATGATACTCGAACATCCATTATTATGACCTTTAAAAAGGTCATTAAAGTGTTCAGATTTTTTTTTCCGTCAGGGTACCTTTCAATATCTTCAAATGATGGGTGTCAGGTGATTAAAATGTTTCATCCTTTTTTTTTTCTCCTTTTTTTTTTTAAGAGTTCAGTATTGTTCATTTGGAAATATCAGCATCATTGCTCTTTTTTTTTTCTTCTTTTTTTTAAAAATATATATATATATATTATTATTATTATTTTTCGTATGTGGGTGAGTATGTGTATGTGCGTGTGTGCGTGCGTGCGTGCGTGCGTGCGTGCGTGCGTGTATTTGTTAGCTCACCAAAAACCTATTAGAAAAAATCCCATACCGTTCATCTAAACCGAACACCGCCGTCAGGAGACCCTAGGGGACCAAAGATGTTTCATCCTAATTAATCGCATTACTTCAAAAGTTAACTCACGATTAATCGCAAATTTTATATCTGTTCTAAATGTACAATAAAATGTGCACACACAAAAAAGTATTTTTCTTAGTTTTCATACGCTTGTTATCATAAAAGTGAAAACAATTTAAACTAATAGAAATATGGCTGCATATTTGAGTCATTTCATAATAACTCATACAATTGAGTTAAAATTAAAAAGATGTACTGTGTAGTGTGATATTGGTTTGTGTTGAGGTTATTTTTCTGCCACGAGATGGCATAATTTTGTAAGACGTTGGCGACAGCTCAGTGTATTTTTCTTTTCATATTAAGAGCTATCTAATCTTTAATATGAAGTAACTTTTAGCATTTTTAAAATGTTAAAATACAACTTGACCCCAGTCTCCACAAATATATGCATTAGTATTAATTTTATTACTGCACAACTTTGACATGGACGTGTCTGCGGTCATTAATCGTGCGTTAACAAAAAATGTGTGCCTTTGAAGGAACTTTACATCAACTCAAAATTAGCACACTAATTTGGACACCCCTACTTCAAATCAAATTATACGTAGACAAGATTTGACTTTATCCATCCACAGAAAGACAAAATATATAGTAAAAAATAAATGTTCTTGACTTGGCAGGTAGATAAAGCCCACAAAAAAAAATAATAGTCAATAAGTCAAGTCAAGTCAAGCTCTTTCAATAAATGCATCCACTATGATAAAATGTCAAGCCGTGTTGCAATGGAGTTCTCCTTGAGAGAGAATATGTACAAGAATGGAAACGCAATAATGCAAATAAAATATTAACATATAATGTACTTAATCTTGCTTATGCCATGTGACCATCACAAGACCACTAAATCAAATCCCACTCCATCATCATTTATTGATGTCATGTATATAGTGTAGGTGCAATAACCTGTTATTCAGTCAGGTGACCCAGAGAGAATGCAGTATATAGTCATTGTGCGCTGTGTATGACATTAAAATGCTCTTCATGTCAATACCAAGCATTAGGGATGTTCGACGCCACTTTTTTTTAAGACCGAGTCCTCAACTCTTGAGTAGTCAATACCAAGTACCGATACCACTAGTACTTTAGACACATAGAATTTCCCCCAAAAAACAATGACAGATCATTTTAAAGAAAGGCTTATATCGCAATATAGCATTTTTAGCAGTTCATGATCGTAAAGCGGCCGTCCCAAGTACCGATGCAGTGAAATAAGGCTGAGTATCGGCCCAATACCGATATTGACATCGGTACTTGCGCATCCCTGCCAAATACAGCACTGTTCTATATTTGCAGTATGTGATACCATGAAATCAACTTTAAAAAAAAGTTTACAGATTCTAAACTTCTTTAAACTTATTGTAAGGCACCATCCTTTTCATAAAATATGTTCTTGTACACTTGATAATGTTCATGGATGAGAGGCACACTGTGATGTTGTCTTAACACTTAATGCCTAATGGGTTGGCATACATGCGTGATGGTCCCCCTTTTTCAAGAAGGTGGACCAGAGGATGTGTTTCAACAATAGGAAGTCTATTCCAGAGTACTGGAGGGAAGAGTCCAGCCGTCACCTGATCTTCAGATTTGTGAAGATTGTTTTTTGTGTTTTTTCCCCCTGTAGCAAAAGGTCTAACATAATATCTTCATCTCAGTAAACGCAAGTAATGTGCATGTGCTTTGTGGAACTTGGAAAAAGATTTCACCACATAGTTCTGTAGGGGTGTTCCGAGTCCCGACGCATGTTCTTATCTTTCCCTAGAGCAGGTTTGTGGTCCACATTGCTGACAATATAAGCTTCTGTTCATCATCTTTATGGACATCCTAGAAGCACTCAAGTCATGGAGAATGTCCAGTTTAGTAGCCTGGAGATCTTGTCTGCTATTTGTGGATGATGTGGTCTTGATAGCTTCGTAGAATTGTGACCTTCAGCGTTTGCTGGGGCGGTTCATGCCGAGTGTACGATCCCTGGAATGAAAATCAACAACTACAAATCTGAGAGCATCCATGGTTCTCAGTCAATGTTGCGCTCTCCAGGTTTGGGTTTAGGGAGGAGTGGGCCTGAATTAATAAGATCCAAAAATAGTGGGGCTAAATTGTGTGTTAGCTTTTAACAGAATGTCGTCTATAGTTTGCATTCCCTGCTAGCCCACTGGCTGTTTATGACAGCCGTTAGTTGGTCCTTTTTGTTGGTGAGTGACATCACGCTCCCACAAATGCACATTTTACACCACACACTGAAAACATCTGGGTCAAGAATTACCCAATTTGGGTAAAAAAGTGACACATACGCTTCTTGGGTCAATTTGACCTAACTTTATTGGTTGTTTTGCACAAAACAATCCTTTTTCTTTTTTTCTTTTGTAATATGTTTCCTTTTTTTGTGGGAAAGTTAGGTCAATTTGACCCAAGAAGTGTATCAGCCCAATTTTTACCCAAATTGGGTTACCCAACTGTTTTTAGAGGTGGTTCAAAATTTGGGTCAATTTGTGTTCAATTGTTGGGTTCTGTTGTATAAAACCACCCCAAGAACTGGTTTATTTTGTATTGGTTCTAATTGACCCACATAGTTGGGTTGATATTTCTGACTTTTAATCACATTCATATCTGCTGTTTTAGTATTGATTACTCTTGTTGCAAGGTTGACATCCACACCATATGCATAGTACCCTCTAAAAATAGTTGAGTCAAAAATAAACCAAATTGGGTCAAAAGGGGACTGACCCAAATTTTCAGTTATCAATTTAACCCTGAAAGTTGGGTCAAATGGGTAATCTGCAAAACAACAACTTTTTTTTTAATACAGAATATCCAGACTTTTGGGGTTGTTTAGCACAAAATAACCCAATCTTTTGGAGCTTTCAATAACCAATGACCCAACTTTATGGGTTAAATGAATAACTAAAAAAATAAATAAATGGTCAGACCCTTTTTGACCAAGTTGGGGTTAATTTTAACCCAAGTGTTCCTACATCCTTAAAATTGTTGGGTCAAAAATTGGAATGGCCTAACTTTGGGTTGTTTTAGACAAAGCACCTCATTTTTTGTGAGTTTGTTTTCAACAAAACACAGAAAGATGGGTTCAATTTTTGACCCAAATTGAGCTGTTTTTGACCCGGCATTCATAAGAGTGCACCCTTAAAACTGCTGTGTCAAAAATTAAACTGACCCACTAACAAATTGACCCAAGTTAGCCAATCCGCCCAATTTTGGACCCAAATTGGCTGTTTTTGATCCAGCGGTCAAGCTACTATCTAACTATTGCCTCATCATTTTAGTGTGCTGCATGCAACAACATAGTTAGCACAGAAGTCAGCTAAATCGACCACTTGGAAATGTTCAGCATGTGCCATTGAGGGACAATTATTTTGCGCTTTTATGCTTTATAACAGCAAGCAGTATAGGAAAGTTACAAATGCAATACTGATGCAACACAAAAGAACGTCCACTGTTCCTCCGCTCTCCTCCATACAATCCACTCTCTGTCACCTATAGCAACAGTGAACTGAATTTCTCACTTGACAAAAGAATCAGGAGATCTTGCGCTTAATTGCCAGTGTTCCACTTTTTTTTTTTAATGCGATTGAGTTGCACAATCGTGTCAGTCGTCAAGGAAGCAGCACTGCCTGCTTACGTTTTGACGCCGATGCAAGATGATAGTTCAGTGTCACTGTATTTGCTCACAGTAGGCAACCTTGCATCTGCGCAAGTCAGATGATGTCTCACGCCACCGCGTGCGGCTTTGTGATTTGCGCTTGAGGATTTGTGAAAGCTTTTTTTGCAGCTGTAGGAGTCACGCGGTCTTGTTCAGGGGGGCGACCTGTGTTTTCGGGGATCAGGAGTTTCAGCGTTTGTTCGTCAGCTGCCATCAGCACCCTCGCCTTATGTCTGACACTCGTGCACAGCCACGCGCACACTTCTCTAAATCTAAAAGCCTCTTCTGACATCTTCTGGCTTTCTTGTGAACTGCATCCTTTGTTCCTTAAAAGCATCTGTTTTACAGTCCAGCATCTGCCCAGAAAGGAGAAATTAGTAACTTACTTGACCATCAGCTATTGTGGAAGTTTATATTACAAATATTCTTTGTGAAATTGTATAAAGTAACCACCATGTGTCATCGCTCCTGCAGTGCCAACCAAAGTGCTGATTCACTCCTCCTCACAGGCTGCTGACTGGGAAACAACGCATGTGGTGGGTGGATGACTGAGTCTGTGTGGAGGAATTGCACTGAAAGCAGCACTCAGGGTTGAGAGGGAGACGGCTGCAGGCCCACCAGCTCTCACAGTCCACGTAGCAGACAGCCGAGCACACGCTGCAGGCCCAATTTATCATCGGCTCTCAACTCTGCCCGACAGTAGTAAGCCGAGAGACTGCTGTGGTCCAGCAGGGCATGCTGGGAGGCTTGAGGAAATCATTCATGCATGTATTCATTATTAACTCATTCACTGCTATTGACGGCTGTAGATGGCAAAAATTCATTTGAACTATTTCTATTAGTTTGACATTTGTTTCCAGTTTTGCTAACAAGAGTATGAAAACCTAGATTTTTTTATTGTACATTTAGACCAGATATAAAATGTGTGATTAATCGTGAGTTAACTATTGAAGTCATGCGATTAATTACAATTTAAAAAATTAATTGCCTGATCCCCCTAATTTTTAATAATCTTTTCTTTTTCTTTTTCTTTAATTTTTTTAAATTGTAATTATTCACATGACTTCACTAGTTAACCCATAATTAATCACACATTTTATATCTGTTCTAAATGTACAATAAAAAAAAATCTAGGTTTTCATACTCTTGTTAACAAAAGTGGAAAAAATTGTGAAACTTATAGAAATAGTTCAAATGAATTGTTGACGTCGATAGCCATCAATGGCAGTGAATGAGTTAAAGCTATCCATTGCACTGTATCGGTTAGTAGAAAACACAGCGATTCCAGTAACGTGTTTTCTCCGTCAAGTGTGCTTGCTGCTGAACCAAGGACACTGTCAGCCTTGCTCACCTATAATGCAGGTGAAGTGGTAACAAGCTATACAAGCCTCCCTGACACTTGTCCAGTCTCCCACTCTAGCCCCCCCCACTCACCTCTGATCAACATTTTTCACACCATTAATCACCTTTGTTACCCTTCTGCTAACTATAGACGATTCATCTTGTAGTGATTCGCCCCCTCCCACCCTCCATCAGCAGGCTTCGATGTGTGGTGAGTGAAAATGACAAAGGTGAAACTTAATTTATAAAGTATGCATCAACGGGGAGTGATTCCCTCCCTCGGCAGTAAGCGGCACGATGCAGTGCTTTAACTTTCAGGAGCTTGAGGCAAACTAATAAAGGCCAGGTGGAGATTAAATGACATTAATTCCTTTACCACCGGCCATGACCCGGACTGACAAGCAAGGTAGATTTATGAGCTGTTACTAAACAAAAATAGATTACATCTAAAGGTAATCAGTTTCAAAATGTTGTGGCCTTCACTTGCTGTGTTACATCTAAATTTACGTAAAAAATAAATAAAAATAAAATGAAATCATACCTTACCACTCACCATTGGTGGCTCTTGAACATGTTTCCATTTTCATTTGTCAGTGGACAATCTGTTAGATATTTAATGCAGGCTTTAATGTGTTTAAATTAAATGTACTTGCATGAAATAAATACATTGGAATGGAATGGACCTTTAAGGGGTGTATGCCACGGAGGAGGCGGGACTTCCGACTTCCTGGTTTTCCCACAGCAGCTTTGTTTCCGTTTCCTGTTTGCGACGTGTGGGCCGCGTCCCAGTTCTTGCGCTTCCGCCTTTGTGCACCTCAGTTGCGCGTTCCCGTCGACGGGTGCGAGTGTGTCTGTCTCAGTTGTCCTAAGCATTTCAGAGAGTTGAGACGCATCGGCGGGATCGCGCGGTTGGGGGGCGCAGGGGTGGGGGTGCGAGTGTTGGAACGCTGAAACGACGCTAATGTGTGAAACCCGGAAGTCGGAAGTCCGTGGCATCTACCCCATTGTCATTGCACGTGAAAGAACCGGGCTGAACGAGAAGTGTTGAACTGCAGACCATGGGCGAGTGGAGCTCTACCGGAAACACGTGAGCTCCATTTCTGTCTTTTTTTTTTTTTTTTAATTAAGCCTTAACGTAACTATAACACTAAGCTTAACCATAATAATTTTTTCGTCTGTAGAGTAATACCGACATACATATTTAAAATGAATGTTGAAAGCTCATGTATATTATTTGACAAAGATGAAAACGAAGGATATTTTCGCTGTAATTATAGTTTGTTTTTGTTTTTTAAATTTCATTAGTGAAACTTTTTTTTTTCAATTTCAGTTTTGGTTATTTGGCTAGTTTTACTATAAAAACAATGTTCTAGTGTTTGACTTGTTTTAGTAGTTTTAACAATGTTTTTGTTGTTTAATGGATATGTACAATTAATATTTATATGCATCAGCTGTTGTTTTTAGTGCTCTGTCAAGTTCAGTTAAGATGCTGAAACTACTCATAATTTACACGATAAATGTTATTCTATTATACTTTTGTATGAATGAACAAAATGACGCGACACCCATCATAATTGTGTTTTGAAGACCAAAAGTGAAGCATCCTGGAAATAGGAATTTGAAGCAATAAGTAAATCATTGTTCAGTCTATTTGAAATCTGAGTTGAATATTTACATATCTTGTCACTGTCAGTATTGTATTGTGTTTCCTCATTTACCCTTTCCACCTGACCCCAGTCATTGTGTGTGAAGTATTTTGAATTCCTTTGAATACCTTCTCTCACCAAAAGGCAACGTCATCACATGCAATTCTTATTGATCAAAATGGTCACCTTGTATGGCCTGAATATAGAAGTACATCCAGTCTGAATGCTTTCATTCACTGAGTTACCAGGACAACAATGCGGGCCTCAGTAGGCTCGGCTGTTTCCATGGTTACTGCAGCAGTCTCCTCATAGCCAATGATGGAAATAAGAGTTGGACTGTGACTGCATCTTTGTGCTCTCTTCTGCATGCAAATGGCTCATATGTCAATTGAAACGGTTTGTTAGTGGCAACACAAACATACACATCGGACACACATTTAGATTATATAACAGTATGTATATAAAAAATGTAATAATTATCAAAAAGTCAGTTTTCACAATATATAAATTATTAACATATGAATGTCAGGAAGGATTGCCCCCCCCCCCCCCCCTTAGACTTTGCAGATACAACAAATATTGTACAATAAAACGAGGAATATATATGACTGTTATTAAGAAGATTTTTCACTCCCTTACTTTCAAAAGGACACTTGTACGTTATAGGCCCCGATTAAAACCAGCAGGGGGCATCATTCGCCAACTCCATTCAGCTACCAACACATTATCTTCTACCAAGGCATCATGCAAAGAAAACAATCATGTAACAATCGATTCACCTTGTTTAAATCAAAATCAATTTTCACATTCAAATCATTTTTTGTTACAACCCTCTTATACAGCATACAAACCTACTGTATGTTACTGTATATCCTATCCATTATATATTGATCTCTAGTAATTTAGTGTTACATGTAACTATCAAATGTGTACAAATCAATTAGTTAATCAACATAAATGACTAAATGGAGTGGAATTAACTGATTTAACCCTAACCCAAGTTTTAAACCTAGTTTATGGGATGAAAAGTTCTTAAGTAAAAGGGCTCTCTTAGACAGGTTTATGCCTGAAGTCCAAAACCACGTGCATTGCTGAGAACATCATCTCTGCTCAGATAGCACCCACAGAGTTGCCTCGCGCCAGTGAAAGCCTCCCTGCCATGCATGACCCGCCAGTTGTCAATAAAGATGACCTGTAGTGAAAGGGATGAAAAAGTGACGATTGCGAAATATGTGAAACTGATGTTACTGGACAAATGATTTACTTTTCCTGGCGTGAGTTTGACCCACAGCTCGTTCTCTGGTCGTCTCAGTTCTTTGGTCAACTCTCGATGAGCCACATACCAGCGGCGGACAACATCGTGAGGGATTGTGTTTATCACTGATCGGTCGTAGTTGTTGTACCTGTTGTGAGGGAAAGCAACTTTTCAAATACAATTACATTTGTGTTTTAAAAAAAAAAAAAAGAGCATTCTGACTACCTTCATCTGACAATACATGGATCCATGATCAATTATATAACCAAAATGACATTGAAAACATACCGAATCAAGTAAACTTCATTATTCCAAGGATAGATATTCAGAATAGGGCCAATTCCTATCATGTGGTTTTGGTGTTTTCCAGAACTTTCAACATATTCGTGCCTGAGTGCAACACGCGAAAGCAGTTCAAAATGTTCTGGGAACTGCAGACGAACAGTTTCAGCTGCATAGAAACCATCCACAAGCAGATTCTTTCCTCCAGTACCCTCATGCTTGAGACAGTGAAAAACCTGAATTCTGTTGAGGAAAAAAAAAAAAAAAAAGATGTGACAAGCAGCACAAATTGACAATGTCACATAACTGCGCCTTTGGGAAGACATTTTCCCCTCCCACTTACCCACATGGTTCGTGAAAATAAGATGTGTCTGTGTGGCGGTCAAGAGCCAGTTGGCTGTAAGCAGTGTCTCCTCGAGAAAAATCTGAAGTGAAGCACCACATTCTTCCGTATGTCGTCTCCCTTTCGGATCAAGACAACAGATGCACCATATCGAGTGAAATTCCCGGGAGGAAACAGATGAAAGTTTAAAAAAAAAAATACAAGTTATTATACCTGATAAGACTAACTCTCTGAGTCACGGCTTCTGTGGCTTCAACTGTAGCAGGGACATCGTCTACAAAAGCGATGCCGTAGAGAAGATAGTTCTGCAGAAACTTCTTGAGTTCCTCGTCGCTGCTCATGAATGTGTCCCATTTGGAGGAGGGAACATGCGCGTTATTATAGGTATCTGCATTCCAAAGGATGCGTGGCTGTATGGTGCTCTGCTCCTTCCCCTCGTAGCTGTTGTCAGCTAGCCAGCTAAGGCTGTATTTAGATGTGTGACCACCAGGCCCTATAGGATTAAAAACAAAAAAGCAGAGGACATACCTGCTAATGCTGTGTAAAACAGACAGATGCTTTGAGACACTTAAAATTTTCACTTTCAAATTGTTCTGACTATTTTGAAGATGTAGCTCTGCTATAAGGTTTAAAGGAATTTCTCAAATGTACTGTGTATGTGTTGAAATTGCCTGTGCTAAATTGGCCAAAATCAGCATTTTATTTAAACTATTTCTATTAGTTTAAAATTGTTCCCACTTTTGTTACCAAGAATATGAAAACCTAGATTTTTTTTTATTGTACATTTAGAACAGATATAAAATTTGTGATTAATCGTGAGCTAACTAGTGAAGTCATGCGATTAATAACGATTACAAACTAATCGCCTGATGCCCCGATTTTTTTATATATATTTTTTTTTTAATTCATCCATTGCCATTGACGGCTATAAACGTAAAAAATCCCATTTAACTATTTCAATTAGTTGAAATTTTTTTCCCACTTTTGTTAACAAAAGTATGAAAACCTAGATTTTTTTATTGTACATTTAGAACAGATATAAAATTTGTGATTAATCTTGAGCTAACTAGTGAAGTCAGGCAATTAATTACAATAAAAAATTGTAATCGCCTCTTGCCCCTAATTTTTAAGATGTTTTTTTTAATGAATTTATGGCAGTGAATGAGTTAAAAACACAAAAAGTCAGAAAACTGATTGCCCCACCATTTTTAAGTCAAAGCACTGAGTTATAGATATACTTACATTTACCAATCTACACTTTTGATCTGTTACTTTTTAACAGTCATACATGTTTAGTATAATGGTATACAGTTTACACAATAAAGAGCAATACACCATTACGTAACAAAGGAGAAAGTCCACCTCACCTCATGAATAGTTAGTGAACTTGTAACAATCCATAGAATGGCACCGCGCCACATGGTGGTGCCGCTTACTCGTTTTGCCCAAAGCCATATTGTTTTGCCTGTTAGGTTATTTATGGACATGAGCAGTTGTATACAGAGCTGTTACCCATTATCGTGACGCGCAGCCATTTTGGCAGCATAGACAACTCCCCACAGGATTGGTGGAAGAAGACGGGCAGGGGTTTGTAGAGTCACGGAAGGATACTAGTGACTTGCTCGGGGGAAGGGCGTCACAGATGAGGGAGATCATGGCGGCGTTTGGCTGCGACCTCATGTGTCCATAAACTTATGAAAATAAATCCTAATTTCACCAATCTCATTGTCTTATTTTGATAATCAACATTATGAACACGGGAAAACAAAGAACGATTTTCCAACAGATGGCATTCTGACCACACATAAAGGGGAAATAAATCCGGATCCCTTTGTATGATCACATTTGAAAGCACTCACCGGTGTAAGAGAGGGGGTAATCAATATGTCCACCTCGCACATGTATATCATGTCCTTTTCATCAAAGTGATTGTCAATGCTCTTGGACGGAAAGTTGACCGATAATGCTAGTTTTAGCCCCCCTCGTCATTCTAGTCCATTAACACTGCTCCGCTACTTTCCTGCCACGCGGGCGTGTTCAGAGAAATAGTCACGTGACGTCCAGATCTCTATTAGCCATGATGCGGTTACACGAAAGTGGAGGCACATCAATTACCATGGAGGTTTATTTTGTGCAGCTAGCCTGCTCCCGGCTAGGCTAACAGGCAGGTTTTAGTAATCCTGCTGTTTAGTCAACAGACACGCGCTACTGAAACCAGAGTGTTTCCTCCAGTTATAATACATTTCAATTAAAAAACAACAACACTTTTCTAAGAACTCAAAGACACTTTACAATGAGAAAAATATAATCAAAACCATAAACCAAAAAGTCTGTATGGACTGGCTATACAGCTCAAAGCCTCGCTTTTGTCGCTTATCCTGGATGTCTCATTTGCACTTTTGTGAAATGTTCTTTTATACATCATCTGTTGTGATTTGACACTATGTTCATAAAGTTTAATTTATTGAATTATCTTTTATTTTTTTAATGCAGTTTGAATGCACTTGTTGCTTTATGTTTTAAGTGACTTACAAGTGATGATGAGGTGCTCATCTTCCACTTGGATGTGATCAGGGCGAATGTTGAGGTCAATACTTGCGGTGTCCAAGTTCCTCTGGTTTGTTTTGAAGTTAAACGACGAGCCAGAGCGGCAGTGATCCCTCAGCCACACGTAGTCCAAATGCATCTGAGTCCCTCTGTAATGGAGCTCTGGTAGACATGCATATGGAACAAGCGCATTAACAGCAGGTTTCGTCTATTCAAACGAGTGTTCCGATATCCCGCAACTCACCCAGACAGTTTTCAAGTAAGTGTAGAGTTGCTGGCGGATGAGCGTACCCGCGGACGTGCTTCCTGTGTCTCCACGCAATCCCATTTATAGCGGAGAGGCGCTGTGTGTGTGTGGCAACAGCTCGCACGTACCTGCTAAGCGTCCCGATCATGTCCAATGCTGTACCTCGCAAAAAACAAAACAAAAAAAAAGGACCTCTCTAGCTTTAAAGACAGCTAACTTTCAGGATTTCAGATGCGAGCGAAGCACTGTGGACAGCGCGGATTCACCAAGCAACGCTGATTACGTAACAGCATGTCTCCTCTCGTCGTTTATTATTCACGAGTGGATCTGCGTGTGACAGTGAAAGGATGAGCTAATTTAATTATTAACCACTTTTTCTTTTTACCTGTGAAGCGATAACTAGCGTTTCTCGTCGTGAATAGTAGCAGTGCGCATAAACACTAAACGGGAGTAAGTTGCGTAAATCAGTCGTCAGGGCAGAATTTAAACACACATATCTAATCTACTTTTTAAACGTTTTTTTACGACATAAAACAGTAGACTTTATGTTTATTCATTTTGCAAAGTAAACAGAGGCATATTTAATTTGACAACGTTGCAGTAGTTGTAATAATAATGCAGTAGTGCTCATGTTGACCACAAGATGTCCCTGTTTTGTATCAGTACTTAGGCCATTTTACTGTTTTTCCAATTACGTCCCCAATAGTGAAGTTTTTTTTCTTTTTTTCAACAAACAGTACCAAACGTCACATTTCGTACGTTCTATCAAATCAGCCTTTACTGTTGTTAATCCAAATCAATAGCGCATTCACGTCATTTTGATTTTTTTTAAATCAACCCCATCCGTGTTTGTATACATTCTGCAATATTGTTTGCTGTCGTACTGTATATCCTCGTCTTTGAAGTAGCATCCAGACAACGTTCCAAAATGGCCTGTCTTTGAGACTTTGTTGAACGTGATCACCGCCTGCATGTGTTCCCTTCCTGAAAAGGACCGCAGCGGCGTGCTGCCTTCAGGTTCTTTCCGATATTTGATATTCCTGTGTCGTGAGCGAAGATGGTGATGGGATCCCCACTCATTGGCCATTTCACTATGGAGGCCTACCCCTTTCAAGTTTTAGGAAATCGAATGCAGATTGTGTTTGTTTATGGTGGTGCAGGCTTGCACTGTATTAGGACTATATAGAATGCTCTGTTATAATGAAAATAATAATAATGATATAGACGCCACTCACTAGATTTTTTTTAATGGACTCTCACTATATGAAATGTATCACAGCAGCAAAATTCACACATCGTTTGGATTAGAAGTGTGTGCGTGTGTATATATATATATATATATATATATATATATATATATATATATCATACGGTGTAGTTAAAGCGCTATATAAAAAGCAGTCCATTTACCATTCTTTATTTTTTAATATGGAAAATTTACATTTTATGTTCATTATTATTAGTAGTAGTATTATTAATACTATTTTTTGCGGATATGAAATTACATACGTCACATAGTACCTCAATAATATACAAATTTAGAGTGTGTTGATTTTTGTGAAAAAAACGCACAAAATTCGTTCTGCTGTTCAGCAGCTTTGTTTTGTACCATTCTTTTATGATTTTTTTTTATGAAAGAGCCCTTTGCACCGGGTTATTTTGTTTAGTTTTTTCATTTTGATCTTTTATACATGTATTGACAAATGTATGTTGAAAATTTAAATACATTAAGGATATGTAAATGAACGAATATTGTCGATATTTCAAGTGGCGTGTTTGTTATACATCTATTCAAGACGTGTGTGGTGATCTGTGGCTCCAATTGCACTGAGGAAAAATGGTGCAATTATTCAAGTTTCCGATTCCTGTTCTCGATAAGATAAGATAAGAACATGACTAATACAAGCATGTGTAGCTATATATGCAAACACAGAACAGCCTTAATATGAAACATTAAAACACACTACCACAGATAAACGACTGTATAAGGACCATTTAACTTCAATTTCTTGAAATAAACCATTTTACGAGGGGTTTGAGTGAACACTCATATTTTGGATCTTGTGGTAGGCACGTGAAGGCAGCATGAGCCTGCCCCTGTTTACTTGCTCAGTCAGCGGTGTCCCCGCAGTGGATCTCATTTAGATCACCTGCAGCTGACCAGAACCTTGGACTTTTATCTCAGTGTCATTTTATCATCAGCACTTGTTATCAACAGTTTACTATCTTACAGCATTTTCTTTTTTCGAGTCAGCCTCTCGCGGACCTTGCACAGGGGGGCAAATCGGGTTCACTGTTTTTTTTTTCCACCGGAAAGATGACGCTAAAATCCAATAAAAATGAACCTGGTGTCATATTGGAGCCTGTGGACTCTGCCCGGACAGCCCTCTCCGATCTTTACCTAGAGCAGCTTCTCCAAAACAAACCAAAGCCTGACAAGGTAAGTTGTTGTTTTAATCTTTACATACTCGGATTTTTCCATTTGCTTCCGGGTACGCGAGGTAGCACATGACCGTTGTTTTGTCTTGAGGGGGGGAAAGGAGAGGAAACGGTTTTGTTTTCATGTATTTATTAGAAATGCAATAGTGTTATGTGCAGTAGAATTTAATCCTTAATGGCTCATTAAAGCCAAAGGGGACAATCCTGTTGTTGAAAGCTGAGTCACCTCATCGTGTTGCCCACTCAGCCTTGAATGGATCACATGGCTCAGGCTTTTCCGCTTCTGCATTCACTTCCCTAAAATATACATGGAAATCATGTGACAGCTGATGGGTAAACAAGATTCTTCCATGCGTAATTTGTTTTTATTTATTTGTGTGATCACATCACCTATTGCTTTTGTTGTTTGTTAAACGAAGTTTAGAATACAGCATTGCAGTGTTTTTGCACAGGAGTTTCTTGAGACTATTCTGGTTGTTACTGCATCACATAGTAGCTTTCTGTCCAAGACATGCTCCAACTTGATTTAAAAATAGATTATGTTGAAAAGTCTTGGAAGACTGGGAAATATTGTGATCAAATAGTTGAAAGATGTGTTAAAACTGATAGATTGAAACTGTCAAGTCAGCAGCGAAGGACGTGACAGAAACTGTCAACTCAGCAGCGAAGGACGTGACAAAGAAAGGAAACTTTTTTTTTTCCTGACCTCAGCACTTTGGCTGATTTAGTGAGTGAGGACTTCGCAGTGGAGACTGCTGAGTTTAATGTTGATCAAGGGTCACATTGGGAAAAACAGCAAAAAGTCAACTAAGCAATATTTCAAGACTTTGGCAAGTACATCTGAATGTAGGGAGATTAGTTGGAACATTAGGAGTACTGTTTTTCACAGGCACCACAAGTGCCCCCTTTAATGTGTAATTAAGGGGAAAGGTCATGCCATCTTAAATCTTAAAAGACCCAACCGCCCAAATATTGATTCTCAACTAGAAATCTGTAAAAAGACATGATTGAAAATGAGTTGGATCAATTTCAGAGATACCGCAGGCTCCCTATTCAGATGGGTAGTTGTTTGTCCTAAAGCTTTTTGCCACGCCCAACACCAAGACCTCTCTCACCCCACTCATAGCGCATTATCACATAACTGTGGATTGTGAGGGGCAGTTTCAATTTTGCTAAACCACACGTGGAGGAAAACAGTCACGTTTTTCTGGCTTCCGCGTGTTCTTGCGTATTCACACCACAGAAGTTGAGGATCAGTATCACGTTTGAGAACTCAACAGAGTGTCATTTAATCTCTTGGTGTGCTCAAATATTTTCCCTTGACGCCCTTCTGTTAAACCCAAATAGCACAAGGCTGGTAAATAAGTATCACGTTGCATGGAAGTACACTTCCACAACTCCCAACTCTCAAGTCAACTCTTGACTACCGGATTTAAGACAAAATATAAATGAGATCCCAGGCGTGGAGTTTGTCTGTATTTTTGTTTTGACTCAATAGCTCTTATGTAATCCCCTGTTCTGCTCAGCACCCCTCGGGGGCGTACTTGCATGGCAGGAAAAAGATGCATTTCTGTTCTTAAATAATAGATGATCATCATCTCAGTTATCTATTAACTCATTCACTGCCATAAATTCATAAAAAAAAAAAGGTTATTAAAAATTAGGGGGGAGAGGCGATGAATATTTTTAATTGTAATTAATCGCATGACCACTAGTTAACTCACGATAATCACAAATTTTATATCTGTTCTAAATGTACAATAAAAAAAATTGTAGGTTTTCATACTCTTGTTAACAAAAGTGGGGACAATTTTTTTGGTTAAACTAATAGAAATAATTTAAATGAATTTTTGACATCTATAGCAGTGAATGAGTTAACATACACAACTAATCTAGTTAGTGGAGATGTTTTTGGCCTTCATGTTTATCCTTTAAAAAAAAAAAAGGAATTTCCTGTTTGTAGTCCTCTTGACTTCCCTTTATTTCCTTGTCAAGCGCAGGTCATGAATTCATGTCTGCCCTCACTTTTGCAACCCACAATAGAAAGATGCCTTAAAGATGACTTATTTGAAATAGTCGTCCAAGACAGTTAATGTAATCTGGCTTTACTGCTGTTGCCTGACGGGATCCCTTGATGACATTGGTGGTATCCATGACCACACGAATCTGTTGGACCACATCGTTGGATGTGTTTAATGAGGTGTTATAATGCCGGGTTAATTTTTAACCGAGAGCATGTGTTGAAACCGCAAATGCAACGCTAGCAATTAGCAAAAGGCTTTTCCTGGCTATACATGTCACACGTGTCCTTAAATTGTGTTGACAATCAATAATATATTTCTCTCTTATTTTTGTTTTAGCAGGCAGCTATGCAAACGTTTGAGAATAAAGGTGCTGAGGTGTATACCAATGGAAGTACCAAATACTCGAATGGCACTGAGCTGACCAAAATGAAAGAAGTCGTGTTTGAAAAAAGTCCTTCAGAGCCGATGGTACGTTTGATATTTTCAACACATCTACGCTTTTTTTTAATGTGCAAATTTTCCATCTGGATTAATGTTGTTGTTTTTTTTCCCCTCATTCGTTCCTCAACATGATCTTTCGTCTGCAGGGCGTCACTCTGAAAATGAATGACAGGCAAAGGTGCACAGTGGCCAGAATATTGCACGGAGGATTTATACACAGACAAGGTAATAAATCAAACATTGACCCGATGGTGGGGTGTGGTTAAAACCGTGCTGAGAGGGGCTACAATGACATTTTGATACATGGTTGTCTTTTCCTCAACCTCACTTCAGGTTTCTGTACATTCGAATTACGATTGAAGAATATTTGATGCTATTATTACATTACATTTCTTCCTTTTTTTTCTCCCCAGGATCCTTGTATGAAGGGGATGAGATAGCAGAAATCAACGGGAAAAGTGTGACTAACCAAACAGTCGATCAGCTACAAAAGATTTTGGTATGTTAACACCACACAAAAACTCCCCCCAACCCCCCCCACTTAAAATGCACCAAGGCAGTTCAACTGTGCCATCTTTTTTTTTATCCTACAGAAAGAAACCAATGGAATAATCACAATGAAGATTGTTTCTAACCAAAAGAGTCGCTCCAAAGCCTGTGAGGTACGAGCAAACATATAAAGGCCTTCTCGGTGTGAAAAGTTGCTGAAAACAGTAGAGTGGGTAATATCCTAAAAGATTAATGCTTTGCTGTCTGTTAGACTATTATTTTTCTATACATTTTCCCTGCTAGGTGAATCTTCTCTTAATCGATGAAAATCCAAGGTGACTATAAAAGTAGTGGAGTGTTAGCTGTGTTAATTCGACTGTGAAACACAATAGTAGCCCTCTACGTAGTGTTAATAATCATATGTCATCCAGTGGACGCATTAATACACAATATTTCTGCAAATATAGTATTCATAGTAGTGCTTAAACAGGAGGTTTATTTCATGTCACTTTTTCTTTTTCTTTTTTTTTAGCACACTCAATTGTTTTTCCTCCATAATGGCAACCCCCCTTAACTCATTCACTGCCATTGACGGCTATAAACGTCAAAAATTCATTTGAACTATTTCTATTAGTTTAACATTTTTCCCCCCACTTTTGTTAACAAAAGTATGAAAACCCAGAATTTTTTACAATTGTACTTTTAGAACAGATATAACATTTGTGATTAATCGTGAGTTAGCTATTGAAGTCAAGCGATTAATTAATATTAAAAATTTTAATCGCTTATCGCGATTTTAAAAAAACAAAAGAAAAATATATAAAAAAATTAGGGGCATCAGGTGATTAAAATTTGTAATCGTAATTAATCGCATGACTTCACTAGTTAACTCACGATTAATCACAAATGTTATATCTGTTCTAAATGTACAATAAAACAATTTTAGGTTTTCATACTCTTGTTAAAAGTGGAAACAATGTTAAACTAATAGAAATAGTTCAAATGAATTTTTGACGTCTATAGCCGTCATTGGCAGTGAATGAGTTAATTAGATTTTAACTTGTTGCACTTGTTAAACATTTGTTTATACCACACCGCTCTGCGTTCCCCTCTCAGAGTGATTTGGATAGACCAAACGTTTATTCATCAATGACTATGACAAAGTAGCCTTCATTAACATGACCTTTGACAGTCTGCAGATTGTAATAATACCTATGTTGTATCAATGCATCACATTATGAAACGTTCCTAATAAATAACCTCATGAGATGGACAAAATATTAGATGTTCCATTATATGTATTACATATTCGCAATAAAAATGTATTCCTCTCAACTTACAAACTCAAGGTCTTACCCCTCTCCATTTGCAGACGTACATGAGAGCCCAGTTTAACTACGACCCCTCCGCGGATGAGCTCATCCCGTGCAAAGAGGCCGGCCTGCGTTTTCAAACTGGTGACATCATTCAAATCATCAACAAGCAGGACCCCAACTGGTGGCAGGGTACAGTAGAGAGCAGTGCTGCAAACTTCGCTGGACTAATACCGTCGCCAGAGCTCCAAGAATGGTTGTGTGATGATATGTTGCAGTACAGTATTGAGCATGACTTTTGACAGGTTTTAGTGGCACGTCAGTGTTCAACATGAATGAGTACACCTCATATTTTGCTGATGGCAACATTCAGCGGTGGTTAAAATCTTATGAATTGGAAAATCAAAAATGTTTTGCAAAGCTTTTATGGGTGTGTACTCATTTTTGCATTAGTTATAAAAAAATTTGTGTGTGCGCATTGATAGTATTATATGCGGTTAACACATTTGGTTCAGTCTCAGCCTTAACATGGTTATGTGCCCAGCACATTAGAAAACCGAACAAAATGTTAAAAACTGTTTTTTCTCTACAGGAGAGTGGCAAGTAAAAGTAAAGCCAAAGACAGTCAGTCCTGGAGCCCATTCGGAAAGAAAAAGAAGTGTAAAGACAAGTACCTGGCGAAACACAGCTCCAGTGAGTTTATCACTGAAATCCTGTTTTCTCCCTGACATTGTTTGGTTTTCATACAGCCAAATGTCCTTTCAGTTTTTGACCAATTGGATGTGATTTCATACGAGGAGGTTGTCCGTCTTCCTGCCTTCAAACGGAAAACTTTGGTGCTAATTGGTAAGTTTCACTCTCCTGGTACGTTGTACTTGGCTTTAATTGGAACGTTATAGTCCAGTGGTTCTTAATCCGGGTTGGGGTCCTGTGATTTGGTCTCAAGGGTTTGACTCATGGCTGTTGTGATATTTTTTTTTTATTGTAATCCTCTGCAATATTAACTCATTCACTGCCATTGACGGCTTTAGATGTCAAAAATTCATTTTAACTATTTCTGTTAGTTTAACATTTCCTTTCCACTTTTAACAAGAGTATGAAAACCTAGAAAAAAGTTTTTATTGTACATTTAGAACAGATATAAAATTTGTGATTAATTGTGAGTTATCTATCTATTGAAGTCATGTGATTAATTACAATAAAAATAATAATCGCCTGACAACCTAATTTATAATAATATTTTCTTTTTTTAAATATATTTTTCAAAAACCTCATTTTTAATAATCTTTTCTTTTTTGAATTTTCTTTTTTTCAAAAAAGAAAAGATTATTAAAATTAGGGTGTCAGGCGATTTAAATGTTTTATTTTTAGTTGTTTAGTGCTTTGACTTAAAAATGGTGAGTTCCAAAGTTCCAATCAGTTTTCTGACTTTTTTTCGTTTTTAACTTATTCACTGCCATAAATTCCTTTAAAAAAAATAATAATAAAGATTATTAAAAATTAGGGGCAAGAGGCGATTACATTTTTTTTATTGTAATTTATCGCATGACTTCAATAGTTAACTCATAATTAATCACAAATTTTATATCTGGTCTAAATGTACAATATTTTTTTTCATACTCTTGTTAACAAAAGTGGGAAAAAATGTTAATTAAGAGAAATAGTTAAAATGATTTTTTGACGTCTATAGCCGTCAATGGCAGTGAATGAGTTAATTTAGATGTAGAACGGAACGTATGGTGTTCCTCAGGGTTCAATTCTGGGACCTCTGCTGTTTTCACGGCGAAAAGACATATTCAATGAAAATGCTACTCTCCCTGTTCATTTTATTCACCAGTAAACCCTATACCTCTAAAGTATGTCATTAATTTTGGAGGGGGAAAAAAGTATTTTATTTTTCAATAAAGAAGGGTTGGGTGAATGTACACTGGAAACTGGAGGGGTTCAATATTAACTTAACGAGATTAAGAACCGCTGTCTCAGAATTAATACAATGCAACATTGTAGCACATGATTGAAATTTATTTTGAATGTGATCTTTTAGGTGCACCTGGTGTAGGGAGGAGTCACATTAAAAATTCATTGCTGACCAAATATCCGGAGAAATTTTCTTATCCTGTATCACGTAAGTAGTATAGGAGATCAAATCGTTTTAAACTACTCTGAAACAACAAGATTGATTTTGACATTTCTGACTTTACCTGTCCAGACACTACCAGATCACAACGTAAGGATGAGGAGAATGGGCAGGAATATTATTTCATCTCCAACGACGCCATGTCCAAATGCATCTCAGAAAATGAGCTGCTTGAGTACGGCAGCTTCCAGGGAAGTATGTTTGGCACCAAAATTGAGACCATCAAGAAGATCCACGAGCAGGGAAAAATTGCGCTGCTGGATGTAGAACCACAGGTTTGTATCGCACACCTCAGTTCCTCAGTTGTATGGGTCTTCTTCTTTTTTTTTTAACCATTTGCAGTCCATTTCTTCGCAGACGCTGAAGGTTTTGCGGACTGCTGATTTTGCTCCTCTTATGGTGTTCATCGCACCCACCAACACAGCTCCTCAGGTGAGACACCTTTTTGTTTGAATAACCAACAAGGATATTTGACTCCAGTAAGCTAATCTTCTGCATGTTATCATCCCAGACGGAAAACCTGACAATGATCCAGAAGGAGTCGGACGCCATCCTGATGGCCTACAGACATTTCTTTGATTTGATCATAGTCAACAATGATGTTGATGAGAGTGTGAAAAGTGTGGAAGAAGCGTTGGAGCAGGTGACCTCCACTCCACAGTGGGTGCCCGTCTCGTGGGTGTACTGATCGATGTAAGACTCCAGTGTGGTATCTTTTTTTTTTTTTTGGTTTTATTTTTAAAGCAGTGCAATATCACTCCTTACACAAAATCTCTGAGTTTGTGATGTCCTGAGCCTGAATGTTTTTGGGGGGTTTTTTTGGTAATGGTAATTGTCAAACATTTTGCATGTGTGCATTTAAAAAAAAAAAAAGCAATATATAGAAAGATTTATATCATAAAGCTCAGAATGTTTATTATTCAGTTAGTTAAGTATTTTTGTTTGAGGCTTTTGGATAGTTTCAGTGCCATACAAATTTTGAGTGTTGTATTGTGGGTAAATACAATATAGGACCGTAACTGTGAAAGAAATCCTCACTTCTTAGTCACTGGATTTTAGTAATACATTATAAGATCATAATTTCTTCCGTTATTAGAACAGGTCTTGAAAATGTTTGTCCACTCGCACATGTAACTTTCTACTCAAACCATTTCAGTTAACGAGAACTTCACCTGCCAAAACTGTCACATCAAAGTGTATACCTTGTAGGCAGTTAAGAGACACTTTTACAAATATTACATTTCTCAGCTGTGTTGGAACTGCTTCTTCGATTGTCTTTCATCTAAAATCCCTGATCAGGATACCAGATGTTGTACAGTTCATCCGTGATATGAGGCAACAAATATCAATCGTTTTAAGAGCACAGTTTAAAAGCATTCAGTTTGCAGAAGTCAGCATTTTCATGTGATTCAAAGCCTGTATGTCAAAGTTGTGAAACACAAAATGAGGTTCAAGTACTAAGTTCTAGTCCTCATATTTGTTTCTATCTGCTACACTTTCTGCTAATAATTGATATACCTCGTATTCAATGTCCAGTTTGTGTGATGTAGCTTGTTGTCCAATACTGTACTAGAAATTTGGCATCTGGTGTAATGCATTTAACATTAATTTGCTAAATGATTATTCATGACAAGCTGGGGTCAGTAATAAAACGAATCAAGAAAAAAAAAAAAAAAGCAAACAACTTAATCAAGAATAAGACCAGCAACACTGTGACTGATTGGTTTTCACGTCCGCCTCACTGTTCTGTGATTCCGCGTTCAAATCCAGGCTGTGCCCTTCTCGTGTGGCGTTTTTAATTTTCTCCTTGTGGGGTTTTCCAGATATTCAGGCGTCCTCTCACATTCCCCCAAATCGCATGTCAAGTTCACTAAAAACTCTTAAAAAAAATAAAAAATTATTTGGTATCAATGTCAGCATGAATAATTGTTTTTCCGCCCTGCAAATTGACTGACGACATTCTCGTCCAAAGTCATCTGGGTTGGGCTCCAGCTCACCTGCGACTCAAATGAGAATAAATAGTGTCGGAAAAAGAAGAAAAGGGTCATTGAAATTAGAGAGAGAGAAATGCCTCTTGGAGGAAAACAGAAATATGTACCTGCCTTGTGTTTGACTGTTTATCGCTTCAATAATTAGCACCAAATTTTCCTCACTGCAAATTAGAACTACAGTAGTTGTCATTAAAGGTTTGACTGTGTGATTAAAATGTGTACATTATTAACCCATCAATTTTCTATTCTACTGATCCTGTTCAGGGTGACAGCTGACTTTGGGCAAAAGGCAGACAGACTACACCCTGGACTGGTCACCAGTAAATGTCAGGGCACATGAGAAAATTGTGTACTAATAGTATACTAGCTTTAAAATGGGTACTGAATAAATACTCGTATGGCTTGCGGTTGTAAGGCGTGAGACATACAATATCTACTAGTTGGATAAAATAACGTTTAGAGCAACACTATAGTTTACTAGTAAAGGCCAAAAGTGGCACTAGTTGGGGGAGCAATACTAGCTACAGCCATTCTACAAGTGCAACCTGGTGTGACATGGACCTTATGCTGGATATCAATAATACATCATGTTCAAACGGGTTTTTGTACTTGCCTCCTAACCAAAGTTATGAATAAATGCAGCAAATGATGTTCCTAGTTAACTAGCTTTCAGGTGGGTTTCTCCTGGGTCCACTCCATGTTTGATCGAATCAACACTGAGCCATCATGGACACCCGCTGTGCTGCTGGCCACGCCTCCTCCCGAGGTACGCCATTTTGTTGACAAATCCTAAAACGATCAAAATAAGCTTTTTAATGTCAGCTTCCAACCCCGCTATAACTGTGACACTTACGTCGTCTAAGGGGAAAACACCACCTATCTTAATATGGACACATATAGGTTAAAACTTGCTTGTCGAGTGATAAAACCGCTTATTAAGAGGTCCCCGGCCACCCATTTTAACATGACACTCGCCTCGTTTGACGTCACCAAGCCATCTTTGTCCAGCTAATCCAAACTGGTTTGTTATACCTTCATTACGGCTCGGTCTCCTCACCTACAGTCACAGTCTTCTGGCACTGTCCACATACGAAGAGGAAAGGGGGTATTTTATTAGATAAGTGGACCTATCTCGACGGTAGACCCGAACCAGTGCCCCTCCTCGGCTATATAGGCAGGGAAACGCCAGGCGAAGCATCCAAAGGGTGCCAGAGGCTAGAGAGGAGCGCAGAAGGCAATCCACATCCATCTGCCAGCCACTTAGCACACGCTAACATTTCCAGCCCGGATTTCAGCACAGCTGTCTAGCCAACACTACCACAAAAAATGTAAGTAAACGTCGTTTTAGCTTATTTGTTTGTGCATTTTAGATACATGAATGGGGTTTCACGAAAAGATGCTGGCGAGCTCCTGGGTGGCTCATTTATCAGTCACTACTTCGTTTGTATTGTGCCTGCGTGTTTTATTTCCACAGCGGTCCGATAATGTCATTCGAATGGTAAAAAATAATAATAATGATAACCTTGGAGCCAACAGAAGCCTCGTTTGTTTTTTGTGATTTTTGGAGGTGTTAGAGGTGAAAAGACGAGCCATGTTTATCTCCTGCCTCTTTTCTCCCTCCGTCTCGTGCCGCTAGCTGCAGCCAGCACGCACGCATTTTGTTTCCAGTTTGGACCGGTTCTGTTTGAAAGGACATCGTCTGTATCATTAGACACACGCTAATTAATCTATTCACTGATGCCACGCTTAATACAAAAGATACCTTTTTGCCCGTGTCGGACATTTACCGCGGGGTAATTTTGCTCGTTGAGGCGCGGGTGACGATGGAGCTATTTGTAGAAAATCAAGGGCATATTGTGGAACTTGTCTTGTTTTTACGGTTGAAAGCACAATTTCGCGTGTAAACCGCGGAACGTTGTTTGGCAAATATAAACCACCCGTCATATATACTGTATTTTTATTAGCTGTGAATTAGGCCTAGGCCTAGTTTACGTGATATTTGCAACCTCCTGCAGCGGGGGGGTGGGGATAGCCTTTGCCTTTCTGTCGTCGATGGTAACGACAGGGTTGACAGCTAACTATTCTCATATATCACCATATTCCCCTTTAACCATTACAACGTCTCTCCTTTGGTGTTTTTAAAGTAGCAGCAAGTGTTTTTTGTTTTGTTTGTTATTGTTGAGATGACTGACTGAATGGAGGATGAAGAACAAGATGGCTAAATCAACCTTGGACGTTTGTATAAAGAGCAAAAGAACCCCCCCCCCCCCCAAATCCGAGAATTCATCGTGTCCTAACATAATTATATGTCCGTATGTGTTACTACATCCCGTTTATTGCCTTGAATCTCGATTTATAATCAAATCGCCATGTTTGCCTTGAATCAATTCTCCAGTTAAGGAACCTCCCCACTGCTGCTGTCGGTAGCCACATTATTTATAGGCCGTGAAACGTGATGTTTTACTGGCTGTCATGTGACCACGGTTCTGGTTGTATAGAATGTAAAGGTGTGAGGTCCTAGAGGTCACAATCGACTGGTGGGGAGTCGACTGATACTGGTCCGGACTGGAGTGGTGCTGTTCAGTGCTGAAATGTCTCTCTCCAGTGCTGAAAGTCACGCATCGTGCTAATGAGAGCGAGGATACAGAAATCGAGTTGGTTGTATACACTGCATTGCAAAAATGACATCTCGCTATAGTGTGTGTTTTCCAGCGCCATGAACTCAATAATACAAGATTATTTGGAAAAGTCCTAAAGAGGGCTGAATATGTTTAGCTTAACAACAACAACAAAAATGGACTGTACAAGAAGAATGTGGCCAGCTGTCCTTATTAGATCTGATCTTTCTGTTCATCAGGATCTGAACCATTGACAATTTGGGGAGATTTTGTGATTGGTACATTTACCAGATATCACTGATTGTCGCTGAAAATGTAACTAAACTGGTGAAATGTGTGGTAAAAATACAAAACAACTAATAATGAATGAAAAAATACTTTGGAAGGCTATTGTATTGTGTGGCATGATTATTTCACCTCTGTCAAGTAGTTTGATTAATAAACCCATCATCTGTTTTTATATCACTCCATAGCATTGCCAATAACATGCAAGGAATCACCAAACCTTTTGTCCAACTATCCAATAGGATTTGATGTTGTCGAAGGATTAGTAATGTGTGTTGGTGTTAAGATGACCTTTATACACAGTTTTGTCTCACAGTAGTGGAGTAGCTTTGTCACAACTCCTATTTGTGATGAGGCATCACTTTCTATTGCCTAGCATGCTAGATTTAGTGTGGTGAGTACATTCGGTTAAAATGAAGGATTTTTACATGCTGTTTTTTTTTATTTAATTTTTTTTTTTACATGCGCATTAGCTCAGGATTTGTATTTACCTATTGACGCCACAAGATGGCAGAAAAGCACTTTTTTGTTTTATTAGACATTGCTATGGCCTGACTGAAGGAATCTCTTTCGCTCAGTTCAACAAAGTTGCTTGGCACCAAATCATGCCAAAGCAATGTTTTTTTTAGTTTTTTTTAGTTATGGCTTTGGCCTCAGCATAAAAACAGCAAACAGCAAATACCAAATTATTTATTAATTATTATTATTTTTAATCATGATGGCAATATTGACTAATTTAACACATCACCAAACACCTTGCCCTTTGCAATGTGGTTAATTTGTAGTGTAGAAGGTCCAAAAAAATTATTTTATTGTTTTGACCCGAGCACAAAAACAGCAAACAAAACAAGCAAGAAACAGAGGTTAGGTTAGTTTTAAAAATCCACAAATAAATGAATTTGCAAATGCCGACCTGCAAATATGTGGGTGTTTCACCATACAATTCCTTTTTTTCCACAACCAGGTCTGCCCCAGCTGGAGCCCCCGCACCAGAGGGAGGGAGTCAGGGTCCTCCTAACCTCACCAGCAACCGCCGTCTGCAGCAGACACAGGCACAGGTGGACGAGGTGAGAACAAGTCGAGCTTTTGCCCAAAAAAATGTGTACGCTGCTACCTGCTGATCCAAACGGAAAATAACGTCAACTTTCAATCATGATGTTTGTGCCTCTCCCCAGGTGGTGGATATCATGCGCGTAAATGTGGACAAGGTTCTGGAGCGTGATCAGAAGCTGTCCGAACTGGACGACAGGGCTGATGCTCTGCAGGCTGGAGCCTCTCAGTTTGAGACCAGCGCTGCAAAACTGAAGAACAAGTACTGGTGGAAGAATGCTAAGGTTTGAGCACACAAATTATCCTGATAGCATGACATGTTATCATGTAACCATATGACAACTTTGTATTTTTTTTATCTTCTGACCACAGATGATGATTATCCTGGGTGTGATATGCGTGATTGTGCTCATTGTCATTATTGGTAAGATGTTTTTTTTCTTCTAATCTTTATCATTAGTAGGGTTGTCAAAATGAGTGTATTCATTTTGAATTGATTTAAAGTTCCTTTAACACCACTCATTTTTTTAAACGTGCGATTAATGACACCGCCCCTTACTTGGAAAGCCTTTACTGGGGGAATTCCAGTCGCAACGCAGCAGACACGGACACGTCAAAATTTTGCAGTAATACATTTAATAATAATACATATATTTGTGGAGACTGGGGTCAAGTTGTATTTTACAATTTTAAAAAATGGGTTACTTAACGTTAACTAATTCACTGCCATTGATGGTTATAGACGTCAAATATTCATTTTAACAATTTCTATTAGTTTAATAACACTTTTTTTCACTTTTGGTAACAAGAGTATGAGAAACTAGAATTGTTTTATTGTACATTTAGAACAGATATAAAATTTGTGATTAATCGTGAGTTAACTCGTGAAGTCATGCAATTAATTACGATAAAAAATGTAATGCCCTGGCGCTCCAAATTTTTAATAATCTTTTCTTTCTTTTTTTTAAATCACGTCAGGCGGTTAAATTTTTTAATTGTAATTAATCGCATGACTTCAATTGATAACTCACGCTTATTCATAATATTTTTCTGTTCTCAATGTACAATAAAAACAATTCAAGGTTTTCATACTCTTGTTAACAAAAGTGGAAAAAAATTTAAACTAATAGAAATAGTTCAAATGAATTTTTGACGTCAGAAAAATGCACTGAGCTGTCACCAACGTCTTACAAATGCAATTATGCCATCTAGTGGCAGAAAATGACCTCAACCCAAATCAATATGACACTCATTTTTTACTTCAATGTTATGAAATTACTGTATCAATGGCTAAAATATGCAGCCATATTTCTAGTAGTTTAACATTTGTTTCCACTTTTATGTTAACAAAAGTATAAAAATATTTTTATTGTACATTGCATCGTGTATTGAAGTCATGTGATTAATAACGATTACAAATTTTCATCACCTCACACCCCTAAATTAGTTATTGCTCATATTAGAGTAAATGACAGACTTTGCCACCATTCATCACTTTGTTTGCTTTCTGCAGTGTACTTCAGCACCTAAGAAGAGTCACTTCCTACCCCAGTCTAATCCCAACGTCCTTGCTTCAGAAGGAACCCTGAAATTTCATGACAAAAAGGAATCACAGCTAATGAGTTAATGTATCTTCCCCGATTGGCTTCAATAGAACACCCCTCAACCCTTCAGGGCCGTGTGGCTCAATCATTTCCACCACCTCGCCTCTGGACCCCTGTCAAATATTTGTCCCGTGAGTGTGCGGCCCTGCGTCCGTTCTGGGTCCTCTCGGCTTCTCTAACCTGCCATAAAGAGAGCCAAACACTTGTGATGATGCAACAACAGAAAAGGAAACAATGATTGGCAATGATAATTGTTACATGACTGATCTATATCTAGTCATTTGTAGAGTTTTATTCTGATATATACTGTTTTGTAGGTGTGCGTGCGAGTGTGTGCATTTTGTATTTTTTAATTTTTTGTATTAATTTTTCTGTATGCTTCAGCGTCGACTACTGCCTAATAATCGAAGTATGTATCTTGCATGTTCTAATCATCCGTCCATTCCCCCCCGCTTGCTCGAGTGGCAACAATCGGAGTCGGCCACAGAAGTGAATTTTCTGTTGGAATTTTTGCAGTCACAATCTCCAGGTTGAAATTATGTCCGATTTCATTCAGGTCAAAGTTATAGCTCACGGGTATTGATCAAGTAATGCATGAATTGTTCAGCTATCCCTTTGTAATGGTTCCCAGTCGCGTCTCCCTTCCCACGTTTCTCTTGAATATCCGTTGTGTCCTCAGCTTCTCCGGCCGTCTCCCTCGTGTCTTGCAGCATGCTTGAATTGAATTCACAAATCGTTTTAAAACTGCCATAGTACCGTTGGACCAATATGTCTGTAGATGTTTTTTTCTTCTTTTTCTTTTTTTATTACGTAGTGTCTTATTTCGATAACATTCCTTCATTGCAGTCTAGTGCAAATGCTCTTGCTGTAGCACATGTAATTGTTAGCATACTTCGGTGCGCAATGAAAAAAAAAAAACTGGAGTCAGTCATACAAACAACAGGAAAAAAATGAGGTCTAAGGATAAATTTGGTGAGAGGCAGGAATAGGATGCCGTTTTGTGGTATCAATCATTAACGTTAGCTACTACAAATAAACGATTGTTCAGGTTGTAATTGGAGTTTATGTGACGCAATCGCAGATATGAATTCATATCTTAATTTCAAAAGTCAAACCTGCCTGTTAATAAAAATAAAAATAAAAAGCCTTACTAGGAGTATCTACAAAATGCACTAAACAAACTTGTTTTTGATGGCGCTGTCACGCTGGGCGATAACCAGACCCTGAAGTGTGCTGCCAAACCTCACCATACGAAGAGCACACCAAACAGTTCAGCCTTATTTGCATTTTAAAAAAGGCCCAGCAATTCACAGTCAAAGATTTGTTGAAACAAAAAAGGGGGGGGGGGATCAAAGCATTCCTTGGCAGTGTTTAAATGGTTCTCCCTATAGGTATGCATCATTAAATGTAATAGATTCTATTTTTATTATAGTGTATTTTTGTGTGAAACAGACAGGTGAAGAGGAAGTTCCTCTACTTCTGTCTGGTGTGTGTGTTTCCGTTTTTATAATTCAGCTGTGTGTATTATACACTGCCAAGCAACAAGCGGAGGGGGGGGGGGGGGGGTGAAGCTTCTCTTGTTCATTGCAGTCGTCTGCCATGGCACAGTTGTAAAACTTTTGTGGTTTGGGATGGTGCATAAGGCCCCTTTGGCTACTTGATAAGTAACAGAGCAATAGGTGCACTTGCTGTATTTAGCCTACTAGCTCCAGATTAATAGGAAACAAGCTTTAGCGTTAGCATTCATAACCCGCAACCGTTCAATTTAAGTGTATTAAGTGTACTTAGTAGCCTTGGGGTTTTTTTTTTTTTGTTAGCATCAAGCTAGGTAGATCAACCACCTGTACTTCGTGACCGATTCGGAATCGTACCGTGTGTGAGCGTGTGCGCAGGTGCATCAATGTGGTGTGTGTTAGAATAGCTCTACCCCAGGAATATCCCCAGTTTATCCCGACAGATTAGGCCGCTTAAATCTCTTGAGTGAAGGCACGTTTGTTTGCTTGGCCACAAGGAGAAGAGGTGACAGATCTGAAGACCATTGAGCCCCCACCTCAAAAAAAAAAGAAAAGATTACCAAAGACCTTATGTGTGGGCTTGTGCTGACGATTGCCATCAAAAACAAGTGGAGAGGAGCAGGTTTAATCCTATTACGTTGAAATATCTGAAATGATAGGACTTTTTACTGCCAACACCGCAGAGTGTTAGTTAGGCTTGTAGTGCGCCGTGTACTTTATGCAAGTTGAACCAAAACTTAAGGACCGCATGCATCAATTGTCCCACACCTTGTGTCTTCAAGTAAAATTTAATCTGTCGTCAGTTTCAGATACAGGATCCTTTAACTAATAATAGCACAACCTCGTTTTCTTACCCGTTTCTGCCAATTTTCATAGTACAAAACATTTAGCTAGCTATCGGACAAAAACTAGCATTGAGTGTTATAATATGAACATAATTTGAGGGCTGGGGGACCTATATTTTGTTTTCAACGTACCAAGATTTACAGTCAAAGGGAATAAAAAATAATAAAAAAAAAAAGTTGGGAATAATGTGGCTCTTTTAGCCGTCCTGCTGAGTGAGGTGACATGGCACTACTGATTGGGGTAGGACACGTGTTATTCCATAAATCCAGCTGTCGTCCTGTGATTTCGCAACCAATTTGATCACAAAAGGAGAAGATGAAGCGAGTGCTGTCTCTTCACGTTGCTTTGCTGTATTGTGTGAAAAGGCGTGCATCTTTATTTGAACAGCTTGGCACTTTCTGTTTCTTGTTGTCGTCATTCTTTCGGGGAGCACATCCGTCCGGTGTGAGAATATTGCCCGATGCCGTCCTTGTGAAATGTTCAGTTATCTCAAATTGACGCTGCGCTCGGCCCATTTGTGGGTGATCCGAAACTTTGCAGCAAGCGGAGTGGGTTTTTTTTTTTTTCTGCTTTGAATCATTTGTGATCTTGTGATTCAAATATGAGTATATGTGCTCTATTGTTAAGCAAACCTAAACATCTAACATGGAGGGAATGTCGCCCCAAATGGGATGAGCGCAGTATTAGGAGGGAACCTATTGAGTTTCTGCACGGTCACTGGACGGCTTACGATATTCCACACCAAAAAAAATATATATATATGGAAAGATGTTTTGTTTTGTATGCCCACCTTTTTTTTATTATTTTGCATTCATTTAAAAAAAAAAAACCTCTGAATTTTGTGTAAGCACTGATTGGTAGAGGTAAAGATTGCTGAAGTCAACAGGGAGGGAACATATTTTTACCTTCAATTGTCCAGAAAATTTAAGACAAATTCTGCTGTTTACATCAGATTGCTGTTTGTACCCACACAATGCTGTATATTTGTTTTGTTTAAATATATTTATTTATGAGGAAAGATTTTAATTTCTCGATGGGACTGAGGCTTCTGGCAAGAAGGGTGTGTGTGTATATTGCCCCTGTTTGTCTGGTTTTATTGGAGGGACCCGACTGGAGGATCATGGGCAATGTGCTCAGTTCTTATTTTATTCTTACTTTTTCTTTTATTTATTGATAGATTTGTTGTGCTGTCGTTTAATATGGGATTAGACACTAAACAATGTTGGCTCAATGTAAAGGAGAGGAAACTGAATGGAAAACTAAATTGTATAATATAATTGTAGTGTAAATCTATCAATGTCTTATTATATTGATGAACATCATAAAATATATGTATATTGGAAAACAGTGCCTTGTGGACCATGGTGCTTACGTTGTGTGTGTGTATGCAAAATACAGTCATAAACATACATGTCATATTGTGCAAACACAACGAGGGGCAAACGTGTTCAACTGGAGTTATCCAAGTGAACTGTACAAGACACACACGCACTGTTTAAATACACAGATTGCTCAACACAAGTTACTTCCGTCCATATATCAGCAATAAACCCAGTTCCCCGATTGTGGAGACAACACAAGGTGGTGTACGATAACACTGAAAGCAACGTATGAAAACTAAATAGCACCGATGATAATAGCCCTATTCACGGTCCTTGTGTGTGGTGTGCGTCACGTGACCTAAGACACGATCCTGAAATAGAAACGCACTGCGAGGCCGCGACACTATGACCACTTGCATATTCTGGCGAAAACCGAGACAACCTACGCGAGTTCGTACGAAACACTTACAAACTCCATACCAAGGTTTTCTAAGATGAGATTCCAAGAGGATTCGAAGAACCAGGCTCCTGTCAGAAAAAAAAAAAAAAAACTACACTGCCAGGTTGTAGTTCTGCATTTTAACCACCAGATGTCAGTAAATGACAAAGACGGCCACGTCACAGTTCTGGTTGAGGTTCTGGGTTTTAATCTATTAGGCCTTTGATGAATGGCTACGACTCTAAATTGCCCATAGGTTAGTATTGTGTGGACGTCACATGACCAAAACCAGAAAACAGGTGAGCCGTGATGGCACGGACTTGAATGAACTGTCAATAGGACCACCGCAGCTGAAGCCAGGGAGCTTGAATGTTGATGGCTCTGACAACATGATGTAGGCAAATCTTTGAGCAACTGTGATGTCATAATTTTGGATGATAATATACACGATATCAATCATTGTAATGTTTAGTCAAGTGAGGGCGCATAGAACAAATTGCAGAGAACATTTTTGACTTGACTTCTTCTTTAATGGTGATATCAGATGATCAGCATCACGCTTCTTGGCACACTGTCAGGAAAAAGTTTTTTTTCCCCCCCTCTTCGGATTCTAGTTAGACGTGCTTGATTTTTCTCCAGCTGTTTCCTAGAAGTGTGAGTTTATTTGTTATTACTTTTCGTGACATCTTAAACTGTCATCTCACAGTTGTCACTTGAATAATAGATTGAAAACATTGAAATTTGTGCACATGTTTCTAATTATTAAAATAGTGGAAACTAGCCTACCATAATGTGCTGCATAAATGCAAGACCTTTTTTTTTTTCATCTCCAAGAATTTGAGTGGAACCAAACTGACAGAGACCAGATGGGATTCTCAGACAATTAGTTGTCTTTATTTTCCTTTTTTTTTAATGTGAAAATTTGATGATTGAACAAATTGAGGGGAAACACTTACAAATGCATCACAAGCAACATGACTGACTTTCCTCGTGTTGCTGAGTCAGATCTTTCGTCTCCCAGTTTTGTTTTTCTCTGAATTCTTTTTCACTCCTCCCCTCGCCCCCATTGCGATTCCATGCGACTCTTGGCAAAATGAAAGCATGTCAATCATTCCGAACTGTCTGGCGCTATTGCAGAACCTCCTTGCCTTGGGCTATTGGCCAAGGGTAAAGGTCACTCCGGCTCCCCCGTACACATGCACACTGTGTTGCCATCATAGCTGCATTCCTGCCTCCGCTGCCTCTTATCAGGCCTTCACTTTGAAGACAAACAGCGCAGCAGTGACCAGCACGTACTTGTGTCTCCAACTGACCTCCTTCGTCTTTGTTTTGGCAGCAGAAATTATTTCACGCTGGTTGTAAAGTGAAACACTAAATCAAAGGAAAACAGAAAGAAAAAAAAAAAGTGCTTTTAAGTCATATGCCACATGTCGTTGAAGACTTGTGGAAACTGTGCCTTGTGTTTTTTGTTGGCTGGCCGCCTTGGTTGTTCCAGACTCTGATCAAGCAGTTGTAGGTCAGCAATGCATGAAAGTGTCTGCTTTTACAACATTTACTGGACCAGCGTCACTGCTCCAGGCCTCAGCAGTGAGTTGACTCATCCACGAGAACTCCTCCACATTGTCGGGGGTGGGGGGATGGGGGGGCAGACGTCCTCTGGCTCAGATTATGTATGGAGCATAAGGACATTCTGGGGTTTGGGGACATACAATGCAAAGATACTTCATTAGATACTTCATGAGTTTTAAGATCCAACAGGAGCTTATTAAGTACTAACTAAGTGGTGGTTGCTATTTTTTTATAGTGTAACATAAATTATTATTAATTTATTTAAACGTCATTTAACTGAGGACAGATTATCATTTAGAATGTCAACTGCAGACAGAGTAAAATTAGGCTAAAATAAAGTAAAAATAAATTATGAATCATATACTGTACACAAAACATAAAATATTAAAGTTTTATTATTAGTATGTACTGTATAAATTAATTTTATTTATTAATATTACCTTTTTTGAAACAATAGACACAAGATTTGATCACAAAATAACTACATTTTATTAAGTTACAGCTAATTTATGTTTTTAAGTTATCATACGCAAAAACAGAGTAAAATTAGGCTAAAATAAAGTAAAAATAAATTATGAATCATATGCTGTACACAAAACATGAAATATTACATTCCATACAATACGTTTTATTATTAGTATGTACTATATAAATTAATTTTATTTATTAATATTACCTTTTTTGAAACAATAGACACAAGATTTGATCACAAAATAACTACAGTTTATTAAATTACAACTAATTTATGTTTTTAAGTGATCATACGCAAAAACTAGTATAGTTCAATTTAATAAAAAATTATTAGTACAAACTACTAAGTTACACCAACTTAAAAAAGTTAGTAGTAGGTTTTATAAAACAAAATGTATTTGATTATTTTGAACGTTTGGGTTTACAGTGCAAGGTAACCGCCATCAACAGAAATCACGAAACTTCTAAAATGCCCCCCACTAAGCTCCCTCCCACTAAGCTCCCCCCCTTATTCTACCCAAACCTGTGTTTTTATGGAGAAAACATCTGTCTCTAATTAAAGCCTTCGACTCCCTCTTTCCCTCTTCTTATCGCCCCCCTCTGGGCTCTTTCTCGCAATCCTTGTCCTTTTAGCATCTCTCTTCTGCTCTTTATCCCTTCTAGAACTATCTACCCCCTGCCCCCCGCCCCCCCCAATCCTTAAATCGCTCCACCCACCCTCCTCCTCTTCCTCCTCCTTCAGCCCTGCTCCTGAACCTCTCGCCTCATGCTGCAAACTCCCCCTCTCTTCCAATAGTGTCTGGGTGAGTGCATCATGTTGTACGCAGGCCATATGCGGGGCATCTCCTTGCTCCTGTCACTGATTTTGGGATGGACCGAGGCCCAGGAGACAAACTACACCAGGTGAGGTCACACGGTGTGGATGAAGGTTTGAAATGAAGATGAATGATCCGATGTTGTAAGTGGTTGATTTGACAAAACTTCCAGTCTACGTCTGAATTCTTTCCCATCTCTGCGGATGAAATCTTTCCACTTGGTTTGTTTGAATAGGCGCAGGGTTATTGTTGTTGTTTTTTTGCGTCTACAATGGCAGAGCCACCAGATGTTCATGTTTTCGCTTCTACCCGTGGGGTCCAATCTGAGCAACTTGGCTCCAGCTCTGGACATTTTGGCTGTAATCACCAAGCGTATGACTTTTTTGGGGGGGAGTTCTACTGTCTTGCTTCATACCGTTAAGACCAAAATGATTTACAGTGGGTGTGTTTTTGCTGGGAATGACCCAAGAATTGGCACATAAGTGTAAAAAGTTGTGTTCATTATTTGTCACCATTTTGAGGGAATGCAACCTTTTGCAGCAGGAACCTCTAACAAAAGCTAGACTGTAAAACATTTTTAACACAACACCACTTTCTTGTGTATTTTTTTTTTGTATGTATTAACTCATTCACTGCCATTGACGGCTATAGATGTCAAAAATTCACTTTATTTCTATGAGTAATTTTTTTTTTTATACTTTTGTTAACAAAAGTATGAAAACCTAGAAAAAAATATTTATTGTACGTTAAGAACAGATATAAAGTTTGTGATTAACCGTGAGTTAACTAGAGAAGTCATCCATGATAATGTCATGATTAAAAAAAATAATCGCCGAACGCTCCAAATTTTTAATAATGTTTTTTTTAAGAAAAGATTATTAAAAATTAAAATATATATATATATATATATTATTTTTTTAAATAGAAAAGATTATTGAATTAAAAACAATTTTTTTTAAAGAAAAGGTTATTTAAAAAATAAAATAATAAAATAAAATAAATGTAATTTTTTTTTTAAATAGAAAAGATTATTAAAAATTAGGGGCGTCAGGCAATTAAAATTTGTAATCGTAATTAATTGCATGATTACACTAGTTAACTCACGATTAATCGCATGACTTCACTAGTTAACTCACTACTAATCACAAATTTTATATCTGTTCTAAATTTTCAATAAAAATTTTTTTTTCTAGGTTTTCATACTCTTGTTAACAAAAGTGGAAACAAATTGTAGGAAATAGTTAAAATGAATTTTGACGTCTATAACCGTCAAAGGCAGTGAATGAGTTACTCATCTAGCCACAAAACAAAAAAGTTGCTGGAAATCAGATCTAAGTATCCTTAACAAGGTCAGAAACATGCCCTTGCTGACTCTGCTACTACAAATCTATACACGTGTTTACAAGAGCTGCTCCTTTCTGTGTAATTATCTCTGACACCCACAGAGCGCTTTAAGAATTTTATGACACAATAACGACAAGGTTGAAAGACTCGGCTGAAGAAGATGAGTTCAATTCCATTTGTTTCTTTCCAGTTACAATTCTTGGAATTCATTGGAATTTCAAGCAGAAGTACTTGGCTTACAAAGAGTAGTCCATTTTTTAAACTCCAGTAATTGGCAAAGGCGGTTTACAGTTTGAGACTCCCATTGGAAGTTTCTGTAAACATTGGCCGAGTTTATGCATTCATGCCATTCTTGTGTATTTGCCAAAGCTTGTTAATACTGTACAGTCTGCTCATGGCCGTTATCACAGGCCCGTCTTCCACTGTGGAGGATCACTTGTTGCGGGGTCGGGATTTGTCGGCAGTGAGGGCTTCCCGAGCCATTACAAACCAAACAGCAAATGCACCTGGATCATTACAGTGAGTCGACCTGCAACAAGTTAAAACATCAGACCAACTGCCTCCCATTCATTGTCTGACCCTTTTGGTCTCTCTTTGGTTGCCAGGTCCCGGAAGATAAAGTGGTCATGCTCACCTTCCGCATTTTTGACCTGGAGGCGGACTCGCAATGTCGCTATGACTACCTGGATGTGTACAACGGCAAATCCAACACGGTGCAAAAACTGGGACGTTTCTGCGGAACCTTCCGGCCTGGTGCTCTTATTTCCACCACCAACGTTATGATGTTGGAGTTGGTGACCGATGAAGAGACCCATGGAAGAGGTTTTGTGGCCTACTTCAGTGGTGCCACGCCATATGCTGAGGGTAGGTGATTTTTTTTTAATATTCTTTTTTTTTTTACCACACTTCATTTTCTTGTTACTGAATGAGAAGGTCAAAATAGAAGAGAAAGTCGAAACATCCCCTTCTTGGGGGTTCAGTGCTACAACACTTATTGTATCTACAAATAACTCAAAATACAGCCATTCATAGCTAAACATCTTGCAACAAACGTGAGTACACCCCTAGGTGAAAGTTATGTGTGTAGTGAGTCCCATTAAACATGGGTTTGGATGTGATTTGTTCATTCTAAACACAGCCACACCCCCAATTATAAAAAGGTGTGCCATATTGTTCAAACACATCAAGGGACCCGCAAGTGCCCCAAAATAACAGGAAGTGCCCTAAAATCAACAGAAAGTTGACCTGGAAGTGTGGCAAAAACAATAGGAAATGCCCCAAAATCAACAGGAAATGCCCTAAAATCAACAGGAAGTGACTGGGAACAGCCCACACGCAATCGAAAGTGCCCCAAAATGAACAGGATGTGAAGCGCCCCAAAACAACAGGAAGTTGAGCTGGAAGTCTGGTAAAAACAATAGAAAGTGCCCCAAAATCAACAGCAAATGCCCTAAAATCAACGGGAAGCTGACCTGGATGTGTTTGTGGCAAAAACAATAGGAAGTGCCCACAAATCAACAGGAAATGTCCCAAAATCTACAGGAAGTGAGCAGGAAGTGAGCAGGAAGTGCCCAAAAAGCAACAAGAAGTGCCCATAAATCAACAGGAAGAATCTCAATTGCTAATTTTTTGCTTTTAAGATCGAAAAGATTTCTTTCACTCCTTCTTCCTTCCTTCCTTTATTCCTTTCTTTCTTTCTTTAATTCTTTCTTTTTTCAATCAAAATTATTTATCTTGGTGTCATTTTGTTCACACATCACAGAAACCAGGCATTTTCACAGGGGTGTGTAGACTTTTTTTTGGTATCTGTCTTTGTGCTATGATGCAGCAAAGTTTTTGTTTTGCTAGTGGAGAAAGTGCAGGACTCGAGCCCGTGGGGTTATAAAATGACTGTTATGTAGATAATAATACAGTGTGCTTTTCCAGTTTCAGCCATCTTGGACTGCAAATCTGTTGTTATCTTCCTTAAAAATCCTCGTGGTTGTGCGGATTGTTTTAGATGAGCAGTTCTGTGGGGGAAAGACAACAAAATCCCAGGGAGAGATCATGACGCCAAACTGGCCCAACAAGAAGTATCCACCAGGAACCAGCTGCTCTTGGCTCATCACTGTGGAACCCGATAAGGTGTTGCAAAAGAACCTGCATGAAGTCATTCCAAATGTTTGTGTTTTGTTTTTAATAGTTTCTGTTTGCATACCAGGTCATTCAGGTTAAATTTGGTAAGTTTGTCTTGGAGGCGGATACCTATTGCCGCTTCGACTATGTGGCCTTCTTTAATGGCGGAGAGAAAGATGACTCGCGCCTGATTGGAAAATATTGTGGAGATAAAGCCCCACAGTAAGAATAACAGAATTGGTTGAAAAATACAATATTATGCTTAACCGCTGCTAAATTCCTGCTCATGTTGTTTTTTTCTGTCCAGGCCCATCATTACCAGCGGCAACGTGCTCCTGGTCCAGTTTGTGTCTGACCTCAGTGTGACGTCTGATGGCTTTCTGGCTACTTACACGAGCGTCCCCCGTGGTGCTGACCCAGCTGTAGCCCACGGTTCTGATACTAGGTCCATTCCAGCGAGACCTGCTGTACGTGTGGTCCCTACTACTAAAGCACCGCCACCTGTCGCCACGGTCAAATATGTGCCCCCTCCTGCACCGGAACCAACTGAGCAACCCAAACCCGTCAGGCCTCCTAATGGACGTGGGGCCAGTACCACGGGTCAGGACAGGAGAGTGGTTGACTCCAGACCAAATGGAGGACGACCTGGTAAGTGAAGCGACATCTTGTGCTACTTTGGAATGCACATACTGTATATGCATACTATACTGTTGTTTAATTTAATTTAATTTTATTTTATTTTTTTAACAGTTGCTCAGAATCCACTGTGTGCCAAAGTGTGTAAAAGAGACGGGACTATCAAGCCCAGTTTCTGTGCCAGTGAATTTGGTAAGTGAACCTGTTCAGTGTTAAACCAGGAGTGTGCTCAAGGTCCACATTGTATATTTAAATCTAACAAATTGGTAATTATTTTAATAACAGCAATAATAACAATGTAATAACATTTCTAAATATAGCTAATAGCAATTTAATCACATTGCATCAAATGTTCAATTGATTTGTAAACACTTGTTTGTAGAATGTGTATGTAGAATAGTTTTATTTTAATAGCAATAATTATAACAATATAATAACAATGTAATAACAGTGCAATTATAAATATTAATGATTTAATCGTTTATTCATTTTTTATTTATTACAATTCATTAGTGTTTTAAAAAATATATAGTTTAATAAAATGTATAATTATGTAAAAGTGTTTATTGTATTAGGATTTTTAATTTATTCACCCCCCAAATTATTATTTTTTTTTACTAGTTATTTACAAAAACTAGTTAATTAACTAATTATTCAATGAAATAAATTACATTATAAAATCCTACACTTCACTAGTAGTTCTAGTACATTGTACATGTCAACTAGTGTACAGTTTAGACTCCTGGATCCTACTAGCGGGAGAAAAATGCCCACTAGTAGATTTGTATCACTAGGAACGTTACAGTAGTGAAAGGCTAACCTAGTGCACCTTACTAGTGAGGATCATACTAGCGCATTGATCTTAACTGCAACAAGATATCAAATAAACGCTCTAACAACTTGAACATAGAAAAAAAAAACCATTTGGCTGCATTCTTACCACGCCCACTTTGTCTGCAGTGATAACCGGGAAGGTGACCTCTCTGGCCCCCGGACCTCGAGGTACCCTTCTCATTGGGGTATCTGTCATTAAGACTTACAAAGCAGGGCGGCTGACGATCACGCAAGTCGGAGAGACCATGTCGGTTCGATTGGTGTCACAATGCAGGAAGTGCCCATTGCTTCGCAGAGGTACACACACACACAAAATTGTACATTTAGTGTACATCACACTCATCCGGTCTTTATTCTTTTTCCCCCGCAGGCGCTAACTACATCATCATGGGCCAAGTGGACGAAACCGGCCGTGGCAGCCTGCAACCTGGCGCCTTCACAGCTCCTTACAAAGCCCCACATCACAAATTATTGACAAACATCAACAACCAGCCATGTTAACTCAACCACATCTGCCCTTAGAATGTGACAATGTGAAATCTCGGTAAAATATCACAGTCATTTTATAACTCCATTAAAGTACTAAAGTAACATTGTCTGTAATTTATGTATGAATAAAGGATTTTTATATCTCTATCGTCACTCCTGTCTCAGAGTATTTACACAAAATAGTTTTGGGAGTCCATCTAGTGGCCGTAAATGGTAATAGCACCCAGATTTTGAATCATAACTTGCCTTTTTTTTTCCAATGACAATGTGAGATTTTTAACTAATAATATATACACTGCCTACTCAATATGTATTAAGAAAAAGTCAATTTTGGAGTAAGGTTTTATTGGAAAAAAATATCTTATAAAATACAGGAATAGTATACAAAACTATTAGCTAAACATCCATTTGCAATGATGGACTGGTGGATTGATTTTTTACAACGGATTAAAAATGACCACCCACTTCACCAAGCAGGGATACATTAAAACAAAAATAATAATTAAACAAAACAAAAAAAACCACTCTGCCTTCTAATGTTAGAATCAACCTCTCCTCACACCCAAACACTGCCCTTGCCCTCCCTCTCAGAAACTTCCGGCATGCCACAGCAGCCGGCCACCCCGGCCTCCCTGCTGCGAGCGGCGGGCAGGTTCTTGTACACGGCCCTGCTGTAAGGGATGAAGCACAGGCCCAGTTGCAGGTGGCGAGCCAGGCGGCAGAAGGCAGCCAGCGCCAGGACCAGCAGGGGCGTGAGCAGCAGAAAGCCGACCACCAGCAGCGCGATGCAGCCGGCGTCATCCAGCAGGTCTGAACAGTACACGGAGGTACCGTGGGGCTGCACCTGAAACGGTCAAATGCGTGAGCACAGGTCACAGGTCAGGTCGTACCATAAGTAACGTTAACAACTGTTTTTAAGTACAGTATGGACTTGACGTACAGGTCAATAACCCATGGAGCATGGCATTATGGGAAAAAAATGCTACGTTTGTAGCATTTAGCGCAAAAAGTACATTTGAACGTATTTTCAAATAGGTTGAACTTTAAATGTATTTGCAAGTACATTCGAAAGTTTAAATACGTTTGATTGATCACGTTTGTATGTGGAAAATGTTGAAAAGTTGAAATTTACATGACCGTAGTACATACAAACATTGTACGCAAATATATTTGAATACATAAAAACTCACAAGCATAAAGTATGTGATAAAAAGTATGTAATAATAATCCCCTACCACCACCACAAGTTACTCTTTCCACGTGCTGAGCATATTTCAACCAAATAAAACAAGTTTTACAGAAATTCATGAACTCGTAGGAGAGCAACAGGTGAACCGTGATATAGCGGGGGATTACTGTAATTGTGATATGTTTTTTTTTGTATTTCAGCAAACATTTCTTGCTCATTGGCTGGGAGAAATCATGTGACTATATTGATGCCTTGTATTGAAGCATCAGTTAAACTTTCAGGGCCAAGAAAGGGTTGCACCTAATCAATATTCTTACTCATTAGGCACACATACAAAATGAACGTCTGCATATTCGCAAATTCACTTATTTATGGATTTTGTTTTTCAATACTTAATATCATACTTAAATGCATTTTCAATTAAGTATTGGCGTGCATTCACTCAAAAAAAAAAAAAAAAAAAACTGGGTCGAAAATGGACCGACCCAAGTTTTTGAGTTATTTAACCCCAAAAAGTTGGGTCAAATTAAATCAATAACCCACAAAACAACCACATTTTGGGGCTGTTTTGTGGGTTATTCATTGGATGCAACTTTTTGGGTGAATGAAATTACCCGATTGAATTAGGTGGAAAATGAAGACCCAACTTCTTGAGTTATTTAACCCAAAACATTGGGTCAATTAAATAAATAACCCACAATGCAACCCAATTTTTGTGGGTTGTACATTTGATCCAAATGTTTGGGTTAACAGAATAACCAAAATTAATTTGGTGGAAAACAAACGGACCTAACTTTTTAGTTAATTAACCCAAAACGTTGGGTTGAACTAAATAACAACCCACAAAGCTGCCCAATTCCTCGGGATGTTTTGAATTATTCACTAGATCCAAGTTTTTGAAGAGCCCAACTGAATTGGGTAAAACATTAACCGACCCAACTTTTTGAGACATTTAATCTGCTAATATTCCAATTTACCGCATATATAAAAAAAAGTTAGGTCAAATTAAATTAATACTCCACAAACCGACCCAACTTTTTGAGGTATTTAAACCAAAAAGTTGGGTAAAATTAAATAATAACTCACAAAGCGACCCCATTTTCAGGGTTGTCTTGAATAACTGGTCGGCCCCTTTTTGACCCAATTTGGGTTCATTCTAACTGTTTTCGAGTGTTATATGATGAATTTGATCACTATACGTTATTGGCAAATGTTTACTTCTGTATACAATTCTTGTATTGTCTCTTTATAAATCATATTTTGCACGTGTATAGTACCTAATAAACTATCTGGTGTTGAGAGTATTCAATCTCTTCTAAAATTTGGTCTGCTATCCACTGCACAAAGTAATCAAAGCTATGAGTCACAGCTGCAAAAGATTAAAACTTAATCTCCAGGAAGTCTCGGGAAAACTTAGAAAAACAGTATCAAGTCAATGAGGGAAATATACTGGACGTCACCAACCGTTCAACGTGGAGGTGTGGTGTTTAATAGCGATTCCTAACCCGAGTGCCATGAGACATAAACTGTAGAATATTTACTACGAATAAATGTATCCTTCTTCGTCTATCTATACCAGTGACAGGCAGAACAACATCAGAACTTGCTGTGTGTGACATTTTTGTTTGTTTGTTGTAAGATTTTTGTTTTCAAGACTGACCGTGGAATGGCAGAGGAAGCCGAATATGATCATAACGAGCGCCGGGGTGAGGATGGTGCCAAACACGATGCCAGCCAACAAGCCGTTTATCGTGGCGATCACCAGATTCTGAGCTGTGACCAGGACGGAGCAGGCCCAGCAGTCCAGAGACCCCCTCAACTCCAGCGGGGGGTCGGGGGCGTCGCTCCCACCCGTGGAGTACGGTGGAGGCACCACCACACTGGCCCCTCTCGAGGGGGAGCCGGGTTCGGAGTGGGGCAGCTCCGAGGTCTTCTCTAATGTGCCGTTCCGTGACAGACTCATTTTGCTGGTGGAGAACTGAAAGAAAGAAAAGATGTTGAATATATATATATATATATATATATATATATATATATATATATAGTAAGTTTTCATAATCTTGTTAAAATAAAAGTGGAACATTTTTTAAACTAATAGTAATATGGCTGCATATTTTAGTCATTGATACAGTTATTTTATAAGAATTCATAAAATTTAGTTAAAATTAAAAATGTGTACTCTACTGTAAAAACGAGTGTGACATCGATTTGTTTTGAGGTCATTTTTCTGCCACTAGATGGCATAATTGCGTTTGTAAGCTGTTGGTGACAGCTCAGCGCATTTTTCTTTTCCTATTCGGAGCCATCGAATCTTTAATATGAAGTCACTTGTGAAATTCTGCACTTTTATAAAATTGCAAAATACAACTTGACCCCAGTTTACACCAATATATGCATTATTATTATTACATTTATTACTGCTAAATGACAGTGGACGTGTTTAACTCAAGTTGAACACACTCATTTTAAGTTAATGTGTATATATATATATATATACACACATAGGGGTGTTTTTCTGTGCAGTCAGTGAAAATAGTAGTAAACTACACCAACTGGGAAAGGAAATGGGCTCCCGCCGACCCCGCCTCCACACTGCAGGATAACCGAGAACAATGAGTCCAAGCAGGAGCCGAAAAATTCCTCTAATCACTAATCAGTCAGAACAATGTTATTGCGTTGGTGACTGCTTTTTGTTTTGTTTTGTTTTTTAACACACCTTTGTATTGCCATATCCCTCATTTAACAAGCACTGGGAAATACATTAGTGACTACATATGAAAATGTTCCAAATTATCAATGCGCAGTGTACTTGATTTTAAAACCCACTTTTTAGAAACAAATTTTCAAAAACGTGCGTAGTAGTGTTCCAAAAATCATTTAGTTGTGTTTTTAAAGTTGAGTTTAAAAGTGTTTAATTGTACTCACCGTGGGTTTGAACCCGCTGGTCCCGCTGCACTTTGATGCCACAAAAACGGCCGTTGTCGAGGTGCTAAGTCAAAAGATGAGGAGAATGTCAAGAATTGCCTTCTGATGAACGTCTTGTGTGGAATTCCACCTCCAGTGGTTGGCGCGTTTGCTTAATTAAAACGAAAATATTCTTCTTCTTCTTTTTTTTTCTATCTTGTCGGTGTCGCAACTCTGAAGACGTCTTTTCCGCTCAGAGAAAAAGGAACCGTGTCGACTTGAGGAGAAATATGCTTTCCCGCTGACTTCAACGTTTCCTTCCCTGGCATTCTGTTTCCTCAGTCTGACTCCAGCTTGAGATAGGATTTGAGTGCGTGTGCGCGTGCGCGTGCGCGCGTGCACGTATCCTGAGCAGCAGAGAAGCCGACTGACTGGGCAGCGGAGGCTTTTTTGTGTGATAACCCAGATGCGATTCCAGGAGGGGGGGGGGGGGGGAGTGTTTATTTGGATAGATTAGACGAGAGGAGTCCCGGTATGTTGCCCCCACGCACATCATTTGACACTTCTTTCACCTTCATTTTCATGATGAATAGCAGCTGAACTTGTTTGACAATATTTGTCGTTGAAGATGAAAGCAACTTATAAAAAGTTTTTTTTCTTTTTTTTTTAATTCCCACAGAAGCCTGAGGTGTAAAACAAAAGTGGCACCAAGAGCTGGGTTTGTTTCCGGGCAGCAGGAATGGCAAAGCGGTGACCTTTGACCCCTTTGATGAAAAACAGATCTGTGGGTGAGGAAATGAGGTTGGGGGTAGAGCTCGACTAATTTGCTGGAGAAAAAAGGCCCGATAAGAAGCCGTCGGGGGCTCAGTTCAAAGGCGGGAATTACTTTTATGATATCGAGCCTCATTTTCGACCGTTATCGCTTATTTGTTTACATGTTCACAGGGCCCGATGCGCTGTACGTACTGTACAGTGTTTACTTTGAAGAGAAGATGGGACTTTTAACAGTTTGAAAAAGTGTAGACACCCTGAGGCAATGTTGGCCGCTATGGATGGTTTTGCAATTAACAACGAGTGAGTTGTTTGTTGTGTATGTGATGTTTTAGTGCCCCTGTCAAGGGCTGCGCTTGTTAGAGGAAAACCAGTTTTCCTGTCCTTGGAACCAGGATATCCCTTGCTGCATCCGCAGCCAGTCCAGATGTGCAGCTCCTGCCGTTTTGTTTGCTTCAAGCCCCAGGATGGACGTAAACGTTAAAAATAGAACAAAATTAAGTTAACAATAGATGACAGGGTACTGAGTGTGCGTGTGCGGTGACAGTCGATGACCTCATACATAGATTAAGCCGTGGGTTGTATTTTTTTATTTTTTTTTGTCTTGAGGCATTTGAGCCCAAAATGGGCTTTGCTCTTAAATTGTGATAAGTCACACTTGAACTACTCAAAATGTTCAATGGCATCAGGTGTATCCATACATATATATTATATATATACTGTGTAATGCCTTCGATGGACAATAAAAGCATATATAATTTTTTTTTTCTTTCAAATTTGAATATTTCATATCGCATAATTAGAACCTTGAAAACGCCAATACATCATAACAGCATGCCATTTTGACAATGGTTTTGCAGTAAGTAAAAAATTATGATTTATACTGGGAGTCGATGTCACCAAAAACAGGCATTTTATAAAGAAACATGGTACAAATCTGTCTCCCCCCCATTTGTATTAATAAAAAAAACTATTTTGAACCTCTGCATGTCATAACAATCCGCTGAAATGTTTTACTTCCTAGTGTTTTAATGTGTTAATTTTGACAAGACATTTTAATTTAGTTTTAGTTCTAGTCTTTTGACTAAAATCAATTAAAGTTTTAGTCCCAATTTAGTCAATTGATTGTATTTTAGTATGAATCCATTTTAGTCGGACAAAAAAAAGAGCAATTTTAGTCGACTAAATTGACAGTTTAGTCGATATTTTCCTTCAGCATTTATTTGAACTTTTATACAGAAAATCATAACACACCTATTTGTAACTGTAGTTAAGACGCAAGACAAATTCAATACATTTTAATAATTGTTTTAATGAAACATGTTGAACTGACAATAATAGCCTATTTTGTAACTTAGTTTTCACCTAAAAAAAAAAAAAAAAGTGCATAATTGCTTGAGATTAATCTTAATGTTTGAACATTAAATAAAGTGCAGTGAACACTGAACAGTCTCTGAGAGGTTATTTTCTCCCACTCTCGTTTCATTCCTTCTGATTGGATTGTGTGAATTTTCATCACTGTGTTTTCATTTTCGTTTCAGCCATTGACGAAATTGTCAGTCAATTTTATCGTTATCCTCTCAATGAATGGCTTCTATTTTAGTTCATTTTCGTCAGATTTTTTTTTTTCGTTAACGAAATTATCAGTTTTTCATATTGTTCTTTGAAATTACACATTAAAATTTTTTTTTTTTAAAGCACAAAATCGGACAAATACCACCCAGGGGTTTTAATATTATTTTCCAGACATCCATTTTCTGTATTCTCTTTATTAAGGGTAGCAGGGTGCTGTGGCCCCCCACATTCACACCTGTGGAAAATTGTCTTCATTATTGTTTAGGAAATGTGGGATCAAGCTGGGAAAACATATTTTATGCACATTATCTATACAAGAAAATAAGTCATTAGTAGGCTACAGCTAGTAAGTGTATATGTGCATGGATGGATTATCGCGGCAAAGTAGAAGTGCTCACCCACACAGATTTATCCAGAAATACAACTCATCCAGAATAAATTTTTTGAATAATTTATCAAAACATTTTATTGTCTTGAACAATACAATACAATATGTCACAGAAATATCACAGAGGGATTTAAGACAGGTCTGGCTCAGGTTTTCGTCTACATATCCTATTTGAAACTATAAGTGCAGCAAAAATGAACATCAAAATGAGAGAAAAAACAAAACATGACATCTGTCAAATAAAAAAAACCCAGAATGAGGACAAGACGCACACACAGAAAACAAAACCTTGGCCATTAAAAGTCACATCTTTTTAAGTCTCTGCAAAATGTGTCAAAAGTTACAACTACAGCTACCAATGCTCAAAAAGTCACCAATATCCACACGAGATTATGAAGTTCACACAATTGAAAAAGTAAAAAACAAAGAGTATTAATGAGTTAAATACAGTACAAAGATTTGATTTTAGTTACAGTAAAGTGTGTTGTAATGTTTGTAAGCACCAGCAGGTTGGCTCGAGTTGTATCGCTGCGTATTCATCATCGTGTCGTGACGGGACGGGAAAGGGAAGAGGGCACGGAGACAAAGAGGGCTCGAAGCACCAAGGGGATTACACTGGACCCTCGATGCACGTCCCCCCCAACCCCCCAACGTCGTCGCCCCATACTACATCTTGAAAATACCTTGTAGCCCCATCAGCGAGTACCATTTCATATGCAATAAATATTTCAGAAAATCATGTTGCATGTACAGTATAAATAATGTCACAATTTACAATTTTTCTCTGCAATCCCCCACAAAACAAACCAGAACAAAAAAAGAGGTATAAAAGTAGGAAGAAATTCCCAGTGCAGTAATTAAAATGAGTGATTTAGGATACTTCAGGATTGTTTCTTCTTCTTTTTTTTTTCAAACAACAAAACAAGAGACCGAGGATGACAAATTTGAACAATTACAAATTAAGATTCAAAAGAGAACTAGAAAACAGATATATTATATACATGATATGGTGTGCATAGAGAAATAATAGCAGGGGGTAAATCCGATTTGACTTTTTATGTTTACATAACAGACCTTTCCCAAATTCTCCTCATAAAAGGAATAAAACCTTTCAAAATTGCATACGTTACTTCAAATCTCGTTATATTTTATTACGTAGTACACTGTGTGTACTTAAGGGGTTTCATCAGCTTTACCAGCAAATTAAATGTTGAGTTGGGTCCTTTTAAACATTGGACCAAGTTAAGTGGTCTATTATACACAAAAAATGAGATTAAAAAAAAAAAAAAAAAAAAAGAAAAAAAAAAAAAAAGAGTATAAAATTTGAGAACTTATAGTGAGACATCAATTTACTCCTTGTTACATATCCAGTGATATCTGCTGGTATAACATGTACGCAAGAGGAGCAAAAGTGAAGTTCTGTACTCGCGCGGATTCGTAGCTTCTTGTCTCGAGGCAGCAAAAATTGGCCATTCCCGTTTTACTTCGTCTATGCACAGCACCTTTCTTTTTTTTTTATCCCATAAAGTCATTCACAATGTACAGTTATTTATGTTCATGTCATCTAAAAACAAGCAACACAAAAGAGGTATAAAAATTGAGATTCTGTTCCCATAGCAAACAAACACAATAGAAAATCCACACATTTGCTTTTCGGTGTATCATAGATTATATATTGACTGTTTGATCCCCCAACTAAGAACAAAGCCATATTAGTTCTCTAACAAATCCCTTATTTTAAGAGATTATTTTTTTTTTTAGTTAAACAAAAAGCATATTGGCATAGTTTTTACACTCCAATTACAACTTCTCATAATACAGTTTACAAGGCCAATGTGGTGCATTTCCAAGCTGGTGGAAATATTTTTTTTTTGGGGGGGGGGGGGGGACTGATCTGACAATAATAAATACGACCGGAGTAGATAGCACCTCAGAGAGTTCACAGGCAATGAGTAACATGTTGTTAAGTTTACCTGAAGATCAACGCAAACCGCGATCAATATCAATCAATAGGATGCAAATGTGACGACAATCAGCTACCTCTCCCGTGCGAAGCGGTTTCCTCTGCTGGTACAATAGAATCACAGCAAATTCGTGGACATATAGAATAACTAGATTGGTGTAAAAACACGGAATTTGCATAAAAGTACCTGAATTGATACATAAAATTGGCTACTTGACGCTTTTGAATCACAGCAGAGTCCGTTGAATGTAAATAACCTGATTTTTACAGCAGTGCTCACTTTTGTTCTTTTTTTTTCTTCTTTTTTTTTTTCCCATCCATGACAATTACCATTCTAGTCATTCTATTTCAACGCGCACGTCCAATCAGCAGCTGGTATGGGGAAGACAGTGAGCTGTACTTATCGTGAGATGTAAACAACAGAGTAAACGTCGATCGGCTGATTCACAACGTGCTTGCGGGAAAACAGATTGCCTTCAAGGCAACGTTTGTGCTGCCCTTGGTTTTGGTTATGGCTGAAAGACGCCATGGCGACATCCTCATTTTGAGATGGGCGATGGAGCCTGACGGGGAGAAGACAAACGAGGTTAAGTTCAGCGGTGACACATATTCCACTCATCAGGTCAAATCGCAAGTCACTGTTAACATGAGTTACGGAGGAATCGCAGTGCTCAGGGCGACGGGCGGCAATGTTTAGACGCTTTGGCCACGGCTGCCCAATAATAAAAAAATAAGAAAAAAAGACAAAATAAGGTAACAACAATAGTTAAAATCAGCCTCATGTCTCACATTGCAGGAGGCTTACATGCTTTCTGCTACAGATTCCCCCCCAAAGGAGAAGAACTTTGCAAATGTTCTATTCGGAAGGCTTAATTAAACATGATCAAAAAAGCCTTGACATCAATTTAAAACATTGCATACATTTGTAAAATAATGGATTTCCAACAAATCTTTTGTCACAATTTCATAGTGAGTCTTGGCTGCGCAGTCATTTGTGAGTTATATATATATAATTTTTTATATTTTTAGATATATTTTTTTTGTCCCCACTGACTTCAGACTCAATATAATAATAATAATAATAATAATATATAGAATATATATATATTTTTAAATCTGAACCAATCAGATTACAAGTTGAATATACAGAAAATATACCTAAAATCCCTTGGGGGACGTCAGAATTTTTCCATGGTTCAGCACTACTCGAGTGGGATTTCATCTCATACATAGATTAAGCCGTGGGTTGTGTTTTATTTTTATTTTTATTTGACTTGTGGCATTTGAGCCCAAAATGGGCTTTGCTCTTGAAGTGTGATAACTAAGTCACACTTGAACTACTATCCGTATCCATACATATATATTATATATATACTTTGTAATGCCCTCAATGGACAATAAAAGCAATATTGTACTATATATATAAAATTTTCAAATTGGAATATTTCATACGACATAATTAGAATCTTGAAAAAGCCAATACATCATAACCGCATGCCATTTTGACAATGGTTTGCAGTATATCAAAAATTATGATTTATACTGGGAGTCAATGTGACCAAAAACGGGCATTTTATAAAGAAACATGGTATAAATCTGCCTCCCCCATTTGTATTAATTAAAAAAAATTGTGCACGGTGCCATTTTGAACCTCTGCATGTCATAACAATCTGCTGAAGTGTTTTACTCAGCAGTGTTAATTTTGACAAGGAATTTCTATTTAGTTTTAGTTCTCGTCTTTTGACTAAAATCAATTAAAGTTCTAGTCCCATTCTAGTCATCTGATTGTATTTTAGTATGAATCCATTTTAGCCGGACGAAAAAAAAGAGGAATTTTAGTCGACCAAATTGCCAGGGTAAGGTAGATAAGGGTGATGGATTTCATTAGAGTACATGAAGCCGAGAGTGAACATTGAACAGTACATGAGTGAAAATGCATTTTTCAAGGTGGAATCAACCAAAAAGAAAAATTCTGGACATTGTGAGGACTAGTTGGACAATGAAGGATTTATTCGCCACTTTCACAGTGGCAGCAGCTACATACTGTAACTCTCTGACCAAATGAACATTACGTGAAGGCCTAGTTCTGAAACCCAATGCGCCCCCTCTGCACGCTTCACTTCTTGTGCTTTAACTCATACTATTCTGGTACTCTTACTGTTAGATATACCGGGAATTGTAAATGTGAAATTTTTCAATAAATTGTGAAGGTGTAAGATTTGATCTTATTTTCGCCCCCATCCTCATGTTTTCTTATTTTTTCATCAAAAAAAAAACCCTGGGGCGCTAATTTAGTGACCCACCAGGCTTCCCATTCATAATGTTAATTTTTGTGTTTCTTGGACAGAATGTGACTGAGAAGACAAATTCCTTGTCTTTTTACATATTTGGTCAATAAATCAGATTCGGAGTAGAGCACAGAGGAGTACTGACATGCTTTTCCAACGCAAACTTTAGCCATTAGCGCTTCTGAGAATGGTGGACGCATGTTATAGAAAATGGATGCAACCGGAATGGAGCTGAGACGAACCAGTGTGAAGCTGTCGTAAATTTTCATCAACTCCTCTGTTCGATACTGTTCCAGCACCACCACGCCAGTCAACGACGGGCTCTCAGCCCGGGCGCAGTCCTCGCAGTGCACCACGTAGGTCTTCTTCATGCTGTGTTCGCTGGTCACAAACAGCATGTTGAACACCTCCAACTGCACATACCGAAAAGTGCATGACACACAACTAGACAGCTGAAAACGTGAAAGGAAAAGGACGAGTTGGGGAAACTGACGTCACACTCGTTGCAGTAGTAAGCCGGCTCCTCCTTCAAACGGCTCTGATAACAGATTTTCTTTCCTGAGGCCACCAATTGTTCCCTCAAAATTTGGATATGCTTGATGGACTGCAGGAGGCAGTGTCTGACGGAGCAGGGACACAAACGCGGGTCATTTAAAAATGTGTGCGGTCATTTTGAGTTCATTTAAAGTACATATGAGGGATCATTTGGTACAGCTAATCTCAGTGCAATGGGACAGACTTGTAAAATGATAATAATAATAATAATAATATCACCAACAACAAACATCTTACTTAATCATCTTGTAGGTCTCATGATCTGTGATTTTGATGGTGCGAGCCACATTCCAGGAAACGTGGATCATGGGAACAATTGACTTAACCTTCTTCAGCTCATTCCACTCGTATCGTTCCAGGGCGAGTTGATACTGGTATGCTAACGCCGGAAACACAGGTTATGTGAAACTGAACATGAAAATGTCTTAATCCAGACAAAGAGATGGCTAGCAGGCAGCTTTGTCGTCATTTTCTCCAAAGTGTTGCTTCCCGTGACTCACAGTTTAAAGGTCCCACATTCCAGGCGATGTTGTTGCACCAGCCCACTGCTTGCACCCAATGCACAGTCCCTGCATTGATCCACACCAAGTCGCCCGGCCTCTGGATGAAACGGTACACGGGGATGTTGGAGCTGTAGAGGTCTTCCAGAACTGGCCACCAGGACCCTGTGAGGTAGTCTACTCCATGCCTGCGATAGAAACAGAACTAAGAAAACCGTACAGTGGAACGGCTTTCTACTATTGTTAAAAATCAAGCCTCCTCACTCACTTCTCACAGAATTTGTTGATAGACTCCCAGTAGTGCTCATGGACAGCAAACCACTCGCAGTCACCTGGTCCAATATTTATGTTGACTGAGCAGAAGTTGTTGTTCTCCTGGTGACCTGAGGACAAAACAATGCATCTGAAACTTGTAATTGTTAATTACACATTTGTCAAATTGCTTTGAGTAGCATAAAATTATTATGGTTATTTTTTTAATTCTCTCAGCTAAGTGGTTCAGAATGTTGTTGTTGGCCCACCAGTTTTCTATGTGCATTCATCTTTATTAAAAAAACAAAATATATTATTTTTTTTCAAGAGTGGATTCACTGGTGAACCAAATGAACAGGGAAAGTAGCATTTTCATAGAATCTGGCTCTCTTCACCATATACAATGAAAACAGCAGAGGCCCCAGAATTGAACCCTGTGGAACACCACAACAGCCACAAGTCGACTACCGAGTGCACCAAATTCCCTGCAGCACTGATAGGCCAGGAAATGTAGCGTGATCACCTGCAGCCAATGATGGCGAGACATATCATCATGAATTATTTGAGTTGTGTGTTTGTCTTGATCTTCGCCAAACCCCTGAGACCGACTCACCTAACTTCTAGGGTTTGATCGAACCCAGGTTAAGAACCACTGTCTGACCTGAATGAGAAACTTTTGTCCAGTAAAAAAAAAAAAGGGGACTTAAATGCAGCCCCCATTTTAGCAATCATTGTTGGAAAAACTCCCCAAAAATCTAATGTTGGCCCCTAACAGTATATCAAAGGTCAACTGACCTGGTGTCCGGCTGCCCGGAACTTTCATGTAGAGCTGGACAGTGTTCATGCCCAGGATGGTGTGACCGACATGACTGAGCATGTTGTTGACCGACTCCACTCGCATGAACGCTGGCAGCTTGAGCAGCTCCTGCAGCTGAGGTTTCCACCTTCGAGAAGTACGGCAGATCGTGTGAAACAACTACCTTTTCATTATTTGACCGGCGAGAATTTATGAAACTCACCGTTTCGGGTCTGAGAGATCTATATTGGTCCCGAATTTGATTATCTTTCCAACAGACTTCATTTCCGAGCTGGGAAGGAATGGGAACGTTTGAGTTGAGTATCAGAACACTCCAAATGTGAATCCCTTCTAAATGCAGATGCCGTCTTTTGCGCTAACCTGGGTGCGTTGGCGGCGGTGTTCTTGCTGGAGGCGAGCGCAGAGGTGGCTTTAATGTCAGTCGAGGCGTTATTGCTGGCTGATGTCACACCTGCTTTAGCAGTGGATGACGAATTTGAGGAGTCAGCTTGCTCGTCTTCCTCTTCGTTCTCACTCTCCTTCTCCTCCTATAAAGCGTCTACATGAGCTTAGCTGGTAGGTTGGCTAACGGCAACAAGTCTGTCCATTAACTTATTCACTGCCATTGACGGCTACAGACGTCAAAAATGCATTTGAACTATTTCTATTAGTTTAACATTTTTTTTCCACTTTTGTTATCAAGAGTATGAAAACCTAGAATTTTTTTTAGTGTACATTTAAAACAGATATGAAATGTGTTGACTATTGAAGTCATGCGATTAATTACAATTAAAAATTTTAACTGACTGAACTTTTTATTATCTTTAAGTCGCGTAATTAAATCGCATGACTTCACTAGTTAACTCACAATTAATCACACATTTTATATCGGTTCAAAATGTACAATAAAAAAATCTAGGTTTTCATACTCTTGTTAACAAAAGTAGATTTTTTTTTAAACTAATAGAAATAGTTAAAATAAATTTTTGGCATTTATAGCCGTCAATGGCAGTGAATGAGTTAATTACATCGCACTTCACAACTTCAAGGTGAAAGGCATATATGAAGTATTACTATTTTCATACTTCATTTTTTTATGGCTACATTATGCACTGAATTCTCAGTTTGCATTTATTTGTACACCAATGTTAAACATTGCATGCTTGATGAGCACACGTGTGGGTGCCCCGAGGAAAAAGGTCTACCTGCAGGCTCTCCTGGAAGCTGGAGGCCTGGTACTGAGCGTATTTGGCAATGGTGGTATGTGAGCGGCTGCTATCGCAGGGCCACGTCTGACTGGAGCCACGGGTATCCCAGTTTTCATCAGCGGGCTGCTGGACCTGAGTCCTCACCTCCACAGCATGCTCCGCATTGGCTTCCACCAGAGATTTGGTGGAAAACAAGCCAAGGTCTCACATAGAAAAAAAGAAAACATTTTTATCAGATGTTTCTTGACCAGTTTTAAATTCTGCCTGCGGGCGCAAAGTGTAAAAGTGAATGTTGCTTAAACAATTTTCCCAAAATGGTGACAAGGTTTCCTTCTTGAAAACTGAGTGTAACCCTATTGACAAATTGTGTTTTTAAGTTAAGATGGCTAGAGTCATACATGTCAGCTTGAATGAAGAGTAACACTTTTTTTTTTATTGAAAGATATTAGCGGTGTCAGGTGATCACAATTTTTTAAATCGTAATTAAATCGCAGGGCTTCAATAGTTAACTCACGATGAATCGCAAATTCTATATCTGTTCTAAATGTACAACAAAATGTACAATAATATATAAGTTTTCATACTCTTGCTAACATAAAGGTGGAAAAAAATGTTAAAGTAATAGAAATATGGTTGCATCTTTTAGTCATTGATACAATAATTTCATAATAATTCATAAAATTGAGTTAAAATTAAAAAAAGATGTACTGTAATGTAAAAAACGAGTGTGATATTGATTTGTGTTGTGGTCATTTTTAGATGGCATAATTGCATTTGTAAGACACAGGTAACAGCTCAGTGCATTTTTCTTTTCATATTAAAATCTAATCTTTAACATGAAATTGTGCACAATTTTAAAATGATTAAATACAACCTGACCCCGTCTCCACAAATATATGCATTATTATTAAATTCATTACTGCTAAATTTTGACGTGGACGTGTCTGCTGCGTTGCGACAGGAATTCCCCCCAGTACAGGCTTTCCAAGTAAAGGGCTGTCATTAACCATGCGTAAAAAAAAAAGAGTGGTGTTAAAGGAGCTTTAATTCCACTCAAAATGAACACAGTCATTTTAACACCCCAAAAAATATACAAAACGCATACAACTTAAATATCATGATTGTGTAGACCTGCACAAGATGACTAAATGGCACAAATATTGCCCCTTTGTCTTCAGTGATTGCATGTATCGCATTGTGGGTTTACCAGTTTCACACACCGATGACAAAGAATAAAGAGCAATTATTGGTTCAGCAGCCTCAGAATTTGTGTTGTGTATAAACTCACTGAGGCGGAGAGAGCCAGCAAGGCCCCTGATGACAGTAACCGCATTTTTGGGATCGGTGCAGAACTGAAGCAGGACCGGTGAGAAGGCGTCCCTCCTGCTCTCCAACTGCAAACAATAACAATGCAATTGATGTGCTGTATTCTCTATCCACAACACTGCACAATCAATCCAACACAAATGCCGCATCCAAAATGTTGCCTTTACCAAGATAATTTTGCTCAGAAATTGTTGGAGCGGTAGTCAAATATCTTTATAATTGTAGAATAGGACTGCATTATGTTGACAGATGTTTCAGATATTTTGAGACTCGTGCTCAAGCGATGCTGGTAACATACTCAAAAATTTGCTAATTTTGCCTTTATTTTCGATTTAATTTTAAAACATGCTAGTCTTATTATCATTATTATTATTTATTTTAATTAAAACTAGTAGCCAATATAATTTAAGTGAAATCCGTAAAAATTATGTGAAGTCAAAAAGGTTGTGTTCATTTTATTTTTAATTTAAAAAAAAATCTTAAATGTCACTGTTAAAAATGCACTTCCGATTAGGTGGCAAACCCGGGTGTCATTTTTATGTTACGCAGGGTTGTTGGTATTTGCTGGATATCACAATTAAAGTAATTTAAAATCAAGTAATATGTAATCTGTAAACTACTTTTTTTGGGGTAATTATGCTTGTGGGTTATTAAATTACCCAAATTATTCAGGATTTTAGTCTTTTTTAAATCATTTGAATGCACTAATAATCAAAATCAAGAACACACACACGACTTCCAGGAGTCAAATATCAACACTATTATTGAGGTTTAACAGCGAAATAAAATATTAAATTGTTTTATATTTGCATAGACTTACATAGATGCTTGGCGTGGGAGGGTTGCGCTTTTCTCGAGGAATAGGAATCTGGACGGAAAGTTGAGGTTTCACAGAAAGGGAAGCAAGCAGGTACGACTCCGTGAACTTCTCCTTAACCTTTGCCATCCTGTGAAAAAAAAAAAAAACACAAAACAAAGACTGCATTGAAGTATTCTTTCAGATCAAACGAAAAGTAACAATCTTTGGGCGACTACTTACTTGCAAGCTCCCACAATTTCGGCTCCTGTGTTTTGGATGCTAATCTGACCGAGTGGGATTTTTTGCTCTTCTGTTTCTGCTTTGTTGATTGCGTGTTTGCCATCAATCTTCATTTTCACCAAGAGCACCTTCAGCTCCTTGGTAAAGCCCATGGACAACATTTTGAGCTTGAGCGGGTCAACAGAAGCTGGGGTACAAAGAGGTTTAGTGGCTGGTGTGGCGGCGTTCAATTTGGATGCATTCATAGTTGACGTTTTAGTATCAGAGGTTGCAGGTCCTGATGAAACAACAGTTCCAAGCACGCTGACATCACCTTTAATCTTTGTCATGATGTTTGCTTTTGCTTTTTCATGTTTCGCTCTCTTTTTCGGCACATCATTGACAGGAGGGGATTTTTGTTTTTTATGTCTTCGTTTGGATTTGTGGATAAGCGTGCTTTTCTCTTTCTTTATCTTAATTCTACTTCGGGCCTGGTGATCTCTGTCCTCGCTCTTTAGCCTCTCGTCTTTGCTCGAGACAAGGAGGTGGTTCAAAGAGGTGGTGTGGGTGGTGGTCAGTCGCAGCTCTGCGCTGAGCGAGTGGTCCAAAAGAGAGACCCCTTTTTCGCTTTGGATGCCTTCATCCTTGCCCTTTTGTCTCTCTTTGATATCAACATCCGGCTCCGCTATTTTGCTGGTGGACTCGCGGTGATCTGCCTCACTGCGCTTTTCTAAAAGCGAATCCGGCGGATTCTTCGTTTCCTTGGATGATGCCGGACGCGACTTGAGGGCTGAATCTTGATTCTGGTGACAGTTAATATCTGGCTCACGGGCAAGAGAGGAAGCAACTTTAACCCCACTAGCGGTCAAAGCAGGAGAACCCCCAAATGGACCCCCTCGACACGCAGTCCTCTGGCCGCTGAGAAAAGTGGCCAGACTCTTGAAGACATCATCCAGACCTGCTTTATGGTGAAGCTCATGATGTAGAGAGCTGGACTTGACTGGAGTTTCTTTCTTTGCCTCATCTTCAAGAACATGATTAGTTGTACTTGACGCATGGTGGGGTTCTGAACAATCTGCCAGTTTACTCTCAACATTAACCACAACATCAATATTCTCGTCTTCCAAGGGCGGAGGAGAAAGACACTGAGTGGGGCTGGGCTGGAGGACGGGTCTGCTTAGCATTCCCTTTTCCATGTCGTCGTCATCCTCTCCCACATCTGACACGGGTGAGCCCTGCCAGCTGAGGACAGGAGGAGTGTTGGCAAGGTTGTCTCCCACTTCTCTATTTCCAATCACGGCCACGGGTTGGAGATCCGGGGCGTGGAGAAGCCCTCCTTGCCCTGTCTGCTCGACGCTCACAGAACACGCTGCGCTGAGAGGTTCTAAGGCTTTATGCAAAAGGGAAGGCAGTGCATTTTTAGGTTTTGGTCCTTGTTCTGATCGGGATGAGACTGTGGTCGGGTTGGAGCTGTTTTTTGCGGGGAGTGTAAGTCCTTGAGGAAAAGTGGAAAGATGCGCCTCTGCTGAAGAGTTAGAAATAAGAGAGGAGCCGTAACATTCCTTCTCTGTGTTTTTTGCTTTCAGGGTTATTTTCTTTTCTTTCTTCCCGTCCTTATCCCTTTTCTTTTTTTTCTCAATTAATTTCCGTTCTTTTTTCTTCCGTTTCTTTCTGTCTTCAGCCTTTTTATTTGCCTTTGCCACATCATCCCTTCTCTCTCTCTTCCCCAGTTTGTCATTTTGTATGCATCCAACCATTCTTCGGGCTTCTGATTCCTTTTCTGGCTTGTTTATTCTTGAGCTGCCGTGTGGAGACGAGCAAAGAAGCTGTGAGGTCTTCTTGTGTTTGACATCTGAAAACCTGGATTTTGGGCCAGCTGGAGATGTATGAGATGGGATCGACGTTGAGCAGAATCTTGCTCTGTGAGTTGGGCTTCCCTGGATTTTTGGTTGCCCACTGAGGCCAGGGCTACATTGTTGACGGTTAGCTGCTTTGTGTAATGGAGGGCTAACACGTGAAATGTGAGCAGAATCTTTTGAATGAAGGGAGGAATAGTTAGGAGATTCTTCTGCAGAATTCTTGAAGGTGGCTGGCTCTCTTGAAATGTCTCTTATGTTACGGTGGATTTCCTGTAGAGTAAATACATATGTTAGGGGTGTCAAAAATAGTGCGTTAATTTTGAGTTAAAGTTAAATTAACACCACAAATTATTATTATTATTTTTTTTTTTAGCAGTAATAAATTTAATAATAATGCAAATATTTGTGGAGACTGGGATCGAATTGTATTTTAACATTTTTAAAATGTACAGATTTTCTCAAGTTACTTCATGTTAAAGATTAGATAGCTCTTAAATGAAAAAAATAAAATAAAATGCATTGAGCTGTCACCACCATCTTACAAATGCAATTATTCCATCTACTGGCAGAAAAATGACCAGAAATCAATATCACACAAATTTTTTACAGTACAGTACATCTTTTTAATTTTAACTAAATATTATGAAATTACTCTATCAATGACTAAAAGATGCAGCCATTTTTCTATTAGTTTAAAATTGTTTCCCACTTTTGTTAGCAAGAGTATGAAATCTTAGAAAACATATTTAATTATATTTTATTGTACATTCAGAACAGATATAAAACTAAATTTATATTAAATTCATTAAATTAAAATTAATCACCTGACACTAATATATACATAAAGAATACTTAGCAGCTTGACACAGACACATTATGGACTTATTATGGGTGCGGGAACAAAAAAAATAAAGCCTCAAAATGTGCCCAAACAAATGTACACAGAATGGTGGGTAGCAAAATTAAAACATTTACATATATTATTACAAATGAACAATTTCTTACTGTGCTTTGCTTGCGGAGATGATTCCTCAAGTTCTCCTCTTCCTCAAGGCGGTGTGTCAGAGGTTTGTGCTGTTCATCTCTGAGGTGGCGAGTGTGCCGCTGTTGGTGGTAATGAGGATTTTGGTGGCTGTAAGGCATACGAGTGTGTTCTGCTGGTGAAGACATTTTTCGGTAACCGTTCCCAAGATGTGAAGCTCTGCTGCTGCTGCTGCAACCCTGGTTTTGGACTGTTGGGTCACTGTTGCAAAAGCTATGTCCTCCAGCGCGTGATTTTGAGGTCTCCTAAATAAAGAAGGAATGAAATCAGAAATGAAGTACAATTTTAAATGAGTAAGCGAGCGTACCTGTTGATGTGTTGTTGAGGTCCTGTGGTCAGAGGGGTGGTTCGGACCCGCCCGGTCGTGAGGTGGCTTCCAGTCATCTTGGTTACAACGGTGGTGGCGAGGTGAGGATGGTGGGTGGGCAACTAAATGTCTTGATCCTGGATGAGATGACTAAAGAGAGAAACGCAAAAAAAAAATAAAGTAAAATGAGAAAATTATTACTTAATTTAAGCAAAATTATCTGCCAACAGAACAAGACATTTTTACTTAAATTTACCTGTAATATTTTGAAAATTAAGAAAATAATACTAGGTCCATATCAACCACAGCGGTTTTGAAAATAGTATTTTTACACTAAAAACCAGTAATACTGACTTTTTTCAAGCTGTAATATATAAAACTATGTTCCTAAAATACATGCATATTCGTTTACGGTTGGCCATCTTAGTTTCAAGCAGGGAGATAACCGGTCCCATTTTTAATTGTCTTTGATATGACCCAGCGAGGGAAATGAACCCACAACCTCCCAGTCTGAGGGTAGACACTGCGCAGGTATTGCATTTACTGACAAGAAGAAAAATGAGCTTAGTAAATAACTAAACCCCGGACTTATTTTTACAAGACAAAAAATGCTTATAATAAAGAGCTATACTGTATTGCACTTTTGTCTGATCGTTTTCTGACTTGTGGTTTTTTTTTCATTTACCTCATTACTAGATTCTACAAAATCTTAAAATAAGAAAATTCAAATTATGAAACCCCAGTTGGTTAGTTATCTTAAAATGTGGACATTTTTTGTTTTAAGCCTCGCAGTACTTAACACTCAATGCCAAGACTGCTTGATCAAATAAGTAATAAGTATCTTAAAATAAGTATAAATAACCAGAAATAGACAGACAGTAAGAGTCCATATCTATCCACATTTAAAAGCGTTTAAGAGGGATAAAAGGTCTAGGTTGAAAAAAAAAAATTGGACCCCCTGAAAAAGGTACATTAAAATAAAATCACTTTTTTTCCCCTGATGGTGTACAATGCACGGTAAACTACCAGCGGGTGGTACTATAGCACACATTTTCTACTTCACCATACCCGCCGCCTTTCATTCAACAATCCTCGCTTGAACACGCGCCTTTTGGTATTCTTGCTCAAGGGCATAGACTGAGAAATGCAACTACCAAGCTAGTGATTGTTGAACCATATACCTGATCAGGACCAGAGTCCCGGCTCCTCTTGGCTGGACACTCATCCCTGGTGGCTGTCGGGTGCAGTGGGGGTGGACTATGCTGGTGCATTTGGTCTTGGCGCTGGTGAGAGGCTGGCCGTTTCCAAGGCCCGGGTCTGTCATTAATCATCCGACCAGGGAAGCTCCTGCGAAAATCCGAGGGAGCCCATCTTTCTGGGGGGGACTGGAGCTCTCTGTTGTGACGGTGCAGGCGAGGACTCCCATGCTAGAGCCAAAATTTAGAAACAAAATGTTAAGTACTAACAACATTTACTCCTTTGAAAAGATACTTTCCTCACAAGCCCCTTCTTCTAAAGGCCTCACCAAAGAGTTGCTGACATTGCTGTCCCAGTTTGTGTAGCGTTGTCCCGGTCTTGTTAGATAACCATTGTTGGTGCCAGCTCGGTTGTGGAAAGAGCGTGCAGAGTTGTGATGCCAGTTCTGGGCCTCAAATGGATGTTCTTTACCATCCCAAACGTTCAGGGACTGCCTGTGCCCCTTAGAGGAACCCTTGTCTTGGGCACAGTGGACTGTGCGTTCCCCCCTTGGCAAACAAACAAACATCATGGTGGATGAGATCATCACTGTGAAAACAACAAGCATGCTTGAAAAGGGCCTTTTTACACACAAATTAGCATATTGCGCAATAGAATGCACTCTCAAAATGCTTCTGGAGATTTGAGTTTTTCCACAAACTACTTTGACTATTTTTTACTCTTCACCTGTTTAACTGACGACTTGACGGTGAGATGGGACGATCGGGTGGAACGCGCCCTCCGCTGCATCTGCATTGGCAACAGATAAAACGGTTTTGTATTCAAGAAATAATGCTACATTCATCCGGCGGGTTAGCACAAACGACATGGATTGTCTGTCGTGCACTTCCTCTATTTACTGATTCAAATACAAATAAAGTCGTATTATTTTGTTAACAGTATCTCTCGTGACGTATTGGTGAATCTTCCGTCAGCGGAGATGCTGTGGGCTCGTTCACTCGCGTTTAAAACCGCACACTCTCAACTGCAGCCTAGCCTAAGTGCTTTTTCTTGAATGTGCTCATCACAGTTAATCAGCCTGTGTCGCTGCCACACTCCACAGAAACTGCCGTCGCACCTGCCGCTAGCTAACAGGCGATCGCGTGAGAGCAAAAATGATGTCAAAAGCATTTTCATATTCATATAACAAAACCAAAAGCGAAATGAACTATTTCTTCAAATTCAGATTGAAACGTCCATTAAATGATTCAATGTCTGTTTGTCTTGTCATGGCTGCTGCTGACCTTTGCGTTTGGCTCCAGGGCCGACAGTTTACCGGGGCCCATTGTCCTCTGTTTGGTCCTCCATCTGGATAGGAGTGCCATGTTTTACGGCCAGAGTACAGCTCTGCCGGGTGATACATGCAGCCTGCAAAAGACATGTTGAATGTTGGTTTTTTTTCACTTGTATAGCATTTTGGCTTTCTTATGTTGCTCTCAAATATATTGCAGTACAACTCTAAACTTTGCAAGCTCAATAAAATACAAACAGCATTGTTAAAGTTCTACCACTATGACATTGCCAATCAAAACCAATAATTTCTCTGTAAAAGGGAACATTTTTGACGCAACTCTTTGCTGGATCTAGTTACAGTATATGAATTTCTAACGTACATATTGAAATTTCTAGCTGATATACCGGTAATATAAGTAGCAATTTTGATTAGAACATCTATATAACGTACGATTGGCACACGCAAAAAACTTGAATAAAAACAAATACTCTGTGATTACCAGTCTGTCTGTGTTCGGGAGGCTTTCCACTTCTCACCTGAAAAAGACAAGACACATGATTTAGTGATTTATGGAGTTTTTTATTTTTTTGCTTGATTATTGGATATCTGCATTTTTTGTTTTGTTTTACTTTTGTTTCTAACGTTAAACATTTTTGCTGCACTTTATCATAGTTAGCATTCATCCAACAATAAAACACATGGCACTGATAGTAAAGAAGTTAACTTTCAGAACAAAGAAAAAGCAAATGAGATGTGTTGTTTTAATAAGTCTGATCTCTAAGCTACAGCCCCCATCTTCCAAATGATATCCATCCAACCACCTCTCATCAGCCTCTAGCTTTAGAGAGAACCATACTTATGAAAATTTGAATTTTAAAAACGCTTTATAAGACCTTAACCAATAGCTTTTTTTTAAAGCATCTCCATTTGGGGCTGACTTTTGTTATTGCGCGCAGCATCACAGGTAAATGCTTATTCACTATGTTTGCTTGGAACTCTGGGCTACAAAAATAATTGACCCGAGAAAATTTGGGAGCTAGTAGTGTAAAGCCTTTGGGACAAAAAGTAATTTCAGCCCTCAGCCAAGGAGGTTTTAAAAGGCATGTTTTCTTTGTGTTTTGCGACCCGTTTTCATTTACAAATGGGCAAATCATTACAAAATAAAAATAAAAAAACAAGTCTAAAAATCTTATTTAATTTTAACAATGTTTAATGTCGGCCCGATAATTTTATATAAAACGACCCACATTTTTTTTTTTTTACTTTGGGGGGGGGGGGGTTATTTTATATAAAATGACCCAGTTTTGGGGGGTTGTCTTGTCCAAAACAAATCTTTGAGGTTGATTTATATAAAATTACCAATTTTTTTTGCCAAATAACAGAAAGTTGCATCAAATATAAACCTAGCAGATCAGTCCAATGTTTTTTTTTTTAACCCCAAATTGGGTTATTTTTCACCTTACTGTTTCTGCACTGCTTTATCAATGAAGATCAAAACAGACCGGGATTTTGCATAATTGTAAGTTAGAAATCCTTGGTCTAGGACTTCACTTTGTTTTTTGTTTTTAACAAAATTGTTTCCGATTATTATTATTGCCTACATAGGTGATGCAATCTTTGTTGCGGGAAAAAAGAAGAAGCTGCACCAGATGTGGTTGCTTGCGAATATGCTTTCATACCCAGCTGTGTAACTTGTAGGCAATTCCTTGAGTGGTTAAGGTTTTTTCCATCCACATTTGCGTATAGTGCGCTTATAGAATGTTGTGCAGCCATGCATTGAAAGCCTCACTGTGTATAGTGAATGAGGTAAGTGAGGAAGCTCTTCACGAGTCAATTTCTACCCAGTTGCTACAGCAACTGAAAGCCAGACATCTTTTACTGCTTTGGCTTTAGGCCATGTAAAGACCATTTCATTTAGATTTATTTTTGGAGAAGAAAGAGGGCACAACATGCATTCATAAATCAGCAATATATTACCATGCACATGTAATTATGACTCCACGACATTCAGTGTGTACTTTATATAAGATTGATTGCTGTATAAAATAAAAAAAAGCTGCGACATGCTGACTAAACATGCCTGTTTAAAGTCCTTGTAATCCTCTCTAATTTAAAGAACATAAGCTTCCTGAAAATTAGCTGTTCATCACTTTGACCTTGCTTGAACTTGATTTTTTTGGCACAAAGTGTAACTAACTAAAAATGGCAAAAATAATTGTATTCAAGTATTTCTTTGCAATGCCTTCAAAATGAAATACTGCAATCGTACTTTAAAAGATGTCTGGCCTTAATTCATGACAACCTTTGTTTTCAATTTTTCTGTAATGTTTTGGTTCCCAGAGAAGCAAAAAAAAAAAAAACATCTTACAGCTCTTTAAACTTGAAAGGATTTATAGACCATTACACCGACTACAGATACCCCCCATCTGTTTTGAAGCCTCACTATTGCAGAGTGGAATGCACACTCTTGTTACAGAGATGCGGGGGGAGTTGACCGTCAGCTCCAGTTTGGCTCAACAACAACAGCGTTGTGTGCACGGCCAACATTAAACCCATCTGTGCAGGGTTAACTCATACATCTGGAGTTGAGCTCCGAAGCCCAAATGACGTCACGTGCGGCGAAGGGTTATGTTAGGAAAGTGTAGAATACCCCGCGGTAGGAAAAACACATTCAAAACAGTAGAGTCAGCACTGTGTAACATTTCGAAATCTATGAGCGGACAATATTGTTGCTTGCAAGCGACACCAACTCTTTGGACAATTCTGCCGTCTGTTCCGGCTGAAATGTGTATTTACCTAACAACTTGACGATTATTATCATATGTTTTTACCTGCTTGAGGGGGCGGCCATTTTGCTACTTGCTGTTGAATGAAAAAATGACATCACCGTTTTTCAGGGCTCAAGTAACAACCAATCATGACTCGGCTTCAGAAAACAGGTCAGCGGTGTTTGGTTGTTACCCGAGCACCCGTGATGTCATTTTCAGTCGACAGCAAGTGAAAGAATGCCGCCTCCTGAGATGGACAAAAAACGGGTGGATTTTGCTGCGTAACTCATATTCCAATAACACAATATTAATCAGAAGGCCGTGTTAGTGGAGGGCACATGCAAGGTATTATTGCAAAGAAAATGTATAGGTTGACTTCCCCTTTAACTCATTCACTGCCATTGACGGCTATAAACGTCAAAAATTAATTTGAACTATTTCTATTAGTTTAACATTTTTTCCCCACTTTTGTTAACAAGAGTATGAAAACATAGATTTTTTTTTTTTTGTACATTTAGAACAGATATAACATTTGTGATTAATCGTGAGTTAGCTATTGAAGTCATGCGATTAATTACAATTAAAAATTTTAACTGACTGAATTTTTTATTATCTTTAAGTCGCGTAATTAATCGCATGACTTCACTAGTTAACTCACAATTAATCACACATTTTATATCTGTTCAAAATGTACAATAAAAAAAATCTAGGTTTTCATACTCTTGTTAAAAAGTAGATTTTTTTTAAACTAATAGAAATAGTTAAAATGAATTTTGAAAAAAAAAATTAAAAAATGAAGTCAAGCGATTAAAAATTGTAATCGCCTGACGCAATTTAAAAAAAACAAAAGAAAAAATTATTAAAAATGAGGGGCATCAGGCGATTAAAATTTGTAATCGTAATTGATCGCATGACTTCAGTAGTTAACTCACGATTAATCACAAATGTTATATCTGTTCTAAATGCACAATAAAAAATTCTAGGTTTTCATACACTTGTTGACAAAAGTGGGACTTTTTTTTTTTTTAAACTAATAGAAATAGTTCAAATGAATTTTTGACGTCGATAGCCGTCATTGGCAGTGAATGAGTCAATGTTGAAGCCATTCTTTTAAAGCACCCTTACCTTACAGTGAAAGACGAGTCAAAAAGGGGAGATGGGCTCTCAGTCAGTCAGTCCAAAATAGCAAATACAGCAGACCCGTACAGTCTTTAAATAGACATGCTCGCCCCTCCACTATCTGGCAAAGACACACAGAGCAGACAGAGTGAGGAAATACCATTGTCAGTTGCTGGTTTATTGTGTCAAATAAAGCTTAGTGTTTTGTTTTTTTCCTGCATCCACAATGATCTGCATTGTTAGTTGTTTTTTTTTTCAAACATAGAATGAGAGATAAGGGCAGAAGAAGGATGGTGGATAAACATCCTCTTTCCTCCACGTGACTCTGCCTTTATTACCTTTGCTGTAATCATAACTTGATTTAGGGCGATTACTTTTCGTGTCAGGATACCAACAAACACTGCCCATTACAATTCCTCTTTATGGCTATCTTGATTCCGCACACCCTCCTCTTCCTCCTGCACAGTGTGTCCTTGTAACCCTGGCAACCAGTGATAATTTAGCCCAGAGTTGATAGTAAGGCCTAAACTAGGAGGGGAGACCGTGCGATTTTCGACAGAGAGGTGGGTAATGGCGGTGTGCTGACGGGAGAACATTACCGTCGGTTTCTGTCTTTGTTCATCCCTTCCTGGCGGAACATTTCCAGCAAGCATCTCCCAATCTGACAGTGAAATACTGCAAACGTGCATCTCTTACTGCAACCGTGCATGTGTGTGCACGCAGGGGTGGCAAACTGTGATCCGATACCATAAAAGGAAGGATGGGCTGCACCAGACTCTGACCGTCTCCTGTGACTTCCAGGCTCGCTAACACAAGAAGCAGACACGGAGAGAACAGATGGAGACGAGGCGACAAGCTGCAACAGTCAGCACTGACATGGACGAGACAGACAGCCTGCCCCAGATATCACACACTGTGTATGATTATATTGCGTGTCTGACAAAAAAAAAAGAAAAAAAAGAAGCATGGCAGCCAAGAGGGAGAATGTACAGTAGGAGCCGAATATCAATGCCATTTCTAAAAATAACCAGCAGGCTTGCTTTCCTCCCCTCTGCTGTATCCCCCCTTCTATAATGGCAGCCTCTCCCGGCGTATGCTCCATAACGCACGTCTCTCCGAGGGGTACTGGAATGTACCAAGGCAAGGTCAAGAGCGAGAAGGAGGGTTTTTTTCTTTTGCTAACAGTGCAAAAGTGTATTTAGAGTAGACAATGATACATGCAGGTTGACGGGTTCATTGCAGGGTGCACGTGCATGTGTTTGTGTGCACATCAGAATGCTGGCATGCGAGGAGGCATATTAGGTTGATGGGATGGTGAGGGATTGACAGGGGTGCAAGGAGGCGATAGATAGATAGATAGATAGATAGATAGATAGATAGACATGTGGCTTTTTACTGCTGCACTCCACACATTCAACAGTTTTAAGCTGAACGGTTTAAAGCTGCAATAGTTGAGAACCCAACCACCCACCCCACCAACAGCTTGAAAAATTCACCCTGGGTTCTAGAAAATGTGCACGTGAGAATGCATTGTAAGTGTGTGTCGAATGTGCAGCACGCTGCAGTGTCAGCTGCAGGACAAAACACACACACACACACAAAAGACAGATAAGAAACTGGTCCGAATGCAAGCGGGTCAATCGAAATGCAGTTACACTTGTATGCAGGCGCCAGTAGCTCTACTACAATGCACAATGTGAGATGTGTATTTCGAGAAGGGAAAGGCAAATCGAACACGTTGAAGTTGCCGGTGTGCAGTCGACTTTTACCTCTTATTTGTCTTCCGTCTTTTGGTCCACACTCCCCCCTCTGCACCCCTTTTCCTCCCTTTCACTCCTCTCCACCTTTTCTCACCCGATCCTGTCCACCGTGTATTTTCTCCCCCCTCTAGTCCTCTTCCTGTTTCCAATCCGATATTCGACGTTCGGGCTCACCGTGCAAGCCGAAGAAGGCGGGCCAACTCGCTGTCAATCACAAGACACAAGCCAATCAGAGGGTAGAAATGTGTGATCCAGCGTAGTGTGAGGGGAACGGAGGAGGGGCATGGATGGGGCCCTTTAATTTCTGTGTGTGTTTTAGAGTTGGACCACAGCCAGCTTAGAGAAATAGATATGCCATACAGTATATTCCACATCCGCCTAAAAAAAAGCTCGTCACATTTATGTATCTTTATTATACAGCTACAGGTAGATAATGTGCTAACACTTTTTTTTTTTTTTTTTAAATCAGGACACAAATGGAATCTTAATTAATCTCCATGTTTATTTGTTAACATCATTCTAAACCGGGTGAGATAGGGACACCACATACTATACTTGGGTTGGAGTCTGCCATTCAATATTAATTCATGAGTAGCTTTCATTCTCGTGTGTTCGTAATGTAGTATTCATGCATCCGGCCATTTTCTTCGGACCGCCTCAACAGATGGGAAGGGCTGCGCGTGCTTTCCTGAGCCCACATCAAGGGGAGGGGGGAATAGGGGGTGGTACTTAGCTCCGTGGATTATGTGTAAAAGGACCCCCCCGTCACCACCCGCTCTCATTTCACCCACCTGGAGTCGTAAAATTGTCAGGGCGTCTATCGAAAGTGCTCGGTAAGAGAGGGGTGGGGGGTGAAATGCAGAGAGGGGAGCTCAGCTAACTGCTAGCAGCTGTCTCAGAAATGCCATAGCAACAACCTGGATCCGCTCAATCTCTATTGGGTGTTACTAGAAGTCATGTGGTTATTTGGACCAATCAGCAATCTTTGGTGCAGACTGCTACTCAGGCCAAAATATGTGTTTATGTTGCCCCCTGCTGGGTAGGTGTGCGCCTCGACGCTGTATTTGTGTAGTAACCTGTCTGGGGTAGGGGGGGGGGGGGGTTGCGTAATTAATATAGATCTAATCGTGTAAACATTCTTTCATTCGCCATCCAATAATCCAGATTTTATTATTAGAAGATTATTGAAGAATGAATTCATGACGGCCTGGCAGCAAAAAAGCCACTGCAATACATTTATTAACGAATGTCTCCGAAATTACAGTTGACTATGGTCATCCATCCATATAATATTACGTTGCAGAGAAACTATTGAGTATTTTCCCACAGCATACACTCATCAAGCGAACCTGCATTGCCACCAAGTGGGTAATATAAACTACTGCAGGATGCGTTAACGACCCCTTTACAATGTCTTTCCAGAATATAGCAATTTTTAGTCAATTTCCCACGAGTCGTTTTGTGCTACTTTGCTGTGTAAAAGCGGAGACTTTATTGATGTGTGAAGTGCTGTTAATGAAGATCATAAAATAAACACATAACCCAAAAGACATTATAAAACACAAGGGATGGATTTGGTGAACCCTAATTGTCTCCTAAACACTGATTCATAATCTTTGTTAGATTTAAAACAATTAAATGTTGTTGTCACTATCGTTTCGAGCGCCCCCCACCTCTCTTCTCATGAAATAAAGTATTCCATCTTACTGCGCATGTGTAAACGTGATTCAGGAAGAAGGTAGCACCTTTTTTTTTTTTTTAATAAAAACTGCAGGGACTTCTCAGGCTCAATAGCGTCTTTTAGAAAGTTAAGTAAATAAATATATAAATACATTTTATTTATTTATTATTAGTATTATTATTATTATCTGAGGTCAACCCAATGTTATGATGATGTCTAATTGACCACCAGATAAAAAAAAGAAAAGTGCGAGGGGATACGTCAGTTCAGTATCATATTTCGAATCCTGTTGGCCTCCAGGATTCCAACGGACTGTGAAAGGCTACACAAATAATTCGCCATAGGTGTTCTGCACTCTGCAACAGGCATGTGCAAAATTCCACATGCTCAAAATGCTGGCAGTTGAAAACGCCCGTTCAGATAATTGCATCGCTGGGTTTGCTATATTAGTTGTGATTGCCGCAATTCCAGATTAGATTCGAAAGGCAATATGGTTGATAGTTGGATGAATGGAAGGCTTAGTCACTATAAATGATTTACCATTAGGGCATTGAAGGATTGTTGCTCCCCCTCATCTGACAAACAGTTTCGAATTGACATGCAGGCTGCAGCGGAGGGCAGCAAAGGACAGCTACTATAGCACGTTTGATTTCTATTACCGGTGCAATACATTTTGGATATCATCCACAGCATGCCTGATCATATAAAGGACATTTTTTTAAAGGGCATGTAACTTTCCATACATCAATTATTTTCCTCTTATCCAAATGGGACTCAACTTCTCAGTTCTCAATCTATCTCTAAGGACACTCTGTGGGCGAAACTCATTTTGACTGCTTGTATCCGCCATCTTGTTCTTTTGGTCACAACATAAAACTTGTTACCAAAGGTGAGGGTGGAAACGTGGACTGAACAAGGCACTCTAGAAAGATAGAAAGATAGAAAGATAGAAAGATAGACAGATAGATAGACAGATAGATAGATACAAGTAAATGTCAATCTCAAGTTTTAAGTCAAGGTTAAAAACTATGCAGAGGGAAAACATGGTAATATAATTTACAGTAATACATATTATAGATATTTTTACTTTTACTTTATTTTTTATTTTTTTAGAGAAATCTCACATCTCTTGCCCACTGACTGTATAAGCGAACAATTAAATCAAAATAAAACATTGTTAGCAACAAAATTAATCAATTAAATTTTAAAATCAACCGTTTTACTTTAAAGACTACTTTTATTTTATTTGTATTTTTTAATGTAATACATTTCTGCATTTCTTTCGTTCTTAAGCAACTAAAAAGAAGCAAAAGTACCTTGAATTATGCTGTAGGTGTACATTGCCATCTAGTGATGAACGAGCAGTACTTCCGGAGTGTTGCATTATTATCTTCCCAAGTAATTGGGTTGACACAAGAGAAAAATGATGCCAATAAAGTCTGCATCAGTCATCTGAACAATGTAATCTATTTATGATTAATGTTCTGAAGTTTAGACAAAGGAGATGAATGCAGTGTACATCATCCATAAATTAGGAGTCATTCTACCCCGGGGGGGATTAATTAAAGTGCTTATTGCAACAATATTTCAAGACGGTTATTTCAAACTCAAATTATTTCAAATTCAAGAAAAAACTGGAGACCGAGACACAGGTGGAAAGCATTTAGAACATAATTCTGTGTGTAATTTAAATGGCGAGGGGGTGAAAATAACTACAAATAACGCTCACCTAAAGACAACCATTCACACCAAAAGACAATTTAGTAAAAAATAAATACATAAAAAATGTTTACTTAATTTTCTAACATATTTTTGTAATGTAGGCAAATGCAAAAATAAGAAACCCCCCTTAACCCCCCCCCCTTTTTTTTTAACTTGCACATGCGCAAACCAATACCCCGCGGCATTTTGGGCAAAATGCTATGTTTTTAGCATTTAGCCTAACATACGTTGCCAGTCAAAAATGTTTACTCCACAATCCACATTGGCAAGTCCACGCTTTCATACAGCAATTTTTTTTTTCTTAACAATGTCACAAAAAGGATGATGGCAAATAATTTGTTTAACAATGTTTTTAATGTTTTCCAGTTCAGATACACAACATACAGTGTGTAATAGCCTCTATTTGAAATAGAAATATTAACTTTTAATTATTTCAACCCCTGTGTGGTCATGATGCTCTCTCACAGTATCTGGAGCTTCAAGCATGTTTTTGAATCAGACTAAATGAACGAGACAAACAGGTGCAAACCTTCTTTTTTTTCTTTTCTTTTTTTTTTTTAAACCAATCTAGCAACAAATATTATAGGCTACGAATAATAAATTGCCATATTTTCAATACTACCCCCCCCCCCCCCCCTTCTTATAACCAAATGCCAACATCAAAACTTTTTAGTGTAAACTTGGTGAGTGTGCTTCCATTTCCCGTTGACTTTTCCAGACGTTCCTTATGTTGTTTTAGAACTTATGAGCATCTTTTAAACCAACCTTCAAACCTTGTGCAGACAAAATTGCAAAAGATAAGCAAACCAATCATAGACCAAGAGAGCATAGAAGATGTTCAACCTCCAAATGACAGCTTATAGCGTATGACAATTCAAGACAATGTGAGACACTAACAATTAAACCCAACAGCATCACAGGTAATATTCTATGGTTGGTTTGGAGCACATTTCAAATATCCGTCTTCTTCGGATTCATTTCCTTCATCTGTTCTTTGGCTTTGCAACCAATGAAAGGACTTATTTGAGTCAAATTATTTTTATTCTATATAATTTCTTGGATAATCATATGCAGTTTTATTACCACAATACGAAAGCATACCTGAGCTCCTTCTTCCGCTTATACTGACCTGAACTTTTGTCTTTTTTTTTTTTTTTTCATTAGGTAGATCATGTGCCCGTAACCTTTGGGAATTTGCTCAGGAGCGCTAGAAGAAAAGACAAATTAAACAATACACAAGAGCTAAAATCAAGTAAATCATCTAAACTTTGCACCTGTTGTCACAAACAGAAAGTTCGGCCAGTCAATCAAAACCAAACGACAAATAATATTTACAAATCCCAGTTTGTCCTCTTACATTTAAAAAAATGTACAGTTTTGTCCGTGTGTTGGTTTTTGTATCTTTTTTTTTCTCCTCTTTTTTTTCTCACAAGTCCTGTAAGGAATGGCAGTCCTGGGCTTCCGTGTGTTGTTCTCCTCAGCACACAGGACGCAGAACATTTACAGTGAGACAATCCCACTCCCTTTTGATTTTGTACTGAGTAATGCCTAACATTAAAGTTTTTTTTTTTTTTTTAATAATGTTTTAAAAATGCATCCTCTGTGCATTGATTGCTGTGACAAGCTAATTCAACATCACGTCACTGAATCGCTATTGAGTCCAGTCTCAAGGTCACTGGGATTTCTTCAGAACTGTCCATATTCAGTTGTGCAAGTGATGTGAAATGCACTTTTGCGAGGTTCTCGCCATCATAAATAGATCTCATTCTCCCGCTTGGTTGAGGAAAGCAACGAAAGAGGTGGGACGATTGGCGTTAGGCAGTCTTCAAACACGCAAAGCATGTGGCTAATGCTGGTCACATACACAAACCCTAATGTAGCCTACAGCCATGTCAAGTTTCTTTTCTTTTTTTTTTACTTCCTGTAACAGAAATGTATTCTTCTTGTCATTCCAGTGACGGCGGCTGAGCAAACATCACCGTTGGCAAAAGATAAGAGCAAAAACAAAGAAAAAAGAGGCTTGAGGAGTCTTATGGGGGCGGAGCCTCTTGTGTTATAGGATTTGAAAAAAATAAAGAGGAAATATTTACTCTCCGTTATAGTTTTACACAATATTCATCTCTTAATACTTTAATATAAGTACCACAAAGTGCAGCTGATTTTGAAGTAAGAAAATTGCCAAACTCATTTAAAAAAAAAAAAGAAATATTTCTGTCCACACTCTTAAGGGAAAACATATCATGCAACGTAGTTAAGAAAACTCCATGTTATTTTCTTAAATTAGGATATATCTAATCTATGTTCTCTAAAAAAAAAAAAAAAAAAAAAAAAAAAAAAAAAAAAAAGAGAGACCAGCCACAGTGGAACAGTTGTTTGTGTGTGTTTGTTAAAAACAAAAATGAAAAGGTTGGCACTTTTATGATGGTAATTCCTTCAGTTACGATACAGTCAGCGTGGACCTCTCCAGGCAGTCCACGGGATGCCAGCGAGAGAGCAACTTTATCACAGTACTTGGCACCAAGAATGCTGGTAAAAATGAGATATCAGAATATCTTTTTCCCCCCATTCATATCCTTACAATTTATTAATAATACATCATTTACATTTTTGTGATTTTGTATAAAAGACTCCAAAAGGGAAACCGAGTCTTGATGGGATCGCATGAAAGAGGAAAGAGCCATTATGTTAATGGCTTAATGAAATGAAAGAGGGTCCAGATGCGATGAGGCGGCAAAGAAACGGAAAAGAGTGAAATGGGTTGGAGGTGTGTGTGTGTGTGTTGAGTGTACAGACACACATAATTAGAGAGGAACAAATAAACAAATGGGCACGAGCAGAGCCACTGCGCATGAGCCACAATGAGTGGAATGGGAAGCATGAATTCCGGACTGAATATGCCCAAAAGTTGAAGCCCAAATCTGGAAATATCAAAATGACATCAACCTAAAACATTTCTTTGAAATCCCTCCAACCTATCCAAGGTTTCATACTAAAATACAGTAGCAGCTGTTTGCGTCTTGTTCAACACACATGATCAAGTCTCACTTCCAGATTGGGCTTTAAAGCTGCAATTTGTAAATTTCAAGGAACCACTGGCTCGTGACAAAACAAAATGTTTGCAAAGCTAAGTGTTTTGTTCTTCGTAAATGAATGAATTCTTTTGAGTGACCTTTCATAACCCCATGAAGACTTGTGTTAGCCAACCAAACATTATGCACAATGCGTCACAGATTATATTTAGCTGAGTGCTCCTCTGAAAAAAAATAGTCACAAGTCTGAATGGAGCTTTTAAAAGACAAAAATTAAATTGCATGTCATTGAGATGCTGCCGTATGGAGGAGACGATGACATCAGAGGAATCTGATTGGACGTTCAGTAAGTGCTATGATCTCACAGCGAAACCAAGACAACCTTGTCACGTCAGGACTTTTCTGGACCACAATATCACATTTGAAACTATTGCAGAAAAAAAAAGATTATATTGAGGAAAATCATCTCTCATACACCCTCATGTGTTTTTTTTTGTGCATTGGAAAATGGCTACGCTATTACTGATTTTTTCAGCATAGCGGAATAAAATAAAAATAAAAGTTAAAATGTACAATATAAATGCTGAGCTGAATTTACAAAGAATTTAATGAATTAAAGACTGAATTGAGCATAAAATAAATCGAACTTCCTATTGTGTTCTTTGATTCAATTCGAATGTGATGGGAAATGGCTATGCTATTAGCTATGTTTGAAATTAGCAGAAGAACATGCTGCAAACTGTGACGCACTCATAAATTCCATGTAAATTCGGAGTTGATATGCCGATAAAAGGAATGAATTGAAGTCTGTAAGGCGAGTTGATATATCACTGCACATCCTAATAATCCCCAAATACCATGAAAATATGCCCCCAAATATGGGGAAAGATTTGTCTCCAAAATCTTCACCCAATACATACGTGAATGTCACGTTTGTCATTTGTAAACATTTAATTCTGCTTGCGAATTGTTGACCATGGGGACAAACGTCACACATTTGGAATTTGTTCACACAGATTCCAAACGTTCACGTGTGGAAAGGCCAGTTCATCCTCCGTCCGCTAGGAGGCAGTGTTGCTGCCTCTATTGAATGGGAATAAGTAATCTCGTTTTTCGTTTAAAAATTGGAAATTGAAAAACCGGAAAACAAAATGCAACCATTTTTGTGTGTCATGAGATTGCTTTGACATTTTGGTTGTTTTGAAAGTTGAGCTGTTGAGTTGAAGGTTTTCTTCTTTTGCTGCTACTTTTTTGGTCGGAGGAGCAGAGGAAGAACAGTATCAAAGCAAAGCAATCTCGAGGTAAAAAAATTAAAATAAATAAATACAATCGTATCTTGCTTCTCAACTTGTGTTCAAGGGGAAGTCAACCCCCCCAATTTTTTTCACAATAATATGATCTATGCAGCCCCACTATTCTAAACGGTATTTTGATTAACTCTTTTACCGGCAAAAACGTTTAATGACATATACTGAAATCCAAATGAATGCCGCCAAAAACGTTAATTGATGTGTGTTTTTTCTCAATGAGCAGTGCCAAGTCAATCCATATCAGGGTTGCTCAGGGTTCAGGTTAACGACCAATCACGGCTCATGTGTTGTCTGAAGCTGAGCCGTGATTGGTTGTTACCTGAGTCCTGAGCAAATGTGATGTCATTTTTAGTCGACAGGATTAGTAAAATGGCCGCCCTCTGAGATGGATAAAAACGGGATTGTTTTGCTTTTCGTATTGAGCAATGGCGAATGCGTGTGAATACTTTGAAACTGTGTGACATTTGTTACGAAAATAAATGTGTGTCCCTGCCGATCCACAAGCAGAATTAAATATTTACAAGAGATAAGTCATGAGAACTGCACACATATTAAAAAAATGTGAAAACTGCGAATGTATTTTTGTGAATAATTTTGAGACAAATCTCTCCCGATATATACTCAGTTAACTTTGAGCGGTGCAGGGTTGACATCAGACCAATCGGGTGCCTACTAAGCGCTTAAATGCAAATCCATAGCAACGTCATCACTTTTCATGTCTTTAGTTCACCTTTGATTGTTCTAACAAAACAGAACTTGGAACATCTGTGACCAAATTAAGAAAAAAAAAATCAGCCAAACATTTTGTACCTTGATGGAGCTTGAGTTCTTGAGTGCTGGCAGGGTTATTACAGGTGAGTAAAGCAAGCGGAAGAATAAGACTTGGCTGCACACAATGCTATTTGTAATTGCTTGTCTTTCAGCAATCAGAGTCAACCCAACCTTGACCAGTGATTACGTTTATAGAGGTATTTGTCACTGCTTAAAATCTTACAAACTGCAGCTTTATTTAAGGGCTTCATGAAAAATACCTAGTAAAGAAGAGTAGAGGGTGATGAGGGTGACGATGTATGCTGCGTGCGCGCCCACAACGGCGCTGAGGAGCTTGTGCCGGTTCCTATACGCGAGTAGTGGAGTGTTGGTGTGGCAAGGCATTGTTGCTGTGGCTGGGGACGGGTGTCGTGGAGGGGGCGGGGACGGGAGGGTACGTGTTGAACGGATGGAGGGGCTGCATACTGCTAATGGTGCTGGGGATCATGGTGATGGTGTTGGCCGTCATGAGCGGCACATCCTCCGGCGCCCGCCGCAGCGCCAGCGTGTAGTCAGGCGGGCACACCGGGGGCCGCAAAGGTTCCAGGTCGCCAAGGATGCCGCGGGAAGGGAGGGGCGTGCCGTGCTCCAGCTCCACTCTTTGCTGCTTCATCTGCAGTGACATCAGCTCCTCTTCCTGGCTCAGGGCCAGGTCGTTGTGCGGCGGGGCCCCGACCACTCCGAGGCCGACGCCCATGCCCATGCCCATGCCCATGGTTGCGCCGCGCTGCGGGGACAGGCGGCGGTGACGCCTCTGCATGAGTTCGTGGCGCTTGTCTCGCTTGTAGTAAAGTGCAGCAAAGGCCAACACGTTGAGGAAAAGGAGAGACGCGCCCACGGCCACCGTCACGCTGAGCTCCGTGGAATAGTCCCTCGTCTCTGGAGGGAAGGGAGTGTTGCGGGGCCTCTCCGAGCCGTCCGGCTCAGGTGGATAGGTGGAGATTCCGGGGTGCCTTGTGGAGCGGGTGTCACTGTTGTGTTTGATCTTACCGCGGTTGTTGCCTCCAGGCGGCAGTGGCGTCGTGATGGAGTTGATTATTTGCTTGTGGAGGCTGTGGAGGTGCGGGACCAACTCCAGCCAGAAGGCGACCTTGTTGGCCCGGTAGTTGTCTCTGACGCGCGGCTTGAGGCCGATATGCAAGTACTGCTTGTCTTTGGAGCTGAACTTGGTCCAGATGACTTCCTCGAAACGGTTGGGCTTGGTGTGGATGAACGTGGTGTCCTGAGGAACTGGGAGGTTTGGATCACTGCAAAAAATATGGAGAAAAAAAAATGGTTAGGCGATTAAAATTTGTAGGCGTAATTAATGACATGACTTTAATAGTTAACTCATGCACATTTTATATCTGTTCAAACTGTACAATAACGTACTAATAAATGTACAATGAAATAGTTTTCATACTCTTGTTAACATAAAAGTGGAAACAAAATGTTAAACTAATATAAATATGGCTGCATCTCTTAGTCATTGATACAGTAATTGTGATATTGATTTGTGTTGTGGTAATTTTTCTGCCACTAGATGGCATAATTGCATTTGTAAGACGGTGACAGCTCGGTGCATGTTCCTTTTCATATTAAACATGAAGTAACTTGTGAAAAAAAAAAATATATATATATATACTTCACTAGTCTAAACATGACATTCTTATTAATATTACATTTGTGTAATATGAGTTATGAAGCAAATCCAGCGAATTGCCGCGAGCACTCGGTGTGTTAAAGCCTTTCCAGCTAACTTAGCGTAGCATAGCTTGCTGCCTGGGTCTCATCGCTATGCGCTGAGCATGGACGAGTGTGAGTGTAAGGTGACGTGATTATTGTGGGAAATATAAAAGGGGTTACTGACGATGAAATAATCAATACGCTCCGCAGAGATGTTACAACCAATCTATCAAGTGACGAGTATCAGCAAGCAAAAACAGTCACCAAGTTTTATTCAGATAAGAACATGCAGGAGCCCTCAATCATGCAATATTAATTTGATTACACATTTACTATTATTATTTAATCTGCCTCTAGTCTATCATCCAACTATTATAACATTAATTTCCACTGTAGCCACAAAGCATAAGCCAGATAAGTAACATAATAAGATACGTGTGACTTATATTCCTGCAAACATGCTTTGTCATCGGCCGCCATAGTAACTATTAAATACGCATAGATAGCGATCCAATGGCAATGTCTCCACACTCACATGACATATATTAGGCACACTGACAATATGATTTATCACACTGCATTATTGTGGTTGTCATATGCCAGCTGTTAAACTGCACTTGATCAACTCAGATGAGTTTATAATATACAATGAAATACAACTAAATAACATTATTTCTGCTAATATAAACAAAATCTTCTTCTCCATCATACTTAATGCTTTACCAAGATAGTTTATCACGTAAAATGTGAAATAACGCTAAATAACTTGCCTCTCATTAGTTGATTTTTTTTGTGCGCATGTGATTAAATACGCAGGATCCTCACAAAAATCAGAAAACCCAATAACTAGCGCTGTGTTCAGTCTGCTGTTGAAAATGTTGCAATGATATTTGTCATCAGGTTTTATTGCTGCGGATGAGTCATCAGGACTGTGCGTGATGTAGAACATGGATAAAGAAAGTTGGAACTGAACTTTTTTTTTGTCTATTTAAAACGTTCATTCTAGAGCTCTAAATAAAATGGCTCCTCTGAATACACGTTGTATATTTAGACTATTTAGAATCTGCATTACAGTGGTACTCTCCTTATTTAGTATGTGCATCCCCCCCCCCCCCCCCCCCCCAATTTAAAACATTTCTCATTACGGCACACTGTAACATTCTAATTCTCCAGACGAACGGGCTTTCATTAAAATGGCGGCCAGATGTCGAGGTCAGAACATTGTGATTAGGCAAGGGGAACCTTTAATCCAAATCAATTCAAATTCCACCAGATTGGAACAGATCCGGTTTGACCTGGATTTCCTTTACTTCATAGAAGATGCATGCAGGTGTTTGGTTAATATTGCACTGTACCTACCCCGTCTTTGCAAAGTTGGTCCAGTACGTCATGACCACAGCGCTGAGCATCACATCGTTCTTGGAGAAGTTACATGGGAATAAGTCATTGGCTCCAACCATGGGAATGCCGAACACATAAGGGATCTCGTCTCCGTGGGCTGCGTCAGCCCAGTCAGGCCTGGCCTCAGTCTGACAGTGGTGGTGGAAAGTGTAGAAGAAGACGGGAGACTGGAACTCGGCGTGCAATTTGGCGGTGGCCACAGCCGGCGCCACCCACTGGTGGTCTGTGAAGAGAGCCAAGAGGGTCTTCCTTCGCATGTCACTGTTGTCCCGGTCAGCCCAATCTGTATACATGAACTTTATGGTTTCCCTCAGGATATCTTTACCTGGGAGAAAACAAAACAATGCTAATTAACATGGACAAAGTGGGGAATAATGGATAACGGCGTGTGACGTTCAGTTCAGCAAATATGGTATAGGCGTATATGGTTTTATGGAAACAATACAATCATGTTCAATTCGAGTCAAAGTCATGAATAATGAGCATAAATTATACTTTAAAAGAAATGTTATGCACAGTACAATACTTTAAACAGTAGAAACCAGGAATTTTTTCCATGAGTACATTTTATGACAATACGATCTAATTACCTAACCACCTGAGCTATAATTATGCTAGAAATATTGCATTTTTAACACAGGATGCACAATGTTCGCGTGTTGTTCCATTAGTGTGTTCATCGAAGGCCAGCGACGCTCATGTTACTGAACAAGAGACCACTTATGAAACTAATATATTGGCACCTCAAAGTTGAACCGCAATCTGTTCTGTAATGTTTAACTAACTTTTGACTGACTCTCAAAACAGAACTTACCATTTAGATTAATTCGATTTGGGATATTTGAAAAGGAAGCAATAGTAATACAAGTATAAGCAGATGGTAAGCAATATTACTCTTTTTGTTTTTTTGCACAAAAATAAATAAATCCCAAATTGAAGTATTAAACAGAGGGATTAATAAAATAAATAAATAAAATAAATAATAATAATACAAATTATTATATATTTTTAAAATAATAAAAAAATAATAATAATAAATCATTATGTTTATGCAAAATAGTTTTGCCAGTACCTAGGCAGTAAATTGGGGTTGTAATTTATTTTTATTTTTATGGAATCGCTGATTTATAGTGCATGTCATACACAATGTAACTCAATATGCTTCATGCTTCAAAGTACAACATTTGAAAGAAGTTACAAAGAGAATTAAAGATTTAAAAGCCAAAAAAAAAAAAAAGCTTACTAAAATAACTAAAGGAGTATACAGTGCAAGAACAGGATTTTCCAAAACATGATTTTAAAAATGCTTCAAAATGTCTCGATTTTTTTTAAATCATAGGTATGAGAAAAGAGCATAGTTTTAAACCTGGATTTTTAAAGCATTTACACTTGAATCTTTACTTATTCACTCTGATAATAAAGGTAAAAAAAAAAAGTCAATCAGTGTACTTTAACATTATACACATGTACAGAAAAAGAACTGCTTTTTAGTGTGATTTTTGAGGGGCGACGTAATATACATGGGTGCGTGTTATCCACATGATTTTATGGTAATCCATATTCTACGCTTCTTAACCTTATCTGGAGAGTTTAAGCCTATGCCAGCAGTTAACACCCTGGACTGGTCACCAGCTAATCAGAGGTCACATGTAAATATAGACAACCATTCATACTCAATGAGTAGTAACAGAATGGAGTTAGGTGATACCACACCATCAGTGAGAGAAATAAGGTCCACAAGCAATCAAATAGTCAATATGGTATGAGAAATTTAATGTGTGCAAACAGTTGAGTTCGTTCTTTAGAAAGATCTACACAAACTGAAACCAGCTCTTTTGTTGGGTTTGTTTCGACCAGCTCAGCAGAACAAATATTTAATATTTTAATGCCATGTCTCAAGAGCGAGACAGCGGCGGCTGGTGTCAGTCTGAGGTTAGTGAGAGAATTGTGACATTTACCTGTTAAAATGACTTTATATATATTTAAAAACAATATATAGATAACATGTAAATTTGACTTTGTTTTTTTTTTTATGTGTCCCTAAAACTATAAATGTAAATTACGGTTTGATTTGTTACTTAGTGAAGCTGACCGTCAGGGTATCCGTAAAGATTGTCGACAAAGTTGGAGATGGTGTAGTCAAAGGAGGGTGCAGAAATTCCATCTTCTCCTTCACTGTCATCCACAAACTTCAGGCCTTCTCCTTGATTTACGCCCAGCAATATGTCGTAATTCAGGAACTCACCCTGGTGTGAAAATTCACAACACGCAATTCATACGCTGGATACGATCAAAAGAACAACATATACTAAATCGACAAAAAATATGTTGCCGCATGTTCACTGCACCTACAAAAAGAGAAAACACATTAAACAAAATTGAGTTGGTCGCCCATCGCAGCTGTAAAAGATTCCTATCTTCTTGTCAGGCTTGGGGAGTAACGGAATACATGTACCGCCGTTTCGTAATCAGATTACAATTTTTTTTAAAAACTGTATTCCATTACAGTTACAGGAAAAAACATGTAGTCAGATTACAGGTACATTTATTAAAAATGGGGATTACTTCGAGGGATTACAATTACGATGAGCGAGAGTGTGAAAAGGGGCGAGAGAGAGAGCGAAAAAGAGCGCGTTCACGCCCGCGCGAGTGGGACCGTTGCTACATGTCGGGGAGGTGGGAACGAACGAACGAATGGACTAGTCGTGTCCTCCCCACGCGGGCAGTTTGAAAAAGCTTCGTGGACGGGAGGAGGAATTTACTCGGAGCGAAAGTTTGAGCTGAAAGTCCAGCGCCATGCCACGCGCTGTAGCTTCTTGCTAGCTAGCCCGCTAGCCTACAACCATAATGTGAGTTACACCTTCCAAACAAATAAATCTTCCTCCCACCAATTCACTTTTTAAACATTATACACAACATATACACGGCTAAACTTGAGACAGGGATAAAAGTTCATCTTGCAGTTGATGTCTCTATCTATCTATCTATCTATCTATCTATCTATCTATCTATCTATCTATCTATCTATCTATCTATCTATCTATCTATCTATCTATCTATCTATCTATCTATCTATCTATCTATTTATCTATCTATCTATCTATCTATCTATCTATCTATCTATCTATCTATCTATCTATCTATCTATCTATCTATCTATCTATTTTGCTATTTTTAGGCTGCCCGGGTCCCTATCACCCGCAAATAGCAGGGGCACATTTTATAGAATATATATTGTGGTGATATTTATTTTTATTTTGTCTTCATGAGTATACTCAATATTGGAGTAATCCAAAAGTAATCTAGTTACAATACTTTAATATTACGGTACTTGGATTACGTTACTAACTACATTTTTTAGCAGGTCACTTGTAACTGTAATGCATTACATTTTAAAAGTAACCCTCCCCACAACCCTGCTTCTTGTTATGACTGTGTTTTGGGTTCGGTCATCAGGTCATATATGCATATTGTATATCGAGTACAGTTCAAAGCAAGGTGCAAACAGAAGGTCTACCACACTGACCTGCTGCATTAGAATCTCAGGGTCATCAGGCACCACGTCACCATCTACAACAGGTCCGAAGGCAATGTGGTAGCGCGCAGGCTGTATGTCCTGGTCCACCAGCTCCCGGAAACTCTTCTTCCTCAGGCAGTCCACCAACTCCGTCATATCCCCCAGAGTGCAACCAACCTTCTTAGCGAGAATCTTGGTGTACATGACCGGTCGGTAGTTAACTGACCAGCTGGAAATGGCGGAGCCGCTCTGAGCGATGGCCCTCTGAAACAAACCTACGCACAAGGTAGGGGAACATAAAGAATGGTGAACCGAAACATAATTATGAACATATTTTCGTTTTTTTTTCTCCCAGTGACACACTTTTTGCTAGCAGCGGAAGATGCATTCAATGCCTTACAGTGGGCCTAAATAATGCATCGTTTGGAGGAAGAGCATTTATAGAGCACTGTATTGAAGCTACTTTCATTGCAAGGAGCAAAGAATACTTATGCACATTCGGGTTGAAAGACAAAGTATGACACACGAGAAGAGACAGGCAAGGTAATTGGCGACCAGCCTGCGCACAGTCACAGTGAAGGCTGCAGAAGAGATGACGAAGAGAGAGAAAAATACATGCACTGTTGCGCTGCTGCAGTTATGTAAAGTGGCTTGCTGTCCCTCTTTTTTATCTGCAGATTCTATCATTAATAATTAACCCCGCACACATACACACAGCAAATTCTGCTCGTGCCCCACCCCCGCTCCTTTCCCTGTGAAATCAATTAAGCAGCCTCTCTCAGCTTGGTTCATCTCTCTTCTGCTGCACACAGTGCCTTTAAAACATCCTCCAACTTTGCATTCACTCAGAATTATAGCCCAGTTTCAAAGCGCGTGAAAGCGGCTTTTGTTGGAACCATAAAGGTGATATACTTACCGGGTTTACATATGCACTCGCATTAGGTACACCAGCACACTTTAATGAGATTTCATGCAAAAGAATTGTAACGATCACAATAATAATGCACCTATGGAGTGTGATTAAAAATGTGGCCCCGGGTTTGAACATGAATATGTGCCCTTTTCATGTAATTGAACAAAAATATTAGACATAGATGGTTATCGGCCGAGCTGATTATCGTTGCCGATATTGAGCATTTTGATGAACATTTGCATCGGCCTTTTTGAAAAATCATACGGTCGATAATAGATTCATTAAAAACTGTGTTAACTTCAGGGAAACATTCATTTACATTTTTAGTTATTTATAAGAGACGCTGGGAACTCTTGCTTAAATTTAAAATTAAGGTAACATTTTAATATTTCAGATATTTTGGAACACTTTATTTACTGTAGAAAACAACAATTTAGTAAGTGTTTATTTAACTTTTTGTTAGAATTTTAACAAGTTAGTACATTTTCAAAGTTGTTCAATAAAATTATGCTTAACAAAATTCAACAAAGTTAATTGTTGGAGTTTGTATTTATTTTATTTTTTTGACGGCAATATTTGTATGTATAACGAATGTCGGCTCCAAATATTGGTTAATGGCCTCCTTGACTACCAATAATCGGCATAGGCCCTAAAAAAATCATATCTGTCTCTATCTCGGCAGAGTATCGGCCTCTAGTATTTTCATAAATTTTTCAGTGTCAAGTGTCAAACAAACTGAACTTTAATACTTTGTTAATGCGACACGCTTAAGATCGCTTCGCTGTAGCTAATAAAGTGTCTAGGATTGATTATGTTGTACATATGGCAAATTGAAGAAGGATTCATTTGATAAACATGTAAATCGTTTTAAATTCAATACCAAACATCAGCTGTCTGTCTCCGTTTTCCGAGTCAGGGTTATCTCACCCATTCACAGAGACAAAAAATAAAAAATAATTCAAGGTCACCTTGCCACCGCAAAGGCCGACAGTTTGCTATGAACTTAATCAGATTTCTGGGTATAATAAGTATAGGGTGCGAGTTCCATTCATCAGCGGATTTAGGGATCAAACATCTGGTGTGCGATTTGGATTCCTGCCATTCAGAAACAAATATTGAAGGATTAGTCTGTACAGTCAATTATTCCGATTCAGACTTTAGACCAATAGAAGGCAGTGCAATTGTGCAAACCCCTGCAGTTGACAAAAAAAACACACACACACACACACACACACACACACACACACACACACACACACACACACTCCACGAGAATGCGGTTCTTTCTCGATGTCAAGTATACTGACGTGGGCAACGTACTATATCTTTTTGTAAATTTGACAAGTACAGCCAGTGTAGCTCTGTGATCTTACGCCTACATGGGATTGCAGTGTTTGGAATGATTACCAGGCGTGTGCCCGAAGGTGAGTATTGTGTTTCGTGCACCCACTGATAGAAAGCCATCTGTCAAGTCAAGCACCGGCTGAACTGATATTGTGATCCTTTATTAATGTAAACAACTGAGGTTGCCATGTCTGATTAATGCGTCCCCTCACTTTGGATGACATAAGCAAGATCATTTAACAACGAGCCTCGCATGTAAAACAGTGATTCTTAACCTTGTTGGAGGAACTGATTTTTTTTCTTCTTCTCACTTTCAAGACTCAAATGAACTTCTATTGGGCATTGTCAGGTTTGCACATGAAAACAAATGCCTGTTGATTCAGTTCCTACTGTGTGTTTTCTCTTATGCATCAGCTCCAATGTGGTTGTGTGTCCCAAGTCAGATTCTTACCTTCGGAGTGGTGAGAGAGGATAAGAAGGTTGACGCAGGTCGCACCAGCTCCCGAGCCAAAGATGGTGATTCTCTCCGGGTCTCCTCCAAAGTGGCCGATATTTTCATTGAGCCAGCGCAGTGCTTGGATCTGATCCAGCAAACCATAGTTCCCTTTGGCAGACTGGTTCCCTGTGCTCAAAAAGCCTGTAAAGTGAATGAAAACAAACATGGGAAAAATAAGTGGGGGAGAATGACACAGTTAAAAAAAAAAGATTGTGTACAAAACAGTGGGGCATAAATTCAGAAGCACAATATGAAATGATTATGGAGGCTTGACTGTGTTGGAAACTGACGCTACAACTCAAGTTTAGGTCTGGTGGGATTTGATACAAATAAAATCACTCCAACCTGAGTCGTGTCCGCATATCAATGAGCAACAATTCTGCACTGATATTCAATCTCGTTTACATATAGGCAGAAATAGATGTTATGATGTTATTATGTATGCATTTATCTCACAATAAGCACCCGAGACTTTGCGAGGCTCAATTAGTTTTGCCTGTTCAAAACAAACATAATAATAATTGTTTTGACACCCTACAACCTCTACCCTAGAACCAAACATGCTCTGTGACAGCCTTGAAAATGAGGCAATGAAAAAAAAGAAGCACTTACTACCTTGTTTCCAATTCCAACATGTAATCTTTATGAAGCAGGATTTCCAGCAATAATAGTGACCAAAACAACAACAACAAAAAATACAGAGTAGACTGGACAAAAGTAGCACACTTTTGGTGTAATTGTCTCCCGTGACCCAGAGATGGGAACGGCGAGTTACAACAACTTTCTCCAGTGCAATGGTGAGTTGTATTTTTAATCATGTTTTTATTTTGTTTCCGTCAAATGATTTCATGTGATACTGGTTTGTGGCGAAAACAATGGTTTGGCACTTTTACTCGAAGGCACCATTATCTGCCTCAGAACTCCCACTTAAATTGCAAGTCAAGTCCTTGTTTTCCATTTTGAGTCGTAGATGTAACATCTGTGTCCCAAAATTCTGTCCGTATAGGATATGATGTGCCCGTGCATTATGATTTGGAGAAAAAGAAAAAAAGCCGCCACCTCCACTAAGCATTGTTTAGATCTTGGATCCTGGTTTGTCAGTACAAATGCTCAGCTTCATTTTTGATGCAATTAGGGTGGCAGTGTGAACTGCAGGGAGTACAAAGAAGCAGTTGATAGAGTACAAAATTGCAGCGTGCTTGCAAGTGTCTGAAAGTTGACAATTATATGCAAGTGATGGCGGCAATGAGTGGCGATGACTATCTACCAAATTGACCTCTCGATAACAATCAGAGCAACATTCACATCAGAGTCCACACTCTTCAGCGTACTTACACGACAGTTAACAGCACTTTAAACCTGGAGTGATGTTGTTGCCCTAACCTGGTGATTGTGATTCAGAATACAGTAGTGCATTATTACACATGCATCAGCTGGAGCCAGTCCCAACAGACATTTAGCAAAGGGTGGCTATATCAATTTAAGATTTATGTAATTTATGACAAATTCCTATTCCCATTTTTTTTAAAAAATTTTTATAGATAATTTTAACACAAACCTACCAAATATATGATACATACTAATTAGTCTAATAAAGCCTATTTATTTGAAATGCATAATCCTCAGGTTTATGTATTTAGTATTAATAAAGTATAATTACTTTTTTTTTTTAAACACGTTTTTGGGATGTCTGCATTCAGTATCACCCCCCCCCCCAAAAAAAGCAAAAAAATGAAAGAAGAAAATAACAGTGTACATTATAGGTAACCTGATAATTATGCAATTCAAACAATATACTTTATGTATTTTAAACAAATACTCTCATTATTATTAATTTAGGTCAATTGATCTTTATTAATACTAACTACATAATGCATTTCAAATAAATAGGATTTATTAGTCTAATGAATATGTATCATATAAAGTTTATTTGGTAGGTTTGTGTTAAAATTATCTGAAAAAAAAAAGTAAAAGGGAATTTGTCATGTAAAAAAATTACATAAATCTTAAGTTTGGCTTGAAATATTTCTGTGAGTGCCCGCGTTCCGTCAATATTGATGTCAGGTCTGTCGATCCGTCAAATTACGACGCCCGTTTCTTTGACGATTAACGAATGACGGGAAACTTCGACAAATTTAACTGAGCATTGCTTGAAGGGGATTTTCATCCATCATTATAATCGTCAATCCGTCAATCTAATATTCAAAACCTGAGAACTCTGAGGCCGATATGCTAATCATGACACTACTATACAGCACGTATATGTATCTAAATATCGCCTTGCAAACAAGTGGTGGTCATTCCAATAACACAGGGATCACAAGAAACTGAAGCATGGCTACAAAGTCGTAGCGTTAATTGGATTACAAATGTAAGTTGTACAGTAATTAACTCATTCACTGCCATTGACGGCTGTTGACGTAAAAAAATAATTTGAACTATTTCTATTAGTATACATTTTTTCCCCACTTTTGTTAACAAGAGTATGAAAACCCATAATTTTTTTTATTGTACATTTAGAACAGATGTAATTAATCAAGAGTTAACTAGTGAAGTCATGCGATTAATAACGTTTTTTTTTTTTAAACTGTAATTAATCGCATGACTTTAATAGTTAACTCACGATTAATCACACATTTTATATCTGTTCTAAATGTACAATATTTTTTTCTAGGTTTTCATACTCTTGTTAACAAAAGTGGAAAAAATGTTAAACGAATAGAAATAGTTAAAATGATTTTTTGACATTTATAGCCGTCAATGGCAGTGAATGAATTAAAAAGAAAAAGAAATCAGGCGATTCAAATTTTAATCGTAATTAATCGCATGACTTAATAGTTAACTCACGATTAATCAAAACATTTTATATCTGTTCTAAAAGTACAATATTTTTTTCTAGGTTTTCATACTCTTGTTAACAAAAGTGGAACCTTTTTTAAACTACTAGAAATAGTTGAAATTAATTTTTGACGTCTATTACCGTCAATGGCAGTCAATAAGTTAAAGTACAACGTGTGGTAACAGAACCAAAGTGTTATCCTCAGATCATCCCTGCAATTGACTAACTTTCAACCCGAATGCGACCCTGACCTGAAGAAGTATCGTTGCTGACCTTTGCCTCTTGTCAAAACCAGAGTCATGTGGAAGTGTCTGCTCTGTGGCTGAGTGCTGAGCTTCCTGCCACCGTTGCCTGGCAACTGTCCAGCGCTTCAGGCTAAATGATATGGGCAGATACTCGCTAAAGCACTTGCACACAGACATGCACGCACTTACACTATCAAGCATAGAAACCGCTCAATGCAGACACACACACACACACACACACAAGTAGCGGGTGAATTTGCATGCAATCATGGCTACTCTGTCGTTGTCTTTTCAAGGGTAACATGACAGCGGATGTAACGTTTGCCGCCCACCATTGAAGTACAAACAACTACGTTTTCTCATTCGCTAAGTTTGCTTTCTATCTACCCATTTGCTGAGTTGGGCTTCTGGCTTAAGTGCTGAGAGCAGCAGTTAACGCTTCTGAACTTATGCATATTCAACACTTGCTTTTGGTATAACGGCCTGCGAAGTGTGGGGAGAGTTGTTAACCTTTAAATAACGGCGGAGGACCGGAAAACTAATGGGGGAATGAAAGCACGGTGCTAAATAATTGATGGGGAAATTACAAATTAAATAATAGAAAGAATACAATTTTTAAATTTTTTTTTTTAGGTCTGGGAATGGTCACCGCAATCACACACAAAAATAAATCTAGTCTGCTGCATGTTGCGTTTTTCTGTAAAAAAAACATGCAGGAAATAAATGATTATTTAAAAAACTAAACAAACACAAAGCGATGTATTACGAAAATTCTGCCTATGCTTGAGTACAACAAGTCCATTTAAGCAAGGGGAAAATATGCCAATGTCACACAGAAAGTGCTGAAGGTAAGAAACCTAAAACTAAAACATTAGTAAAAATAACGGCGCTGTGAAAAAAAAGTAATTAAATGAGCAAAGCAAGTAAGTGGCTAAGGGGCTGATTAGGCGACACTGTTTTTAACTGAAAGGAGATGAAAAGTAGTGTCACTCATTGGCAGCATTTTGGAACCTAGTAACATTTCTCCAACAGCAAAGATATTTAGAAACGACAACAGTTAAAAAGAGTCGTTTGCATGCGCCAAATACTTTGTTGCTAAAACAAAAATGGCAGACCCTGTTTTTCCTCTTTTCTCACAAACATACACAATGAAGGGTCTTATTTTTTGACACGAGCCAAGTAGAAGTACAGTATAGAATTAATTCTCATTATTGTAATTGAGGATTTTTTTTTTTTTTACCAAATATCAGCAACTACTGAAATGACATTTTTGCAGACTGACTGCTTTTGACAGTGCTGCTACTGTACATGTGGTGAAAAGTTAAATTCCAAAGTTCAGAAGGGCTGCTAAATCGCCCCTCCACTACATGTGGCAGAGTGATGGCTAACTTTGAGGCCATTGGATGCATGCCCAGTGATGGGCCCCTGGGGTAGGTGACCCCTGTGAACGGGACTCCAGAGACACGGGGGGGAAGCGGCGACAATATTCATGCATTCTGACTACAATATCAACAAGCTCTTTGAAATTTTGTTTCGTTTTTTTTCTACACAACAAATGCTCATTTATTACTCATATTTGTGATTTAACATTCCCACCCTCCATTATTAACGAGCTACACTAGAAGGCTAAATTACAAAAAAAAAGAGCTTTAGAATGTTTTAAAGTTTCATGCACAAAACAAGATAGTAAACCTTATTGTTTTTGAAAATAATCCAATGTTGTTTTAAAAAACAACTGGTGGTTTGGATTCACCATACTCACTAATCATGTTTGCTGTTACATGTATCCACTCAACTGCATGCGCTTATGAATGAGTCATAATGTAATTTTATATTCATCACCACACATTAGTGGTCCAATTATTCTGATGTGAATACAACATTAGGAGTTCGCGCTCACGGCTCCCATCAGAGGTTAATGGCGAGTCCTGTTTTTTTTTTTTTTTGTATTAAAGAACGTCCAATTTCCTGTAGCAAGCAAACAGACTTCAGCATGAATCAGCATAACATTGGGTGTAAGAGTTCCATCCTAATATGTATCCTAATGCTAAGTTGTTGTTTTTTTATGTGGCAGATTTGATCAAACCAGAACTCTTAAATGTGACAGTTATTTGCTTAAAAAACATGCAGGAATATAGAAAGTTTGTAAATTTGTATTTTTATCTACGTTTAAATAAAAGTGAATGTTTTTGTAGCTTTTCAAAATCTTGATTTGCCCGTGTTTTTATACTTACAATCAGAAAACCTTATAACAAAAATGGTTGCGGTTCTGTGAATGGCCTGTCTGGGAAATGAGAGTGTGTCCACCATTTCGTGGAGAGTGGGATAATTGCAGCTCCATTTGTAGAGCAACATTTGAGTTGTCGAAGAGCAGAATTGTGAAAAGGCCGCAGATTGAAATTGATTGAAAGCAACATTTGTGCAAAAACAAACCTGCTGATTGTTTTTAAATACATTTAATTGAGGAGTGACGACTACTGAGGCCATGCTAGGTGAAGGTTCAAAATTGCTTGTAGGTGTAAAGGCGACGAGTCCAGGGTGTACCCAGCCTCTTGCTCAAAGTCACCTGGGATTGGCTCCGGTTACCCGTGACCTCGAGGAGGACAAAAACGTTACAGAAAATAGCATCAGTGAGACTTTAAGATGACGATGTCGATTATTTACACACCTATAGGACAATCTTACAAGACATAAAATAGTCTGTGTTTTTGACGTCCTTGGTCAGGATGGGGCAAAATAAGACTTTATGTGTGTGCCTGGCCTTAGTTTCAAACTGTACTTCTAAAATGTGTGCTATCCATTGAAGAATACCTCAAGACAGGTGCAGCCAACCAGCTGAAATTTGGCAGCATCCAGAAGAAGAAATACATCTCTTCTTCCTGAGGTGAAAAATGTGCTCACTCTCGGAACCCGGGATGGTGGGCCTTTTCTCCGGAGTTCATTAATTAGTTAATTAGTTAATTAGTGTGAACAGATGGCTGTGCAGCACAAATCAGAAGGCTCTCTGAGCCTGGAGCAGGAGGAAGGCAGGAGAAGGTGAGGAAGGATCTCAACCATCACCAGACCTCTGATCCTGGCGATGTGTCAGCAAACATATTTTTACTCCAGTAATTAATATTTCATAGCAAAATGTCGCGTTCCATAGTCAATGTGGAGGTGCAGTTGGAGCTACTAGTTTGCATTGCTGCAAATTGAAAAGGCACTTCAGAAGGTTTATTTTTAGACCTTTCCCATCTCCCCCTTCTGTTTCTCTCACTGTCTCGCTATGATTCTCCCCTTTGCTCATCCGCCTCCATTCCCCTGCTCTGTCTTCCTTCCTTATTCCTGATCCACTATCAGCCTCTTAAAGGTGCAGGCGTCGCATGAAATGAAGATGGCACAAAACAAGTTTGCTGCCATGGTAAGTACAGGATAACACCAAAGATTAGAGCATAAAACTATTGAAATACAGTACGGCTAGTGTTTTTCAGACTCAAATTCGGAGTGTCAGAGAGGAACTCCATTAAAAAATTTGATGGATGGTGCATTATTCATATATATATATATTTCATACATGGCACGCAAACTGAATAATCCTCAAACACACACTAAATGACATGCACATAGGGCAGGGGTCCGCAACCTTTACTCTCAAAAGAGCCATTTTAGGTTAAATAAATAAGAAAAAATGAGTCTGGAGCCACAAATCGTTGAAGAAAATAGTGTGTTAGTGTTCGTGTAATGTACTGAGGGCCCAAAAGCAAATTAGAACTGCACCACAACACAATAATATGACAGCAGCATCCAATACATACACATTAATTTTCTTCTATCTTTCATCTTCCGTTTTTACATATACCTATATATAATAATAATAATAACAATAATAATAATAATAATAATAATAATAATAATAATAATAATAATAATAATAACAATAATAATGAATCCGATTTATATAGCGCTTTTCTAGACATTCAAAGACGCTTTACAATGGAATGGATACATTATTCATGCACTTACACAGCCATACTGTGGTTCACATTTTTAGACTTTTCTGCCTTTTCTTGACATTTTTGTGGACATTTAATGGTAATGTGGGGGATTTCTTCTCTTGTTTTTGGACATTTTATGGTTATTTCTTGAACATTTTCTTTATTGACTTTTCTTAAATCAATTTTCTGACATTTTTTGTCAATTTGGTGAACATTTTATGGTAATTTTAGGAATTCGTTTTTTTCTTCTGCCTTTTTTAAAATCAATTTTTCTTTTTTTTTCCTTTTTGTTAGTTTTTGCAATGCCACAGACATTTTATGGTAATTTTCAGATTTTCTAATATTTAATCTAAAAAATAAATATGTAAAAGAGTATTATTTTCTACTAATTTCTTAAGAGCTCAAAAGGGACCCCCAGGAGAGGGACTAAAGAGCACCAAGTGGCTCCAGAGCCGCAGGTTGCAGACCCCTGCCATAGGGAAATTGGCAAAACACATACATGTATGCACATGCACATACACACAAAAAGGATAATCAGCTTAGTGCAGTAACCTATTTAAAGCATATATGTGAGAATGAGATAGAGGACAATATAACCACATTACAACAATCGCAAAAGAATAAAGGGCTCTGTCATGCCTCAGAATCACTCAAGCAGAATTGCTCCCTACCTATTTAAATACATGTTTTGTCGGCATCTTAATGGAATGGTTGTAGAGCGGTAAACTTAACTCAACTTCATTTATAGAGCACTTTAAAACCGCTACATACAAAGTGCTGTACATGGAGCAAAAATTAGTCATACAACAAGACGGTTAAAACAAGAAGTTTAGTACCAATAGGCTTTGATTTCCTCTAGACAGGACAAACGTGGCCATCTTTTTTTGCTCGGAGGGACATAGAGGTGACAGTCATCCGCATATCAGTGCAAGGAAATACCATGTTTTCTTAAGATGGAAGAAGATTCAATGAAAACAGCAGAGGCCCCAGAAGTGAACCTTGTGGAACACCATGCGACAGCAGGGCAGTGCGGGACTCAGAGCAACCGAGGCTAACACAAAATGTCCTCCAGCTCAACAAATCTGCACATATTGTTGAACGCATGAGCGCGTATCGAACAGCACCGCAAGACGTCTTGATTTGATTACATTGTGCAACAAACAACGCTTTGGCACATCTTGTAGCAAAACAAACACGCCACTGAAGGCATCTCTGTCAAAATGACAGTTAGGAGAACTTCTCATGTCGAAAGTTGTGAACATAATCACATGCTCAACTCGCTAATGGTTCTGACTTTGTGCGACAGCATGTTTAAAGGATCATACTTATGAACTGAGCCGGATACAGCTGCAGGTTGCAGTCATCAAACTCACTTTGTCCTTGTCCCCGGGCCTCTTCCCCAATGGCCTGGATCATGTTACCCTGTGTTAATATGCAATGCCATTCTTGGACGGCATCCTAAACTACTCTCATCCCCGTGTTTGTCATTGTTCAGAAGTGTTGAAACAGGCAGGATGCACCAAACAAGATCTGATTACCCAACTGGGAAGCCGCGCCAGAGAATGTGTGCAAAAGATGATGGTGAATGTAAACACGGGAGTCCACTGTATTTGTGGCTTGTGCAGCAAAACTGTGACAGAGAGGACACATTTACCACTTTATCCTAAAATACACCGATTATAAAAGACGCACATTTGTCTCTAGGTTTCACTGGCGGAATGTACGCCAAAGGCACTTTGTGGTTCTGAATTCGTATAAGGCGGGCGCTGGATGAATTGATTTTTCAAGTTTAATTTTCAGCTTAGATGAGCACCAGTTATTGTGAAATCTATTCCGTGTAAGAATAAGTAACAATCAGCACTATAGCTGGTGAAGTCTGAAGAACTTAACAGCAAAAATGATCCTCGTCGTGTGAACTTTGATTATGATAAGCAAAAAAAAAACAGACGCTACATTTGATAATTATCAAACTGATTCTACAAAATGTGATAAGAAATGTCACATGTAACTAAGATGTTGAAATTCTTCCCTCTTGCCCAGGTGTCTCTTGAATTTTTGTTATTTTTTTTCCTAAGTTAAAGAAAGGATAATAAGTTCTCATTGAAACTCATTTTCAAATTATTATGAACAAAGGTTATGAAAATAAAGACAATTGTGACATCTTGGGTCCATTTTATAGTACAAATGGAACAATGACAATTGACTCCGAAATTAATGAGAAGTCGTTGCCAATCCAAATTCCACACTTAATAGTATTAGACAGAAACTTCTGGAAGACATGGATCTCTAGGCCAAGGTGAAATGGCTCGTGTCAAAAGGACAAAAGCGTCTCGCACCAAATATAACGTGTAACACCACACTTACCGAGCACGCCCAGTCGATAGTTCATGGTGACCACAATGACATTTCCATAGGCTGCAAGGACGCTGCCGTCAAACATGTTCCCCGAGCCTTCCATGTAGGAGCCGCCGTGGATGAACAGCATCACTGGCTTCTTACGTCGATCACGAATATCTGTGGACGACACGCACAAAAATTTATAAAATTATAAATTACGCAAACACGTTCAACACTCTAATCTCTGCAATTCAAATGATGGCTTTGTTTGGATGGCTATGTTTTTTTTTGTTACCTTGATTTTCACGCATGCACAAACGTAATGCTCACTTCGCTTATTGTCACAGTGGTCGCCTAGATTTCTGATTAATGATATGATATGTACAGTACTTATTGTATTGGAGAATCTCTTAAAAAAAAAAAAAATAGACACAAAAAATCGATGTCCTCTCCCTGCGGCAGCAAGATATTGTGTCTGCAGCTGGAAGTTCCGCCTACACGCACACTTTCTTACTTACAATCACAATTCTAACATTTCCCGCCTTAATGTTATTAACATGACAAAAAGGCAAGTTCCCTGGATCATGCTTTGTGTAAAAAAATTAATTAATAATAAAAAATAGAAAAAGGAAAACATTTTAATAAGATATTTTCACTTATTTTTACGATGCACTGTATTTATTTTCAACCAGAAAATCATTGAAATTAGAAAAAAAATCATAACATGTAAACAACATAATTTGGTGTTTGGAACAGATTAATTGCATTTCCATTTATTTCAATAGAAACATATACCTCAACTTATGAATGTTTTGAGGTAAAAACAGGCTCACGGAACAAATTCAGTTTGTGCGTTGATTTACTTTTTTTTTTTATTACTAATTGTTTCCGCACAAAAGCACATTACCATTAAACCATTAAAGAATAACTCAACAAGAAGTCAGACTGTTGCTCACACCCCTCACTAAGATTTGAAATTGACGCTCAAACGGGGTGTTGCCTGGAGGCCCGTTGGGTTGCGAATGGGGAGAGGGTTGGGCGTGGTCTGGCTGTGATTGACAGCAGCATCTCGCTAAGAAAGCGTTTAAGGAGGCGTGCACGGGAATGAGCCGATGGGTGGCGGGGGCGACTACGTCATGCGGAACAAGTGACATCGTCTGTAACTTCTCGTGTAATGAGACGACAATCCCAGTGTGCAATCTTAAGATGGCGCCAAACACACGATTCTTTACCCAAATTCAAGCTTTCAACAAACATGCACTAAAAAGTCAAAAATAATAACCAGGACATGTAGACAGCATGTGTGGACACCAGTTTATACAGTTTATTAGCAAAAAAAAAGTTGATTTAGTGTTGAGTTGCAAAATATGAACACATCTATGTCACAGGGCAGTTATGCTTCAATGCAAAAAAAAAAAGTGTCAAATTTTGACATCCACGCATCCCCCTTCCTGTCCCAAACACGGATGGCACCTTCCGAATTCATAATCACTCCCCCTCACGTGTTGGTGCAGCCAGCTCGGATGCACTCTCTTATTTGTGGTGTCTTTGAGTCCACCCGGTGTGCCAGCCTCGCCTTTCAAATACACAACCCCTCTCACTGCGTCGTCGGTGCGGTCTCAGAATCCGAGCTCTGGCAGCTCTGCCGGTGCAGCTCTGTTAAAATGAGCGTCTGCACTGTGCAGGCCGTGTGTATAATTTGTATGAAAGGCAGACCAAGTGGAAACATAAATAACAGCCACAGCATCTGTTTACCCCGATGAGCCAAAGCGCTCTGTGATGGGGCCGGGACGATAGCAGGAGAGGAAGCGAGATAAAGAGGTATAAGACAGAGAGGAAGAGGATGAAAATAGGACAGCGTGACAGAGCCTAAGTGTGTGCGTGCGTGCGTTCGTATGTGTATGAGTACCGGGGTCGGGTGTGGGGGAGGGTGGGGTGGGGGGGCGCTAACAACGTGGATGGAAGGTTCACACCAGAAAAAACAACAACAACATGATAGCGAGGATGAAAAAAACATGAGATGCTAAAAAGCCAGTCATACACAGCGGGATACGCTAATGAACACGCACATTCACACCGTGGTCATAGACGCGCACACACAAAGACACACACATGCACAATGCTTGCATCGGCAGCTGCGATGCTGAGTCGCTATGGAAACTGCCTCTCGCTAATAGAACTGCACCAGCCATTCCATTGCACCGACTCGCTGAATGCCTGTTGCCGTGGTAACAGATTCAACTCACGTCTTCGCACAGCCGTCTGCATCACCACCTGAATCTCAGGTTGCACATAGTCTCGGGTGCGACACTGGCGGTCGCGCGCTGCGCGCGCACGCACACACAAATGCAGAACACTAAGAGATGCAACGTTTTAAGGATTACACCAGTGACTAAAGCAGACAGCTACAAAAAAAAAATTAAAAAAAAATTCTGTCCCAACACTCCGACGCGCCGCTCTTCTACAATTCTGGTGATTTCCCAGAGGATCTGTAAACAAATTCAATTATGCTTGCATTACCAGGACAGTATAGAAGAGCCACACGCCTGCATGAAGGCATCATCTGAAAATTAAATTCTTAGGCAAACACAAACTAATCACTTGAACATGGAGCTGCCATGTCAAGGTCTAAACTGTTTTTGTAAAAATGACATTACAAAGTGAATGAATAAGTACACATAACACTTCCATGCTAGCAGCTGGTTGGGATTGCTTGCGTCAGTTAGTTTCCAAACAATTAACAATAGTTTGTAATTGTATATATCATATATCATATTATCATTTTATTTTACCATCATTGTGTTTTTTTCTCTTTCAATGCAGCAGTCATATTCTGAGTGGGAAGTACTCCAAAAATACATCTGAAACTAAATGGCAGTAAAAATCCATTCAGTGAAGCTAAAAAAAATATATACAAAAAAAATTAAAACTCATGTATACGTACAATACCGTCATGAAAAGTGGATAAGAAAGAAAGTGGACTTCAACCTCAAAACCATATTGCCTAGCATAAACTAGCATAATAGCATTAAATCTCTCAAATAAACATACAGTACAATTATAATAAACTATTTAGCATACAATGCTTCACAAAAATAATGCGCCTTATTATCCGGAGCACCTTAAGCATGAAAATAATTTAAAAAAAAAAACATTAATTGATATTGGGCCTAATAATGGTCACGAAAATACGGTAAATTAAAACTAATGGGCTTTTTGGAGTACAATTCCCACTCCAACCCGAAGCAATTAACTGAGGAGTTGTGGCCTTCGCAACTCCTTCTGATCCATCCAATGTGTTGACATAAATGTCAAGCTTTGCCATCTCAAGCTCATCTAGCTTCTCCCCTCTTTCTCTACATCTCCATCACGTCCATAGCGCTATAAATGTCATCTCATCATTATTACTCTTTTTTTTTCCCCCACTCTCCCTTTCATTTGCCCTGCCATTGTGCTCATGGTGTTTTTTTTTCTTTCTTTCCTTTCCTTGTTTCCAGTTTTTCCTCCTCCTGCTTTTGTAATCCTGTATGGATCTGTTTCTTTCTTTACTGCGCAAATACACACGTTGGAGCAAATGAGAGCAAATGCGCTGAGGCGTAGCCGTGCCCATGCAAAGTGCTAAAGCAAGCACGCATGTATAAATGGAAATGGAAAGAGCTTCATGTGTGCATAATACTTTGTTGTGTACAGTATGTCTGGGCACACGACTGTGAACAGATGCACACTCTGCCTGCACTGCATCATTAAACTAGTAAGGGCTTCTTTCCTTTGGAAGTAAACATCACACAGTATTTAGTAGTAGTTGACGATATTTGGAAAAAGGACAGTGTTGCATAAATGAAATGGCTAAGGATGACTAAATATTGATTTGAACAAATACATCACACATTAGAAGCAATTAGCATGGAGTGGATCTTTTCAAGAAATGAAGAAAAAAAAAAAGTGCAACAACGGCAACATTTGGCTAAATCGAGCATAACAGATGTCGGTGGAAAATGTGTATTCCCTCATTTGTATACATGAAGGGATCATTTGAAAATTAAAAACCGCAACACAATGTCGCTGAAAATGAAATATACAATAAATTCTCACCATTTAAAACATTTCATCGCTAGTCTATCTGGTGACCGGTGCTTATCTTATTACTTTAGCTCATGCTAAATGCTATCTTGGTCAACAGCGCTAAACAAGGCAATACACTCACCATTATCCAACTTTTTTTTGATCGGTCCCGGCAGCTATTGACTGCGGCATTAGGCTAGTAGGATTACATTTCCCATGATTCTTTGCCATAGAAGCAGGAAGTAGTTCTAGTTCGGTTATGATGAAAACACGCCCGCTAGGCGCTATAGCGGTTAGATGCGGATGACAATGACAATGCAAACGGCAATGTGAAAGTAAATAGGAAGAAATGAAGACTGTGATTGACATACATACTCTATGCCCAAACAATTGGCTTGCTGAACTGGACTAAAACAATAATAATAATAATAATAATAATAATTGGGAGACAAAAAAAATGGGGACTCAGGACACAAGGATCTACATAACATGCACGAAGGAGTTTGGAAAATATCATGCAAATAAAATACCTTCATCCCTTGGTCTGTTCATTGTCGATTCATCCTGTTTTTTCGTGAGTGGACCTGAAACAGGGACAAAAGAAAATTCTAAAAGATTGCAGCAACACAAAAACTCAAAGACAAGCCGGAAAAAAAGATGAGAAAAATAGCATAATGGCAAACTTTGTTTTCCCCCCACACAGCTAATGATACACTTGTTACTAAGGATTACACAGTTTTTATGAGAGGATAACCAAAAAGTCAACTGTTCAAACTGCTTAGTATCTTGTCACGGACTGCCTCGTGAATGACTCCCGAGGGCTGCTTCTCCTCCGTCGTTCCACTAATCGTTCCTGACACCGTACTGCTTTGTGAAGAAAAATGCGAAGAATCAAATAATCACTCTTTTCATTCAGAAAAGCAAGTCGATCCATGACTGTGACAGGCGGCCAAAATAAGTGTGCAACAATATACTGTTTCCACATAAATAAAATGGCTGCAGTTCTATTTAGTAAGTATATCATTTATTATACTGAAAGGGCAAAAACAGGACAAGCGGAGCTTATCTTTCCAGCAACACAATCCGACTCCTGTAAAACTCAGCGTGAACAAAAGTAAAGCAGCAAACAGGAACACTGGGGAAAAACCAAACTTCGTATCAGAAAGATTTATTTGGAAACTGCAAAACAAAACAGATAATGAAGGGCCAGTGAAGAAAATACACTAGTGGCTATTTAGGTTGCAACTCTCCCTCCCACCACCAGGAGCCTCCGGACTTTGTTATTATTTTCTATGATATTTTTGCCTGTAAATGCTTCTTACATTGTCAAATTGATTTCAATTCTATATGTAATTTGTGTATTCATAGTGCAGACTTAATCAGCCATACTATCCTTTTCTCTTAGATGAGGTATGTTACTCAGTGGGCTGCTTTGTTGCCTGTAGCTAAGAAAGTCCCACTGTGGATGTCCTCTGCATGACTTCCCACGGTGAGTGCTTCAGAACTAGAGGTTTGGTCATTTTCTGAAAATTTTAATGATCTACTTCACTTTCACGTATCTTCAAATGGGTGTGCTGTACTCCAGATATACATTTTCTATCTCTCCCATGATGCAACACCTCTGAGTGATTGATTTCTGTGATTTGTGGTCGGGTGCTAACAAACAGCACATAAATGTTGCAGTTTGTCATATACTTTGCCAGACTGTTTTATTTAAAAACTAACCAGGATTCTATGTGATGGGAATGTCTGACTTCCTGCCCCGCAATAAAACTGTATGCAATCCCATGCATCATATTGGCTGCAGACTGTAAAGTTTTACCCTCAAATTCTCTGCCGGCCCGAGTGACTATTCGCCGAACGAAAGCTGCGGCATTAAAGTTCACCTAAGGATGCTGTTGCAGGGCTATCAAAGTCTCCGCATGATGCATGAGACGCCACTGACGAACGCAACGCTGAAGACAAACATCCAAATGAGCTCATTCCTGATGTCATGTGACCAGTGTTGTCACAGTTGCATTGAAACGTAAATAAGTTGCCTTACAGATTACTTGCTTTAAAAAGTAACTTAGTTACTTTGCTGATTACCAGATTTTAAAAGTAACTCTATTGGATTACACGTTACTTTTGTTACATCCAGCAAGTAATGACAACCCTGCTTAACGTTAAACTGAACAGTAACATTTAAGAAAAACATAAAATTATATTAAAAATAAATAAATAAATAAATAATCTTTTTTCTGTCTTTTCTGGATTTCCCTTACATTGAAACGTAAATAAATTGCCTTACAGATTACTTGCTTTAAAAAGTAACTTAGTTACTTTGCTGATTACCAGATTTTAAAAGTAACTATATTAGATTACACGTTACTTTTGTTACATCCAGCAAGTAATGGCAACCCTGCTTAACGTTAAACTGAACAGCAACATTTAAGAAAAACGTAAAATAAATTAAAAAATAAATAAATAATGAGTCTTGTCTGGATTTCACTTAAAATAAACATATTTTTAAATAAAACCTAAAATAAAGGCAGTGTTTTTTTGCTTGGCATATTCGTAATGGCAAAACTCAACATGTATAATGTATATTGTTTATAAATACAACAATTACTTTTGGGGACCTCCTGCAGTCACTATGTTCGAGCTCTAAATACCAGAGTTTCACTTTCTTGCGTGTTCCATAAGGTACAATTTTTTGTTGAGTGCCTTTACTGAATGCTATGGTGTCAGGTGTCCTCCTGCATTTCATTATTCAGGAACTATTCATTCTGTTGTATGCACAGTACGTGCGTGTGGGATCACCGTGGCTGAAGAGTATCTGCTGTTTATTTCAGTTTTGTCGATTCTTTCTCACTGCTGCAATCTGGAGGTGGTTTGCTGTAACTGCCCGTGACGGGGAAAGGTATGCTCTTTTAAATACCGATGATACCATCAAGGCAAGTCGAAGCAGTTTTATTTCTATAGCAGATTTCATAAGTAAGTAACTCAATGTGCCAAGGACACCCACAAGCATCGGAATACACAACAGTTAACGGCATTCAGGAGCAAAGCAAAGAAAGCAAAAGTAGCTTACAAAAATTACTAAAAGAACATGCATTAAAACACATAACAAAATGTTTTAAAAACATTTGAGGGTAACGAAATAAGACCAGTTCTCTAAAATCATTAAAAGATAAGCTTGATATAGTGTGCAGCATAACAGCTAAATGCAGCTTCACCATGTTTACTTTGAACTCTGAGTCCTACTAATTGACCCTATTCTGCAGCTCTCAGAGCCTTTGTTGGCTTATATTCAATCAGCATTCATTTAATGTATTCAGGACCCAAACCATTCAGCGATTTATAGACAGTAGCAGCATTTTCAAATTTGTCAAGTTTAAATAATATACACTCTAAAAACAGTTGGGTCAAAAATAACCCAACTATGGGTAAAAAATAGACCGTCAATTTGACCCAACTTTGAGTCAGGAAATGGGTCTTTTAGTGTAAAACAACTCATAAATATTGGTTAGATCCTTTACTTGGGTCATTTTGCATAAAACAACCCAGAAAGTTGGGTCAATTTGACCCATAAAGTGGATCGGCCCATTTTTTAAAATCCATGATGGGGTTTCTTTTCACCCACTTGTTTTTAGAGTGTACTCTGCACACGAATGATTTACAATACTTGCGACTGTAGTCTGATTACTTGAGTGGAAAAAGTAACTTGTTAGATTAGTCCTTACTGGAAGATATGCACACATTGGAGTGACGTGTTACTTAGGAACACATTACTGGACACCACTGCATGTGAATCATGTATGTATGCACAGTTGCAGACTGTGTACAAATAAACAGACCAACAAATGAACTGCGGCCATTGTAGGTATTTATTTTCAGATACAGAATCTGTCACCGAGGTCAAAAAGAGGATCCTCACATTAAGCTGCAATGGTAATAACAGACGTTTATCAATGTGACCAACCAACACCTTACCCTGTCAACCCCCCTGTAAGTCCTCCCTGATAAGGATCCCACTAATGTGCTTTTTCTTTTGTTCTGTCAATAGAGAGTTCTCCACATCTGCCCTCAGCTACAGCTGTGTCTGCTGTTGTTTTGGAGCCGCTATCTGTACAGTCAAGTCTTCAAGGAAGCCATTAAAGGACTCTCTCTAATTCACAAACCCGCACTCATTAAATTCACACATGCTGCACAAAGCATGTTAACAAGGTCCTAAACATCTGTTGCTGCGCTACTCCTACCTGCCCAGCAGCACTATTGCGCCATTCTCCTGTCTTAACTGTTTGATTCATAGCGTGCTGACGTGTTTGACAAGAGTAAACTGAGATTTAAGGTTGAATCGGTGCGAAATAAATGATCAAAATAAAGGCTTCTGGTTATCAACTGAATAAAGGCACGACGACAACACATTGCCGTAGCAATGCCGCATTTTCAACCCATACGTCTATATGAATCCAACTTCCTGACATAAAATGTTTATCTTCTTTCTAAATGGAAAAGAGATCAATGCAGAATGGATTTCCTGCATCCTCCCCTAAACCACCAAGAAGACGCTTGATCCAGATAGTACTTAGCGCAATAGAGAGAAAAGGCACAGTTGGTCCTGAGCTGCGCTGCTAATAGAGAACAGCCAGGTAGGCAGACCGGTAATGGATAGACAGGCACATTAGTCCTCCATCTTGTCAGCAATTTTCCACTACTTAGCACCACTCTAAGACCACACCTCTCTTCTTAATGGCAATGACTCTGATTTCATTCATTTTCTAATGCCTATGAAGAAAAGCATTGGATGTGAGGATAGGCTCCACTCAAAAACAACTGTATCCGCGTTTTTAGACAAAGCAGGCGAGAGAGTTGATCATGTAAGAAAAACATTGTTCTGAGGTAATGAGCTACATTCCGTGCCTTTTGAAATGTTGGTTGCATAAGCATTACAAGACTTTCCACAACTGAATCCGAAATATACTTCATTACCTCGAAATGATAAGAAGTACTTGACTGCAATTAGTAAAACGCCCTTACACTTTCATTGATTTATTTATTATTTTTTATTTTTTTTTGTTTCCAAAGACAATCTAATGGGTGCCAGTGGACTATGTGCACGAACACCCGGGAGCACTTCTGCCCGTGATCGTCAAATTCGCTTCCGGTTAGCTTCCTGCTCTATTCAAAATGAACTGACGGAAAAACTTCAGCGATTCAACTGCCAGTAAAATGTAACGTGAGGGATACTTCAAAGTTCCAGAAAATGGTGGGTGGCTCAAATGAAGCGTTCGTGCGCCTTTTGTCCTGCATCCACCGTTTTTCTTAAGACCCCCGACCTTCGAGCGCAGTGGATAAACAGAATACAAAGCGAGGGAGTTTGTAGTTACTCACAGTCGTTGTCATCACACGGAGGTATGTAGCAGACAAGCAATGAATTTGATTCTTGCAAAAATGTCTGCTCCATACATTTGTGTGCCTAGTAACAACGCAATCCCTGCTTTGTATTTTACTTCTCAATAGGTGCAGAGGATTGAGTCTTTAGAAGAATGAATAAATGCTGTTTCTGCTTTATGCCATACAATTGTGTACAGCGATCCAGCCCGCTATGCTGTCGTAGCATCGTGGGCCAGAGGGCTACATTGGCCCATAGAGCAGAAAAACGGCGTGTTGAGAAACTATAAGACAGAAGCATAATAGCGATGCTCCGTGACTGACTGACTAGCAACCAGTCAAGGTTAAGTCTGCCTTTCGCCCCAAAGTCGGTTGGGGAAGGCTGAACAGATAATTGGCACAGAAAATGAATGAACGGATGGATGGAATATAAAGTGCCATGCTAGCTACACATGACTGCACTTCATGGTTAACCAGGCTTTGGTTGATTGCGACATACTGTGTGAATGATGAAGCACTTGTGCTGGAGGCAATTATTAATGTTGTGGCAGTATCACGTTCTGTCAAAACTGAAGACGCACTAGAAGAAATTCTTACCCTGTGAGACTATAGAAAGCAGTGTGATGATTAGGGATGGCAATTCAAAGGAATTTGGTGATTTGGATTTCATTATCTTTTTGATTCGCTTAGCAATGGCAATTGAGTGAAGAAATGAAATAACACCGTATATACACCGTATCGTTATATGGTATGACAACGGTAAATATGTTTATAGGAAATATTCCCACATTTTGACCAAATTAGAGTACTTCTGCCTTGACGGCATGTTCAAAAAGTCAAGAACCATCTATCAATTATTGAAAGTCTATCAGAGGGCAAATAACGACAAACAGCCGCGTGAGGAAACCAGAACACATGCAAACAGCACACGCAGATATTTAAAAATGAAGATAAATCCTTATCTGCTGACATTATAACCACTAATACGCCTTGCTGCACCATCTTCAAAATTCGTCAATACTTTCACCTCTATTGTATATTGTGAGCAGCGAAAATCAGAAAAGGACCGCAATAATCTGTTGATGTTGAACACGGAGGTCTACACGAGTAAGACGTGATTACTTTAGACTGCTACAAAACATTCTTCATGTTGTAAGAGAAAGACCCTGCTGGATCAATACATTCTATGAGAATGACTTCAATGATATTCCAGCAAATAAATCTTTTGTTTCAGTTATTCGGTACTCATGCAAGGTTTTGCCAAGGAAAAAAATTGCTCAGCCTGGTGGGGGCGAGGGATGAAGAACAACAAACATGAAGCATTATAAATGATAATATTAATAATAAATTATAATTGTTAAATGGGGGGAAACCACACTCATGTGTATATATAGTATTGCGTACATGCTGTAAAAAAAAATTGGGGGATTTTTAAAATGTTTTCCAAATGATTATACATCAATCAATCTAGGATTTAATATATTATTTAATATAGGATTTAAGTTAAATAAACATTTGAGTTTGAGTTTTTCTAGAAATATGTTAGCATGATGTTTCACTTATATGTTTACAGTATACCGTACATTAGTATATAATATTTTCAGATTTTGTTGTTGCTCTATCTAGTCACAAATCGAACTTTCAAAATGACCCCGATTTTCCGCCAGCAAGACACATTTTGTTTCCACTTTACAGATTTGGACTCCATTGAGGAACATTGATGCTCCCTTTTCAATCCGCCATCATTAAAACGTCAAACATTTAGCACTTTTTGTTGCAAAATATCATTACCGTGATGTGGATAGTCAACGCTCTCAGTATTCAGACAATAACAGACGGCTGCACAGAGATAATTGGCCAATACAAAAATAAATGACACAAAGATATGCTCAAGGGAATTTCTTTTTTTCTTCTTTTCTTGAATTAAATACAATTGTTCTTTTGAGAAGGGGGCCACTGGTGAATGAACACAAACTGAACGCATGAGCAGATAATAAGAACAAACATATTTTTTTGGGTCATAAGCATCTCGCCCCGCGTGCCCCGGAAGGAGGGCCTGCTGGTAGGCCGACATGTGTCACATGATGTAGTAGCCAGTGGTCAGCGAATGCGCCGGCCAATACACGAGCATTTAGCCGGGCTTTTTCCCTCGCGCTGTTTGACCTAAAGTGTCTCCATCTCTCATTCGGTAGCGTTTCTGTTCGGTTCAGTGAGCTAGTGGCCGCAGTGCAAGCTGTCTTCTGTCTCTCTCCATTTCCTCTCTGCAGTAAATGGGATGAAGCTGCGGTATGTCATGTCTGCGGTGGCCTGTCTGCTTGACAAGGTGTGTGACACAGCAAAACCCCCTGCATCTAGCCGCTGCTAGCGCATGGAGGCCTACACACACCGCTCCGGATCTCCATTTCGCCTACTGAAGCCCCCCCCCCCCCCCCAGCCTCCTGCACCCTCCTCACTTCTACCATTCCACCCTTGAAATATGGTTTTAATAAAGAGCACAGCACTATAAACGACTGCTCTAGCAGCAATAAAAATGAAGGATCTCAGGCCTTCTAGTTGAGGTGTGTCTTGAGGAAATGGGAAGACGGCGCTAGCTGGTTGTGCAAGACACTGCGGAAGAACGTCATAGAGGCAGAGAGAGAAAAAAAAAAAAACCCTCACCAATGAGAAGTGGATTTCAGTGCTCTGTTTGTGAGTATGCTCAACGTGTGCAGTGGCACCACTAAAGTGTCCCTGAAGTCACACAATTTGAAAGCTGACTAAAACTCTCCTTTCATACACCATTGTGATCATTCTAAAGGATTAACTCCTCAAGTGCGTTTTGCTTTTCAATGGCTTGTTGAGATTTTATTGTGATGCCACCACAGAAGGGTACTAGGATTGGCAGGAAGGTACTCACACCGCTCTGTCCTTGCTTTTCACTAGAACATAGCACAATCTACTAACGGGAAAGTCAAACCAAGGGTTTTCTTTACAGGTTACAACAATATGTTGTATGTGCCCCCACTAGTCTAAACACAACATTCTGATAGATATTGCGATTGTGGAATATGAGTTACTTGGAAGCAAAATCCACCTGTTTCGGCCATTTTGTTACTTGTTGCAGGTAACAACCAATCACGGCTCAGCATCAGAAAACAAGGTGAGCCGTGATTGGTCGTTATACCTAAGATGAGAGTGATGTAATTTTCAGTCGACAGCAAGTAACAAAATGGCTGCCCTTCAAGATGGATACAAACATAGATTTTTATAAGAACACAAGGTGCCTCAAGGCGGAGTCAGCAGCGTCGTCACTGGTCGGCCATTTTAGGACAGGGGATGACTAATCCGCTTAAATACTCCTAACTTGCTGAATTCTTGATGGATTTAGAAACGGATTGGTTTATTACAAACCTTATTAAGGTGGCTATGATGCAGGCTAAATTTTTAAATCACAGATTTTTTTATATTTTTTACGCAGCATAGTTGTTTGTGTCATATCTAACAACAAAAATGAAAGTCAGTTGAGAATTTGGAAGAGTTGAGGCAATCTACCACTATTTCAAAGTCCATGCTGCATTGTAATGTTATGAGGGCTCGAGCAGCACTGTCCCAAGATGGCCGCCCTGTGATTACGTTACTTCTTATTGTCTCACAGCGCGTACAAGCCAGTGTTCGGATTAAAACGAGTGGATTTTACGCAAATGATGTGTTCTTTACTAATTTGTGAATTAAAATTTTAGAAATAGGTTTCAATTGAAATTTTTCATTTTCTTTGTTTCCTACCGGATTACATTCACTGTATCCATTTTTGGACAAGGGAGCAATATTCTTAGTTTCCATCATCTGAACTGCTTATCCTCATGAGGGTCACAGGCATGCTGGAGCCTGTCTCAGCTGTCTTCAAACATACAATCCACTATTAGCAATGTGTGAAAAAAGGTGTTACTGAGAATTTCATTTTCAAGTTGTTCTCTAAGTATGTTCTCTAATAATCACCGGCAGTTCCTGGTACGTGTGATGTACTGCCACGCAGGGCGACAACGCGACCACAAATGGCTTCCTTTTACAGAAAGGCATAACCTGATAAACATTGACGTTTACATGGAGAAATTCTCTGTAAGAGCATTTGGAGAGATGAAAAGTGGCATACTGGTACAGAATGCGCACATGTTCAGAGCCAATGCTAAACCTAGGACCGGCATTGAGTCGCAGATCATTTCTGTGCACAAATACTGACGGCTTATAATCTTGTACAGCCACAAACATTGTTGTTTTTTCCTCCCAACCTTGCAGCAAAATCAAACTAACTTGTCACTCAACAAAACACAAACTCCACGCGGTCCCCCAAAAATGACACTACAACACAAAAGTATGCAATAATAATAATAATAATACATTTAATTTATATTTAAAATAAATATCAAAGTGCTGAAAACATAACTGCTGCTGTGGGGGAAACCCAAGAAACATCAACCTTTACACTAAATACTAGTAAATGCAGTTTCAGCTGCTGCTGTAGCGTTGGGGAATTATATATTTGAATACATAGTGTACTTCGTTTTAGAAACATTGCTAGCTTATTGCTAGCAGTCACTGGAAAACCCTAATGATGTGCTAGTAAGAATTAGCATTAGAACTTATGAGAGGGAGGTTTCAAATAAAAAATAACACACAAGTTCAATAACACCTTTCTTCATCTACTCTTTTTATCTTAACGTAAATTGTATCTCCATGTTTGATGTTTGCACCGCACCACACTGCCCCTTAGAGGCAAAGACGTGCACGGCAGGTATTTTTTATTTATTTATCCGACCCTTGTGAGGAAAAAGCGGTTAAGGAAATGGATGGATGTTTTTATTTTTAATATACCGTTATTTTACTTGTTACCAATTTAATTTATGGTCATTATTTCAAGTTGTATTTAAAGTAACATTTTGGTAGTTCAATAAATACTGAGTTTTGAACTCAAATATATATTTTTTCTATGACCAGCCACTCCACACATCTTAAAAAAAATAAAAAATGTTTATTATATATTTTAGAGTTGAAAAGGAAACTGGCAGATGTAGAGGAGCATCAAATGGATGGAGTCATAATTATCTTTTTGCGTGTGCTCCCACTGCAATCAAACAGCAAATATCTCGTCTCTCCTGAAGACTTGATGCCCTTTGCGGGGCAATCTTCTCAAATACACACATTCTTCTTCATCTTCTTCTAATGAATTTCCGGCCAGCTGCTCTCCTGCTCTGATGTCCCACTTCAGTCATAACAGCCTGTCATAAAAGATTAGAACTGTGACCAATTATAATCAGGAACATCACAGCGGCTGGGTCCGCCCAGTTACTGCTCACAAGAGTAAAAAAATAATAATAATAATCCTAGCAAGCGAATCAGGTAGATGTTCGCAGAGCGTTCAGGTGTGCTTCCAGAATGTGGGCATGGCACAAATATACTACATCTTCACATTCTTTGCTCATGGCTATTGGCAGCTCAATACAGCTATAGGCCAGCCGGAGAAGGGCATTGGGTTCATTTGCATTCCGAACAGTGACCCATTCTGCCGCCATCTGCATAAAGATGGAGGAGAGATGAGGGGTTGGTTCCAGATCAGGGGGAGGGAGGGGGTGGGTGGGGGGGCAGATGCAGAAAGAAAAGAGACTTATTTTGTGCAAAGAATAGCACAAAGAATGCGATCAGTGAGTGTATTTCGGGGTATGAAAACTAAAGAGCTGATTGTTGTATGATTGGACACGTGCCCTCTTTTTCTGGAAATGAAACAAGCCATGCAGGCCCGATTTGGAAGTCAATTTGATTCAAGTAGCATATGGATTTTAAAACACAAGTTATGAGTTGGATTAGGACTTTTGGAACTCCCACACGGAACAATCACGCAGCATGAAATCCACTGCTCACTACTAGTGCTACATTAGTGACAAGTGACCTAATACAATTTCTAGAAGGCTGTCGGAAAAAAAAAAGAAGTCTGTTTCCTATTGGTTCGTGGAAGATGATACAAAATGTTGCAAATTACATTTTGGGACGGGCAAAATGGAGTCGGTTTTCCCGCAACCAGCAGTGATTCTGTTGATTCAATCGATACTAGTTTGTGGCCTGTAAAACAACATGACGTCATCACATCCGCACCCATTTTCACCATGGCTCAACTCCTCGAGGCTAAGGGAAGGATTTATTATTTAGCAAAAATAGCAAAAGGAGGACATCCTTCAATCAGCACCCTTATCTGTACTTCTGGAACCCGTATTCATGATTTCTCTGTAATCCAGATATGAACCAACGAGTTAGTCACAATTAACAGAATCGGGATTTCCAATATAGCTCAGGGTGTGTGCGCATGAATGTACGTCTTGGCAAGTTCCGTCCAACCGAACCCAAGGCCAAATCCCGCCGTTCAACCTGTTCACTTTCCACAAATTTAAATAAATAAACCTTAAAAAGGACGACATATGGTACGGCGTAATTAATGACCAACTGTTCCGTGGCGTCATCAGTTACACCTCGAGTGAGAGGCGTGTGATGAGCTTCCCGAGCGGTTCCAGGCAGCATTCATGTGTCAGAGTCGCACATGCACGGAAGGATTCGCAACAAATCGGTACAGCTAAAGACATGTCTGCCACGGGCAACGTAAACAAATGGAGGGATCGTGACAGTTACATACGGAGGGAGGGAAACACGTTTGAATGATTTGCCTCTAAGCTCTGTTTCTCTTCTGCACACATCCTCGGGGACCGCATCAGCTTCAGTAAGTAGTGACCCCTGACTGTAAGTGACAGATCCTGACAAGCAGAAGGGCCGCATGTAAAAATTGTCTCCCCTCAATTGTACGTCTATTCTGCTGGGAATAGCGTCGTGCGTTAAGCGTCGTCTGTTATGGTTTGCTGTGAGAAGGTGCACAAAATACAGCCTAATGAGATCCATTCAATTGCTCGATCAACATTTTGCCAATTCGATTTGAAAATGGAACAATTACAATTCGATGCGATATATGGTGCGGCTCAGTCGGAGAAGGTACGATGCAATGGCACTTTGACACACTTGAATGAACTTGTCAGTACTGTAAATTTCCTTAAAATGGAAGTCAACCTGAAACATTTCTTGACAATAAATATGGTATTCTGGTTAATACCGTATTCCATTCGTGGAATATGAGTTAAACAGCAAAATCTAGCCGTTTTTTTCCATTTCAGGGGCGGCCATTTTGCCACTTCTCTGTCGACTGAAGATGACATCACAGTTGCTCAGGGCTCAGGCATACCAATCACAGCTCACCTGTTTTCTGAAGCTTCACTGTGATTGGTCGTTACCTGAGACCTGAGCAGCATTCATGTCATCTTCAGTCGACAGCAAATGCAAAAATGGCCGCCCCCTTAAATGGATAAAACCGGCTGGATTTTCCTGCTTAACTCAAATTCAACTAATGAAATATTAACCAGAATATCATATTTAGACCAGTGGGGCTGCATATAACATATTATTGTCAAAATATTTTTGGGGGTTGACTTACCCGTTAAAAAAACAATTCGACACATATCTCAATATATTTTTGAAGTGGAAAGTACAAATCTCTTGAAATTCCAATCAATACTTATAATAACATAATATGTTTCTGAACACAAGTATTATATAACCTAATGTCACTTGTGAATGTACGTCCCGTTCATTCGGTAAGTGTAGCTTAAACCCCAGAGTTATTTTACACTTCAATAACATACATTTGTACTGAAACAGTAACAATGGGACCTCTAGACTAAGTCATCGTCCTAGTTAATTGGTAGCCGACATAAAACTGTGTAGGTGGAGCTAAGGTGAGGTAGAATTGTTTTTGGTTGTTGCTTTTTTTAAAACATTTTATCATTAGTCCAGCACACTCATTAGCGCTGCTTCTAAAGTTAGACTTTGATCATGTTTTCTTTTACCTGCCAATTAATTAAAAAACAAACAATGAGCCCATTAAGACAACCAGGTTTTGCATGATGCTCTATATTCATTTTTTTTTGTCTAATTTTACCCCGAGAGGCCGAAACAAAGTTGTGTTTGGTGGTATATTCTATTTGCATTCTCCACTCACCTAGCTCACACTAATCTTAGCAGCCTTAATTACCTCTTCCTTTTGACCTTATTAAGAACTAATATGCAGGAAAGTACTGACGTGGTAACCCTTCAGTCAAGCAGAGTTATTACATTGAATACAATTTAAATATATTTGTTAGGAGTGCTACTCAGCGGAAAAGAAAATTCAAATTAAGAAGTTGAGATTCCTCCGAGACATAGCTGAGCTCAACCTGACGTCAATAAGAGATCAATAAGATTTGGTCCATTTTTCTTCTTGATTTGGACGAATGACTAATATGTAAAGAAGGTTTTCCCCATTTTTCATTTTTTTTCAATCAAAAAATACATTGATTCTGTGATTCACTTTGCACGAAGCGTGATCGTGCCTTTGCCTTTATTCAAAGCTGCTCCTAATGCTCTTTCGGAATACATGTTTGAATTAATTCAACTGAACAGTACAAGTCAAACGTAGTTTAGTGCTGAGTAGCGCATTAGCACAGTGCAGATTCAGCCTGTGCTTAAGAATGTAAAAAGACATTCATCTCATTGACTAATGGTGATTGGCAATAACATAGCACAGGGGATTACAGTAACATCCTGGGGTTTATTTGGGCCACAAAATAGATATATTTTCCCCTGAAAATAAAATCCTGACTAACTTATCAAAATGACATTTCTCCAAGGGCATACTGGAGTATTAATACAAATGTGACATTTAAGAACAGCTAAGAAAGTGCAGACTTTTCTTGTGCACTGAAAGGGCTGACTGAGTCTCTACAAACGTCGCAAAGAGCCACCATCGATTGACTAAAAGAGACAGAGGCGTTCACGCTTACTCTCAAATTTTTTATTTTATTTTTTTCCAAATGCAAATAAGAATTTGACTGGCTCGGGCTTATTTCATATCTTTTTTTTTGCCTGCATAAAAAAAAAAAAAGGAGATAACTTAACTGCGGGTGATGCAGTGATACATTTTGACACCTGACACTTAACTACAGCTTGGGAAAATTTGTGCACTATTTGGCACTGAAAAAGGCACACATAATTGAATAATTAGATCCATTAGTGTGTATTTGACTTTGAGTGGCAGTAATGGACTCCAACTGTGACAATATTTATAAAACAACAAAGCATTGGGTCTATTTGTGTAGACACTGCATCCGCACCGTGGCTTAAATGTCGGCGGATCCTGATTTTCATCATGCAAAGTTTGCTGAGCGTGTCAGCCAATTTGGCTATCTGGCACAGCAGAAGTGACAATCTGGTGGCAGGAAATCGATCTCAGACCAGGTCTAAGTGGTCAATGCAGGGTCGACAGCTGGTCTAAAAAGTCGACCAAGTCGGATAAGTCGACTTTAAAATGAGTTTGACTAAAATTTTCTGCCTCGAAGCTCCGCCGGAACCATGTTTTTTTTTTTTTTGCAGACGCACGCAGTATAGCAATGGTGGCTGTGATATGATCTTTATTTCTTCTGTTAGTGCATCATCTAGTGGCTTTTTTGTCTGCTTAAAATTTTTCACTGACTTGTAATGTGTAATTTTATTAAAGACAATGCAGCACATTGAGCTTCCCCAAAAACACAGGAAAGGGAAATCTGGACATCCTAAAAAGCACTTTGGCTGTAATTTTTCCAAAATATAACCTGCCACTCGGATTTAGGTGTTCATCACTTAACCAGCAGAGGACAGTCATGCACTAAACGTTTATTGATCTCGTGTAGCTAACAGCTAACTCTACCCTTGTTTACTCATGAAATAATAACGCATCATCGATAAGTGACTTTTTTAGACACTATTAAATGTGTATTATGTAGCTATAATGATGTATGTGCGAACTAAATGGTACCTGCAGTTTGTTTACCTTAAGTGTTAATGGCTAGTGGAGTGCACTAATGCTAATCATGATTGCTAACCGTTTAGCATACGCATATTTTGTTGGTGTTTAATATTGCATATGTATAGAAGATAATAAATTACGAGTACTTATATACAGTTCTTATGTCTCAGTTTCATTTACGGCCAACCTTATTGGATTAACAGAAAAAATAAAATAAATAAAAATAAAATAATAATAATAAAAAAAATAAAAAAATATATATATATTTTTTAAATACTACTACTACTACTACTACTACTACTAGTAGTAATAATGATAATAATAATAATTTTTTTTGATTATTCAATGGAATAATCGATTAAATAATTGATTTAAAAAAAAAATGATAGTGACAGCACTACATATTTCATTCATAAATACAGTATGTGAACAGTGCATGTCAAACTCTCTGAATCATTGTTATATATATATATTTTTTGTTCTCACTCACCATCCTCCGTAGGTACGTAGATGTTGAGGTAAAGGCAGTCCTCGCTCTGGTTCTGAACATAGGTGGCGGCAGCGTCCAGATTGTCTGTGAACCACACAGGTAGCATGATCTCAGGTAGCACTCCGTGCACGTTTTGAGGACACACAGGCGCAAATTGGGTGGCGTTACGGATCTCCTGCCAGGAGCCCGGAGCCTCGGGAGGCTGGAAGCGGCGTTCGCCGATGGGTGCAGTGGCGTAAGGTACTCCCAAGAATTGTTCCACAGGGCCCAAGATCTCATTGTTGAGCTCCTTTCTGACGCCGCGTATCTTTCCATAGCCTGTGGATACTATTGGGTTTTTGTCAACTCGTTGACATGCGGAGAGGGTCAGGTGTAGTACGAGCCCCAAGAGCCAAACCAGACAGGGGTTCGCATTCCTTTGAGGCGTATGTTGACATTTCCCACCAAAGCCTCGGTGGCTGGCAGCATTGAGTGGAAAAAACAACATGTCCAAAATAAAAGCTCCTTTAGTCATCTTAATAAGACATCAGCTTGATGATCACAGATTCACAGTCATAGAGGAGAGCGAAGGGAAAAAGAGGATTTTTGTAAGGGGACGTGTTAATCGTTTTCCTTGGGTGACATGGTGCTGTGGTGGCTTTGGTGGCATTCTCAGTTTGAACCTGCAGGCTCATCTGTCTTCCTCTTTGGCTCTCTTGATGGCTCCAAAGCTGCAGTCAGGAAGACAATTACACCTACAAGACAATAAGGGTTAAAGAAGTCAGCGGATGTGAGTAGGCGGCTAACACGCAAACATCTGGAAAATGTGTGGACATCATCCAAAACGATTCGCACAATTGAACCAGTTTTATTCTACTTCCTTTTTTTTTCTAATTGATTTGTTGGCTGACAGCATCCCAGTAAATGTTCTTTAACGTTAGACAAGCTGACAGTCAAAGGTTCCAATGTACTAAAAATACCCTTGCAGGTTCCAGTGTGCTAATGAGACAAGATGAAAAGCACAGGATCCACATTGCTAATGAAGATGAATACTAATATTGTTTTTTTTTCTGCACAATGATGAGGGGAAAATGACCAATTGAAGACTTGTTAAATAACCTGATCAGTCGCACTACAATTAACATCTTAATGATGCCATTCTTCAGAACTGTTTAGAAACTTCAATCCGCAGAAAATAAATATCCTTCGATCCATCTTGGATACTGATTATCCTTACTTGGGTCGCGGTTGTGCTGGAGCCCGGGAGAGAGAGAGAGGGTACACCTTAGGACTGGTTGCCAGCCAATCACAAAGAAAAATAAATAGGATACATAAATAAAATACAGTCTTTTAAAGCACCCTTTCATGGATCGGGCCCATGTCAGTGCCTTTAGCTCACAACTCCGTTCCGTTGGTTCTTGCTCCCACATTATTACAGACGAATGGGCAATGCTTATCTCGCTCTGGCTTTGGAGACAGAGCCGTTTAGGTGTGATAAAGGCTTTATGTGGTACTCACATTTGGTTGAATGCCACATCATACCTCCATCCTGTTCTCCCCCACAATATCCACTCTTCCCCCGCCATGCCGCACACTGGGGATGGCAGTGAAATAAAGCAGAAAGATGCTGTGCAGCACTACAGGAGGTTCGGATTTGTGATGTGACTGCAAATCTGTCTCATTAGGAAACCCAAAACTAAACTGTCTGGAAAATGTTTAGTTAACTAACATCGACGTGAGTGACTATGTTGTGTCACAGGCACAAGGTCGTAAACGACCAGAAACCCTTTCTTTTTTTTTTGTACGAAGCTAATCAAATTTGACAACGGCAACATATACCACTGAATTTTTTTTTTTTAATAAATAAATACATAAATACATAAACAAATTAATTAATTAAGTCATTTACTTCCAACAACGTATAAAAAAGTTATATTTAAAATATTGCCATGGTCCCAAATACATATTTAGACGTTTTTTGGTATATGCTAGAGCATACAAAAGGCTTTGATGCAGCCTATGACCTGAAGAGGTCTCTTAAAGCAATGGTAGTTATTACAAAAAACGGCCAGCAGGTGGCAGCGAGTATAAGAGATCAGCCAGGGCCATGTTGCAAAAAGGCTCTTTTCACCAGTCTTTTCAAGAAGTTTGTGAATAATGATGAAACTTTGCTATTTTCTGATGCTAATTGCTGCAAAATGGAAACAGATACAAATATACTTTTTGTCCCTGGTTATTTTGGTAGGTTTCATGTTTTTATAGCAATAGAACACAACATTCTGTGGGCCTTGCAATACCAATCAAAATCCAGTAAAACAGCCGGCAGCGAGGGGGGTTGCTTCAGTGAAAGTGGCTGTGAGTGAATGAGTTAATAAATAAATCAAAAAGCACAAATTGTTTGGTTTTTTGTAAATGTTTAGTAAATGTGACTTTACCCTGTTGTGTTCGCTTCTAGCAATGATAGATGCACACATTTTGATGTGGCCTCGATGTTACATGTTGCCAAAGTCTATTACCATCGCAAATTGGTGTATTCGCAGGCGACGACTTTGAACGGTAGTCACCTTACATTGCTAACATCTGTTCACGTCAACCATCCGTGGGCTGAACTGCCACTTAAACTTCCATCTTTGCACATTAAATGGAATAAGCGGACACCCAAATCACCTGGCTGATGTAAGATGCGCTGGTCCTGCTTTATATAATGGTGGTGCTGTCAGCTGAGCTGCATGGGAGGGTAATATCTCCCAGTGACTGGGACGATTTTATGGTTGTGTTGAAATGGAACAGTTTGGAAAAACTTCACAGAATGGGGAGTGTCACGTGAAAATGCTTGCCTCGGGAGTCTTGATTGCTTTGTTTCTTCACGGAATGCTTCAGTTTTGGATGACAAACAGCTTCGCAAGCCACGAAAAATGCCCAAGTTACGCTGCCGACTACAGTTTCCTTGTGCTGATAATTTGGCATATTTGAATATGATGAAGTCAAATCAATATTGAAGATGGAAATGATTTCACTCATGTAGCATCAAATGAAGAATGGAAGATTGTCCGAGTGAGATTAAAAAGTCATCTTGCTGAGGAACTGAGAGGCTAACAAGTTAGCATCTACTGAAATGAGGCTAAGATTAGACTTACAACCTTAACCTCTACGTATACCGTATGTCACCTCAGCCACAGGGATTCATCCTTCTCAATACAAGCTACGTTCAGGATATGCTGGGAGCTACAAAAATAAAAAAAGATGGGAAAAAAATGGCTGCTTCGAAAACTGCGGCGTGACCTAATATTTTATATTCTCCAAGGTTACATCTTAAAGTTTCTCTGTTGTCCAACTGCGCCGCATCGGTGAAGCAACAGGAAATGCAGTGCTAATATTTTACAGTCCTACTTGACTTGAAATAGTGCTTTTAAAATTGACAACATCGTAAAGTGACCTCATGTTTGAAGAAGCTTTTAGGGCAGGTGCAAGACCAGCACGACTTCAGGAGAGTGGTGGCTGAATAGCTTACTTTTGATAAATATGTCAGATGCAGTCTCTCTCTAGTGTTACATGCTTTCTAAAAATAAGGTGCTTCCAACTGGTTTTAACCAGCTCTTGTCATTTTAAATCACGTTTAGCAGTTTGCCTATCTCCAATAGCCAACATTTTGTTTTCAGTTCAAAAACACGTGAATGATTCAGAAGCGTTTTTCTGTGCCAAAAGCATTCAAACTAGATGTTAAGTGTGGTTTATGTCTGCAGTGTATAGTCATCTACATCAGGTTGTATTGGTTAAGCCATGTGATTTTTTTTTTTATTTACGACAATATGACAATTTCCTATTAGATTTTTTTTTTTAAAGCCTACATACACAAGTTCTGGCATCATTCCTGTCGTAAATTATGCAGCGTGTTACTTAAATGGAGACTGAAGTCCTTGAAGACAAGGGGAGTGCTGCAGGGGCTAATAGGCAAAGATTTGGCAGACTTGATTAATTTTGCTTTTAAACATATCTTAATTTGATCCCTGCTGAACCCTGCTGAGAGGATACTGGAGTTATACGGTAATATTTTCTTTCAAGCTGAGGTTATGAAAACAATGAGTCAACAGTGTGATTAAGGTCGTTGCGTACAGAAAGACTTCAAAAGCGACTGGGAGTCCTATTTGAAAGCTTTAAATGTAGGAGATGGGATTTAAAAGGGGAAAAAAAGTGGCGTACGCGTTACATACAAAAGCTCTGACACGCAACTCTCGAGAGATGCATTTCCCACTGAATTATTCAGAATAGCAACACAACAGTAGCTTTGCACTTTGGTAAAATAAAGTCTATGAAGACAAGAACTTGAAAACCCTGACTTCAACCCCACCAAACAAACTGTAATTAATGTAGTTTTAATTGTATAATTTGTAAATCTTCTTACATGAACGTGCAAGTTATTTTAACGACAAATGCGGAAAAAAAAATCTGAAATAATACCAGTTGGATTCTGTTTACACAAAAGGCCGAGTCCTCTCAAATATAATAATGAGAAATAATAATAATACATTCAATTTGCAGTGTACTTTTCATCAACATGATCTGGGTGGCCCTCAACTGGGTTGGAACTTGTTCCAGAGTTGCGGCGCGGCTCCCATGGTGGAGAGCCTGGTAATGGGGACTCGGAGGAGCAACATGTTTGAAGATCTGAGGGTGCGGGTGCAAGATTGTAGCGTAATGAGGTAGGTCGGTGCGAATCCATGTTTGCATTTATGAGTAAGTAGCAGAATTTTGTAATTGAAACAAGGAGCCGGTGCAGTGATTTGACAATGGGGGTGATGTGTTGGTATTTATTAAATGTAATTAATTAAAATATAATTAATTATTAAATATTGTTCATAAATCTGTGTCAGTGAACACTTCTCCTTGGCCGAGATAATCCATCCACCTCACAGGTGTGGTATATCAAGATGCTGATTAGACAGCATGATGTGCCTCAGGCTGTCCCCAATAAAAGGCTACTCTATAATCTACACTTCTACTTTGTGGCCTGTCATCGAGGGCAGCCAAAGGCAAACCTGTGCAATAGTCAGTGCTGTCTAATCAGCATCTTAATATGTAACACCTGTGAGGTGGATGGAATATTTTGCCATAGGAGATCGGGGTCTTCAAATTACCCATGTCACATGTGCGGGCAACTACATCATCCATCAATGGAGATCTTCTTGCAGTTCCTTTTACCGTAAATACACGTTGCGTGTAGATCGTGCGTCTGCACTGAATAAAAATGGATTAATGAGGGGAGCCGCTTCGATTGAATGTAAGTCGGCTGTGTTCCCTCCCCCAATGGCACGAATGTCGTCTGTCTATGCTAGTCTAGCAAAATAGGGTAAGGTGTTGCACTTATTGTATTTTTTTTGTTCAGTACAATCAGCTGACTTGTAAACCACTGAGCCCTCCTTGTTATTACGACAACCAAGCATGTAAACAGTGTTTTTATCTTCCAGCAAAATGCATTTCACAAACCCCTAAAGAGGCACACTCCAAAAATTGGTCCAAAAGTTAGATGCTGTATTTTATTTTTAAGTATGGCGAAAATGTCCTGTGACTGACCGGCAACAAGTCTAGGTTGTAGTCTGCCTTTTATCAGAGTCAACAACTCATTTTCCCATTCTTTAAATGTAAATACATGTAAATACATTCCAATACTTACTTCAACAGACTAAACACTCGCTTTCTGTTTTTGTTTGTTTACTAAATATAAATGATAAAATTTTGATGCAATACAAGCACATTATTGGAAGAGCAGGTTACAAGTTACCCTAATAAAAAACTAGCAACAGAAAAATAATTTTAATTTACCCACAGCCTTTGGCAATGCCTTTAATGCGAGTGATGTTCAGAACAGAAACATTCACAAAAATTATGAAAAAACAAACACATTGTTGCTGTCCAATGAAAAAAACTGTAAGCCTTCCTCCAAACGATGGAGGTATTTTTCTTTTAAATTTTAAATGAGAAGTCAAACCAAAAATTGGCTTTATATGTATATGTTGTATGAGCCCCCTTAGTCTAAACACAACATTCTGATTAATCTATTATTTGTGGAATATGAGTTAAGCAGCAACTCCACCAATTTTTTATCCATATAGGGAGTGGTCATTTTGTCACTTTCTGTCAAGTGAAAATGACACAATCAGTTGCTCAGGGCTCAGGTAACAACCAATCACAGCTTAGCTTAGGGCTGCTCGATTATGAAGAAAATATTAATCACAATTATTTTGGTCATAATTGAAATCACAATTAGGACGATCATTTATTTTTGGGTACAAAACAAGAAATTAAAAAAAACATTAAGACAAATACAATTTGTTGAAATGCTATCAATATGCAAGTTGCTTTTGCATGAAACAATATTTATTAAATTTGTTATTTAAAAATTCAAAAATGTATACATTTAAACAACTCAAACGACTAAAAAAAATGGTATTAATTTATTTTATCTTTTTTAACAATTATGCTGATTTTGTAAAGGTGTGTAATAATTGAAATGTAATTGAATTTCAATTAATGGCACAGCCCTAGCTCAGATTCAGAAAAAAAGGTGAGCTGTGATTGGTCATTGCCGGAGCCCTAAGCAACTGTGAAGTCATTTTTAATCGACAGCAGGTGGCAAAATGGACATCCATAAGATGGATAAAAACGGGTACATTTAGACTCGTGGAGCTACATACAACATATTATTTTTAAAAACATTTTTGGGTTGACTGACTTTAACTCATTCACTGGCATTAATGGCTTTAGACGTCAAAAATTCATTTTAATTATTTCTATTAGTTTCACATTTTTTTCACTTTGTTAACAAGAGTATGAAAACCTAGAACAAATGTTTATTGTACATTTAGTACAGATATAAAATGTGTGATTAATCGTGAGTTGACTATTTAAGTCATGCGATTAATTACATTAAAAAAAAATTATCGCCTGATGCCCCTAATTAAAAAAAGAAAAGATTATTAAAAATTAAGGATGTCAGACGATAATTTTTTTTTATTGTAATTAATCACATGACTTCTATAGTTAACTCACGATTAATCACAAATTTTATATCTGTTCTAAATGTACAATAAAAAAAATCTAGGTTTTCATACTCTTGAGAACAAATGTGAAACTAATAGAAATAGTTAAATTGAATTTTTGACGTCTATAGCCGCCAATAGCAATGAATGAGTTAATAAAAAATTTAAAAAACGTATTTTTGGATAAAAGCAATAAGAAAATGTTCTTCGTACATTTCATTGGCCAGTGATGGTATTTATTTGGCCAGTTAAACTTAAATGCGATGGGATCTGAGTGGCTAATCCATTTTGCAGTGGAAGCTGGAGGTGAGTTGGAAGTAAGAATGTGCTCATTAGATACAGGAATCACTCCAGGATCATTTATGTAAATAGTCACTTCTGAGAAGCCTCAAGTCAGGCACACTCACACAGTCGGACACATAATTATCCCTATCTTTTGGCGTGGGGCTAGCATTAATGTGATAATGAGAATGGTTTATAGTGATGGAGATGAATGTGTGCGCATGTGCGTATAGTGGCATGTCCAACTAATTAGTCGTATAAAACTTGTCCGTTGTGTTGCTTGTCTGTCACAACACACAGCTTGAGTGACCAGCCTGATAGCGTCATCGCAAGCTCGAAGGCATTTTGATAACACGATAACACAGCCCAGCCATGATGACGACGATGTTTGAGTCTCACTGCTGTTCCTTATTTGGAATAATGATCATGATGGAGATGGTAATCTTTTTTTCACACTTGGCACAAAAATGTAGACGGAAAAATGTAGAAACATAGTGAGGAGATAAAGGCGGTCTATAACGGCATGTCTAGAGGGGTGCAATTTAAAAGAAGATTTACAGGATGACATTGAATTAACTAGCTTACGTTCCTCAGGCAGGCATGTTCAATGCTAAGCCCCCCGAGCAAAACTGCAATCAGCTTTTATTCTCCAGTGAAGACTAAAGAAAAGTCAAAAAGAGTCTTAGGATCTCAGGCTGATTGGAAATTGAGAAGTCTGCATGTAGCGATGCGCCTTGACGCTGCTTTGGCCTACTTTACGCGTGACCATTGTAATGTGGCAACACCGAGAGAGAGCCCCACAATCACCTCTCAAAATTGCACCACACTTTATCTAATCTCTGGATTGAGGCACAGAGATGCATTGACATACTCGGTGCAGTCTTTTTCCATTGGACCAAGGTCTTGGGGGTCAAATAGGACACGGAACATTCAGTGTTTGCAACATTATGTGAATCTATTGCGACCCAGTAGAGAAGCTAAGTCAAATAAGTCTGCCTTTTACAAACGAGAAGAACCCAGAACTTCACCTAAGCTTAAACTGTTAAGTAAAGTGAAAACAATCGTCGAGCGTGTTGTAGCTAAAGGCAATTTCTGTAAGCAGAAGCAATTAAAATAAAATAAAATAAAAATTGATATAAAATATAATTCAAAAATTTAATCTAAAAAATGTTATAAATGGAAATGACAATAAAATATATATTTAAACATAAACACATAAATAAAAGTAAAAATAAATACAAAAATAAAAATGTAAATAGAAATAAATATCAATCAAAAAATAAAAGCGCTCTGCTCGCCTATTTGTTTATATATTTATTTCATGCTGCAGACGCTGTCAGCATGAAATGCGTCATGAAATGTTATTCAAATGGGGGAGGGGGGGCTTCCTACCCGTGTTTTGGATTGGACTATTCGCGTTGCAAGCTTCCTTTCGACAGTGGAGTGTTCTCTCACTCGCACCAAGTGAACAAGGAGGTCTCACCGGCGTGCATGGAGAGCTCCAGCAATGGACGGCCAACTCTGGCATGTCAATCAACCAATAAACGAATAGTTTAACCCAAAACACTCGTAGGACCGCCCTCTCACTTGAATAACATTTCATGATGCATTTCATGCTGACAGCAACTGCAGCATAAAATAAAAAAATATGAGAGCATTTTTTTTTATTTATTGTTTGATATTTAATTCTATTTATATATTTATTTTGCATGTATTTTCACATTTTTATATTTATTTTTTTAATCTTGTTTTATTTTTTATTTTTGAATTATTACTTTTATTTATTTATTTATAGGTATTTAGCGAAAATAAAAACAAAAATGTATTGTTTTTATTTTCGCTTTTATTTATTTATATATTTTTTATTTGGCCATTTTTGGCTCCATATCATTGTGGCTCAAACCATAAAAATAGGGGCGGGGGGGGGGGGGGGGTCACTATGTTTCTCACTATGTTTGAATGTTTCTCTAATTCTTGCCCAACTCATGTCTTATCCCCAACGCTTCATGGAATAGTAGAATAGAGCTCCATGCCAAACAAAAAACAAAGACACAGGCATTGTGTTGGAATTGATGACATTGCGCAGGTGTACCTAAATTTTGTGTCTAGAGCGTACATTTTTCACGTCATTGACGTCAGTGTGACCTGTGGCTATAAATCCAACTGAGGATCAGACTGCGTAAAAGTATGCCGCTGCTCAGGAAGGGTCAGGGACCACAGCAAATGAGCAAAACTCTCATTTGCATTTTGTGTCAGTGAAGTCAACTGTTCTTTGTGAAAAGGAAACTAGATAACATCGCTAAGAACTTGACATGCACCATTTTACGTATAATGCCGATGAAACACTATTCATAATTGCAAACGAGTGAATATACACAGTAAGAGGAAAAACATCTAACAATGTAATGATGTTTATTTAAAAAATCCGTTTTGGCAAAGTAAATAAATAATGCTAATCATTTTAATCATAGCCAGGCATCGATAACAAATGATTTGGTCACGGTACTGCTCTAAACAGGCTCACATTTAAACTGACTTTGTCCTCAAAAAGAAACTTACAGTTGTGATGTCAGAGGAAAAGAAATACGGTGTGAGTGTGAGGTTAAATGAGGAAAGAGACGAGGGCAGCTTCAAAAAGATGAGGAGGAGCAGATGTCAGAAGAAAAGAGAGTGAGGAAAAACAGGATAAATGGAGGTGGGTGCAGGAATGAGTTTGGCACGCATGGTTAAGTGCTTTGCTGAACGTCAAGTTGCAGCTCTGCTGCCCCCCCCCCCCCCCGCCCCCCACACACACACACCATACTAATGCTCTTTGCAAAAACAGCAGATTCAAAAAAGTCTATACAACCCCTGATCCAACGGCAGGTTTTTGTGATATACATCTAAAAAAAATTAACAAGAAAATTAATTTAGATACTTTTACCACGGATATATATATATATATGTACACACTTAATTAAAAACTAACACATCTAAGTAGCAATTAAGATGACAAGAAGAGTCGTGTTTTTTGCATCAAAAATCTATTTCAACCAAAAACAAAAAAACACTCTGAATCCCTTTATAAACCAAACCTGTCAGTCACATTTTTTTTTCCAGACCTAAAAATGTACCTCCTTTGTATGCTTTCTTATTCTATATTTTCATCTCCTTCGTCACACATCAAGGTGCCCAAATGACTCATGGCGAATTATTTATTTATATGTTAAGATAAGGTGCACCTCAATAATATGGCTGCCAATTTGTTGTGCATGTTAATATTTCTGTAATAACAAAAAAAGGAAGCTCATAAAAATAAATAAATTAACGCGGGTATGTGTCTATGCTACCGTGGTGTAATATTGTTTAAATATGGAAAGCGATTCCCTTGTGTACTTGTTAGACATGAGCCATTCAGACACTCTCTCACGATATTTGCCAGCAAGTCCCACAGGCTCAGCAAAAGCGTTAAATAAATAGCAGAAATACTGTAAGCTAACTTGAAATGTTTGTCGCATCATTTTTAGGGATCATTTACATTTGGTTTCACGACGCTATTTTTTTTTTTATATTCATTGAAATGTACAAGTTGTATCATTTATCTGCACAATATAGGAGAATAGAAAAAGCCTGTGCAGAAATGTTGGTTGGTGTCTTGTTCATCATGCATACAGATGTAGGATGCTTTGTTTTGTCAGTCAGACAGATGATTATATCATTGTTTAATGTCTGTAGAGCCTACAGTGCTCTTATCATTTATAAAATTGTGTCACCTCTAATTTTAATGAAACTCATTGTATCTCGTATTACAAGTCAAATTGGCAGTTAAGGAACTGATGCTTGGTGTGGCGCAGTCACAATTTTAAGACGCTACACATTGAAACAACTTAGACTTAGACATAGGACTTAAAATTTATGCACCGGTTTGTCCCGTTCTCCAAGCATTAATATTTAATAGACCATTTATAAAAGATATCATGCATGACAAAATTAAAATGCATAACGGTTGGGTTGAACAAATTGTGAGGGGGAGTGGAAAGCTTCATGTGATTTGGGGCTGACATTTTAAATCTGTGTATCATTTGTTCTTTCCATTTTCAATTGGTAATAAAAAAAAGTGAATGACTATTTTGTTTCTTTTTTTAAACTCATTCACTCGCAGCCATTTTCACTGAAGCAAGCCCCTTTGCTCCCGGCTGTTTTACTAGATTTTGACGGATTTTGCAAGGCCCACAGAACATTATGTTCTATGGCTATAAAAACATGGAACCTATATTGATTGTATTTATCTATGTATATTTGTACCTGTTTCCGTTTTGCCGCAATTAGCATTAGAATATATCAAAGTTTCATCATTATTCACAAATTTGTTTAAAACACTGTGGAAAAAAAGCTTTTTTTGCAATATGGCTCTGGCCGATCTCTTATACTCTGCTGCTACCTGCTGGCCGTTTTTGTAATACGTACCTTTGCTTTAAGCTTTCGCTTCAGTTCAGAGGCTGCATCAAAGCCTTCTGTATGCTCTAGAAAAACATAAAAAACGTATAAACACGTTTTGGGACCATGGCAATATTTAAAATAGAACATATTTATACGTTTTGGGGAGCAAATTAGTTTAATGTAACACCCAAAAAGTTTTTAAAAATGACACATTTTCATCATTCAATTTTAGGTTCAGATAAAAAAAAAAACACTGAACAAAGCAAATGCAGCAGGATCTCTTATGTGACGCCAGTCCTGAAACTTCTCTGACACCCCTTGGTAGGCATGAAGCCAATTACAATGGCTGATTTGATCATCATTTAATGGATTGTTGTCCAACTCAAACCCATTTTCCACAGCATGTATGCTCAGCATATTTGATGATGTCATTGTGAAAACAAATCACCTCTGCAAATCAGTGGTTTCATTGTTGGAAGGAATCTGGAATGTAATTCAGCACAACTTTCTCATTGAGATCAGCCTCAACTTTTTAATATGCGCTCCGCAGCTATATCAGTGTCATCGCGAATGTAAATCAAACATTGCGCTCAGACCAATGAAACGCCAACTTTAATTGGGAAGAAAGCGGCACGCACAATGTAGTTGTCCCGTGTTTACTAAGCCTGCAAATGCAAATGAGCACATCTGCAGATATGGCGTGCATTGAGCACTTATTTACTGTTTTTTCAATGCAATTATATTTTCTTGTAGTTATAACTGTGCTGTGACAATGAGTGCGGCATAACAAGTGAAGTCCGCAATGCTTTCTGAACCCTAATAAAATGTTTTCATCCCTGACAGTAATGGGAAATTCAATTATTGTGTTCTGGCCCTGTTATTTATTTAACAATGATCAACAACATCAGGCTATGATTTATTGATTTTGTGTTGTAATAACAAGATAAATACAACAAATCATAATTAAAACTGCATCTTTGACTGAGGGGGCATTTTATCTGTATAGTCTGTGCGGTAGTTGCACTTTAACAATTAATTACTGTCCTAAAGCTCCTCATTTTTCATCTACTGTTATTAAATGATTACATAATAAAGGATTTAACTGAAATAAACACAATTTTATCTCTTTTTTTTGTTGCATATGTTGTTTCTCGTGTCTGTTTAGGTCACTGATAGAAATCCCAGCCTTGATAATGAGTTTCCCCGGTGGACGTTCACATTATTTATAAAGTAGCATTTTTTATGCATAAGGCTCTTTCTCATGAAAAAGCACAGAAATAGCCCAATGCTTTGCAAAAGGAATTTAAACACTGGACATTTCGAGGTAATCATTGCACCGTTAAATAATTTGTGCGAGAGAGCAAACAGGTTTGTTCCTATAAAGGTGTATTAAGGAATGCTTCTGCGAGGCTAATGCATCATATTAAGAGAGCAAATGTTTCAAAGCTGCTAATGAACAGCAAGCAGGTACTTGAAGAATAACCTCTCGATTCAGGATCCACCAAAAGGCTTGCAGTCAGGCATAAATGTTACAATTTCGGTCACCTATAACCAATCTCATAAGGAGAAATGATTGCAGTGGGCTCGGAAATGCATGTCGATTTTTTTTTATGTTTTATGTTTCAGACGGATGGAGTTCTGGATGGTTGGCAGATGGCCGCCATGTCCCAAATTGTTGGCCATCTCTAAATGGGAAATGGACTTTTGATTTTATGGAGCAAAAAAACCCACATTTGTCAAAGTGGAGAATTAATTCTTACATATTACTGTGGACGCACCAAATGATGGGCTAAAAGATGCTAAGCAGTTAGCTCATTGTTGATCAGATACATGTACGGTACTCTATATGCAATTATTCACACTGTTTTTCCTATTATCTATTATCTTTTAGCTTGATCTCGAACCTGTTTTAGTGAGTGTGCAGCACATTTGCACATCAATCCTATTATCCAACAACAAAAGTGTGGCTAATAATTCTAAGAAACCATAAGCCACAGTGACTGGTGAGCAAAAAACCTCAAGTCAAGTCCTGCGTGGGCCTCTGAAGAATGGACGTGAGCCACAAATGGCCCCCAAGCCGTTGTTTGGCCACCACTGACCTATGAGAACACCAGTGTATATCCAATCAGCAACTCTGGGAGCTGGGAGGAACTATTTCTATGAGTTTAACATTTTTCCCACTTTTGTTAAAAAGAGTATGAATACCTAGAATATTTTTTTTTACTGTATTAGAACAGATATAAAATTTGTGATTAATCGTGAGTTAACTAGTGCAGTCATGCGATTAATTACGATTAAAAATTGTAATCGCCTGATGCCCCTAATTTTTAATAATAGTTTCTTAAATTAAAAAAAAGAAGAAAAAAAAGATTATTAAAACTTTTTTTTTATTAAAGAAAAGATTATTAAAATCAGGGGCATCAGGCGATTACAATTTTTAAGCGTAATTAATCGCATGACTGCACTAGTTAACTCACGATTAATCACAAATCTGTTCTAAATGTACAAAAAATAAATTCTAGGCTTTCATACTCGTTAACAAAAATGGAAAAAAAATGTTCAACTAATTCAGTTCAAATACATTTTTTACGTCTATTGCTGTCAGTGAATGAGTTAAAGTGATATCATAAACACTGCTTTTTTTTTATGTAACTTGATCGGCCTTGAGCTTTTGATTTTTGTTTTTAAGATGATCTCTTAATGACAGAAGTATGATACGATTTTTCAGATTTTTTTTTAAACTGTTGTACATAATGATTTGGAACACTGTATTCTGACAAATTTTGCACAAAAACATAATATTATAAAAGCTAATATAACTACTGATGCATTCACTCTAAATCACGCTAACCCCCAAAATCACCAAACCCAGCATGCGCCCAATACTTTGGAACACATGTAAGAAGATTGGAAGCAGCTTTTTATTACCAAGAAGATGCCAGTCACAAGCATGAACCAGCTTGACTGTGTCATAACGAAGCACTTATGACCGACATTACATTTCCGACGATGCATCTTATTTTGCAACACTGTTCCAGCAGCCACGCACACAAACAAGCAGCTGCTGAAATTTAAATGTCGCCTTAAAAGGCCTGTCATGTTGAACTGAGTGCATACCTTGAAAGATGGGATGAGCTTGCTGCATTGCTGATGAGTTCGTAGAAGTAGAGCACTAAGACTTGTGTGATGTATTCTGCTTAGATGATTTGTATACCAAAATGTGGCAAGAGTGGCCTTCCGCTCTGAGGGGAGTTGAATAAGATGGCATGATATTTGAATAAGGCTTTGGGTGCCATAGCTTTAAAAACATACAGTATATTAATAATGTAAAAGAAGCCAAGCATCTTGGATCAGGCAATCCAAAAAGACTCATTTGAACTTCCACCTGAGTCATCAACGCATGAAATATCGTTTAGAATATATAGAACTGTTGTTCTGACAAAAAAAAAAAAAACTGGGAAAAAAATTGACAATTTGCTCAGCGGTGCACACAAAACAATACCACTGTGTTCCATCATACATGAATGACTGTAACATTCTCATGAATCCACACATCTGTTTTTTATAAGACACATCTGGCAGTGATTAGTCGGTTAAAATTCCACTTTGAAAACAAAAACAATGCCGGAAATGTATGGGGGGGGAAAAAAACAGAACTCTCTTAATACTATCAGGAATCAATAAAATTGCATGTATGTATACTCTGTACATTATGCTCAAATATGACAAAATTTCAAAATCAATTACCGGTAGTTAAGATATTGTGTGTGTTTTGTCAACATATGCTTAGCATGAAAAAGCCAAATTTGCCGGGATTTGTACAAATAATGGATTATTCCTTGGAAACTAACTATGGCAGTTTGATAGAGAAATGTAAACCAATTACTGCAATACCTCTCACAGTCACAAACCTGTTGCTACCTGTATTTTTCTTATTATTGTTTTCATAACTTTATTTGTAAGCTCTTTTAATATCATCAGTCTTAACAATTACACTAATTGCATTTGCTGAGTTGCCTTCGCTATACTGCAACTGATTCCGTCTTTATACTGTAGCTGACGCACCAATCATTCAAGGCCCCGAATTACACTCAGCAAATCCCACGCTGCCTCTCTAATATAATCATCTATAACACATTTCACCCCTAATTAGAAGAAATTGATTTTGCTAAGCAGATCAGAGGTAATATTGTAAAAGTGCCCGGTTGTCTGTGAGAGGAATATTTCTTTATTTTTTTAACAAGATATGGGACCATGTGTTTCACTTCAATTATGGTGTGGTTAAACCACTTTCAGGTGGCTCGGCGTCAATGTGATCTCGCTTTACATTTCGCACACACTCATCTACCGCATTTGCACAACTCGGGAGACGAGATTCATTTGGAGCGCTTGCTGTACAATCAACATAAGAACACACAATTAAGGCAAACTATTATACTGAATAGCACAATGGTACAGACTACAATTAAATATGTATTTGAAATGATTTAATTCATAATGATTCGCACTCCCTGAATGACAATTCAAATATTCAAAATAATCAATCATGTGTGTGTATTGGGCACGGGCATAAGCATCAATTATTTAATTTATCACATAGAAATGAGAATGTGGAATTGATTGTGACTAATCATGTCTTAAAGCAATTGAGGCAAAATTGAGTTCAGCTCATTTGTAGTCTAATTGTTAAAATAATTGCCGCAAACAAGATTAATCTAAAAAAATAATAATAATAATAAAAATAATTGAAATAAAACACGGGGGAAATGCACCTCCTTTCTTATTTCTGTTTGAATAAAACGTAATGATTATTTGATCCCATTTTTTGAAACATACTGTTTATAAATATATCATGTAGTCGTACATTTTTGTCTGTGTCCAAGCCTCACTGAAAAAAATCCAGTCTACTTTAATTTTCTATTTAATAATGAATTATGAGTAACACACCAAACAGACTATCAGAAGAAATTATTTTTTGCATTGTCCCACCAGATCCAGCAAATGGCCCTGTGTATTTCTTCCTCTCTACTATTACTTTATATTTAATGAAGAGTAGTGTAAGTGTTAGTGACTGGCATATGAAATCAGTTCATTATTTGACCAATTTAAATTTTACTCAAATATTTTTACTTAAAATGCATTTCAACTGTAACATTGTATAATGAGTTAAAAAAATATATATATATTGTTCAGTGCTACATAGTCTACCTAACTACAGGCTACATCTGCTTTTGTCGAAATACATCAATCAATCACCGAATCAAAAAAACATCTGCTGAATGAATCACGTCTGATAATTTGAGAGCAAAGCTTGATTTTTGTTTTGTTTCGTAGGCGTTTCGTGCAATATTCTTCCCAAGGCATGACTTATTCTGGCTCATCTCATGGAAGCTTGTTTTTGTGATATTGTTCACAACAGGTTACGCAACATGGTTACCATGGTGTTTGCACCTGTGTTTCTCCAGCGTCACTTTGCTCGCAGATGAGAGGTCAGGTCAAGTTCTCTTACTTGTTCTTCTCCTTGGTCATTACTTGACTGACAGCTGGGTCATTCTAACCTCCTCTATTTTCTTTGTCTCACACAAATGTACATTTCCAAATCCCCATGACAGAGCTCGCGCTATTAACTCAGCATATTTTTTGCTTTTAAAAAGATCACGGGGAGATGATGCATCATCAACATCTACGAGCGAGACAAATGTATGGAAACGTGAAAGGAACTTATTTTGGCATTCATTGATAATTGAGTAAACGCAATAGGAGCGTACTATTTTCAAGAATGTTCTTGACATCCCAACGAGCAGTCATATGAGGACGCTTCCTCAATTCGTGATATACAGTATCCTAGCGTCATGCCATTGAGTGACTGGCCCACAACTCATCGTGATGTGACATTTACTTCGGAGACGATGGGAGGAGGTGGATACGGACGCGCATATAAAAATAGGATTACTATCATACAAATAGACAACATGCCATCTCTCAGTTGCTCTATTAGAAAACTAGACAAGACAGGAACAATTATGCATGCAACCTGTTATTCTTAGAGAATTCACAGAAACCCTCATTGTTGTCACTATCACCTGGATCTCCCCCCACTGTTACTGTGGTCAAACTAACCACTGTCAAAAAAAAAAAAAAAAGCAATCAAAACAGAAAATTCAGAAGAAAATCCTGCACAGTAATAAATTATGACATACCGGCGGGAATCTATCTAAATAAGAAATATTTTATATGAAATGTATAATTAGCATTAGCAAGTTAGCAAGCAGGAACTCTGACTTTGAGTGTAACAAAGTATTTTCTTAAATAAGGTTTGTGTACATTTTCAACTTCCCAGTATACCTGAAGGCAAATATAACTTTATGGGAATGTTGCTAAAAAAAAACCATATATATATCATTTAAATATAGTGTAGTACCACTACTTGATGGAGATACCTGATGTCACTTAACAATATGGCGAAGCACTAAAAATAATCAAAATAATTTAAACCAGTGGTTCTTTAACCTTTTGACACCAAACACCATCTCAAAAAATACTTAGCTTTCCAAATACAAATGCTATGACCAATATTTATAGTAACGTTTACAGTAATTTTTCATCAAAAAACGATGCAGAGGTTTTACTCTTGAAAAGTATGTTCACTTTTATAAACCACGGCAACTTTATGCGCATTTTGGCTATTAAAACTGCACTTTAAAAGGGAAGTCAAAAATGTTCTTTACACTAATGTTTTATGCGCCCTCACTAGTCTAAACACGACATTCTGAATATGAATTAAGCAGCAAAATTCGCTCGTTTTGATCCATCTCAGGGGGGCGGCCATTTTGTTACTTGCTATCGACTGAAAATGACATCAGAGTTACTCAGGGCTCAGCTCAACGTCCGTCACATGGCCAATTCAGAAAACAGGTTATTTACCTAGTGTAAAAAAAAATGTTGATTAAAAAAAAATATATATATATAATAAAATAAAAATTACATCTTTAAAAACTGTTCTTAAAAAGAGTACTCTACTGCACTGTACTTGTAAACAGGCTGTATGCATAACTACAGGCTTTACTATAAAGTTTAATTATAATTCACGTTTTAGATGATGTAACATTTATTTGTAAATAATTGAGTGATTCCTTAACCTACCACTAGAGAGAGCCCGTGTCTACCACTAGTGGCAATTGTGAGAATCACATTCATCTGTGTGTATTGGTAACACGATCACTTCCACACGTTTGTTGTGAAAATGAGGTGTGGGAATTATAGAGCTTTAGGTTTCTTGGTAAAATTGATTGTTAAAGAAGACTCAAAAGAAAGCAAATATGAGATTATTGTGGTGGTTAGCCATATGTTTTGAGATCACACTGTTTAGCGTTGATAAGGATTTCCAACCTCCAAATGCATAAACTACATACTTTATCATAATTTAGGAAAACCTAGTTTATGACATCCTGTTTAGAACCATATGCTACAAGGTTAACATTTCATTTTCCCTCTCATACTTCAACCATTCAAACAAATAAACATATAAATGAATGGACAAGTGCTTAATGCAGGTGGTTTATGGACATTCGGCGCATAACAGCCAGCAGTGCAAGCAGCTAAGACAGTATATTTTTTTTTGTACTGGTACATTTTTTGTCTCATAACAAGGCTCATTGGTCCTAAAATTGAAATTTTCCATTAAACCACACAGTAATGCAGCATCAGAGAGCCGATAAAGGGCCCATTTCATCTACGACCAAATCTATGATCTGTGCCTTGTTTTTAAAATTCATGGCCTTCCACAATCAATAGAAGTGCGGGACAAAAGTATTCAGCACGGAGCAAGCATGCTGATGAAAATTTCACGTAGGTGTCTTGTTGTTTAAGTGGTTTGTTTTGTATGTTTAAATACACTGTACGGTACATCGCCATGGAAACGGAATAAATACTGACATCTGACAAGGTTGCTCTCTCGTCTGTGGAAATAATCACAGTCAATCAATAATACAGGAAGCTCTGAATTTGTGATGTGGGAGGGCATATCACAAACAAGTCGTTTGCAGGCACTTCACACATATCAACCAAATCAATGTCATTTTGGGTTACATGGCTTCATGTTATCATGCTGTACTTTTTCTCCCTATGGTGTACTCTATCCATTTATGGGAAAAGGACACTGTTCTAACAATATTAGCTGGATTTTAAGTAAATGTTTACTCTAAATAGAGTCTATTTGGTCACAGTCTAAACAGAGTAAAATTTAAACTTGAAAGAGAGTAAAATATTTTTATTCAACGTATTTTTAGTGTGTGCGAGATAATTTGTCTATTCCGTGAAAAAACAACTATTAAATATGTTTCACTCAGAAATTCTAAGTACATTTTGCAAAGAGAGATTTTGACTAAATCTTACTAGCTTAAGTTACACAAGGGTTGAGGAATGAACACATGACCTTCAGCTTGGGAGACCACCTGAGCTATGCCACTCCTACCGTTTACTTATATCCAAAAAGATCTTGGAGTTATGAATATTCCAGCTGACGAGCAATATACTAACACACAGTAGGAGCTGCATAGCTCAGGGAGTCAGTAGATTGGCTGAAGTTGTGGTTTTGTTCCTCAACCCTTGAGTGACTTTTTTTTAACTCTCTTCCAAGTGTAAATTTTGCTCTGTTTAGAGTGGGACCAAATAGACTCTGTTTAAAGTAGAAAACAAATGCTGCTTTCAAAACATGGAGATCCTAATTGCATTGGTTAAGTCTTGGTCATACTGTATACAGAATTTGTAGTCATTAAAGGTGCTGAATCTGGACCCATAAAATAAGTTGACAAAATGAAATGAATGGGGGGAAAACAACAACTTTTATCGTCTGAAATCTGATATATACCATTTTCATCAATGACCTGTCAGAACAGAGGTCTTGTTGTCTACCATTAACCAAGCCCTGGCCAACCACCACTGAATATTAATGGAGCCCTCCCTGGATCATCAGCGACTGTGCATTTAATTCCCCGTCTGGATCTTGTAGGACACTGGCTTTGTGTGTCTGTGCCAATGTGTGTTTCCACTGTTTATGATGTTTTCCACCAGGGGAGGACATCAACATCAAGTATAAGGTCTGACAGATTCTGATTGAGATGATTGCTATTCATATTAAAACAACTGAGCTGTCACTATACGTGGGCTAAAAGCATAATGATAATAACCCCTGCACAATGAGGTAGTAAAGCATTAAAACCCAAAGAACATGCATCGCCATTTAGTGACAGCGACTGGGCTGTTCTTAAGATGTGCCACTTTATCAACAGGCAAGGCCGAGCCGAGCTCCCCGCGGGGGGAAAAAAAGACACGACTCGATCGGCGCTATGTGACAACAAAGTGATTCGCGCTCAAATTCCCAACGCCCCCAACGGTGACAGTGCGTCAAGATGGACTATACGTGCGCAATGTGCCAAGTCACCAGCAGAGCAGTGCGGATTGCGCACACATGAACATCCAAAATAGTCCGCAAACGTCTCACCGGGGGGGGAAGGGGGGGTTGACGGTGCTCAACATATGTCTTACCTTCAGAAAACAGCGGCGCATTGCCGGGGGGGATGACAGCGCTCGTAACCGAGTTAAAGTCCTTTTAGTATCCTCTGGTGTTTGTAACTAGGCCATTTCTTGCGCGGACGTGGTTATTTCTCAGGAGGCATTCGCACATCAGCACACCTTCCCGGGTTCCGTCCGGCGTTTCCACCCCCCAAAAAGAACAGCAGCCCCTTCTTCCTCCTCCTCCTCCTCCTCCTCTTCCTCCACCTCCTCTCATTCCGCTCAGGCGGCACGCGGATATGTTTAAAGATGGCACTTTTTTTTTTTTAAATGTTGAAATTCGGACGAGGGAAATGATTCGCACCGGGAGGGGGTGGGAAAAACAAACACAAACAAATGGACGCGCAATGCAATGGCGTCAAAATTGCGCGTTGTATGGCAGTCAACGCGGGGTTCTGGGTGTCCTCTCTGATCCGATCATTATCCAGAATAGCGACAGGTCCCCTTAAAAAATACTCACATCAGTCTGGCTTCATATGTGAAATAGACACCCCACAAAAAAAAGCTCCAAGCTCCTTTTTTTTTTACGCGCTTGCGTGTGTGGGGGTCTCTCTCTCTCTCTCTCTCTCTCTCTCTCTCTCTCTCTCTCTCTCTCTCTCTCTCTCTCTCTCTCTCTCCGCCTCTCTCTATGGCACCGGATTTTCTAAACTACTGGATCACTGACAATGTCCATGCCTTTATAATGCACATATAAGGATGCTGTGACTATAGATGCTGCAACGAAAACGGCTCTCAATCAACGTTGCCCCCCCCCCCCCCCCCCCCCACACCCCCTTCTCTCGCTCTCATAGGACACTGCTTCAATATTTCAAGCTCGTTGTCATGACGAGGAGGTCCGACGCATAACTCAGTGACACTCTACTGACGTCATCATGTGGAAAACAGAAGTCATCATCGCATGCTTAGGCCATGGAGGTGGGATAGTTACAGTATCATTGCTTTAATTCAGCAACCAGGGGGGGTTCAAGCATGAATGGTCTTTTTAAGGTCATGCCACATGCATGGAACTTGACACTCCAAAATCTTCCGCCAACCACCTCAAAGTCATTCATTCTGGTGCCGCTTGAAATCACAAACTGAGTATTTTGACTCAGGATTGATGGAGACAATTTCATGGTTCACAGCAAGTCGTACAGGTCCTGAAGTAACAAAGCAACCCCAGACCATGTATTACTTGACTGTTGGTATGATGTCCTTTTTCTGAAATGTTGTTAGATTTACACTACAAATACAGCCGCGGAAAACTTCAACTTTTGCGTCGTCTGTCCAAAGAATGTTCTCCCAAAAGTCCTATATAACAATTCAGATGGGTTTTTTTTATCTTGTTTTTTTTTTTTTTTTTTTCAAAAGACGAGCCTTTATATTATTTCTATTCAGCATTATTTTTTGTCTTGGAACTCCTCCATGGATGCCATTTTTGCTTCGTCTCTACCTTATTGTTGAGTCATGAACACTACTGTAATGTACTGAGGCGAGGGAGACCTGCAGTTCTTTAGATGCTGGATGAGACGTCGCTGTGTTCTTGACGTACTATTCCACGTTGTCTCAATTTGTGGATAATGGCCCTCACCATGGTTTGCTCTAAAGCATTAGGAATGATTTTGTAACCCTTTCCTTTCTCTTCTTTTATTGGATTTCTTTGGATCTTTGCATTTTGTTGCAGCTTTTTCAGATCTAATGGCCAACTTAATTTTGCTGAACTTAGTGTTCCAAAAAATGTGATCGGTCACATTTAATTCATAATTTAACAAGGGGTGCGAGTACCTTTTCACACAGGTCCAGGAATTTTGTTCCCCTTTTCCCCTAGGCAAAGCGACAAAGCTCTATGTTGAAAGCTTGTCGTGCATAGCAACAGGCTGCCTTACATCCATCTTCTGACATCTGTAATTTATTTTTTCAAGTCGTTTTTAATTGTATTATTTATTTGTCATCCTTTATATTTTACGGAAAAGTATTAGAGCCAGTGAAGAGAGAGAATATTTTTTTGGCAGGATTCTGACTTTATTCTCAGAATTCTCACTTTAAAGTCAGAATTTTCACTTTAATCTCAGAATTCTGACTTTAAACTCAGAATTTTGACTTTATCCTCAGCATTCTGACTTTATTCTCAGAATTACAATTGTTACTATTATTTTCACTTTAAAGTCAGAATTCTGAGAATAAAGTCACTGCCTGCTACATCTTTTGCAGAGATGAGGCCGTTTTGGAACTTTGCAGATTTTTAACTCTTGCTCCATCCAATTAGTATATGACTGTCACTTGCAATTAACTTTAAATTATACAATTTAGGAAATCTAAAGATGGGTCATGGATGGATCTTTCACCCAAAAGCATACTGGCAGGGCAAAAAAAAAAAAAAAGGAGTGGCTCAAGAGGAAGCATACTATGGTCATGGAGTGGCCTAGCCAGTCTCTTGACCTCAAACCATTAGAAAACATGTGGAGGGACATGAATCTTCGAGTTTCTAAGCAGCAGCCAAAAAGCATGAAGGATTCTGAGAGTTTCTGTATAAGAAGGTCATAACCCCACCTGAGCTGTGTGTAAACCTGGCGACTACAAAGAGCATCTCATCGCTGCCCTTGCCAAAAAGAGTTCCCCATCAACTGACATTTTGCTTGGAGGTCAAACATGGCTTTTTCTTTTTAATACTACGTCTTTAAAGTTCTAAAAAAATATATATTTAGTTTTCAACAAACATGTCTATTACCTTAAACAATACTAATGTATTTGTAAGTAAGCAAATACAAATCAGACAATCACAAATGAATACATTTCGTAGCATGTTTTTAAAAAATCCTAACCGTTGCTCAACTTACTCTTACTGGATGTGACGCGTGTCCTCAACAAAAACAAAAAAACAAAGTGTGGCTAGCACATGTGAAGAGAGGCTGGATGAACTATTGCTTTTCAAGTGTCATTTATACTCCAAAATAACAGTATGATTACTCTTCCCTTTTTCCTTCCACTTCAACGCAACAGTGCCTGTTGTTGCAATCACAGCTTGGGAAGAGAATATAAATTACAGGCTGGTGATAATGCACAAGTAAATCTCAGTAACAATTAAAAAAAAAAAAGTGGGATATACAAAAGTTTATCTGTAAAAATAAAACGTGTTCTTAGGCCACAAGGTACATAAAATAAAATAAAAAGTAGTCATAGAAGCTGCCGGCAACTAAAGCCTTAAAAAATAATTACACTGGTTTGTTTTATTTTTCAACCTGTCAAAGTGAATACTTGTTCAATTTGAATATAAGGTGGTTGTTACAATTTGGTTACATCTTTTTTCAGCAGCTTCTACATTTGCTCTGTAATAAACTTGAATAGATTGTTTATTTAAAAAAAAATACATTTGTTTGTATCCAGACTGAATTTAACCTAAATTATCAACAAAATCTTAACTTAAATTGCAAGTCATTATATAAATTTATCAATTTATATTGTAATTGATTTTTTGCCCTTGTAAATTTTACCTTAGTTTTTTACTTATATTTACTTATTTTTTTTCCAGTTATTCACATTTACTTAAAAACATTAGGTATCAATGTGCAATGTGTTTTTTCATGTAATATTTGTTGTCTTTTTTTCCCCCTGCACTTTGGTTAATATAATATAAATGAATCCTAAATTTAGGGTAAATTGTAATTTATTTTGTTATTTTGTTGTTTTTTTACAGTGTACTAGGATTGCATGCTCTTCACAGCATTTGTAGCCTTTACAGACCACGAAGGTCGGATGGTACACTGATAAAATGGCATAGCAGTTAGCCTATGGATGTTTTCTTATCTCTGTCCCCACCTGTTCCCACCCAGTTTCGTGTGGGAGTTTAATTGAGAAAATGTAATTTCCAGGGGTGTTTGCTTTACCTTCTCTGAAGAGTTGGAAGTCCCCAAGGCACAATAAACTGAACCCCAGAAATGTTGAGTGATGTAAGCCAGTTAGCTTGGGAATGCCAGAGGATGAATTGGGACATGGATGAGATGAGTAGGAAGACAATATGTTCATTTTCTTCTGTAATATGGTGCCACGTTTCACCATGTACACTATTTGTGCTACCCATCATAGAGTACATTGTATGGTTGTAGTTTTGTAACACGATCTCATATCTCTTGCTATTGTCTCATAGGTCCTATAATTAGTGACATATTTTTTTCAATTTTAAGTCGTTTTATTCTTCTAGCATCCCTGTTCAAAAGATGAACCCCCTTCCCATTGCTTAAATTGCATAGCCTTGTCTTGTGAATATTCCTACTGCTTCTGCTCAGTCAATCGTATTTGTCATTCCTTTTACACTCGTCATGACCTCACTTAAGAGGTTTAAAATGGCACAGATCATTCTTCCAAACAGATGATGAATTTTTCGAAAGTCAATCATTTAAGCCATTCAAACACTTTCAACACAAAAACACAGTCTCTTAAAAAAATAAATAAATCATGTATAAAGTTTTTACCACAGCCATGGACTACTCAAAATTCCTTCATTATTCAATTATTATTTGCCTGGTGTCCCAGAACTTTTGTCTACCTGGTGCATCTTGTTTAAAAAGCTTGAAACTCAACATTGAGATGAACCTCGCCAGACAGATTGATAATCGTGATTCACTATCATATTATCAATCTGATACTTCACGAGGCAGACCCGTTCGGGAAAGGCGGGACTTGCTGAGCTAATTGGACTATGTGGCATCTTTGGACATTTGTTTTGACCAATCAAGGCAACGGATGAAAATCTCGTCTTCCGTATCATCTTAAAGGCGTGAACGTCTTTACCAGATACAATGCACGAAACGCCTCTCGCTGTTCAAATTCATTTCAGTTCAATTAATTGCAACATCCATTCGTCTGCCATCGTTTCGTCCTGCCTAAACGACGCCTGATTGGTCCGACCTTAAAAAAAGGTCGGCTGCTAAGGTATCAGCGGGAGCGGTACAAGATGTATTCTCCAGAGTTTGCAAACTCACAAATACCGCGAGAATTCATCTTGCTGGCAAGGTTACATTAAAGTACTGTATTTTAAAATGAGCTGCAAGACTGTCGAGGGTTGAAAATTCCACATGCGCAGCCCCAGTTTGAACGCCAAGCTTCATCGTAGATGTGATGAGAAATAGATGTGGTAACCATGGGCACAAGGCCCTTGTGACAAGGACTTCAGTCACTAGTCAGCAAAAACCATACAGTACAAAAAAAAAAAAAGCACATCATTACTGTTTTGTGAACCCAGCAAATGAGTCCAAAGAACATTGAGAGGACACGGATGCCGTTGAAAGCGGAAGAGGCTAATTTATGCAACATGGCCGCAACACAGGAGACTTAAGATGAGCCTCGAGATCCAGTTCAGAGATGCACTTGTGAGGTCGTAATGGCTTCCTCGACACAGTTGCAGGGAAACAGCTCACTCTGCTGCACACAATTGCTACTGCAACATTGACCAATCAAGCGCGGCTTGTGCAAATACTACCTGAAAAGCACTGAAAATTCTCAGTCTTCGTTGCATTTGGTATCAAACAATACTAAGAAATTTTGGGCATGGTGCAAAATTCTGATATCATTAAATTGTTAACCATAACCTAAAATTGACAAGCTGAAAAAAAAAACAAGTTGCATCATTAACTCATCATTTATACGGAGCAGCCAACACACTCACACAATGCATCTTATTATACATCGATAGAGATTTTACCCAATATTTAACACAATCATTTATTCTATTGGTACAATCATCATAGGCAGCGTATCATCATGACACGATTAGAAAACGACATCAATTACAATAACCTGCATAATGATGATCATGAATAAATACATACAAAGTGCAAAGTGCAACTGGACGTGATTCTGCTGCTCAATCTCCTTTCGAGACCATTCTGCAAAACCATGTTCCGTCGGTTGCCGTGCCGCTTGCAAACTACAGCGTTCTGCAGCCTTTCGAGGGTCGATCGAGTAAATGAACTGATTTGCAACTGTCTGCAAGAGTGAGACTTAAATAAATTAGAGGCACTGCGGCAGAGACGTTATCAGACAACCCTATCGCAGGAGATGGCTCGAGTAATTGAGAAATGATCTCCTCCGCCGAAAATCAGAGGACATTTCGCATCATGGGGTATTCCATGTTGGTACTGTGCCACTTGTCTTGTGCGTTGCTGATTCATGAACGGCCCAACATGACATAATAATTCCACACAAACACAATGGGGAAAGATTCACCATGATGACACATGCATCAGGAGCAAAGGGGAGTCCGTATCTTTCTCAAGGGTAACTACACTGTTTTGGGTTGCTAGGGAAACAACAAGAGCAAGAGATTAACGGGTATGATTGCGAGACGACCGCACTCAGTCATGCTACCCTGGAAAAAAAAGAATGATGCGTTCGCCGGTCACGACAATATGGACAGCTCAAATCGAAGGGAGCTAAGACAAGAGGCGTATCAAATAACTGCATTTGCCAAGGGTTTGATTCTCACTGACACAATGTTGAAGGTAAACAAGGTTTATTGTTATTCAGTTGTAGTTTGCAGATGTTCCCTAATTTAATTGTATGAGGATACATGTTTTGTTTACTCTTATGGACATTGTAAAGAGAGAGAGAGAGAGAGAAAGATATTTACTTGTAAAAACTTGAGTTTTTGAATTTCTGAGTGAAAAAACTCATTTTTTTCAAGTAAATATTACTCTTTTTTTTTTCTTTTTTTTTTACAGTGAATAGTTAAAGGCAATTTCTGAAAAAAATGCTATTATCCACACTATGGAGCCTATTTTCATGTCCAGCGCACCAAGTTTAGTCTTTGGGTATTTTGCTTGACAAGCGCAGATACAATGAGGGTGTTTTGCTCTGTTGTGCGCCATTGCGAGATGGAACGCAGCCGATTCACAGTCAATTGAAGCGGCTCCCCTCATCCCCATTAAAATCAGGGTGCTGGAAGCGTACACATACTTGACATTGCGGAAGCATTAATTGACTTCCTGCGGTCCGTGCATGAAGCGCATTTATATAGATAAATTGACCACCTTGCACCCATCCATGTTGGACACCTAAACACCCCCCCTGCCCTACCCGCAGTTGTGACGTGCAGTCAAGGGGATGCTAATCAAATATTTCTATGATGATAATTAGGGGTGTGAATTGCCTAGTACCTGGCGATTCGATTCATATCACGATTCATAGGTCACGATTCGATTAGACACAGATTAATCCCGATACGAATCTATAAATTGATTATTATTAATTTAGAAAATACTAATCAGTAAACTTGTACATGTACACTGTAAGATTTGTATGAAAAATTATTTATTTATCTGAAAATTCAGGTTGCTGTCTGTTTCGTGTTTGAACAGCACTGAAATAAAATATTAAGGCTTAATGTTCCATTAATATAACATTCTTCCATGCTTAATGTGTGAATCATAACCCTAAGTAAGACGTTTTGTTGAATATACCCATAAAACAATTGATGTAAAAAAATCGATTCGGCCGCATATTGAGTTGATTCGAGAATCGCACGCTGTAATATCGCGATATATTGCCGAATCGATTTTTTCTAACACCCCTAATGATAATGATAAAAAAATGTTCCCATGCTGTTGTCATATTTATGAATGAAATAGGATGACATCCGCCACACGTCCACGGAGTGCCATATGTGTCTTGCCTGCGCTTCGATCAAATCCACCCACAAGTTACACCTGGTTTTATCGAGTCTAAAATATATTTTTGTCACCGATTCGCAACACAAAACAACCTAATTCACAAACACGCTTAACTAGACTTTTGCTGGTACGAAAATGACATGAGCCGGGTGCTTGTCTACTAAAAAAAATGCCTTGTGTGTCTAAACTAATGAGTGTTTAAGAAAAGCTTTACACTGCAACAGTTAAGGTTAAACACGTTAACCCCTTCAGGGATGATCAAATGGAAGGCTATTTGCTCGCTAAATGTTAAATTCACATGTGGATATTCAATGGTCAACAGTCACCACATCACCCCCCTCCCAGTTACTTCCTGTGTGTACAAAGCTTGAACCTCATTTCCTGCGAGGGGGAACGGTTTGCTTTTATACGCGTGTCTGCCTGTGTGAAGATTTTGGATTCGGCCAAACAATAAAAGGTCATCCAGTCCAATCTACAAGAGATGATGGAGAGAAGTCGTGAGAGGCCCGACTGCAGATAGAAATAAAAGCGGAATGAGGATTTGTTCCCTACATTCAACATCCACTTAATCTCTCCCTCTCATTTTGCCATTCTATCGTTCACACTCTGCCCCCCCCCCTTCCTCCAACACTTAACAGTCTCACTACCCATAGCTATGTGTTTAATAGGATGAGGGAAATCATGTTAAAGGCTTTAAAACCTCTGCAGTGAAACGGTGTAGATCTGCCAAGCTCGCGCTGTGTCGTTCAGCTTCTCATTCTTTTCGTGTGCGCTAAAATGTTCTCCTCTTTTTGGAGCAACTCAGCGCCGGCTTTCACTTTTCACACCCACAGGCTCCAGCTCATTAATGGAGGGAACATAAAGTGTAATAGTGAATGTTTGAATGAGCGTATGTGTCAGGATGTTTCCTCGTATGATGGAACCAGCCATGCCAAATGGAATAATAGGTTGCTGTGCAAGAAAGCTCAGAAGTTGTACTTTATTAGAACTGAAAACCGCGGTATCTCCTGTAGGCAAATAAGGAGGCTGCTGCTGGAATTTAAAATGTGGAACACAGTCAACTGAATGTACTGAACGTGCCCCACTTTCTTCACTGTAACCAAATTGGCCAAAGGCCTTTTACATTAGTTGGAATACAATTTGATGGAAGCAAATATGGATACTGGAATCACATGAGGGATGCTCTGAGACAGGATTAATGCACTATATATAGTCCTATTGATAGTACACTGAATCAAATTGGCCCTCTTTAGTAACTCACTCTAAAAACAAAATAACCCAACGATGGGTCAAAAATGGACCGATCCTCTACTTGGCTCAATTTGACACAACTTTCTGGGTTGTTCTATACAAAATAACAAAAAAATTTGACTCAAGTAAAGGATCTGACCAATATTTATGAGTTTTTTTTAAAAACCCATTTCCTGACTCAAAGTTGGGTCAAAATTGACCCGTAAAGTGGATCGGTCCATTTTCGATCCATAATTGGGTTACTTTTGACCCAACTGTTTTTAGAGTGTAAAATTGACATTAAGAACGCATTTAGTTTGAAGTCCTTCATTCAAATTTAAAAATAAGAAGAAACACTACCAATTTTGGTTCGCAGAAGCAAATGCTACCTGAAAATAAATGTACCACTGCCTAAACCAAAACTATATTGAGCATTTATGTTACTTGCACCCAAGCAAATTTGTCAATCACATGTACAAGTAGGCTTGACATCCGACATGCGTTAAGAGGGTACACAGTTCTTAAAGGGCATGCTAAAATGGCAGCCAGAGTGTATTTACTCCCTCTGCCGTCTTTTCCTCATGATGTCTGACAAATGACAAAACCAGTGTCCTTGCTGTCGTCTTTTCAAGGAGGCTGCAGATGTGTGTGTCTGTTACAGTCTTAGCACTGCAGATGGCGCTAGTTGACTGCATTCCGTGTTTACCCCCCCACCCATCTTTCCCTAATCCTGTAGTGGTTCTGCTGTGAATGGGAGATAGTCACGGTGTGCGGGTAAGACTATCAAGAAGGAGAGGGAAAACCAGGATCGAAGCGGAAGATGAGAGGATACACGTGGGCCAGCTCGGCAAATAGGGCTCTCGAGTCGGGTGTAAAGATAAAGAAGAGGGAAAATAGATGCGGGATTGTATTTGTGTGTGTAATCCTCGTGGACATACAGTAGTGGGCTTTATCACGGCAACCTTTCTTCTAAACTGTTTCCAAGCTGGTTCTCTCGCTCCTAAGTGACCATCTCCCTTCCGCATTATCACCTACTCCCTCTCGCCCCAGCCTTTGTTCTGGGAGTCGCAGGTGAAATTAGAGGGTTTAATTTCCTACAATCAGCAGAATCTGGATCAGAGCACCCAACCCCCTAGCCCTTTCCCACCCCATAATACACCCACTCACTCGCTCTCTCTCTCTCTCTCTCGCCCACTCTCACTCACACACACCAAGGTGCACAAATCTCCTCCCATGGCCAGGGGCAGAGAAACCTCAGCATTCTCAGCGAGAAACCTCCCAACCCTCCCTTGGTTCTGCCTTCCACATGAGGTCACTTTCATCTTCAGATCTCTGGGCCGACACAGGGGAGAGAAGCACTAATGAGGGCGAAGTGGCGATGGAGTGTAATTTGGGGTGAAGAAACTTCGGGGGGGGGGGGGGGGGGTCGAAGGTGAAGGATGGTGAGGAGCAGCGGTGTCAAAATTGTGACGGTCGAAACGCACAGCAAAGTCACGCACATGAACACATCACACGCTTAACCAATCGGCCGTGAATAAGAAGATTATGTGACTGGGTTTCCTGGAATGTTCTCTGCTGGACTCCCTCCACCCCGCCCCAGACACACACACGCACACACACCCCACAAACACACACACACGCACACACATCAAACACTGTTGCTCTTGCTTCTCAGGGATGCACCTTGCACATGGAAAGGCTTGAATGGCGTCTGAAACAACTACAGTATGTTTTTTCTTGGTTCTGTATGTCTGTCCAGTAGTACCGGACTAACAAGGACAGTCCAGATTTAAGCTCGTTTTCACCTAAAGACATGAACAACACACATCTGTGTTGATTTTCAGCTTTATAAACACGTTTAAAAAAAACAAAAAAAAAACTTGCATTTAAAGATTAATAGCTGCTTGGAGAAGCAAAAATAATAATAATACTGGACTGACGTCCGCCTGTTAACTTAATGACCAGTCCACTCACACAGTAAGACATCTGAAATACTATACTCTTCCAATGCACCAAACAGCAGCTCATCGCAGGCGCATGGAAACATTTCAAATGAATTTGACACACCAAAATCAGCACAGGCGCATTTCAGCTCAAGTTGAAGTGGATACCATTTTTTTTTCCAGGGGTAACTACTACTATATGTTGACAAAACACCAGCAGGGCTAATGGTGAGTTATTGAACTGTCAAAAAACATAGCATTTAACATTAGCTAGGGTAATAACACAACCACCGGTCAACACATTGTCTAGCGATTTAATTTGTTTTAGGTAGGCCTAGTTGGTTGAAATTGTTAATTATAGTGTCCCGTTTTTAATTTGGATAATCTGGTCAACCAAGAGCCGCCAGAGAGATTGTAAACAAACACTCGCTGTCTGCTGTGTATTCCAGTAACCCCAATGTCCTTGTAATCAACACAATGGTGTCATCCAATAACATAGCATGCGATATTTTACTGTGTTTTCATATGCTGCAGTTTACTCCTCTGAACTGCTCCGTGTGAGTGTTTATGACAGAGTTCCTTTGTCATTAAATCCATCTTTCCGGTTTTATGACTTACAACTGAATCGTATGTGCACACGAATGTGAGGAGTAATTATGTAGATTTATTTTATAGGCCGCACAAGCATATTACGTAGCACAATCTGCAATGACATATAAAGCTATTCTATTCCATAGCAGTATTTTTTTTTTCCCAGTATGCTCTTGTATACAATAATTGTGTCCATATTGAAGAGCTCCATTCCATACAATGCTCAACAATGTGCAATTCTGGGGCAAATGTATGTTTTCACCTTAGAGAACAAAATGTGTCTTTCCCTCACTACATGAGGGGGAAATGATATTGACAGCAGCAAGCAGTGCATTGGCATCATTTTTGTCTTCGCAATAACACTAGAGAAAGAGCAATTGTTTGTCACTCAATTGTCACTATATCCAGCCCCCTTTGTCCCTTTTTGGGTTTGTAATCATTCTATTGTGTACACACATATGCGTACTTGAGATTTAATTTGGCAAACCTGTACAAACCAATTGGATTCAAGCTGCATCAGAAACTATGCTAAATAACGCCTCTTTTTTTTTTTTTACGACACTATTAGAGAGTGATTAATTTTACATAATGTATATGCACGAAAAAGCTCTGCATTGAATCTCAATGGATTGTACAGATGTAGCTTATAGTGTGGCCAATGTGCATTCTGGAAAATCAATTGTAAATTTAGTCGACATGATCAAGGTCCTGCTGTGTGATGGACAGAGTTCAAGGGTTGTTTTTTCTCCCATTCGAGACCCTACATCACAATATCATAATGTATTTAAAACATACTGCACCGTGCAAATTATTAAAGATGTATTAGTCCATTCATATTATTGCTAAAAGTAGTATGGTAGTAATGATGGCAGTAAAACAATGAGATTGTTCGGCTTTTTATGAATTGTTAAAATAAAGATATCTAACATCAGAAAGGCCCCTGATTGAATGTTAAAATGCTAGTAACATGTCTGCTGCTGGGAATTGTTCACATTTACAGCAGTTCACCAGCCAGTTAAACATATTTTATGGCTCCTACTTGAAATGACTTAGAATTCTCTTTAACAACTTTTTTTTTTGTTTCAGTTTGGAAAGGAGCTCTTGGATGCGACATAATTGGCCCCAGTTCAGAAGCTTTGAAGTAAAATTGCTTCGGTGAAGAGGACTATTGTAAACTGGATTAGGAGTCAAGGGTGGAATAAGTAATCATTTTTATTCTCTATCATCTTTTACTTCTGTTTTCCTGCCCTGCATAAAAAAAGAGCTGGCGACCTCTTGCTTTGTCACCCGTGCCCTTAATTACCTCTTAAACATCTGCATTATGGTGGGTTGAGTGTTTATATTGATATACTGTAGCATCACAAGTGCAGCAACATTTTCTGTCATTCTATATTTTTAAACGAAGAGCACCACCAGACTAACTATGCTCCACTTTGTTTCTGGCGTTTGATATTAGGACTTAATGAAAAAGTGATCTGAAGCAAAATTACTGGAACGAATGACAAATAAACGATGCATCGGAACATAGTTCAAAGAAACCATAGAAGGTGATGAATGGAAAGACAGGAAGAGAAAGACAGTGCACTTAATAGAGAAGAAATAGACTTCTAGCAGGGCGTGACAAATGATCCTTTAAGCCATGGGGCACTAGATGGGCTGCAGTCGAAAAACAAGGGCAGTAATTAGACAAGCTTTCTCACACCAAGTCACAATGAGCAAAGTGGGTAAAGTTTTCAAGAGTTATAGCAAGTTAATTGCACCAAGCATATTATAATCACAACAGCGACATGTCCTTTCACACAAAATATAAATATCTGCCAGGCTTCTCTATATGGCAGTGACTATTCGTGTTATTCTTGTTTACATTAGAAAAAAAAAGAATCAAAGTATAATTGGAGATATATGAGCAAAAATATGCATTTACATTCACAACACTCACTGACCACAAATCTATTGAGTTTCTATGCTGTGCATTATTATTTCAGTGGCTGTTTCTATTAAATCTTCACACAGTAATGGCAACTTTAGATCAATTCAGTAGCAACAAATGAAAATTTGGGGCACACACCACTTCTGTATCTTTTTTTTTTTTTTTTTTAACCACTTCTGTATCTAATACCGGTCATAAAAGGTTAATACGATACAGACTTGTTCCAATTTTAGAGAGTTTGTTACATTTTACCACAAAATCGCATCGTACTCAATAACGATTATGTTAATTTTAGGATTTAAACATACATTAAAGAGGAGGGAAAAAAAATAGCTTATATAGCTGTATTAACTAGTGTTGTGTTGATACCGCTACCAGTATCAGGAGGGGCCCCGATACTGCATTAAAACGCTGGCATCGGTATCGGTGAGTACTAACAAATAATAGGCCGATGCCATTTACAGATACTAGTATATCAATTACATTACACTGATGTGTGATCACAGGTGTTCGGTGCATGCATTTCCTGTTTCGCCAAGATAGTAATGATTTTAGATGAAATGAGTATGCAGTTCTTTAGAATAATAATAGTAAAAAAAAAAAAAAATTACGATTTATTTTTTCCCCCCAAACGGTGTGGTATTGGTACGGTATTGGCATTGGCTAATACAGCACAGCTGGGTATGGTATCGGAAGCCAAAAAGTGGTTTCGGGAAAAAACACTAGTATCAACCATAACAGAAACAAGCAAAACACTAATCCTTTATTGATCCTTAAAGTGGAAATCAATTGGGTGCTGGTCATTTGTTAATAGCTGCACATTAAATATGACCCTTCCCAAGTGATAGATTTCATATGAACATGAATATTGTTATATTTAGTAAAGGGAACGTAAGATGTATATATTCTAGCTATGCATGGAGCAGTATCCAGAAAGAAAAGACAAGTGCAAGCAGGGGGGAAAGGAAAGCAGGGAAACGTTGGGAGGCAGGAACCACAAGAAAAGTTTGGGAACAACAAACCAGAAATCATAAATAGACTGAAGGGAAAGAAGTTTACCCAAGACTTGAACACAAACAGGGGAAATAAATAGACTCAGTTTCAAAGCTGGTAGAAGACAAAAGCACTTGGCTGAAAGACAGGGGCATGAAAGGACAACAGGTCCAGATGATATTAGATGTTCAGCAAATATAAATCACGAGTCATATTTCATGCAATCCAACACTCAAGCAGCAAAAGCACAATTAGAGCAGAACTGCAGTAAGTTAGTAAATTAGTTTCAGTAACCTTTTGACATAAAACAAAACAAAGTTGACACAAATGATGAAACAAATTGTTACCAATGTTGAAATTGTTCAAATTAGAGAGTTCTGTATCTTGATAAAAAAAAAATCAATGCACTCCAATAGGTTACAATTAATTATCAGACAACTAGAGCACAAAAAAAGTCACAGGAAAAGTTTCAGTAAAAAACATTATAAAGAAACTGCGATATTCAGTTAATCAGATCAAGATTGGCTGCCCAGACCTGCGTGAGTGAGTGCGCGGGAACACATCTGTGTGCTCTGACACTGTCCGGCCAATAGAGTGGCATCTGTTGAGATTTCAGCATTGGTGAGCGCAAAAGGTATCATATTCAATTAATTGCAGACAGAGTCAAGGCTCTGGTTGGGAGACGAGCTTAATGTGGCAACAGATGAGGGTTTGGGGTAAACAAGGATTTGGCTGACCTCCAAGGGAACTGAGAGGACAGAGTTGGTGGATTAAAGCAAGCAGTTTTGGCTAGAAAATCACCCGGCCTGCGGTGGCAATGGTTGCAAGTACATGGACGACCTACCGCGGACATGAGTATTGGACTCGATGTAACAGTTGACGTGTGAGATCTGATATGTAGCGTAGAAGCTGATTATTTTTCAGGATTCCTGCGGGATGGAAGTCAACTTTACCTTTGATTACAGGATTGGGACAGGACAGGATATTAAACAAAATACGGGAGCAGACGGGAACAGGATTATCCAGTAGGAGGAAAAAATGCAAAATGGCAGCGATACGGGAATGGGAGTCATTCTGAACAGGAGCAGGACGGGACAGGAGTCATTTTCACCGCTATTTTTTTTTTTTTGTACTGTGGCCGGATGGATTTTTTTTCCTGTGGGAGTTTTTCTAATTTAGTGTCACAGTTTATCACATCAAAGTTATCGAAAATTAATGAAATAACTCAGCAAAAAAATTTAACAACTTTTTTTTTAAATGAAAAAATAAAATAAAAATGTTTTTAAAAAAACAAAAACTAGCAAATTACATGTAAAAATTATAAAACTAACTAAAACTAATTGTAATTATAGCAAAAATGATGAAAAAGCTCTATTTTATCTTTGTCAATTAATATTATACATGAGCTTCATTTTAAATGTATTTATTTCGGTATTGTTTAACATCCAAACAGAAGAAGGAAGGTTGAACAATCATTTGAGAATTATAGTTTATTTTATTAACCAATACTTAGTGACCTTTTTTATTTATTTATCTTGCACTCACAAATATTTCATATGAATAAATAAAAAAGAAATCAATAAAGCCAAGACTAATAAAAAATGAAAAATTTTTGAAAAAATAAAATCTAATAAAAACTTAGCAAACCAGTTCTAAAAACTAATTAAAACGTAATCTAAAAAAAATCACTACAATGAAAAGTCTCAATTATAACCCTGATCCCCGTTCGATGTGTGATTAATGCAAGATGAATGGAGCAACGAAATGCCAGAACAGAACACCCTTCTCCTGTTTAACCTTGTATCTATTTTAAATGTAAGTAAAGTCTTTGTCACCGCTCTTTCGTGTAGTGGCTGAGCTGGGATAATTTGCCTTAAAATCAAAAGGTCACGACAAAATGGAAAATGTGCCAGACACATCATCAAGTGATCTATGGAGAAAATGATTACTCACTTCTACCCCTGCCTTGCGAGAATTATTATTATTATTTTTTTAAAGTCTGACAACTTGTGCAGCATCTTAGTAAATCTTTGTAATGTAGAGGCTAGTTTCTGTCCAGTTTGTCTTTATTGCTTTCTCATCCACTTTAAACAATATATGGCAAACCAACATGGTGGGAAACGGCTTCATTCATACTATGAATTAGCTATTCTGGCAAAATGAAATCATCCAGTTTCATCAAATTTTATGAACAGAATGGAAAAAACCCTAATCGAATTGAATAAATGAATTAATTTTGTTTGGCGTGAATGGCCGTGTATTTTTAACTTAACCTTGAGTCCTCTGTAGTCCCAGGACTGAATCATCCAAAATGCATTCCCTTGGCCAACTTAGGTTTCACAACCGAGATTGGCAGAGCTCGCCAGACAGATGCACACACACAGACACACAGAGGTTCAATTTGCACCCAGGCATACCTCAATATACCTAAAGCCGGATTTAAGCACACATGAACTGCGCTGCTTCCTCTGCCTCTGCATTGAACTTATTCCTGAATGCCTTTCGGCGAAATAGATTCAAAACAGCTTTGAAAAATAGGAAATATTCAAAAATGTCAATGGCATGTCTTGCCATTACAATCTAACAGGATCTCAAGCAAACTGTCTTCTGAAACATCTTAGATTTGGATGGTCTTCTCACAGTAGTGCAAGCAAGCCCAGAGAGACTTGACTGCAATATCCATTACAGTAATCCATTGCAGTTTCCCAGTGGTTCAAAGGCTGTCCTGCAGCAGAGCTGCGCAACATCAAACAGAACTGACTTGAAAAGGGTGACAGTGGAATGTGGAAGCTTCAGCTCAGCTATGCATACTGCAATAGTAGCTTTGATTTTTACAATGAGGCACAGTAGAGAATATATTGATTCAAGCGGCCTATACATACTGTAGCTGGATGATCATGTAAATCATAACTGATATCCAACATGTATGTTATTGTGTAACTGGCATTATCATATTAGAATTATCAATTTGAAAACAAGAAAAAGTGAGAGTGAGACCTTCACCAAGGCAAACAGACCAACATTTTATTTTATCAGCCATTTCTATCATAATAATCAGCAGCAGCTGCAGCATAACAATCATTAACCCAACAAAAATATTTTTAGCAAAACTCCAAAACCTCAATATATTGATTTTCTTCCCATCTAACACTTCATTGAGAACAAAATGTAATGACTGTATAGCTACATCTAAAGATAAATGCATACAGTATTAATTTTCAATTTAAAAATTACACTGCTAAATATTTACATCAGGGGTATCAAACTCATATTAATACAGGGGCCACTTGAACCCAAATTTGATCTAAAGTGGGCCGAACCAGTATGCCCATGATTTAATAATTTTTTGACCATGTTGAATTTTTGCCAATGAACCGAATACATTTTCATCCATTCATAATGTAAAAATAACGACAGGTAAAAATATTACTTTTTTTGGGGGTGTGAATAATTACTTAATTAATAAGCATTAACTATTTAATTAATACTTAATTCTTAATTTAAAAATAATTAAATATTCAATTCAATTAAATAATAATTAATTATTGCAACATAATCTAAAAATGGGTCCAATATTTTTACATCATATCCTGAGTAAACCAAATTTCTGAATGCCATTTAAATGGCTGCCTGTGTACCCTTCAGTGGAAAAAAAATTAGCAAGAACAGTTAATGTTAGTGGAAAAACTGCAGTTTGCGTTTTGTCCCCATGGGCCAGATTGGACTCCCTGTTGTGTCGACAACCTTGGTTTACATCAAATAACAAACAAACACACTGCAAAATCAAGAAAGCTAAACAATAGTATCTCTATTCTCAGAATTTTTAAGCAGCCTACAAAATATCACAATAAAAAACTTAGGGTGATAATATCACTTTATTTGTCGATTGCACTGATTTCATCATCTGTTACTGCGCTCCACATCTGTAAAAGTCATGTTGGTGTCATTGAAACTCTTTTTAATCTGTTCACGCCACTCGGCCGTACCATAATCCCGACCGAACGTGCCGTCTCGGTGTAAACACATTATGTCTCCAGCTGTAATCTGACAAAAAAATGTCCACTGGTTTAAACCACGTAACCATGCTTTCATATAAAAGCTCTCAATGCATTTTGACTGACATTGGGGATCACATAAACACATAAACAAATACATAAATCCTACCACCCTCTACTGTCCCGTGTCTGCAGCTGTTAAAGTGAGCGGGATTTTTTATTTTTTTTTGGGCTCTTACTGTGCCCTGGTACGACCACCTGGTATGTCTGACAGCTGCAAATAGATGACACCTATAAACAGAAAAGCATGCTAGCTCAATGATACATATATTTTGTGCACCTTGCAAGGAGCAATGACAAATCAACCCATGTCAAGACTGAACCGCGCCGAAGACAACATGCTAAGTTTCTCCGTGAGTGAAGACCTTATTGACAGCAATATAACACATTTTTCATAAACAATGTCATCTTTGTCAAGGGTACCGTCGATATGTTTGTTATAACTGGAGTGAACGCATGAAGCAGAAATCTTCATAATTCATTTTGACCGTGTTAGACAACCGACTGACAGTATATGACGCAAGAGTGACTGCACATTTGGTTCCTTCCAAATGTCTTTCACAATTTTTGTTTTTGAGGCACAGTATGGACATTAAAAGCAAGACAAATGTTGCAAATTTTTCATTATATATGAGAACAGATGGAATTTGTGATTGTCGTTTCATTGATTCACTGAGCCACGTAATTGTGGTGTTGATGACGTCCATTTCGAGTATTTGAGTGGAAGAGATCATAAGTAATGTGCTACATTTTCTACTCTGGAGAAATAACATACATAAAAGATGCTCACCAAGTTCTCCAAGTCCACATCCCTTTGCTTTTTGCACTAGGGCAGAGTCAGCCCGGGACATAAAATTTCCCCCCCAAAACTGTTTCTGTGATGTTGGAAGCATAGGATTAAGTTTAAAGCCTTGGTGTGATAATTACGATTCAATGGGATGTAGGATGTAAGGGGTCGAGTAAATCCCTTGAATGATTTTTGTTTGAGTTTGTTTTGTCCCTAAAAATATTACTCTTGCATTAAACTAAGAACACTAAAATGTCTTCAGTAATACAACATCATCATTTTTTTTAAATGCATCACCAAAATAGCTGGCTCAAGATCAATAAACAGTTGTGATGTTACAGGAAAACGAGCAGAGGTTTTGTTGCCAAAAGTTAGCTTTAAGCCTTCTAGAGATGTTATGATGCTAAATCAGCACAACATCTGTGATGGGAGGTGCTGATCTGATCTCCCAAAAGACTCCTCAGCTTTCAGCTCCATCCAAATCAAATCACCCAAATCTGAGTTTCATCTTTACTCTCTTCACCCTAAATTGCGATGTTCTTAATAGCAGGCGTGTTGCATAATAACTCATCGGTTGCTTCATTCAGATATTTGAGATTGAATTTGAGATTAAAGCTGATGTCAAGGATTTGACAGGGGACACACAAGGACTTGATAAATTCCCCTATAGCATACCATAAAACTTCCCAAGTCATCGAATTATACTGTAATGTTCACAATTTGCCGTCTTTTATTATGGAGCCCAAAGTCTGTGTGGTTTACACTACAATAAACTCTAATGGTTGTGCTTTTTATGCCTTACTGTGATTTTTGTTTGGGATCATTTCAAAAATATACTTTCAAAATGATCTCTAATTTATTTTTACGAGGATGAGGTTTCTATCATGCTTATGAAAATACAATTGTCCCATCTTCAGTCAGTAAAATATTTGGGTGTTGGCGGAATCTGAGCATCAAGCGATCTTTACTTTCTTAGTGAAAGGCAAAGTTAATCCTGCAGATTTACCTGCTGGGACGTTAACCTGAGGCAAAAATCAAGAAGGAAGTAAGTGAGAAAATGAGACTTTAAAAAGAAGTACAAAAAAGGTTCTTGGCCAATTAACTTCTTTACAATTATGTCATTCTTCATTAAACCCAGACAAATATCACTTGGAATCAGGACGCACCCTTTTGGTTCCAAAAATGTAAATTAGGTTAGATTTGACGTGGACTGCTCTTACGTCCGATTTCTACATACCTTCCTGTTTCTACTTTAAAGTGACCCATATCTGATTTCACTTTCTTGGGTTGTAATTTGGATTAGTGAATGAGGCTCATTGTGTTATTTGAAGGTACATAAAAAGGGGGGGGGGGGGGGTGCATCTCACGTGCCAAGAAATATTCATGTTTAAAACCTAATTACCGTATAACGATACAAATCGAGCAAAAATAAAGAGCAAAATGGAGACTGATATGTAGAGCTCCGAGCTAATGAGCAACCCACCCATGGGTCACGGACATTGAAAGTATAATTTCTGCATGCAAGAAGCAAGCTTCAGATTCCACATGGATGCATAATGGAGGGGGATTAGCGAAGAATGCCTCCTGTCATCTGCGGACGGCGTGATGAGCTGAGGGGGGATTGAAGGAGAGAGAGAGCGATAACGGGAGGAGGGAGACAAAGACAGAACTAGGCCAATTGTTTTGATGCGCTTAACTCTTTCTGGCTTTGCGTGTGTTTGCGCATGCATTTGTATTCTTATGTAAACATACTTACACGTCACCGCCGCCATTGTGTATCATAGAACAAAGCATCGAGATGCTCATTATCAGAGCTCTATGAGCTAGAGTGACATGCAGTTTAATTATATATGTAAATGAACTGCTGTTAATTGTGAAATCTGCCAATTATTTCAGTTAACTTGATTATGATGATGTAATGCTTATCAGAAAATGCTGACAAACATCACTTCGGTTAAGGTGGCGTCTTTTGTTGTTGGTATTAAATGTAATTCAGGCGTGATTGACACTGTGGGCCATATTTTCCTAGACAGGCGTATGTGCGCTCCATGTAACAACTGGTGCTTCGTCATTTTCGTGCCGGGGGAAGTCGAGTTTACTGTGTTTGGGAATTTGGCACCTCACTGGCCCTTTTGGCGGACTGGTGGGCGTTTTCGATTACACACCTCCGGTCCACCTGATATTTGTTGACAGAAAGTAGACTAGACATTAGACCAGATAATAAATAGCAAGTCTAAGTTGTGGCGCAAACAGATTTTCACCTCTGCGGACATGTGTCGTGGATGTCATTGTGTTTCATGTGCACAGTTAAACTGTGCTGTGCGCTACACTTGCGCTGTACATGAAAATAGAACCCTGCATGTCTAAGTGCCCAATTCCAGTTTAAATGTACTGTGTGCCATATCTAGGAATGGGAATCAAAAACATTGAATTTTTTGAGAACCTTTCCCTAATAATTAGATTTGTAGGAACGCTGCCTAATGATTCTGCTTCTCGATTCATAGCAAATGAGTGATTACGTCACTTGTAAGAAATGTATTTTTCCGTAAAACCCTTTCATGCGCATGACCAATCAACTCACACTTAATGCAACTGTTACAGTTGGATTGCGTACGTTGATTAGTCATTCTGGTAGACTTCTGATAGTGATATATAATACTAATAATAATATGAATGGTATTTGACACATCATTGTAGTAATTTACTCCCATCTGTGAGGTTGTGGGTTGGATCCTCAACCCTGTCGAAGTGTACTTGAGCAAGACACTGAACCCCGATTTGCTCCCAGTGGATCTGGCAGCGCCCTGCGTGGCAGCAGCCGACCACTGGTGTGTGTGTGTGAATGTGTGCGTGAATGGGTGAATGTGAGGCATTGTAAAGTGCTTTGGGCACCATATGGTCTAGATAAGGCGCTATATAAAAAGAAGTCCATTTACCATTTTACCAGTATCTGATTGTTCCCTGTACACATAATAATATCAACGCACATAATAATCAACAACAACATAAAAATCCCCTGTTTATATTTTTGAACAACCCTTCGTGTGCACACAACCAGATTGCAGGTAAACAATATCACAAGGGTCAACACCAGGCAGAAATAAGCAATAAAGGAAACAAATATTACGCTTACGTATTGTTTTGTTGGAATGAATTGACTTTTCATCCTTTGGTTTTAAATGCAGGTGCATTCATCCAATTGTCTTATTTTATGGTCTGCATACCTCTATAATCTAAAGGCAGTTACACTTATGCTGTAGCTTTCACTTACTACATGTAATGTGTTGTTTCCGTAGATGTGAATACGTGAGTGAACACCATAATTTGTTGGCATCAGGCACAAATAAACCAAGCAGATCTGAGCTGTCCATTTGCTTTGCAGTCACATTTTAGCCATATTTCAATCTGAAAATGTCCGATTTCATGCCTTTTTATGCCGTTTTTTTTCTCCTCCTGTTTATACTGTCATGACCCAGAATTGCAAGACCCTCTTTTGAATAAAAAAAATATATATATATATTCAACCTGTATGAGATTTAGCATTTGACACTCTTAAACCATACAGTACACTATTCAACACTTTTAACGTCCATCTGTGCGTGAGGATTGGTTGTTAATACATTCTGGTTCCACTTGATTCACATGTAAGGATTGTGGCCTGCATCATTTTAGCAAGACTTTTCCATTTAATACGCATGTGTGCATTATTCAGATGGTGGGACTACAGTATATGGGAACGCCATGTAATAAAGAACACATATTTTATATTTATTGCATCCTCCCTGGGGGAACCTGGGAACTAGATTACATTTTATTCTGATCACGTAAAAAATTTAGCATATTTGTAACAGCTCTGCAGGCCACAACATGGGCCCAAAATGGTAGCACTTTCTTCATTGCTTACGCAATCAAAATGTAAACGTGGCCGTAATGTTCGAGCCAGATGGTGTATGTAAGAAGAAAGAAAAATCAACCAACTTTTGCTGATGTTCTGTTGAACATTTCTGATGAAGGAATCCTGGTGGTTTATATCAGAATACCACTGCTTCACTATTGAAGTGGCTTCTCTGTTCTAATTCTTTTGAAAGGGAGTACATGTGTTTCCAAAACTATGAACCCGGCCGGCAGTGAGAGTCGATCTGGGTTACTGAGTCTTTACCAGTGATAATAATAGATGAGCTGCACCTTCTGGCCTACTGGGAGGTGTTTGCTCCTTCTGAATCACTACAACGACAGTGATAACAATTAGAAATGGGCCATGTAATGGTCCGACAGTCCAAAATCTGTGATTTTGTAGGGTGGAGGGCTGCTGTCTATAATTGCTGGAATACGATTCGTTTGTTGAAATTCAACAAAATGTAGTGGATATTCAGGAATGTGCAGTCATTACGTTTTGGTAAGAATACACCAAGCAAAAATTCTGATTAACAAAAGCACTTGTTTGGGACAAAAAAATAATAATAATTTAAATAAGGATTTATATGGATCTAAAAAAACAAAAAACATGATACTATAGATCATATTAGAGGGATATGGCATAAGAGGTTTAGCATATACTGTAAATGGATAAAAAGTTATTTAGATAACAGATATCAGTATTTGCAGTTCATCAAGATATAATCAAAACAATTGAAGATTACTCATGGGGTTCCCCAAGGGTCTGTGCTCATTCCTAAACTATTCTTATTGTAAATAAATGATATATGTTGCATCTTAAAATTGCTTTAAAGAGCCAATGACAAGACTATTATATTATTATTGATTTGGTTGTTACTAACATAACTATGAGATCAATTTTTCAAAAATATTTTCCAGTTTAATACATTTTGTAGAAACTTTTTTGGGACAAACACCGCGATTGTTATTTATGTTGCAGTGCCTAGTGACGTAGAATGGCGGCTCTGCCGAGCAATGTGAAATTCCTTTAAAAGAAAGCAAAAGTAAGTCTCTGTAGCGTTCCTAAAGAGACGATCAAAACTCTTGAATGCGTCTGGTGAATCACGCGAGCACGGCGTGGTGGAGGGTGACTCTCCCGATCACATGTTGTTTCTTTAGGAACGCTACGAGGCTTACCAGGCTTTCTTTATACGCATTTCACATTGCTGGGCATGAGAACCAGCTGCCATTCTACGTCACTATGCGCTGAATGTGTTGCGACGCAAATAATAATGGCGGCATACGTCTAAATAAAGTTTCTAAACAATGTATTCAACTGAAAATGATTTTTGAAAAATGAATCTCACATTTATATTAGTACTAATCAAATAAATAATATAGAGCAAACTTGTCATTACAATCGGGGTTCCTTTTAAAACAAAACAAAGCTTATCGTCTTTGGCACTAGACAAATCCAACACCAAGTCAAATGAAATAGAACTAGAAATCATGACCATTTAGAAGGTTTCTCTTCTTTGAAATAATTGTGTACTTTCCATTACAATTTTCTTATGTGTTCAATAAATAAACAGGTCCCCATAGTGAGGAGGTGACTTGACATTTCGTATTCTGACATGAGACTACATCAATTCATCAATTAGAGTCTAATAAAAATGGGATGTTTTCATAACATAGAAAGGAAAACATCCCAAGAATACATGTGAAGCCATTTCTTGGTGTGAGTAGTGACGCAAGCAACACAAAGACTAACCTTTGGCAACGACTATCATGTCCATTAGAAGATTGGTTCTTAACCCAGAATACAAGAGTGCGCTTCAGAATGGGAGATTATTTTAGAAATGGGAAGAAAATGTGTACTTCTCTTTACTTGTCAATACAAACGACATTATCTCATCTGTGCTTCCGCCGTGCCATGCCCTTGTCCCCCCACTGAGACCAAACACCCGCTGTCAACTGTCACTCAAGTCGTGACGTGCGGTGACCTTGCGTGGCATTGTTAGAAACGATTTGAATTGACCTTGCCTTTTGCTTCTGTTCCTGGTTTCCTGGGAAAATTGGCTTGCAAAAGAGGTGCCAAGGAAAATAGCAAGATTGATTAGCCTGAGATCAGTTGCTTTGGTGGATTTTAAACCTCAGTTGCCAGGAAGATTTTCCTAGGATTTCTATGTTCGATCACAGCATAGCATAATGGTGTCGTTGCTATTAATTTGCCTTTTGCATCAGGCACATGTCGTTCTTTAACCAGCTAAAATAAACATGTATTTCTAAAAATTATTTTCTCATATGCACAGCTGAAAATGTAATAATGGGTCATTTCTATTTGTGATTCAGCAGACAGCAAGCAAAGGTTTGGTTTTAGCAGAGGTGATTAATATCATATTAATCCAAATATAATATTTGCTTTCAGACAGACTGTTTTGCAAATTGGAAATAAATCAAATAGCTTGTTTAAAATCACAGCTATCAGCATCTTCAAAATTAACTTTGACTTGATTGAATAAAAGATCTGGAGCACCTGGCACACTTACAGGAATTGAGACATGAAATGAAATCTGGAGGTGCTCTCCCCCTTTCCAGTCTCAACAGATTTTACTCTTCTGGGATGACTTTTTGGGCTGTGTATGTGGATTTTTGTCCACTCATCCAGAACAATTGAGAGGTTAGAGGTCACTGATGCTGGGTGAGAAGGTCTGTCACACAATCTCTGTTCTAGTTGATCCCAAAGGTGTATGATGGGGATGAGGTCAAGACAATAGGCACTAATATCTTGCCCAGTGAAAGTCTAGCGCAAAGTGTATTAACTGTAGCCTATACTTAGATGGAGTTTGATTTCTGCAATGATTCAGACTTTCTCATTCACTTGTCAAATTTATGAAGGAAATACAATAAAAGCCACCACACAGAGCGCCCAATCTGACTGCCTGCACCGCTATCAAACCAACAAAATTGCATCACACCACCTGCGCCACCACTTAGACGTGCTTAGTGTGAGTCTAAAATCTAGTCTACTCGTGGCTGTTAACAGATACAACGAGGCACAATGTCCACTTATGATGGAAGTCAACACTGTTCAAAATGCTAAATGATTAAGGATCCATGATTTAGAAAAAAAAGAAGAAAAAAAGAAACATGAGTTTACTCTAGATTAATCCCATATTCAGATGTGAGCAATAAGGCTTGGATGCCTGTATCAGCGATATCGCATATATGAATTAATATATGTATTTATTGCTTTAATTTAGGATTGGAGAGGAATTAGGTAAATCACAAGTAGAGCAGCAATGATGACTAGATTAGGAGGTTGCTGCTGTGGGAGCGGAATGCTGAGACGCAGCAGCAGGGAAGACTCCACTACAAAAATACACTCGTCGTGCGTGTGCGTGTGTCTTGTGTGTGCGGAAGGAAGGTTTCACATGGTGATGTTGTTCTTCCAGAAGAGATGGTGAACTGCCACAATCTGTTCCTTTCACCATCAGTTCTCCTCAACAATGATTTACCCCCCCCCCCCACCTAACCCCCCACCCACCCCAACATTAACAAACAGACAACCAGCAGCCTCTTCAAAGCTGCCAGTTTGTGAATTGGTCACTTACAGTTGATTTTTTGCCAGTCAAGCTGATTCTCACACATCGCAGCTTCTCACTCCCCCCCCCCCTCTCTCACTCACTCTCTCTTTCTCTCTCTCTCTCTCTCTCTCTCTCTCTCTCTCTCTCTCTCTCTCTCTCTCTCTCTCTCTCTCTCTCTCTCTCTCTCTCTCTCTCTCTCTCTCTCTCTCTCTCTCTCTCTCTCTCTCTCTCTCTCTCTCTCTCTCTCTCTCTCTCTCTCTCTCTCTCTCTCTCTCTCTCTCTCACACTCATGAATGTCACCTCTACTGATGGTGGCTGCCGGAATTCACACACACATCCTCTCAAAACCACTCGCTGACTTTGGATGAGGAGGAGGAGGAAGCGGGGAAAGGAGGGAGAGGGGGAGTCGGGGGTGAGGGAATTCGGTGAGGACTGTGGGAACAGAGCAATGCCATCCAGAGGCAGAAGAGGAGTCTCGATCTATCTGAGTCCATGTCTCTTCACTGTTCCCACAAGCGTCGTCAGCGTGCCGTCTGCTGTTCTACCTCTGGATTTAAGTCCGCCGGATTACCGCTCGGACTCCCACATCATTGTTGGAGGCTGCCACATTTAAATGGGAGGCAAAGTTCCTCCGCGGACTGCACAAATGGTGACAAACACCTTGATTTTTCTTGCTTCTTTAATAGCTTCCTAGCATTAAAAATGATTTCACTTTCCTTGAGTGAAAGTCTTTTTATATGTGGAATCGTTTTTTTGTAATGCTTGAAAGTAGGACTAGTTTTTTGGCAATATTAGATTTTGAACTTGTCTATGGAGGGATTCTTTTTGGCGTTAAAGATGTGTGAAGAAAAGCATTTTCACCCTTTTCCAAAGCCATCCAGCCATCTTACTATGATCAAAATGTGACTGTAGCACTTTCCCACTGTGATATATATATATATATAAGTGTCAGTGTGGAGAGTGTACATTGGACTGCGGGTGAACTTGCATCTCTCCCAGTTCTTCCATCTCTAAGGGAACCCTCCCACTAAACTGTTCCCTGTTAACCCACTTAGGGTTCCCCTACGGGGGCTTCTCTACAACCTTTCGTCCTACTCCAGATTCTGCGCAAAGCAAAAGCCACAGCGGTAAAAGGGGAACTGGGAAGGAAGACACCCCCCTCCCAAAGTTGAGAGGGGGGTGGGAAGATGGCAGCTCTTGCTAGCTCACTCATCAGACAGAAACGGGCAGTCAAGGACGACCAAATCAATCGACCGGTAGCCAACAAGCGTAAGCCCTGTCCAAAGAGCAACAAGTCCTTGTGCCAGAAACAGATCTTGGTTCTCATCTCCAAAGTAAGACTGTGTGGGGGTCGCAAAGGTCGCAACGAGAAGAGACCAGGTGAGTCATTGCCACCGTAAAACTAATCTACTGTGCATAGCATTAACATTTTATGTGGCATTTTATTTGCCCCTATTTGCTATGAACTTGGTTTATATAGATCGTGAAAAAATATGAGAGCTTTGCCCCCGGTAAATTCAATTCAGCCCAAATTACAGATCCGCATTGGATCAATGAAATGCAAAGAACAAGGATTGATATACACACTGTAACAAATTGACTGTAGAATTTACAAGAAATAAATGGCAAAAAAGTTGCCAGCTAATTCTTGTAAAATCTCAGGACATTACTGTATTTACTGTATATAAATTACAGTTACTATTGTTTTTTTTTTTTTTACAGCAATTCACTGTAATTTAGTTTACAACCGTTTCTTGTGTTCTACTAAAGTTGCCAGTAAATTTCCTGTAAATACACAAATACAGTTTGTCTTTGCAAAATCCATCCAACCATTTTCTTTACCACTTATTCCTCAAAAGGGTTGCTGGAGCCTATCCAAGCTGGCTTCAGACAGTATGTGGGGTACACCCTGAAGCGGTTGCCAGACAATCGCAGGGCACACGAACAACCATCTACACTCACAATCACACTTAGGGACAATTCAAAGCACTCAATTAACCGGCCATGCATGTCTTTGGAATGTGGGAGGATCCACATAAAATGACACCTGATGCTCTTTTAACAATGCTCTGAATCTTTTCATGCCACATCCTGCAAATCGTCTCCAGTGATTTGACGCAACGCAAACACTACCGCGCTTTTTATTCTTCACGGTTGTTAGTTCGACAGAGCAACATGTTGCCAAGCCGCGCAAGACATTTTGAAATGCTACGCGATCGTTTAGAAAAAGCAAACAAAACAAAAGTACGTTCCAGGCAAGCGGCTCAGGCATACACATCAATACAAAGATCCTTCGCTGTGAATACCTACAGTGTTGTGTTGAACAGGGAGTCCCGCGATCTCTGTTAAAACCCAGATTATAAAATGACACCCGTGGCTTGTATCATAGCTGTATGTCTGATGTTTTTAACAAACCACTCCGCATCAAAATCGTATTCAATGAGTTCTAATAAACTTAATGGAGCCAAATACGCGAGATGGTGCCTATATGCATGCGATCAATAAGCTAAGGCTTGCTCTATTGCTAACGTAGCAATCGCCTGCGCCGCTAGCTAGCATCATGCATGCTAACCCATGTGGCATTCAGGACGTTTGCTGCGAAGACCATATACTACAGTTTTTACAACACCAAAGTGTGCTTAACCAACCCGGCAGATTCTACCGTAGGCCACAATGCAACGCGAGATTGTACTTTGGATAAGCCAAACTATTCCATTGTTAGAACAACGCGGCAGCAATGCATTTGCTGATTATAATACATTTTCAAGTCATTGAATGTTGGGATTTATAAAATGCTTTGGACACTTTATGGTGTGGATAAAGCACTACATAAGTCGTTTCCATTAAATCTTTAGGTAATAATTTATTTATTTCCTGGGAAATATGCCCCTCCCCTCCCGGAAATATGTCATATTAAATTACTAATCCAGTTACAATTTGTTCGTAATGTGGACACAATTACTGAATGGCTTTCTTAGGACTGAATCCAGCCCCTAATCCTGATGAAATGTTTTTGTTTTTTTATTAAGTTGGCGTGTTTGCCATCCAACATGCAATCATATAAACAAACGGGTAAAACAATATAGTTTGTGTCTGTTATTATAAATAAACAGCTCCTCAATTACTCAATATATGTAACAACGGGATATTTCAATTGAGCTTCGGATGCCAAATTTAATGTAAAATTACCCAACCAAAGTGCAAAACAAGCACAACAGGAAGAAAAAAAATGTGAGCTGTGTCATATTCTTTGATCGTCTTTCTCTTTGAAAACACGAGTCCCTGAATGATGGATTAAGCTCTGCAACTTCTCAATGGAAAGAATAAAAAGGCTACCAAATACGAATAACGGTGGTTATATTCTACCTTTTTACAACTATTCATATTATAGTTGACACACTAAATCTAAATATATATATATATATATATATATATATATATATATATATATATATATATATATATATCATCGTCACAAGACCCTTGTGTATGGTACACCCTAAATAATTGCTTCTTCCAGACACTATTCCATCAACTTGGGAGAGAGAACAACACGTAGTCCTATAATTATAATTCTCCCATTCATGAGGGCAATTGTTTTGCTTTACCGAGCTACAATAAGTATGCTTAAGGCTCACAATGCAAGTTCTAGACATGTTGCTGAACAAATATCCTCCAATGAACAGGCCACATACTGTCACAGTTGATTGGGGAAGACAGTGAAAGTTGGAGTGTTTTTTCGCCTGCAGAGCCAAAGGCTGTTTCTAAGCAGTTTTAATGTGGAGCGTGATGAGCGATGATAATGATGATGAGGTGGACTTTCTATCATTCTGCACCACTAACATATGTCTGCTCAACATCAAACAGCATTTGACTTCAAATGATGTGAAGTTCATTCAATGGGCACAAGACGGTCGCACGGTAGATACTTTAATTTATGACATAATCGTATCATTTCACCCATTCCAGTGATCGTCCATGAAGCCATTGCATAATAATACGGTAAGACACCGCAAGATGACGGCTTTGTGGCCTTATGTAGCCTAGACAATAAGCCAACATACAGTCGCTTGCTCACATAAGGATAAGGCTGCCACATTTGCACCAGGTCTGATGTCGCGGTGGCAAAAAGGTGAAATGGGGACGTCGAAGTTCCCCTTTCTTACCCAGAGTTGCAGTTATTATCGTTTTGATTGCATGAGACACTGTTCAGCTTCCCTGCATGCTGTTTAAGAAATGATGCGCGGTGTGACATGCAAAAGCAGATTGTGGTTTGCAATTGTAAAGATTTTTTTTAAATTGGCTGGCAACTCGTCGCCTCAAGTCGACTGGGATAGGCTGCAGTTTGTGTCCAAGTGAAAATGGATGGATTTGAATATTGTATGGAGGACCTGCAAGTATATGTGTGTTGCACATGTGCACATGAAAGATGTTTTCAAGCTGATTTTTGTACATTCACCATATATACACAATATATAGATGAAAATAAAACCGCTTTCAAGGAATTCAAGGCGCAGAAAGGAAGCATTCACACAATATCATAATATAGCCATCCCTCTTTTTATGGGCTGTTGCTCAAACCAGAAGCTTCATAAAGAAAGCAGCATCTCATTCATTGAATAATCGATGTAAATATGTCTTAGCCCAACCAGTTATTGAGGTCAAAATATTGGACGTTTTTCCAACAAGAAGATCAAAGGTGATATCGCGGCCAGAAAAGAAATGATGTGGAAATGATGCCTTGGCATCGCTTCAATCCACTTACAAGCCTTCAATGGGATTTGGCGCATAGCCCCAGGAAACATAATATTTCATGGTATCTGGGGATTGCTATGATATGCTGCGATGTGTAAAAATCAGCGCTAAGTTTATTCCTTTCTTTGTCATTTTTCTCAGCAACATCTTGTCACAGCATTCACACAAAAGTTTGAGGGGGTTCTTATTTTTTCCAATGTAATGAAATGTGTTTTGTCACAAAACTGAAATTCATGACAAGATGGGCTAGCAAGATAAACATGTGCCTGATATTGACCTGGTATTATTATTACTATTTGACATGGACAGCCAGGGGTGCTTTACCTGGAATAGTTGCTTGTCCATCCATATGCCGAAGTTGATGTCTTGGGGTAGCATGGGCGTGAAGAACCTACATAAATTTCAATTAAATCAATCAGCAAAAACATTTTAATAATACAGAATAACTCCAGATGTTTAAACAAATATATTTTCAATAAACAATTACAGGTGAGGCCTTTTTACAATGTGTGTACTGCAACACAGATCCGATCTAATTGAATATCATTATTAATAATTATTAGTGTTTGGTCTACTGTACTTTACTTCACATAGTTTGGGCCAACAATACTGGAGTCAAAGTCCATGACAATAAATTGCATGTTTACAGGATATGTTGACTTTACAATAAATACCCTGTGGGTGGGAAGAGCGATTAAAGATTAACCTTCTACATTTATACAACTCAGCTGCATGTCATTTGCACACACAATAGTTTACTCTTTGCGTGGCTATAACGAGAGCTGTATTTCCACAAAACATCCAGGGGCACTGTGGGTTATTTAATCTCTTCTCTAATCTCAAACTCTCTTATCTTTTTTAAAATGGGGAGAGTTGTCTCTGCAATTGATCAAACCATAGCATCAAATTTTCTCACACAGCATGAAAAACGAAGAAAAAAAGGACATGGCCTAGATTGGGGGAGAAAGAAAAATAAATACAAAAATACATATATATATATATATATATATATATATATATATATATATATTAGGGGTGTTCGATCTGCAAAATCGATTCGGCAATATATTGCGATATTACAGCTCGTAATTCTCGAATCGATTCAATGTGCGGCCGAATCGATTTTTAAACATAATTTTTTTATGGGAACATTCAACAAAACATCTTACTTAGGGTTAGGATTTACACATTAAGCGTGGAAGAATGTTATATTAATGGAACATTAAGCCTTAATATTTTATTTCAGTGCTGTTCAAGCATGAAACAGACTGCAAACTGAATTTTCTGATAAATAAATACATTTTGATACAAATCTTACAGTGTACATGTACAAGTTTACTGATTAGTATTTTCTAAATTTGAGTTAAAAAAAAAATCGCAATCGTCAATTTATAGATTTGTATCGGGATTAATCGGCATCGAATCGAATCGAATCGTGACCTATGAATCGTGATATGAAGCGAATCGCCAGGTACTAAGCAATTCACACCCCTAATATATATATATATATATATATATATATATATATATATGTCTTCCCCCAATTACTCTTTTGCTGTCCGAAGACCGGTTTGCTTGTCTTGAAATAAATTGTCACTATCTGACAAATTATGTACAGTAAATCCCTCAAGTGCTGAGTCATCCAAATTAAAAATGCACAAACATACTGGTATTTGAAACTTTTTTTTTGTTTCCATTGCTGCGTCTGTTTGCATGGAAAAGCAATGCAGTTGATGAAGTAGCTGAGGACGGTTTGAGCACAAACGTTAGGCCACGGCTGGGGAGCAGCAGACCGAGTTACAAGGAGAGATCCAGCCGAGGATGGCATTAAGCTGACCCCAAGAGATCAGGGCCGAGCAAAGTCGCTTACTCGACAACACCTGATCAGACGATGCAGTGTTGGGTAGCTTCTCATCAGAACTTTACTGACTGTGACAGGGGTCAGAGCAAGGCGGAGGGAAAGCGGACGAGACGGGGAGGGAGGAGGAGGAGTCTGGCGAAGGTAAACAGATACTAATAGGAGAAAAGTCAAGATCTTAGCGATGTGGGAGAAAAATCGTGGTTGGAAGTGGGGCTGGATGGGAACGCCGAGGAAAAAGACAGATAAAGGGGGTAATCAAACATGCAGGAAGAGGAGAAAAGAGAGATAGCAGAGGAGATTAAAAAAAGAAGGTGGGTGGAAGTGAAAAGAGCTGTGAATCAGCCTGCCGTACAGAAAATGCGAGATAGGAAACCACTAGGCTGGATATTAACTGTCACTGCAGAAAGCTCCCTTCAACATGAACTTCTCACTTGTCCCTTTTTTTTGTCTCTATCTCTGTCTCGGGAGCTGTTTCTGCTGTTATACTTGATTTTATTCTCCAAAAGTTGGGAGGATATGATTGCCTGTTGTTCTACTTGTAGTATTACCAATCCTCCTGGAAACTGCGATTACATGCTAGAAACGTGCCTGCAAATGTGCTTTGAAGAAAACCGATGAGTGTGCATATCGTCACCCTCTTAAAATAATTGCCTATGCCATTTTTTTTTTGCAAAAAAATATGTCTTTTGCCTAAATCATCTCCTCGTGATGCAAATGGTTCCATTTTTGGTGTTTCCTGAAAAATCTGAAAAAACGACTCAGGCGATTATTTTAAGAAAGTGGAGGAATATGGAGGAAAAAACTTTTTATATGAAAGAGACAAAAAATTACCATGGCATTACTGACTTGTGTGACTAGTGCCAAAAACAACAATCACCAATGTGCTTGAAATATGAACTTTAACTCTGAACATCAGAAGAATCAAAAATATCTGGAACCAAATGGTGTGAAATGACATGAGTGATGATGTTAAACATTCCTAATCTATTCCATCCTTTAAACCTTATCAGATTAGATCTAAGCAATAAAGTTTCTTACCCTAATCTTTTAGGCGTTTCTTAATAAAAGTGGAAATCTGCACAAGATTAAGAGTTTTATTTATGCATTTACTTTCATTTCATGTCTTATCTAATTCCTCGTCTCCTGATTGCAGAAGCTTCTCATCACTTGAAAAAAAAAAAAGGCAATGGACATGAGCGGATTGTCTGTGCGGCTTTCTGAATTTAGAGTGGGCTTGATATTTAGCTGTGGAGAAGCTGTTGACAAAGCTCTTAAGTCGTATTTAAAAGTGAGGCAGCTGAGGGATGTGTATGCAGAGAGCATCCGTTTGTTTCCTGTCGTCCTGAAGGTAGCACCTTAACCTCCCACACATTCTTGCTAAGTGGAATCAGTGGGCGCTTTGATTAAACCTGACAGGGACAGCCTGAACTTACCTCCAACAAAAGCAAGACAGTGAAGACGTAGGACACCTATTGGGGTGCTGATGAGAAGACAAGACAAGGAAGAAGGAAAGAACGAGGGAAGGGGGTGGGGGGGGGGGGGGCAAGAATAGGCATGAAGCATCCATAAAAGTTCTCACATGACTAGAATTATGTAATGTGTCTGGGGGTGCACTTGCATGAATATTTTATGAATGCAAATAAATATACACCCCTTGGTAGTTTTCAAATGGGACGTGTTTGCTTACTACAATGCATCACAAGCAGCATGAAATGTTAAGGAAATTAGCACATGAATGTGTCTGTACACTTATATTCAAGGGAAGCTGTATGCATAGTGAAACATTGTCTCACAAAAATCTCAGAGGTTTGGCTTAGTGACAGCACTAAGCCAAACATTATTATCGAATATTTCTAGAATTGATTAATCTATCGATTATTCAATTAATTAATCAACTAATCGGATTAATTTTAATTTTAAAGTGCATTACAAAATAATTTTTCTCTGATTACTGTTTATTAACTAGTAATTGGTGTTTATTTCGTTATCATATTTGTATACTGATTTATTTATTTATTTTAATTATTGATGATGTACTACACAGTAAATTCTGTTGAGTAAATTTTACTCTATTTAGAGTGGGACCAAATAGGCACAGTTTAGTGCTAATATTTACCCCTGGTAAATAAATTAAATAAAGAATTGGAATTAAAAAAAAAAAAAATAATCAAAGTTACTCCAGGGTTGAGGAACGAACTCACGACCTTCAGTTTGGGAGGCTGCCACGCTACCACCTGAGCTATGCCCCTCCTACTGTTTGCCTATTTACAAGAGGAGACCAAAAATATGGGGGGGGGGGGGGTTCATGGAGTTAGGAAGATTCCAGCTGACACGAATGATATACTAACAAACAGCAGGCTCAGGGAGTAGATCACGAGTTTGTTCCTTTTATATTTATTCAAATCTTTATTATACTCTCTTCCAATTGTAAATATTACTGTAAAACTGAGTCTATTTGGTACCACTCAAATTTAAAACAATTACTCAAATTTGTTTTCGACGTAAGAACAGATATTTGCAAATGTCTTATTTTGAACTCAGAAGATAATCGGTCTTCTTTCATGAAGAAATACAGAAATCAGTTAACAATTACTACTGATATGCCGAAATCAGAGGATTTTGACAATTTAAAAAAATAATAAAAAATGGCTCCAAACGATTACTCGATTATTACAATTGTTGCTGATTAATTTTGACAGCTCTAGTTTGGCTCAAATATATAATAGATGCTCTCTGCTCATAAGACCCTCACCCGGAATCAAGTTTTCTTTTCTTGGCTTCTGAAACTGAGTATTTCAACAGGTGTGAAACAAAATCAATACACTGTAAATGTAAAATGTGCTGTTTGGCAAAGATTGTAGAATGATAAGACAGTGACAAATGTTCTTCACGAGAGATGAGAGAATCGCAACTTTGCTGGGGCAGTCAATGAGAAAAAGCCCGTTTGTGTGTGACATGCTTTGGCAATATCATTCATAGGAAGCAATAACTTTGTCTTCCTCAGAAACCATTGTCATAAGCCATGATTTATGGAGTCTTGAATTTAAATCAAGAGGCAATTGTTGGAGTTACAGGTGATGTGATACACCTCGTTCAGATGAATTCCCTTTAAACCTTGGTGCTAACCTACTCTCTGCTTATCTAAACATCCTTCTCAACCTGTCAATCCCTTTTACCTCTTTGCCTTCAATATCCTTATGTCTCTCTGTATATCTCTCTTATACCATCATCACCCCCACTTTATCATGTATTGTCATGTCATCATTTTTTTTTTTTACTTTGTAACCGGATTTCACAGCATGGTTATTTAGTATTCACATATAAAGTCCATCCTTACTGTGCTCCAAAGCTCATAGCACACGACAGAAACAGTAGCTTTTTTTTTCTCACTCTAGTGTGTGTGTGCGTGTGTGTGCGTGTGTGTCCGGAAGTGGAAATCAGTCAAATCAGACATTTTAAGTGCTCTTAAGATGTTCTTATAATTAACTCGGGAAAGGCCAAATATTTGATAGATGTATTAGAGCTCTGTACAGATGCATGAAGGGAGGGAAAGAATAAGAGCGCAGAAGAGGGTGACGAGCAGGAAGGTGAGCAACTGTAAGTCTTAAAAATATAAAGTCAAGGAAAACCCCCATTGTTTGCTTCGGTCAGAGTAGACGATCAAATGTCCTTGGCTGCTCAGTCATGCAGCTCCTAGTAATTACCTCCAGCCCTCTCAATAGAAGCTCAGCTATCGGGGTATTAGCAAGCAACATATTGAGCAAGCCAGATAAATACATTAGTGCAATGATAACTAACACATACCCAACACTGATTAGTGATAAACCACAACTACTGCTTATTTTTCAGAGCAATTAAATTGCAGATACGGGTTTTAAACGTCCTTGATGGCTGCAGTGATGCATGAAGCGATTGCCTTGGCTTCTAATGCGCATTGAACTCATTTATACAGACACACATCTAATTGCTTGGTGAATGGTGGCACTATTAGGACGAGGCCTCATTCCTCCCGTGGGGTTTCCAATACGATTATTGGTGTTGAATGTAAATTGATGAGGGGCGTCCCTGCATGTGTCGACCGTGAAATGGCTACTGCTGGGGTTGAAGACATGCTCGGTTTAATAAACGGAACAATTACTTGCCCATACAATATTTCTTTCTGAAATATTTTTGACAGTGACACTTATAAAGCATTTCCTTTTAATCACAAGCAGCTACTCGCATGCTATTCTACCTGCCAACTGCTATTGTTGTTCACGTTCATATGTGATGAAGGTCACTCGGGAAACGGGTCTGCTGATGACTCGGCAATGTTGTGGGTACTACTTGCGCCAGTGATGTACACAAACAGACAGGGAGGTCTCTTTCGTGACCCACACTCCACTGACCTGGATCAGCTAATGTTTTCTGTCACTCAAGTCCACATGGGTCCTGTGAGTGATGAACAACATCATATGCAGCCCTTGCATGGGAAATATGCACAGTCCAGGGCAAAGTTTTACAAGTCAGATGCATGTGTTGAAGGTAAAGCAAACTTGGGGGAGTCACTGGCGGAAAGATGAACAATCATGGACTAAAGGTAGTTTTGCTTTCGAATTTACTTGCTTGATGTGTGTTGGAGAATTCTAAAGCAATTTGCACACTTTGCCGTCAAATTCAAATAGCATAGTTGTTCTCACCTCAGAGCAAAAATCCCTGCTCGAGTTATCTCCAGGGGGCTCGTGGGCACAACTAAACCTGCAAGCAAGAAGTTCTGATAATTTTTTGTATGGCAAAATAGATGGCATGTAAAGCTGAGTCCATTTTGATTATTTTGTGTAACAGCTGTTTCTGTTTGATGATTTTACATTAATTCCAAGATTTTACTCAAGTAAATATCTATAACTAGCGTTGGGGGGTAGAAGCAGAAGTAGAAAAACATGATTAATCGCGATTAATCGTGATTAATTACGGTAAAATCCGCCATTAATTAGTTACAAAATTGTAATCGTTTCACAGCACGAGTTGAAAGATAACTTAGTAAACATCTAGGCTGTCATTCCCAAGAAATTTTAAAGAAAAAAAAAAGATGTTTAAGTGACTTACAAGATTAGACAAACGTACAGCCCTGATATCTTTAGTCTTATCATTTAAAAGTGAAAGATCTTAACAATAGTGAATGACAAATCCAGTTATCCTAGAGAGCTACTTAAAAAAGTAAAACATCTCACTAAAATGTCAAAACTATTGTTCTTTCAGCAATTATGGCTGAGATAATGGTGTCCAAGAATACGGTAGAATGATACCATTGCTGGAGTTGCTGTGCCTGTGACTGTGTTGTCTTCCTTGCAAATGGAACAAGTGTGGATGCCTTTGTGTTTGCTGTTTGAATATTTCCGTAATACCCAAAACACAAAACAGTCACTTTCTTTTCTAGATAGTTATCCTCTCTTCTACCAACAGTGTGGCGCAACAGAGGCTACATTTGCATCACTGTGACAGAAACACAGAGTTTCTGCTCTTGTAAACAACTGTGTGCTTTGCTAATCCGACCGGAGGTAGTCTGCTGTCACAACATGTTACTTTCCGTCAGTGTGTGCACTACTTCAGGACTTTTGGGAGCAGTATGGGAGGGTGGGGGGCGGGGGGGGGGGGGGGTATGACAGTAAGCAGAACACAAACTATTAAAGCTGGAGTGGAATACGGATGTCGCATACTTGCAAGATACATGCAATCGTTACTGGAAACATCTGGTTAGCCTTGCTTAGCAGAAGGACAGTAAAACAAGTTGAGCGCCATGTTCAAATAAAAATAGCACTTCCCCAAAGTTGAGATTTTAACGTAAGAGTTTATTTTGTTAAGAACACAAATGTGTGTTTATGTTAAGTAGCAGGCTACGCCTTTGAAAGAAATGCAGTGTCAAGGCCAGGCCAATGATTCTGGGACAGACCATTCAAAAGAGTCAAGGGTTCCTCAATTAAAAGTAAATGAGAAATCTTAAATCCCCGGTCAAGAAGATCATAATTATGCTACATACACAGTTACTGTAATATCCAAATATTTTGTCAGCTTCAAAAATACTCGAACTTCCCTACAAACAATTTGGGTTAGGCTAAAAATTTACGGTAGAAATTTACGAATAAAAGATTGTGTTTTTGAACAATATTGTATTAGAATAAAACGCATTTTCATAAAAATTCCAAAACATAATGTCATTATCAAGAATTGGGACTTGTACTTGGTCTGAAAAAAGTGGTATCAGTGCAACCCTTGTTAAATAAGGCAGTGGTAGTTAGAGAATTAGAAGCACAATGAATGTTGGTCGAGAAACTGTCATAACAGATTAGTAGCAATGTTAGCTTAGTGTGTTTACTGTACTGCATATGGCGATGTGTCTGTGCACCACACAGACAGTCACCTGTTCCATCTGCGAGTTAAAAAGCTTTTATTATTGTTGTTTTTTTTTTCACAAAGGCAGTTGCTTGTTTTCCATGCTCTCTGGGCTCTGCTTCCATTAGTAGAAACAAGCAGCTGACCGCTGCACTCACCACCAAATAATTCAGGTGTAATCAATACGAACTATTATTAACGACAAAAAGAAAAAGCACTAAGCTCCCGTTTTTTGCGGTTCTCTCCAAGCACATGATCTGTTTACCCTGAATTTTCTTCCTCACCCCTTGCCTGGCCAGCTTCCTACACACGGTTCCAGTCACAAAGATGCTCTGTACAAACTATTTAATGCACGTGATTGGTCTGTGCATTTTCTATCTGCTTGCATTTACCATCGTGATGACCTAAAAAGACTCTGGTGAATCTGGGCCCGTATAGAAGTCTACTTACTCCAGACCACTGCTATCACAATTATTTATATGTCCATTATCTATCCCACTTATCCTCATTAGGGTCACAGGTGAGCTGGAGTCGATCCCAGCCCGCTTTGGGTGAGAGGCGGGGTACGCTCTGGATTGGTTGCCAGCCAATTGTAACAAGTGATGAAAAGTAAAAATAAACGATTCAATCAGCATTGCCTATTATGTTATGTTTTCCTAATCCTACTACGGTACATAATGTCCTTGCTGGTGTTAACTATCCTTATCTTTTTACAAGTGTCTAACAGATTAACTCAGAATTAAATTTCAGCGCTGTATGTTTTTAGGTAAAAGACTGACTGCTTTAAGATATTCCCCATAAATTCTGTCGTAGTAGATCTTGAGCAAGATACTAAACTCCAAATTACACTGACTGTGAGACAGACTTGCAAACCACCGATCCATAATTCTGCATCTTCAATAACTACTAACACCAAATTCAAATCACATCATTAGGGTTATATGCATGTTTGACATTTATATGTCCACTGAACTTATTTTCGGAATTATTGTAGTTTTCGGTCTAAAAGTCACTGCAAAGTATAAGCCACAAGTTACCTCATAGTACCACCATTTTTGGGCTGAAATCTATTTAACAAAAAAACAAAATTCCTGCTCCTTAATCCTTGGTGTGTAGGGAAATACGCTCCGAGTATGCATTGCTTCACTTTGACCGTTCAAGAGTGTTGCTGAAGTGTGCCGTCCGGTGTGCCCAAAAAAAGAAGTGTACAAACAAAAACAAAAAAGAAGAGTACAGATGGACACTATTCTACACAAGCTTCTGATTGGTTGATAACATAGTGGGCTGTGCTAACACATTTCTTCTGCTTCTTCTTCAACTTCTTCTCCTTCTCCTTCTACCATTAGCATGCTAAAGAAGGTGGCCATCAGTGTAATGCACCAAAAGTATTTGCCCACCTCCAAAAGAAAGTCAACACGGTTAGGGAACAGGGATTTTGGGTGCCATTCCAAGCTCTAATTTTAATATATACAAGTCGCGCCTGAGTCAGCACCAGCGCCAGCTAAACAATGAAAAAAAAATGCAATTTCAAGTGTGAAAAATACGGTACTTAAAAAAATACAATAAACCAATTTTTTAAAATAACTTTGAACTTGACAAGTATAAATTGTAATATGTGTATGGTAATACCGTGTCAGGAGTTGGCGGGCAGCCGGGCACTGGTTTTACCTATCATGAATCTTTATTCCGGAGGCTGTAAAACATGTTTATGATTTTGCTTCTGCGAGGGGAATACACAGTATGTTACTGGAATGGAATTTATTGTCCGTTGAAGGGCGAATGGTTTGAGACTGGCTCTGTAGTCATGCTAATTAAATCATTAGTTCAAGTATGTTCTCAGAGTAAAATGGACGTTTTGATTGTAGCAAGACTGCATGAGCCATCTAGTGTATAAGTGTGCTTCTGTTTTGTGGCGCACGGAGCTGCCACTCTTAATGAATTGACAGCTTCATTGCATGTCGCGGGCGCGATCTCTTTATTTATCTCGTGCCTGCTTAATTCCCCTATTTCTTTATCTCCCCTTCTCTCATCTCTCTCTTGAATGTAAATGTATACACTGTGACTGGATTATATACGATGTAGTTGGAGGTTCAAATACAGCACAGTATATTATTAAAAAGAATATTAACTACACAAATGGCGGTGGGGTGTGGGGAGAAAATGGCATATTTTGACAAGCAGATTTGAAAGTCATTAGATGGGAAGTGCTGCAGCAGCATGCATGCAACGATGGGGATAGGTCACAATTTCACTTATGTCTCGACCCCGGAACACTTCCTGAGGGAGACGGTACTCCGGATCTCATCCGTGCGCTAGTCACCAGAAGACAGACATATTGCGCAGTGTACCAGGGCACTCCCTGGGGGCCGTGCGCGAGGGCATGGGCGGAGTTTGGCGTTAGAGGAACTCCCGCAAGACTGCTTTTTCATCCGTGTTCAACTCCCTCATTAGACATACATACATTGAAAAGCAATAGTGAGATTAGCAAGTGTGAGCAGTGGGGAAAAAAATGAGATGAGTCATAGTGGACCTGCAGGGTTCTCCTCACTGTTTGAATTACCAAGAAACAGGAGGTGAGGTTATGTCTGTTTCTTAAATTAAAATGAGCTGTGGGGCTTTTGCTCATTAAACATTCACTCTTTTCACCCTCCCTTCCTGTTCTCCACCACCCAGGTTCCTGATTGCATCTTTTATTTTGCTAACTATCCAACTCGCTCTCTAAATTTAGCCTCTGATGATCCAAGCATTAGCTAAAAGTGCATGTGATAGCAAACTATTGCATTAATACGATGGCAAAAACAAAATGTATTATCACTTGGTTCACTACTATGCACATTTAGACTGTGTTTTGTCATGTATTGCAAGGGTTTTCGGTGTAAGTGCTAAATGCATTCTTGGGAAATGTTTTACCTACAAATTGAGAGTCATTAAAACTTGTGTTTAAACTGAAAAAGTGTTTGCAGTGAGACTTTTCACTCACCAAAAGATGACATTTCTGTAGGATAATCTGATTGAGAATTTAGAAAAAGGTGTGATTTATTTCTGCTACAACAAGAACATATTGTTTTGAATGTGTTTTCTTGTTATATATAAAAAAAAATTAAGCCTAACCCTAACCCCATTTAAATATTGGAATTGGAGAGTATAGTTTTCTATGTGGTGATTCTGTAAGGCACAAACGAGCAACATTTTTGTCATCTTGTTAACATGCTTGCAATAATGCTGACATATTGATGTTGATTTGCCAAAGCTATTATCACAGCTAATTTATAAGCGTGCTAAATCTGTGAAACAAAACAAACACTTGAGAAATGTGATACCGCCGATAGTGTATCTTGAAATGATCATATAATACAATCAGCTAATGCAGCTTAGATTTGTCTATACTGACTTGAAAATGCTCAACATAAAAATGGAAGAATTGTCATAACAGAATTAGACAAAACTCCTTTAGTTAGTGGTCTGAGGTTGCTAAATGATGTAATAGAGATGTGCCCTTGCGTTGATTTGCAGAGCCACAACTGAAAGGCATCGTATCCCGCCTGTATAGCCAACATGGATACTACCTACAGATGCAGCCTGATGGGACCATGGACAGTACAAGAGATGAGAGCAGCTTATTTTGTAAGTGTGGGGGGGTGTGTGTGGTGTGTGTGTGTGTGTGTACGGATCTGTCAAATCTGTTTTGATATTTCAGTCAATCAACATCTGAACTTTGAAAATTCTAAATCCTGCTGCTGACATTATGTGAATGTTATCCTCACCTCTATAAGTCTAATTTTATCTTTTCAATCAGCCCCAAATTATGCCAATTTTCCTGCAGGTGTAATTGAATTTGGAGGTTTGACCCTCCACACAAAGGCGTATATTCCCACTGCAGTAGCAGTTGATTCAGCCAATTTGTAAAATGTTCCACATATAGTACTTTTCTACTGTCTTAGCTTTGAAGCAGAGAACTGCTCAGGCGCTGTATCTAACTATTCACTTTTAGCTTTGCTCCAAGCTCCATTTGCTGAGGTAGAGCATCCCGCTATTATCCCGTTTTAGAGGGTGTGTTAAGCTTAGTGAAGGTGACACGGTGTAGAGTTTGCTGCAACATAAACTCTGAGAGGTCACAGCATTTGGGCAAAAAGGGAAATGTAGCATGCAGTCGAAGGACTGCAGCCTCCAAGACTGCTACAATGTAGAAAGAGAAAACTGACGTTTTGAGCTGTATGATTTTGTAGCTTCAACTCAGAGTTGTCTGACTTTCTATTTTCTCTTTTTCTATCTTCCCCTCAACTGTTTTATCCAATTTAGCGCAGTTTAACCTAATTCCTGTGGGGCTGCGGATTGTGGCAATCCAGGGTGCGAAGACGGGGCTGTATCTTGCCATGAATAGTGACGGATACCTCTATACTTCTGTAAGTATGCTGTGCAAATCAGAAAGCCCAAAATATTGCTGCACGAGTTTGTGATTTGGGGAGGTAAGCTTCACACGCTGCTATGCATGATCCTGATCACTCCAAAGCTTTTTAGTGGTCACTGATAAGCAATTCTCTGCGTAATCATATTAAGAGGGAATACACGGAAGGCCTTTATCACTACTATCATTTTGGATTTAGAGGTTAATGTTGCCGCTTGTTAGTTACATGTTTAGAATTGCTCTTTTGTCACAAGGAATTAAGTCTTTATTTTTGGATAGAAAATATTGATAATTGATCATATTGTCCTTTGGCATACATTTGACTTCAAACATATTCATAAGACTTACACATCCCAACACAGCATTTTTCTTAATCCATCCATTTTTTTAACCACTTGTCCTGACAAGGGTCACAGGGGGTGCTGGAGCCTATCCCAGCGGGCTTCGGGCAGTAGGCAGGGTACACCCTGAACTGGTTGCCAGCCAATCGCAGCAGTTTTCTTAAAATTGCATGAATTAATGCACATTTTTTCTATTCTTCTAATTTCTAGTTCCTGATCATAAAATGGCCGTCATGAGTAAATATACCTTGAAATACCTGTTACTCGCCAATACCTACATTTAGCATTTCTTAATTTTGTAAAATAATTGGTTGATTATAATTGAATACATTTGACATAATATGATCAAATACGAATGTAACTGTTATTAATAATATTTACTAAAATAATTCATTGTCTTTTATCTTTATGTAAGTGATCAACAATTGACCTGGCCTAACTGTTGGTTTCAAAATCAAATATGACTCAATTGGGACCATATAATTATAAAAAATTTAGTCATTTTTCTTAAGCTTATTTTGTATTTCTATTATTATTATTTTTATCAGGAACTGGAAGAACATTCATAGCACTGTAGATGCATACTATTTATGTTCTAGGCAAGGTATCGTTTTATGTGTTGGTTTTAGTGGAGGATAGGAGAACAATTATGTGAAAAATCATGTGGAATATGGTAAATGCACAAGCTCTTATTATCCTCTGAGCCACTGCTTATTATCCTTTTCCTCTGTGAACGGAGTGGGGATTTCCTCTGCTGCAGACAATAGCTGTAGTGCAGGCAGCCCACATTTCGTTCAAAGAAACACACATTTACATACATGCATGCACGCACACACTCGCATGTAGGTGCTTTACAACGGAACACCTGTCTTTTGGTGTAATATCATGCATATTTGATTTTATGACCCCATATTTTCCTCTCAAGTGTGTCTAACGCAGCAATTTAATGGTGCAGGAAGAGATTGAAGGTAGAATGGCACACTTCTCTGCGTATTTCTGCTCAAAGGCCATGCTCTGCTGTACTTTGCTTTTACATTCACAAGAATCCCAAGACTGTAAAAAAAAATATATATATATATATTTAGACACATTTTCTTCCATCTGGGAGGCAACAAACAAATGTTTTCTTGCCAAAATGTCTTCATCCCCTTATATAGTGTAAGTATACAATAGTACTTTTTCTATTGTGAAGCATTTTATCAAAATAAAAAGAGACAAGTGCTTGCAATGACTCTCTTTTACTTTAAAAAAAAAAAAAATCTCATTGGGTTCTTGGGTTCATCACCTCTGCTCTTTTTATCTCCCTGTCTAGACTTACACTTTCCCATGTGCATTATACAGTACAAGTTGTAAGATAATTGCTGAAAACGTGCCAAGACATTAGTAGTACTCGATGGTTGACATAAAATAGCATTTAAATGCAGGTGGTTCACCATTTAAGTTTTTCAGATTTTTTTTGGGGGGGGGGGTGACTAAAACAGCTCCCCACACATATGAGTGTAAATTGGCTTGTGTGTTTATTTATGAATATAGTCAACAGCAGGGTTGGGGAATCCAGGTCCAGAAAGTAAAAACCCTGCCACCGATTGGCTTTAGCCACAGGTGCTTTTACTTAACTGTCAAGTAAACGAGCTTGTCTCCACCTGTTGAGTAGAAGCTCCTGTAGCTAAAGTCAAACTGTTTCAGGGTTTGTTCTTTCAGGACCTGGATTCCCCAACCTTGGTCCACAGTAACTATTAAATTGTGAAGGTCAGCCTTCTAATAGGCTCTGCACACGGGAGGGCGACAAGCGGCAGCCAATTACGTACCTCGTCGCCTCGCCGCCGGGACGGCGGCAGCAACATACGTCACTCTCCTGTTACAACAGATTTGATTGTCTATTAAAATTGGAGGGAATCTAAACATTTTCATTGTAAACAGACGTTTCACTACAATACGTAATTCCATTATGAAGATCCATCCATTTCCTATTATCATTATTATTAATATTAACTGTTAAAAAAAATTAACAAATTAACCCTGTACCAACAAGCTCTCATGCACCTGCTTTTTTTGTCACGGAAATGATTGCGTGAAGTATCGTACAAAATGTTTGTTTTTTTGTTTTTTGTTTTTTTTCAATGATAGTCGGACGCTGCAAATTTTTTTACAAAATGATAATCGGACGCTGCTAAAATTATCTCATCCATTTTGCTGGATAGCCCACTGTGTAGCATGCCCTGCGTTCATTGGAAAAAAAATTATTTCCAAGCAATCAACTTAGACCATTATGCTAACAGTTCTTTGAATTGTTCTATGCACATTGAAATGCATGTGGTTATTTGTAGTAGTGATCTGTAGTCATTTGCTTAGATATAAAATGCCTCTGGCGATAACAACACAACCAAGCGTTACTTGTTTCCTGAGTAGCGTGGATAATTAAAAGCTGAGTGATTACTAAAGGCAGCAGGTGTCACAGAAGGTTGGAGAGAGAATGGAAGCCGCCCCTCCCCTCTCAGCGACGTACCATCTGCCAATCAGAACATCACGGGACACAAATCATCACATCACCGCATTATCATCCGCACGCTTTACATAAGTTACCGTAAGGCCGGCCATACATGGCACGGCACACTATTGACTGTCTCATGTGCTGTTAAACCTCTTTTAATATGCACATCCGTGACCCATTGACTTACGCAACATGGTGCGCCAAAGAGCTGCTACATCTGGCTACAAAACAACATCAGCAACTTGCACTGCTGCTGCCGTTTGCATTCTTTTCTGCTGCTTGTGGGTTAAATAATTACTCTTGTGAGTGTGAAGTTTCCATTGCATGGTTTTATGTGGGCTGGGATTGCTGTAGTGGTATTATGGGAATATGGTGATGTTTCTGAGGCTGGGCAAACTCGTGCTTTCCACGATGTACCCACGGGAGCTGATGGGATAGTCAATAGGCACGGGGAGCCTGTATGACGCTGTGACCCCTGCTGTCTAAAAAGGAGAATGCAAATAATTGCATGCCAGTGGGGAATTCAAAATGCACAATTACACACAAGAGGACACAAGCACGAATAAGATTCAGATCATTCTCTATTCTTTACATGTTAATTATTTGCACTTTGGCTATAAATTTGTGATTTTGCAACATGAGTTTAAGTATTATAACTAAGCAGTGTACTTGTCCTGTTTGGAGCTTTAATAGCAAGTCTATGATGGCAAGGAGAGTTAAGCTTTCTGAAGGAGGTATAGGAGAGATGTAATCAGAAAGGAGGGCTGTGTATTGGTGGAGGAGGAGGGGCGGGTGCATTCCTGCATCATAAAATGGTTTCGTCCCATCTTGCGCATTCTAAGCACGGATGCCACATATTGTACCTCTCTCATCTGATTTCCTTTAAATTCATTTTGGCATCAGATGTGCGAGGGAGGCAAAGACTTATGGAAGGTTAAACATTTTTATTTAACTGAAAAAAATAAATATACAGCATACAATACAGGGCACACCATTCAGATATGTAGGAATAGTCCCCGTATGCTTTATACAAAATAAATGTGTACTGTTTTCATCACAACAACAACAATAGAACACATCCTCAATAATAATCAGGTTACATAGGTTAATTTGGTGAGGAAGGAAGTACCCGCTGGTTGGTTTCTGTTTTCTGCTCGGATCTAGAGGTTACTTCAAGGGGGTTTCAAAAATAGATGTAATAACATGACAACAATTTGCACCCTTGCGCTAAATGGCCAAGAACAATCACTTTACTGAATAATGATTGCATAGCCGTGCCTGGATTTTTGGGGATTTCATATGAATGAAAGGCAGCTGATGTGGTTTCTATAGTTTGGTTATTTTCAGGGAAGTGATTATGAAGGGTAATTAAAGGGATTACTTGGAAGAGGGGTTATCCCTGGTGTTATTTCAGAGGTTGAACTGAAGGGCATTTGGTTAGAATGATGGTTTGCCAGATCAAGAGGCAGAGGGGCTGTCACCCAAAAAAAAAAAGTGTTTGGTCTTAGGGGAGATGTTAATGAGCATCTATTTGTCTGTGTACTTATCTTATCTTTTTTTAGTTACTCTCCTAACTCCCACTTCTTCTTTTTTTGTCTCGGACACCTCCAGCCCTCTGCTCTCTGATCTGATTAATAATGAATGAAGTGCATCACCTATCGATCCTATCCTCTTTGCATTAGCCGAAGCAGAGGGTATCAAACCTGTCCTAAAATAGCTACATGCTGTGATGGTCATACTAGTGGGTAAGTTTGTTGAAGTAGGAGCCAGGGCTTGTTTTGCTCCGGTCAGGCAGCAGGCGTTAAATGGGCATAAACTCTTCGAGCAGCCGAGTGGACAGAGAAAGGTCACAAAGTCCTGAATTGCCTTGTCAGCTAAAGGATGATGCCTCCCAGAGAAGGAGAAAGGTGATGATCTATGATAAGTGTGAAATTGGAGGTCTTGTATACCGTCTCTATCTACCTTTGGCGTCTGTTTATACCAAGTGGTGGTCCTCAAGCTCTTGTTCTTCTCCTCAAAGTCTCGGAGAAACTCGCCACCCAGCCATTTCTGCAATGCTGATGGTGATTAATCAATTCACCAGATTGGCTTTGCAGTCTGACAGGAGAAGGACCCTGACAAGACTGATAGAGACTAAGGAAGATGTATATGTGTCTCGATTGCTTAATATCACCAGCCAACATTATACATGGTCCAGTTGTCCTTATGTAGAAGAACACACCCGTGGTGTGGTGTGAGTTTGGGGCCGAGGTGGGAGCTGAATGGAAGGATTTGATTCAAGTTTTGCTCCTCTGATTTTTTTTATGGTTTTAAAGAAGCTATGATTCAATGACAGAACACCCAAGATGCAATAAGTACACTTTGTTGTTATGTTGGTGGAATGTATGTACTAACCACTAGTGTTACGCTTTAGACCACACTTGCCTGAGATCAGAGTACACCAAGAACAAGACAAGACCAAGACTCTTGTGAGTCGACACTTTGACATGGTCACACAATCTCTGGGGATTGAACCCACAACCGCTGGGTGGAGAGACGAGCACTCTACCACTGAGCCATGCCACCCCAAGAACTATTGAAATGATCCCTAAACATATTGTAAGACTGATCTTGACTACTAATAACAGAATATTGCAATAGTAGTTTCAGAACCTAAGATAACTAAATAAGAAAGTATTGCTTAATTAAGTCACCAGTCCTCTGCACACATTATGTATTTGATTATTTTCATTGATTTTTTTGTTTGTTTGTTTGATTTTGTGTGTGCGTGTGTGTGCGTGTGTGTGTGCAATTACTCTGAACAATATATCAACTTTGAAGTTAATTTTCCCGAAGTTTCATCCAGGTCTGATACATCATGCAGATTGCTTTATTTGGCAGAAATGTATATTTAAATTGAATTTAACATGTTCAGTCTTCTATATTTTGGTTACATTTTGTCATATCAGGTTGTTACTTTTGTATAATTTCATTTATGGAATTATTTATTTGATGAAACAATGTGTGCCTATTGTTGTGGGTATTATGATTGTTGTGCTTTTCATCTTCTTTTCCCTGTGGAATGTGTAATAATTAGCAGAGTTGTTAATGTTGTTTTGCCATGGACAGCATAAATGTTCATGTTTTTATACCCCAAGGATAAGGATGTCCATGCTCTCAAGCATGCTTTTTTTAACATGTTCAAAGACTCGTATGATGCTTCAATGCTCTCATGACAATTGCACATCATTTTGCTTCCTTTGCAACAGTTGCTAATGTGAATGCACCTCTGCCCCATCCTCCCTTTTCATGTTTATTTCTAGGATCACTTCACTCCAGAGTGTAAGTTCAAGGAGAGTGTGTTTGAGAACTACTACGTCACATACTCCTCCATGCTCTATCGGCAGACCCAGTCTGGTCGCGCTTGGTATATCGGTATCAACCGTGATGGCCAGGTCATGAAGGGCAACCGGGTGAAGAAGAACAAAGGAGCCGCACATTTCCTGCCTAAAGTTATCGAGGGTCAGTTTCCATTTTTATGAGCTTGGTCAGTTATTAGGGATGGGCATTCAGTAATCAACTGCAAGTTGAGTTAATGATCACACAATCAATGAATCTTTAGTTCTCATTTACTATAGTGATTTTAGATATGTAAAATTTTAAATGATTTCCCATGAGATGTTGACACGCAGACCCTAGGGCTGGATGATGAATCAATACCAATATGCATCGTGACAGACACAAGATCAATATCAATAGAAAATCATGAGGTTTCTGTTGTATGGACAGTGAACGAAGGGGAACGAGATGTACTGAAATGATTCACAAATACGCATTTACGGCATGGATGTAAACATTACACATAGAGTCCATTACAATGAACACAACAACTGTGTAGATTCCTTGAACATTTGTTTTTCTACCAGATATATTGAACAGTATTTTTTCTCTGGATTTGTCTGTACCTTATCTTTACCTGTTGATTTTTTTTTTATTATTTTGATTAGGTTAAAAAAAAATCTTAAGTTATTTATAGTAGGCGTGTCAAAATGAGTGTGTTAATTTAGAGTTCATTTAAAGTTCCTGACACGTAATAACGCATATATTTGTGGAGATTGGAGTCAAGTTGTGTTTCAAAACTTAAAAAATGTCCAGAATTTTGCAAGTTACTTCATGTTAAAGATTAGATAGCTCATAATATGAAAACAATAATGCACTGAGCTGTCACTAATGTCTTTCAAATGCAATTATGCCATCTAGTGGCAGACAACACAAATCAATATCACACTTTTTTTTTACAGTACATCTTTTTAATTTTAACTCAATTTTATGAATTATTATGAAATTATTGTATCAATGACTACAAGATGTAGACATGTTTCTATTAGTTAAAAAAAAACACTTTTATGTTGAAAGTATGACAAATTTGAAAAATATATTTTATTGTATATTTAGAACAGACATAACATTTCCAAATAACCGTGAGTTAACTATTGAAGTCATGTGATTAATTACGATTAAAAAAAATTATCACTTGACACCCCTAATTTATAGATATTGACTGATAGAAAATACTTATGTCGTATTACCTTTTTTTTTAGAGTATTGCCTAGCCCTACGCTGACCTCATTACAGTGAAAACTCTTTCCACCAGTTTTGGGTTGAAATCAAAGGATGAGCAACTCTCCCTCAAAAAGTTTTTAAGACTTCTGTATCAATTCCATTGTCTTGTTGAGCAGGTTCATCATCTCCAATTACTAGTGAGTGTGCACACGTCTGCGTGACTTCATTTTAACTTGCAATCCCGTCTTGACCCGATGAACTGCACTTTCTTTTTGGTTGTTGACAAGAAGGGTGCTCAGTTTAGCCTCTTGCTTTGAGACAGTGTTGATACTGATAAAAGAAAGTTTTATCTCATGTCTAAAATTCTCAACTACTGATTGGTGGATTTTTAATGCCCATCCCTAATTTATATTTGAAAGTATAACAAGAAAGAGAATATGTTTTCCAGTAATTGTAGTGATTATTTCTTTGCTGTACAGTTGCAATGTATAAGGAGCCATCGCTACATGAGCTCACGATTGAGCCTGTGAGTCCTCCGCGGAAGACAACCAAAACATCAGATTCACCGTCCTTAAAAAATGGACGGAAAGAAGCTCCCAAGGCTGATGCCTCATAGCACAGGAGACAGAGGGTGGGTCAGAGGGCAACAGTGACACTTGGAACAAAGTCACCCATCATGCACGGAGGACGGCTGGGTGAATGGCCCTCATGGTCCACTATTCCAGAAGTGCGCGATAAGATGCTGAGGGATGAAGGGTGAGCAGTCCATCAGCAGACAACAGGATGCGAGAGGAGTTCCCCCCACCCTTCACCACAGGCCCTTGTCACCACAGAATGACAGACCTGGCCCCTGGCCGTAACAACTTTCACCCCCTGTGCCAATGTTTGTCTTCAACTCAGCCCCTTCCAATTTCCTAACACACGGGCTCCTTCATTTGCCTGTTATCGTCATGCGTCATTTTCACTGTGACAGTCTTGTCTTTTCTCACATGCCTATGCAGTATTTTCTCTATTGTATTCGCACATTTACAAACCAGTCTCGACTTGATAATCCTCACCCATGAGCCCACTCTTGATCCCTAAAGTTGGTGACTGTGTCGCCCTGCCGGCTTTCCCCGCACCATCTGCCAACCAGCTCAGCTAATCATCAAGGTCAACTAAAGCTCAACAAGAGATGAAAAAGCTCAAAGAGTCGAAATGTCAAATGGAATCCCGGGTCAAATCAGGTCAGAGCAAGATGAGGATCTAGGAAAAAGGGATGATACAATATCAGAAAGTCTATTACTTAAGCCACTCAATAGCCACCAATACTTTGTAGCCATTGTTTTGAAGAAACCAACATTTATGTGACTATAGTCTCACAATACAAATAAAAATCCATAACTTCTTCATATTCCGATACTAAAATACAATAAAACCATTCACTAATCTTCCAAATGTTACTCATGTTAGTCATATTACCGCTATAAATCAATGAGGTTTTGGACAGGGACAAAAAAAATATCCATCTGAGTCAAGCCACCATACATCCCACAAAAAAAATTAAAAATAAAAAAATGACTGAGACACTAAAAGAGAATAAGTGACATTCTTGTTCGAGCCTCTCTACCCATCAGGTGATCATTTATCATTAGAGAGCTACCTCAAAGGCTACACATGAACAACTGGGTCATATTTTCAATCCAGCGTGGATCAGAACCTAGTCATCTGAAAACGAGCGGAGGTGTATACTTCACTCAGCATCTGCTGTCAGCATAAAGCCGGGTTTGAAGGCAAACATCAAAGCCAGAGGAGCCTCTGAGCAGGAGCACTTGTTATTCTGACGATGTCTGGCAGCTTATCCAGCCGCTCGCTTTATCAAATCACCTTGGAAGAATCACCCTCAAAAATGTAGCTGTCTGAGTGGATGTCTTGGTGGGACTGTGCCGCAACCCTTGTGTGTAGATGTCTTCGACGCTAACGATACACTTTATGCTTGTGGAGGAGTGTGTAAAGGTACGAGATACTGCAGGTAACCATAACCATGTCATTCAGAAAGAACACCAGCAAACACAAACTGCAATGATGATATAATAATAGTGGCCACCAAAAAATAAATACTTTTGCGCTCGTTCTAACAAAAATTAAGTTTGGTTTTATATAAAAAGCAGCATAATCTGTTTGCATTACTCCCCTAACCACTTGGAAATAACGGCAATAGATTTTTGTGGCTTTCTGTGGCAAAAGATAATATTTTGTGCACTTTATATGTTCAATACATTTTCAGATTGGGCGGTGGCAGGACTTGACATTGTTGTTGTGCAATTGTCTACTAGGTTTTGTTGAAATTAGGACATATATTCTTATAACATAAAGTGAAAGTGAATTGGAGGCCTTACAATTGTGTTGTACAGAATCAGGAATTGAATGTTAGATTGTATAGAATATGCATACATACAATAGATGCATAAAGGAAGCCGTTTATGAAGAAATAGGTCACATGGATTCTTCAGGAATCTTCTTTTCAGTAAGGTATGCAAGATGTTTGCCAGGGATATATGAGCATGTGTGACACTGTGAGTTATTTATGACAGGGAGTTTATGGATGAAATTACATATTTTAACAAAGTCCTCTGTTTTTCTGTGAGTTTCAAGGCGAAATTGTGTCCCCAAATGGGTTGTCATTGTCATATCTGCAGATAGAAAAGGGAAAAGCCAATGATCCCTGCATAGAAATATTGTATAATATCTAAGTGAGAGTCGGGAGTATTCCATAATGTCTCTTTAATGGATTTATTTAGCTGTCAGCCTGACAAAGATGGCACATTTTATGAGTTTATATTTTAAAATATCAGACATTCATATCCCTATGCTCTTTATGAAGCACTGGGGAAAAAAAGCCCTGAGTGCTCATAATGCTGAAGAATGCCCCCGCAAGTTGTCAAGACAGCAATGCAACATGTAGACAGAGAGGAAAAAAAGAATGTGTAAAAAAAAAAAAAAGAGAGAGAGAGAGAGAGAGAGAGAGAGAGAGACTGCTAATGAATGTGAAGTAAAGAATGGATTTGTTTAGGAGTAGAACAAAAAAGGAAGAAAACAGTAAGTTGCAAGTATGTGGAACAATTCAAGAAATGTTTAAAGTGTGTGCATGTGCGTCATTAATTAAGAGTTGGGTAAGACAAGACAGAGTGGAGGAGAGAAACAAAGGGCATGGGAAACAATGATCGATAGATTCAATGAAACACAAACAAGAGACTTGTGATGGTTGCAAAAATTACTTGAAGGTCTAGCAGAGACAGCAAAATCCATTTGTTCTCAAAGAACTCAGAGGCCAGGTGTTTGTAAAAAAAAAAGACGTTCTTGTTTCTGCAGAGCAATTAAAAATATGCTCCTGTCCTGACTAACGGTTTCCTCTGGTTAAAAACAGCTTGAGAAGACCGACTCTCTTCTATGCTATACGTTTAAGTTGAGACTAGATTCCTCAAACAAACCACCCACGCCACTAGGATCCCTTAATTGACTATGCAAGCCCTAGACATTGCTTGAAACATTAAAACATTACCTTCCTGTCCCAAAGGAGGACAACCCACAAAGCATCGGTGAGGCTTACACGCAATAAAGAATATTAAAGTGCTGTAAAAGTAGCAGTGAGGAACAATTGAGTTGATGGACTTTTAAGCCGCTGTGGTAAAAAGAAATCATCGCTAAATTTTCCACTAACGAAAAGACGCTAATAAAACTCGTTCGATCTTGAAATAAGCACTTCAACAAAACACTAGCGGATCCGGATTGCTGTAACTAATCACAATGTTTAAAATTGGTGGCGCAGAATAAATCCATTACAACGTAAAATTATTGTTTTTCTTTTTTTTCAGTAACATAAGTAATTCAAATGCAACCACAAACAACAGCTCTCGCTATCACTACCCCAAAACACAAAATGTCTGTTTTGCTTCAGTTCTTTGCATTAGGAGCCAGTACAACGTTGCAGTATTTCCATGTTCTTTCTCTTTGCAAGACATGCATGTTGAAACGTGAACATACCAGTAATCAGACTATAGAACATCTGTGTACACCCTCCGCTGAATAATTGTCAATGACAACATAAAGGTTATTTACTTGCACTCGACAATGTTCTACAGTCAGTATGTTGAAGCTATGTGTATACAAACTGATAATTTTACTACAGACTGAGGTACAAAATCAATTAATCATCCATCTGAGAATATGATAATTCTGTTTGAGGAAGATTTATTTTTGATTGATTTGTAGTTCAAGGTAGGTTCCGCCCAGAAGTGTTGCTCCATTTTGTCTTCCTAATTTATGCAAATGGTGAGAATGAGTCACTAATTCTATTCACTCCAGTGGGAAAGGAGAATATGAGCACGGATTATGACCGATGATAGTAAAAACTACTCATAACTTTCACAGGCTTCATATCTTGAAATTAACCATCTTTATAAAGAATACTGCTCAGCAGCCCTTTATCTCACACTTACAGTTTTGCTGATTTTTCTTTAAATGGAGTATTTCTGACAATAAATGGAGAGATTCTAAGTGGTCTTTATAAGCTATTTAGCAGTGTGCTATATTATAAAAATGTGACTGTGTCAGAGTTATATCATATATAAGTGTATGCTATGTCGATTATACATTGAGTATAGTGTATGAGTAGTACTATATGTCAAGTCCTTTTTGTTCTGTTTATAGCTCTCAATATATGTTGTCTGTTTTTGTTTTTGGTTATTGTGTTTAATAATTTCCAATGCAAAGGCAGAATGGTTCTTCCTCTTCAAATATGATCTCTTTTTGGTCTGTTTTTTTTCCCTTTTGTTTGCACTGACGCATCTTTACAAATGTGCCCCCCCCCCCTCCTTTGTGTGACCTTCATCCCAGCTGAATCCTACTGTGTGACTAAGTTATACGTTTGTGAAAGATGTACTCAAGTGAAAACAGAGAGAAGAAAAATGACCAAAGCTCACATGTGTCCTGTCAAAACCAACAATGACCTTTGTGGGCTCAGAATTCTGGTCACGCACGTCTTCCAAAAAGTTTCCTTAAACTCTCTCTTGCTCGCTCACTCGATCACTCTTTCTATTCTCTCTTTTCTGGACTCTGTGTGTGTCAATCTCACAATCTTCTTGTCTTCCAAAAAAAACTAACCTTTTCAGAAAAAGAAGAGAGCTGATTTAAAGCCATAAAGGAACATGGGCCTTGGCATTGATTGGCCAAATAGAGCTGGTCTGGATGTGCAGGCCCCTACGGATTTAAACACATGGTGGACTTCAAAAGAGCCAAAATAAAGCAACAAAAACTGGCTTTTTTTTCTTCTTTCAATTCCATTGGAATGAAAACTGGCAATATGCAATGGAACTTTTTTACCCGTTTGAAATCAAGGATGTGAATATTCAACAGGGGATTGAACTGCAATGGATTTGCTATGGCAATCTTTGATCTGCAATAATAATTATTACGTGTCTAGACTGACAAACGTTTTTGTTTTTTCCTTCAATGTACGTCTCTGTGGTTTGACTCGTTGGGGATGACTCCCTCTCAGTATCTACAGACACAAGCCCTCGATTTGCCCTCTCGAGTAACCTGATGTTCCATCATACCTGTGTATATTTCTACAACAACTCCTATAACTGAATTGAAAGGAGATGTGCTATTCTGGAATATTATTCAATAAAACTGCATATATTTGTATTGTTGTAAGCAGTGCTGTTCTTGTTTTGCCCCCCCCCCCCCAAAAAAAAAAAAAAAACACATGCACACATAGCCTACTATATGAAGGGAATACAATGGAAGAACATTGACCCTCACTTTGACATTGTATTTTTTACCACCCACCATTGTCACCAGATCAACAACGTTTAACAAGTTGATTGAAACACTGGTGCGCAAACACTACATTGCTAGCATAAGAACATACTTTAGCACATTTAAAATGCACTACAAAACCTAAAACTAAACGAAAACTGTACAGTGTTTTCAAATGTTTAATTACTTGTCAACAAATTAGTCAATCTAGCATTTCCACTTGATATGAGCAATCGAGTGCCATACTAAAATAATTTTACCAAAAGAAGTGCAATTCATGCGACTCTATAGCAATAATAAACGTTAATATAGCCAACCAGGATAGTTAAAACTTAGCCAAGATGTCAGTCATCATGTGTTTACTCAATGACTGCAATTTGTGTCAACTTCCACAAGGTGGCAGGACAAAATCCCCCACTAATGTGTTAAATTGCTTCTTGTCGAATTAAGAATTCAGTTAGTGAAAATCACACATGCAATGTCACTAAATGCTAGCGAGTAATTTACACCTGTTAAAAAAAAAAATAAGTACACTTGTGTCTCGTTAATTTAATTTGATATGATTTAATGTCATTTAATTTTATATAATGTGAATTATAGCGCAAAAATGGGACAACGGTTGTCCATTTGCCAAAAAAATAGGTTGGAATAGCCTGAGAAAGCCTGAAGGAATTTGAATACTTTGCCCTGAACGATTCAAAGCATTTGAGGAATCTGAAAGAAATGTCAATGACAAGCAAGCTCAATGACATTTCTCTACAGAACTCAAACGAGAGCTGACATACACTAGTCACAAATAAGTTCAAGATCTGCGGCTTCTGTGTGAACTTTCAGGATGAATAAAATGCACTAGAACTGTTACAGGTGCATTTAATTTGACCTTCACTGACTTTTGCACAACCTGCTGTTCTCAATGGACACCTGTTGTGAATTGTGCTATAACCACGCTTTTGCTTAACTATATTTTATAGACAAGTAGCTGGACACACTTCTTAATATTTAAAAATGAACTGATCAATAAGGAAGTTGATTAGACATTGTATTTCCCCTGAAACGTGATCCAATGTTTATAAAGACTTTCTGAATAACTGCAACCTTCCAACTTTGTGGGAACAATTTGGAGAAGGCCATTTTTCATTCAAGCTTGACTGTGTCCCTGTGCAAAGTACATAAAGACATGCTTGGATGAGTTTGGTGTGACAGAACCTGTACAGAACCTTGACATCAAGACCATGAGACACCTTTGGGATCAACTAGATCAGAGCTGGTGAGCCATCAGGCTATCCATCAGGTCCAACATATTGACAAATAACCTGGTGCTGTGAAAAATGGACACCTTGATCATCTTACTTATTTTCGAATACAACTCCAAAGTGTGTCAAAGTAGTGTCAGTCATATATTTCATTCTTTTAAAATATGTAACAAATATAATACGGCATGATATGAGTGTATTCGTAAGATGAAAAGGGGAAACCATAAAATAAAATAAAAATCCCTGCTTCCAAAATATTCCTCTGTATGATCAATGGTGAAGTCGACTGTTTTTGTAAAGAGCCAGGATTAACCCAGAATATATCAGATAGATGAATAGATGCAATTACAACTAGTTCACAGCCCAGCAGTCAATTAGACAGTACAATGTCAGAATGATTACCATGCTAAATGGATAGCTCATGTAGCACGGATTAGGGTAATTAACTTACAACTCATAGTCATGATCAAGCTGAGCAGCATCCGATCCGGTAGATTACTGTGCATGTGTTCCAGGCTGACACTCACTTTCACAAAACGTTCCCCTTTTGGATGTGACCTAAAACAGAGTTTAAAAATAATAAAAATCTATAACGTACACAATTTCTCTTTATGACTCTAATCCGTCAAGCCAGAGCATCTCAAAAAAACATTTCTGTGGTTTTCCAGTACAAAGATAAGATAATTCACAGTTTACAGCATGCAAAGCAAAACAGTCTGAGCTCAAACTGAATACAGCTTTTCATAAGGATTAACGCATTTGGCCAAATATAGCTCTCACATTCGCAAAAATAACTTCAGAGTGTGCCTGTGACTATGAATTTCAACAAACATTTGAAAAAGTTTGAAGATAAGAAAAGTTTTAGATACGCTGGATTTCTTTTTTAGATTCAGATTTTAATTTGGTCAATGGTCTGATTGTTTGTGTGGTTCCTTTAAATCCAACACTTGGCGGGCCACTTTGCTCGCCCACGAGATGGAAAACGTTGGCTCTCGCTCTGGTGTAGACAAAAACCTTGACAACAAAGTTTCATCAAGGTGATGAGTCATCAGCTCCTGTCATATTTGTCAGGTGACAAGGTTGAATCTTAATTACAAAACTTTTGCCCAGTATTTAGCAGAATTAAGATACTTAGCTAATTCATGTCATTATTTTGGATTTCGAGGAAACGCTTTGATATTTAAATAATATGTCAAAGCGGGTGACTCACTTCATAAGAAATTAAAGATCCAGCACACATTAAGCTTGGGAGCGTTAATTGTCACCAACCAGGAAGCAGCAGCAGACAGTAGACCCAGAACAGACACAGCCCCTGTAGTAGTAAACAGATTGATACTCTTTGTAATAGTTTCAATTGTTTCTCTTCAAGTGAGTAATTATTTTGGTCATCTAGTTGTGACAGTTGAAAAACTAAATTAAAGCCCGCCTCTGCAGTGTGACTCATAGAGCCAGCGGGCAAAGTCTAGTCAGTATCAATGTAAACAGAATATGCCAAAATGTCAACACAGTTGTATCAGTGTTGTATTTAACTTTGTCATAGATTAAATAAGACAAGTATGCTGGGGAAATAAGTAAATGGCAGCATTGTGGTCTAGACGTGAATATGTAAAATTATAGCTCCTATTAATTGAATGCAATATAGCCCTAAATGTATATTATGTAATTTTTGAAGGAAAAAAATCATGTTTTGAAGCAGAATATTCAAATAATATTCATGTAAATAACTTATATTAATAATTAGATTGTGTACATGTTGGAAACAAGAGCAAAATATAAAAAGTAGTAATGCTAAAAATGTCAATAAATAAGTAAAGCTTGCGTGTGTGGGGAATAAATTGGCTTGTGTGATTTCAGAACTTCAGTGTGTACAATACCTGACGTGACGATACATGAACATTCGGCAGGCACACACACTTATATGATTAGCGGATGTTTAAAAAAGAAGAAGAAGAGAGAACGTCTAGAATGACATGAAAAATTGGAAAGAAATTCCCCCAAAAGCCGAGCCCTGAACAACAGTATCTACCAACCCTCGTTTGCCTTGTCGCGGTACAGCAGAACTTTTCCGGAAATGCCGACGTCATGAAACTTGAGGCGTTCCTTCAAGCGGCGCACGCGTCGAAACTACGTGCGCGTACCCGCCCACCTGCAACAGAAACCGCCTAAAAAGCTCGCTCCCGTTGTCCCCTCCCCATTCAAGGTGCGGCAAAGCAACAGGTGCGCAAGGTGACATCGTCGCCCACAGAAATACCGCCATTAAATATATATATTTTTCCTTTACACTTTTTAAGAAAGACTGGAATTGTTTCCACAATTTTTTAATTGAAATAGTTTAGTTTTGGGTTTTTTACCTTTCGATTTTGGGATATTTTGAGCAGGTGCGGACATCGCCTACCTATTTTTTTGAAGTCGGCTCGTCGTCGAAGAGGAAGAAGACAAAATGGCCAACTCGGGTTTGCAGATGTTCGGATTCGCCCTGGCGCTTCTGGGCTTAATTGGCTTGATAGTGGGCACAATTTTGCCCCAGTGGAAGATGTCGGCGTATGTCGGGGACAACATCATCACAGCAGTGGCCATGTACGAAGGCCTTTGGATGTCCTGTGCCTTCCAAAGCACAGGACAGATCCAATGCAAGGTCTACGACTCCATCCTCCAGCTCAACAGTAAGTAATTCTTTGTTATACTTGAGATTTGTAATAATAATCTCCCGAAACGACTTTTCTAATATCGATAATTTGTCTTAAATGTGCCCATTCGAGTAACAGGAACAAAAGTAAGCAAATGAACCACACCTGTAATGGGGAAGCTACCAACCGACTCTTTAAGCTCCCGTTATACCTGCCCCATGTATTTGCAACTGTAAACGACACTCGGATTCCTGTTGCTCGACCGAACCGGTTTAGTCACTTATTGACTTTAATTCTCCCCGACGAAAAACAAGAATGCCGTCCCCACACAAGCACGTTGAGGTCTGAATGATAAACTTTTCTTTCTTTCACTTTATTTTTTAAACTCCAACCCACGCTGCGTTTTAAAATGGCTGCAAAATCATCTAGTCGAAAAATGACTGTTGGCCTCACATTCAAGGAAAGTGGCACAATCTGAAACTGGTGGATTTAAGTTGACTCTATTAACTGCCTTTTTATGATTCTTAAATGTGTGAGGTTAAAAGCGGAGGATAAATGGGTCGTTTATATTATTGCTATATTCAACTCCAGGCACATTTTCCCAATCTTTACAAATGTGTGCACCCGCCATTCATAAACATTGGTCGACTAAAGTTCATTTCAGAGTCAATAATGGTTTGATGTTGAAAAATGCCAACCAAATGAGCACTGCATGTCAGAATGCACAGAGAATCTCTTTGTTTGTGGATAGAGGTCACTAGCCGTAAAATGTTAACCTGTAGCCAGCATGTGACATTAGGAGTGTCCTCCATTTTGCAACCTGAAACCCGGTCAGACCTGTTTGAGTCACTCATACTGTCACACTTGAAGTCCCCCGCTTCAATAAATGTGTTGTAGAGGGTGAACACTGGAAGTCTATAATAAAATAAAATGCTTCCCTTTTTTTCTTTTGCCACAGGAATTAAGCAGTCATTAACTACTCGACTTATTTTTGACCTTTTTTTTATTCAGGTGCCCTCCAGGCAACGCGCGCCCTCATGATTGTGAGCATTATCGTAACGGTGGCCGGCTTGGGCGCGGCCGTCATGGGGATGAAGTGCACCAACTGTGGCGGCGATGACAAACTGCGCAAGTCTCGCATTGCCATGGCAGGGGGCATCATCCTACTGATTGGAGGTAAGGAGTTATATACTTGCACACATGAATATGTAAAACCTTTTTTTTTTTTTTTTTTTTTTTAATGCCGTTCTTTGGTTACCCACAGCTTTGTGCGCCATTGTCGCCTGCTCTTGGTACGCTCATGACATCATCCAAGCTTTTTACAACCCTTTCACTCCAGTCAATACGAAGTGAGTACTTGTCAATTTTGAATCATTTTATATGGATTTTATCTAAATGATATAAATTGGGGTCATATACTCTTGCTTTGCTTTTCTGACTGGTTTGTCTTCTTTTTTGAAGGTACGAGTTTGGGTCGGCCGTTTTCATTGCCTGGGCTGGAGCCTTCTTGGTTGTAATTGGCGGTGGCATGCTGGCAGCGTCTTGCCCAAAAGGCAAACCTTCACCAAAGTATCCCATCTCCAGACCACCTAGCACCACCAAGGAATATGTTTGAGCAGGATGACAATGAAAGAAAACGGCTTTAAGGAACTTTTTTTTACATGCAGCATCATTTATCTCAGAAATGGTCAAGAAGGCAATACATATCTGTGTGTTTTAGTTTTATTCGAGGCAACGTTCAAATGTTACTGTTAACGTTTTAGCCACGTTAAGGTTGTGAGCTACTCAAGAGACCACATCGACATTGTACTGTCCGGAACTATGCAGTCCAAATCTTAGACTTGTATACTATTGACACTTAAGCATTTAACTTTTATATGAATGTAAAAACACGTTATACCATTGGACATGCTTTAAACTACTGTGGACTTTGACCAGCGCTTTAAAATCTATGGCGTTCATGAGAGTAATATAAATGCACTGGACTGAGACGGCATAAAGCAGGAAACATTTAAAACCTTTCACAACTTTCAGGCTGAATGCTTACACGTCAATCATCTGGCACCTGAGAAGCAAGATTACAATTTTTTTTGTGTGTGCCTTTTTATTTATATGAAGACAAATGATTAACACAGTTGTCTCCTTTTAATCAAGTGCCAGAGTGAAATGATTAATTTTACACTAATGATTTCTTTCAGCAAGATTGCCAATTTTGTTTGTCACTCATAACAAATCAGTGAAGATGTTCAGTGGGATAAATACTGTTGTATGTTAATGGATTTTGTTTGTACTCCTGTTTTTATTCATGGTTGTTGCACTCCCTTTTTTTTAAAGTTTTTTTTTATTTTATTTGTAATGAAGTTTGTGTTGTACATAAGTGAAAATAAACAATTGTCTCTTAACTGTTACTTGACACTTGGAGATGAATGAAATTTTGAGCTGTCAAGGCAAAAAAAAAGCCTAAACTTAACGCAATGGCCTCATCTCGTTCACAAATACAAGTCCTTTAAGAAAGAGTATATCTAGTAATGTTGGGATGGGAAGTATGAAAGAATTTCTACTAGTCTTTCAGAATGGGGAATGATAAATGGCACCATTTGTAGTGTCAACACAACTTTAAAATATTAAACATGCACAACCAGAAAACTGTCACTTTGTGGTGTGAAACTGGAACAGTATGATGCGGAATTAGAGCATATCCAAACAAATCGATGTAAAAAAAATTGTTTCCAGATAATGTAGGGTATTGATGAATCATTTAGTAATGGGGGGGGATCTTCGGAGTAAACAAGTTTTAATTTATTCCTACTTGTTTTTAGACTTACGGTAGCTACATGGTGTTTCAGAATGTGTATGTTCAGGGACTCACTTTCAAGTTTTAGAGGCACTTTTCTCACCGCATCACATTAGAAATAAAGTCAGTAGCTTTGATTTTACTGCCACCTCGTGGCACAAATTAACTCAGTCCAAGTATGTGTTCTATTGCTGATAAACTGGACACAATCTTTCATGCTTCAACAAAATATAGCCGGTCGAGATGGGATGTTTTTAGTATAAAGTCACTATAAAGGCCTGTTTTTTTAGCTCATTTCTCTTCAATGATTCCAAGATGTATTTGCGCTGTCCAATCATTCCCTTCAATTTGTCATTGAGTGTCCTGGGATTTTATGAAACGACTCAACGCTTCTCATTTTTTTTCTCCTCTGCCCTGATTCTGGCGGACTCCGTTATTCTTTCTTCATCCCCCCAGGCCGACCATGAAAGTAATAAATGGCAGGGTTCTAAAGTGATCACCCCAAGTGACCCCAATGTGCTTGTTTGCTTTTCAACTTAAGTCACATTTTAGAACCATGGGGCTCGAATAAACAAAAATGTGTATATTTAATGTCACTATTTCTACTGCCATATATATATATATAAAAAATCGGCTCGGGGTACACTGCTTTATCATTCCATTAAATGTGGGCCATATCCCAGCATGCACCTGAGTGATTTGTGAATTATTCATGACAGAACATTAAGGAAGAAAAAAAATCTCACCAGATGAAATAATGCACTGTTTAAAGTAAAGCAAAATGAGTGGAAGAAAAAAAGTGTGAAACATTAAAAAAAATCTCATAACCCCGTTATTGTAACCTTTTTACAGGGGCATTAAAATTTCTCCCTATCAAAATAACACACTTCCAGTGTCAATCAAATCTCATAGTAGATTCTGGAATACACTGAATTATATTCATCACCTATCTCAAGTTTGCAGAATAGTTTATGTATAACAGTAGTTACGCAATATCAACATGGCTCAAAATGGGTATCGCATCCCAGAATTTCGGTTAAAACCACTTTTTGTGCAATGCTTACTTCTAAAACTAAAATTCACAACCACAAACATGCATTTTAATTGCCATAATAAAATCAGCAAAGTTGACAGCCACAAGTTAGTTAACCATCTTTATTGAAAGCTTGGAATGGTCTTCACTTGAACAGGTCTTACACTCAGTTGTCACATTAGCTTTCAAACCTTTGATGCAAATTGTGGAAAAACTGACCAATGGCTGATAAGGTAGTATCACGAGTAAGCTAATATGATTTCCTGAAGTGTTTTTTTCCCCTTGAAGTAAACAAAACTATTTCTAATGGACGGCAAGAAAGAAACACAAAGAAAGGCAATTTAAGCTACAAAAATCCAAAATCATAACATCAACTTGGTTTCCCAAATGTCCTCAATTTTTGTGTGAGCCAACATCGATGTAGACTTTAGCCTTTGTTACAATGAGTGTTATTGTTATTCCAGAAGATCAACTCCTTGATATCACACAGCTTCGGGTGTCAATCTACAGGATCTTATATTTACATAAATGCCAACTTTCCAAGCCAGTCCTTGATGCCTTATTCAACAGTTCCAGTATGAATGTGCAAAAGATGGGCATGACCACGTGTAACCTCTTGATAGTAGCGTATTAGATGAGACTGTGTGAAGCAAAGAGGGGTTTTGGGTATAAGTATTAAAAAAACAAAAAGAAAAGAAAATATACCTAATAAAAATGCAGTTTATTTGGGGTCTGCCACAGTTTGTCTCCACTTCCACAGCTCAGTGATAACCTGAAGATGACAGAAAAAGCACAGTATTAATAGTATCCGACCTAAAACCTGCATTAACAATGAACATAGACGTGCCAAATATGCACACAATACCTTAGCATCAGAGACTCTATACGAATTCTTCACAAAGTTCTCAAATTTGGGCTGGGCTTTGGGCAGCGTTACTCCCTAAAACAGAATCAAAATTGACATGCTGTACAAAGACATTGGCTGATGGTGCAGACGAAAAACAGGCACGCGTGTCACATCACCAACCTTCTTCACGACCTCAGTCATTTTTGCCTGGATCTCAGGAAGCGTCAAAGTTTCCTTGGGGGATGTTGGTGTTTTGGGTGATTTGGGTGATTTTGCTTTTTGTTTGGGAGTCTTCACCTTCAAAGAGCAGGAGATGATATTGGTCATTTTGTTTTGGATTCTGTTGATTTTCAAAGGATTCATCTGACCGTGGCTGACCGAATAACTATTAAAAAGGTACGCGTTACACTTTATTGGGAGGAAAAAAATCCCGACAACAATATTTTTGTTAGGTATGTTAGACATCACTCTTTTCCCCAAACTGATACCAGACAATGACAGATAATTTTAAACAAAAGCCCACATATCCCAATACATAAAATTTCCTTAAAATTGCATAAAATTAATGGCAATTTCCTATTCTTCTAATTTATAGGTACTGGTCGTAAAACGGCCACCGTGAGTACTCGCCAATCCCTTATTTTTGCTATCATAAAATTTGGATAAATGGTTTTCATGCACATTTAATAACGTAAATGTTTTTTTTTAAACAATGTGCGCACATTTATTGATGATGCTTCTATTCCCGAAAGGAATATGCTGCATCGTTTGGCAGCAACACGGCTAAATGAGCCTCAAGAGAGAGATCTTCTTTCAGATGACAAAGTTGCAGCGTTGCAATTTGTGTTTAAAAGCACAAAAAAAAATTGGCTGCAAGGGAGCAATTCGTCACCATAAATGTTTATTTTTTTCAGCTTTTAGTTTAACTGGGAAACACGTGCCTAATCAATTATTACCAACTCAGGCGTACGTTAAGTTGTCCAGTATCCTGTAAAACGCCTACATTTATCAGTTCATGGTTTTCAGAGAACAAATAATACAGAAAATGAATCAGACCATAAACAAACCAATGCTAATTCTGTTTTTAAGTCAAAATTGGCCCCCCCAAAAAATGCAATTGCGGCCGTAATCGAGCGCGACTTCTTGTGCCGCATGATGAGTCGTGGTGGGGATAGTGTGCATCAGTTACCTGCTTTGCGGCCGGAGTGCTGGCTTTTGAGCTTTTACCATTCTGAGTGGATTTTGGTGTGGACTTTGCCTGTTAAATATGCAGCAGTTAGTGAGAAAAGAAGACCAGACCAAACTCAACTGGATATTCTAAAATGCTCACCTTGACGGGGGTTTTTTCCTCCTCCTCTTCATCGTCGTCATCATAATCATCATCCCTAAATTAAACATGTATATCAGTCATCAGGAAATAGTGGCAAAAAAACATTGCATTTAAGTAAAGGCTTGTTTGAAAATCCTTATTTTTCAATTAGCCGATGAGATTTAAACTCCACTCAAAGAGTAAAACATAATGCAACATAAATTCGCTGAATACGCACTCATCTTCGTCATCATCCTCTTCATCCACGGCGTCCAGCTTAATTTTTTTCTGCGCATTCTGGAAAATGTGATCAACGGCACATTTCAGTCAACAATAAACTATAAAAAGCATTGAACATTAAATGTGCAAGTGGCGATGACCACGCTGCCTTTTCAATTCATGCATTGACATAAAAAGCTAGCTAATTTGGCTTTCTAGTATAACTGATTCAGAATTCCTCGTAGGAATTGGTCAAAGTTTGAGCACTGACGTCACCCAAAATGGCTGCCTCAAAAAAAAAAAATTTTTTTGCGCGTGGTAATAATCATACGAGTCCATACAACGGGATCGTGTGTCATAGTCAATGTTATCGTTAACAAACCTGAGACTTGGAAGCAGGAGAGAGGGCGGGTCTTTTCTTGGACACTTTCACATCTTCCTCTTCCTCCTCCTCCTCTTCTTCTTCATCCTCATCGTCATCATCATCTTCAAACGACTGATCGGATTCCATCACTTCAGCAGGAATTCAGAAGAGTTAGCGAAATAGCATCTAAGCACCAATTGTATTTAGGCTATTTTATTCTAGAAACTCATCCAAATGTACTTACTCACTAGATGCTGCCCGCTGATATGGATCGGACCAGAACCAGATTTCAGACGGAAGACTGCGGGTGGTGAAATGGTGAAACCACCGAGGCACACCTGCGAAAAATAGCACAATCAGTAAAAACACCTCGCGTGCTGTGTGGTTGCACTTGTGGATGTTCTTCCAAGTGAGGACATCCTTTTAGCTATTTAGGATAGTAGTTCTCAACAAACATCTTTTGCAACATATATATAAAACATTTTTATTTTATTTCTCTCATATCCTTAACAGACAATCCCTGACAGTTGGCAGTTCTGTCTAAAAACTGCATCCGCTCACACACTCACACTAGGCAGGGTGGAGGGCTTCAGAGAAACCAGCACTGCTGCCGCCTTCTGACCCTCGGTGTCTTTTCCTTCCACCTCAACAAGATGAAGTTCATCTTTTGTGGCGGGGTCGGTACATGCCTGTGCGGACCAAAATACAATTCAGTTTGAAACTTTAAATAAGCAGTTGCTTTTAAGAACACCTGCAATTTAGATGTAAACAAAATGCACGGGTGGTTACCATCCGCAAATCCAGCTGATGGTCAAAGCCATCGTCGGCCGGATTGAACAGCACGTCCTTTCCAGATTCAAGCACACAACCTGATGAAGACAAAAGTTAAAATATCATGAGTTGAGACACAAATAACACATTTCAACCTGCGTTATGAAATACTGGCCCAGTTGCAGTGGCGCTCAGCCTTGTACATGGTAATTTTGAGCAGTAAAATTTTTTAACCACTCTGAACGTCTGTAAAAGTCGGGACTTTTGAGACTTGAGGACCACCGCACTACTGGCTCGACCATGCTTGCCCTTTACATTGATTGCTCATGTGCGCCATGATTTAATCAGTACTTCCTCGCAGGAACACACGGGGGCGCCACAGAAATCAAGGTGGATATTTCCACATGGCCTGGCCTAACCTTTACCGACAAGCAAAAATTCTAATAATCTGGGAAAATATAAATAAATCAATAAGAATGCTTACGTTGCACAATCTATGTTGGCAAGAACAACAAACTTAAAACACGACAATTCGAGTACTCCTTTATGTTGAGTGCATTGACCACTACGAAACGTATATATTTTTATTTTTTACAAAAAAAAACATCAACGTCGTCACCGAGTTATTAATATCTATAATAGATGGGTGAGAGAGTTGTACGACGAAATCGCGAATCTTCAAGGAAAACGATCATAAGAGGGTGGGGGGGGGAAAGCACCGTGGACCACATGTGAGAGCCGACGTTGAGGCTACAACTACCCGAAACAACCGAATTAACCCCTCGCCACAAAAAGTAAAAATACGGTCCAAGATATTGTAAGACAATCTGAAGAAGACGCTAAATAAAAAAAAATCCAGAGGACAAGTTTTAATATCAATACTGCTCGCGGAATTACAGGAGACGCCATGCTTTGGGCCAAACACGTGTGTAGCAGCGCTGGAGCAGAGTAGCTCACACACACATTCCCCCATTGTGACTAAACGTGCTACTTGAATACATGTCATGATCAATTCGCAATACAGCTCTACGTATTAAAGCCACTTATTACTTCATTTTCTTTATACATTTAATGTTGTCTCCCACAAACGCATGACGACAATATTCGGCATTGTTCGCATTCACAAAGTGACTCACCGTAAAGAAAGGTCTGTGGAGGCATTGGTACTTCATCTAAACCGTTCATTTTGTAAAATTAATAGACGATAACCGTGGAATTAAGGAATTTAAAAGTAGATAGATAATGTCTACAGACAGACAGACAGAGAAACGCTACACTTCTGCACTAGTGAGCTAACTGACGTGTTAACTCCACCCCCTCGCCTCTTCTTTTTCTTTTACTGTTTAACGGCGGCTCGCATACTGAAATGGCGCATTACCGCCACCTATAGATCTTTATTAATTACTGCTTTGGTTGACAATAAAGTTTAGATTAGTTCTTTCTTTTTGACCAAATAAATAAAAACTACAGGCATATACTAACTCGTAAATAAATACATAATAAAAAATAATACATTTTTCCTTTTGGGACTGATATTCTCTCTCATTTTCCCCTATTCCTTAGTTTATCAAGTTATTCATTTGACTTCAAGATACTTTGTGTCACTATTCACAATAATGGCTATTTATTCAGCTTGGTATGTACAATCGATCACTTCGACTGTAAACAATTTACGATCAAATGATCCTCATTTGCCATTCATTCATCCATCCTCACATCCATCCATCCATCCATTCTCTGTGAAACTTGTCATCTAGTGTGGTAGCTCCAGATATGCTGGAGCCTATTTGCCTTTTGAGAGAGAGTACACCTTGAGCTGATTGCCAGCCAATTAAATGGTACATTTTCAAATTATATTATCAATAGATTCTATTTATAATGTACTTTTCATTTATAAAATAAATCTCAACGTGCACAGTACCAGAAACAATAAAAGCAAATGGAAGCACAGAGTCGATTAAATAAAAAATAAAATAAAAATCGTATTCATTTATTTCCATCAGGTTATCTTCATTTCATAGCATGTGTTTTGGCTGCCCAGATTCCAGTACTTTATATGAAATAAAACACACTCAATTTAAGAATTTACATTTTTATTTGTATGGCTTAAAATTCTATTTGTGATGATGAGACAACTCAATTTCAAACTAAAACCTGAGGATATGACATCCCATTTATACTGTACAACATGGATTAAAAAGCTGCATTGCCTGCAGAAACAACCATGATTAATATTTTAGTGCGCCACCCACTAAATGGCCTGTGCATTTTCGATGAAACTGACACTTTTAACACCGCAATAGACTGAAATTGCAGGGAAGTAGAGAAATCACCATAGGCTACTCGCTCATACATTTGCATTAGCGTTACATCACAGGTTAACTTTTTGATGGAGGAGGCAGTGCCGATATTTGCCAGTGAAGCTGGATTAAAACAATCCATCCTAAAGCTGCCACTGAGTTTTATAGTTTAGCTTCACCATTGAACGTTTGAATACCAATGTTGATGTATATACATAGGCAACATTGCAGCTGTCATGTTGTTATAAGATAATTGTGCAAATAAAGTTAAAATCATCTTTTCAATATACAGCACCAGCTCCATTACACATGTACTGTACATGATTTGCATGTTCCACAATACCTTCTTTTTTTTTTTACATTTTCAAAACACATAGAAACACGCAAAAATCAAAGCATGAAAAAAATACATTATTTAAATAATAGATATAATTCACAAATAGACATTAAGACAAGCATATAAAAAAATAACTAACATGACTCAAAGACCCATATACAATTCCAAGATTGTTTCACTTTAAACTGCAAGTTTTAAATTGACCAACAAAAAGCATACAACATATGAAACAAGCACATTACAGTCAGACTCAGACATATGCAGGACAATGAAAACTTTGACAAAGTATTTGCAGATAAATCAAGATCTTTCACATTTCAAGAGCATCTTTGGGCAAAAAGAATAAATAAAGACAAGCAGTTACTCATGTCATTATCTTTGACTGGTCCATCTGTAAAACGCAAGACAGTTGTGCTCCCATGCCTTTCTCAGGGGTTACTTTGGGACACCGAAACTGCAACAAGAATTCAAGTCCATTTCTGTCATCCAAGTCTTTGCAGGGAGCCCGTCTGCATTCATTACACAGCTGGATACAAGGGCAAGAGGAGAGACTGGATCCACTGCCCGCTCTGCACACATGCATCCACACACATAGCCCTCTGATTTATAGTATGACAACTTCATCTTCTCCCACCCTACATCACATTCTCAAAGAGCTGCATGGATCTCATCATGATTTCATCCTGGGAGGAGAGAGAGAACATATGACTATTGTCTGTATATCAATATTTACCAGTCATCCACAAAATTTATATAACTGGGTCTTAACATAAGTGTATTTCAGTGGTGCAGAACTATAATGGAGGCAATCCCAATAATATATATACACTATACATAATACATCTGTGACAGTGTCAATTCAATTGAACTTTCGTGTACACGTTAAGGCAGAATTGTTGTCATATGCAACTCTTGTCATGAGGCTATGCGAATGTGTGATTATAAAAGAAAAGAAAATCCCTTCTGGGAAAACACAAACCTCCTGGCAGGCTATTACAAACTCCTCTAAAGTTACCACTCCATCTTTGTTTTTGTCCATTTTCTGTGGCAAAAGTACAAAATGAGACTCAAGTAAGCTTCTGTGGACATCCGTTTTATACACCACAAAACACAATAAGGTCATAATGACAAAAAACTAACAATAAAATAAAAGCCTCGTTTCAAAACTGTAGACACTGATAGACAGTTGAGATCAAATTTGGTTGGCTATTGTGATGAGAAACATTCTAAATCATGTTACTACTCTCGAGAAGTGCCCCCCCCCCTTCCTTTTCATGATCTGCCACTGCTGACTACTGAATCTGGCGTGTATGAGCTCTTCTCAAAGCAAATGTATTGCTGAACTCACCTGGAAAAAAGCATCCACGTGCTGCTGTGGTACATCTCCTTTTAGCGCAGGATGAGTGTACTTGCCCATCATGTCATAAATGGCCTTCACAATCTCTGTCATTTCCTACAAGAAAAGATGATGCACAAATAGACTTTGAATTAGGCGAACAGCAATTTCCCCCATTGGTGAATCCCAAAATTGGACCAGGTTATTTTTTTCCCCTTCTTTTCAGTGAAAATTTGATCCACAACATCGGATGTTACTGCTGTATAAACCCCGCACCACCTGTGTGACATTAAAGCTACTGAAGCAGTCCAGAGAAGAGATGCTAAGCTGATAGCTGGACTCAATGACATGTCGTGACAGACCGCCCATGAAGATGCATGCTCTCCCTCTGACCTACTGTCAACCCCATGGCGATATGATAGAGGTATAAAAATAAAAATACCTGTCAGGACTATATAACACAGCAAGGTCACTCCAGGGAAAGGACACACACTAGCTTGATGACATACAACTTCGCCTATGATCTTTGATCTCTGACCACAAAGTTGTGCAATACTCACCTCCCTGTTTATGTAGCCATCTCTGTTAATATCATAAAGGTGAAACGTCCATTCAAGTTTTTCCCTCAAGGTTCCCCTCAGCAGGATAGACAAGCCCATCACAAAATCCTGACAGCGAAAAAAAGAACAAAGTGTCTTTGCACATACAGCAGCCAAATCGTGTACCTCGTGCAATCGCTTCTCTTTTGCAGCCGTTACCTTAAACTTAATGGAGCCGTTGTTAGTTGTGTCAAAAGCGTTAAAAAGATAATGTGCGTACATACTTGCATCTGCAACACAAGAAACAAATCCGCGTGAGACCTGTTCTGAAAAGCACAAGCGATGATGCAGAAATTTACCTCCATGGGGGAAAAACTGTGCGTATATATGTTTAAATGTCTCCTCGTTTACCACTCCACTCGGACATTCCTGTAAAAAAAGAAAAAAGAAAAAGAAGAAGCAGTAAGACATATGAACGCCTGTGAATTGATATCAGTAAGATGTGATTACATTCTTGAAACCACGATAGAGAATCTGGAGCTCCTGCTTGCAGAAGTTAGTTTGTGATTCCAGTTGTTCGAGAGCCTCCGGCCTGTGACACACCGTCGTCATCTCAAGCTCATCGTCTGTATTATCTGCAGAGAATAAACACAATACAGGACAAAGTGCATCCCTGATGTGCTTAAAGAATTTGTAGGACCGTGGAAATTGTAATACATGGTACGGCTATGGCTCAGTGAACACACATTAAATCTGATTTGGCGGGAAAGAAGAGAATGCTTACTGAGGGGAAAAAACAAAATAGTCTTACTGCATGCACTTGACAAAATTTGATTACCCTCCAAGGAGTTGAGGGAATTTATTAACGGTAACAAGGTTCTCAGTGTCCATTAGGCCTACTGTTGAAAAAGACGGTGGTTAATATTATGAAGACAAGATGGCTCAGGGTGGCTTGTGGGTAAATGTCAGTAGGGTTCGGTTTACATTAGGGCTATATATATATATATATTCTCTTCACCAAGGCGGTTAACTCATGCTAATGCTAACACAACCATGTCATGTGATTTTTAAAAACAGTGAGAATTGACATTGGCAGGTGTTGATTAGATGAGGGTGTGATAGAAAAGACGAGTGTGAGGAAAACATAGCAGCTTGAGGGTTATGTGACAAACCCTGTACTGATGTCAGAAGCATGATGAGTTATTTCCTGTCAAACCGCCTTGAGGATATTACATCTTGAAATAACTTTATTTGCCAAAAGCAAAAAAATAATGCAATTAGCAATCATAATTACCAGTTCTTTTACAAAGAGTCTGACTGCAAAGGATTGCTCATGGAGCATGTGCTTGGAGGAAAGTGATGGAGATAATTAGAGATGTGTCAGGTGGTGATAAAGGCCCAGAGGAAACGGCATCACTTGTTAATGACACCAGCTTGCACTGTTTGCACAAACAATATGAGCGAGTGTTTGCCTGAGTGCTGCCTGCTCCCTTTGGTCCAGCTATGAGGTTAAAATCGTTCGATCTAGCCAGCAACGCATCTGTTTCTGTTGTCTTCTGACTGATACCACCTGCAGCCAGATGAAACATGCGGTGAACCGTCTGTTGAGAGAAGAAAATGATTCGGTCCTCAAGAGCCCCTATCCAGCCTGTATTCCACGCTTCTCTCCGCCACCAACACGCCTGATTCATGATCAGGATCGTTATTTGGCTTCTGCAAAGCTTGCTGATGAGCTGATCATTGGATTCAGCTGCGTTGGAGGAGGGAGATATGGAAAACTGCCCGATTAGAGGCTCTCAAGGACTGGCCTTGGGCGCCTCTGCAGTAGTTGCTAATCCAATATGAATCCACCCTAACAGATGCACAGTACACACAATTCTGTATGTGGAAAGATAATGCTTCACAATGTTATAATTAGAAAGATAATAAAGGAGTTTTTGTGACAGTATAGTGGAAAATCATACACACACAAAAAGCTAATCATGTAGGGGTTTTGCTTACGGGGGTCACGGTTGTGATGGAGCCTATCCCAGCTGACCTTGGGTACACCCTGACGGCCTGAACCTATAACTAACCATCTGCATTATTTGTGATCGTGTAAAATAGTGTAATATAGTAGTGTATAACTGCACTGCTTTAATATTTATGATCAACTTGTTCTCCAAAGTACAGTATATGCAGCACTAACCAAACTAGTCTAGCGTTTGCGGAATATGAATAAATAAAAAAAAATCCACCCATTTTTATTCATTTCAGGGGGCAACCATTTTGCCACTTGCTGTCGACTGAAAATGACATCATAGCTGTCTAGAACAAAACAAAGTCTATATCAATATTCATAGTTTTGAATGACAATGTCATGCTATGGGTAAAAGTTTAACTTATTTAAAGTAAACCCAAACATTTGTTTACAATAATATGTTCTATGCGCCCCCACCAGTCTAAACACGGTATTACGATTAATAACGTGTTTGTGGAATATGAATTAAGCAGAAAAATTCACCCACTTTTAGCCATCTCAGGGGGCGGCCATTTTGCCACTTGCTGTCGACTGAAAATGACATCATAGTTGTTCAGGGCTGAGGTAACGACGAATTGTGATTGTCACATGACCAAACTCAGAAAACAGGTGAGCAGTGATTGGCTGTTGCCTGAGCAATTACGATGTTATTTTCAGTCGACAGCAAGTGGCAAAATGGCCGCCCCCTGAGATGGCTAAAAGTGGGTGAATTTTTCTGCTTAATTCATATTCCACAAACACGTTATTAATCGTAATACCGTGTTTAGACTGGTGGGGGCGCATAGAACATATTATTGTAAACAAATGTTTGGGTTTCCTTTAAATAAGTTAAACTTTTACCCATAGCATGACATTGTCATTCAAAACTATGAATATTGATATCGACTTTGTTTTGTCCTAGACAGATTGCAGACTGAAGATTTTTCTTTTCAGAAGAATTTTCACAATAAACTCTACGAGCGTCTCAATGTAAACAAACGGCATGTCAGACTTTAATCACACAAGTTGCCATTATGCATCTTTACAACGTCTCTCTGGTCTACTGCTACAAATTTATCTTGAATCCTGTCACATTATTGTTCGCTCGCTCATGCCCCTTCAACCTAGTCTCCATGACAACAGGCTTCTCAAGCATGAGGCTGCAGAGAGAGGTATGATATGTGAGCTGGATGTTAATTCACATGCAACGCTTGCTTCTCTCTTTCGCTCTCTTTTAAATGGAGGTGCCCACGCGTACACGTGCACACGTATCATTAAAGAGTCAGGGACTGTGATTTCGCTCTCTACTTATCGACAAGGGCCGCCTACTTGATGGCACTCTGTAATCTCTCCATCATAACCACGGTGCATGAGAAATGACTCTCGTTACAGAATCAGCAAGGGTGGCTCATACTGAAAGCATCCCGTCATCAATTTATTTGATTCTTTTCATTTGACTTCATCTTGCTTTTCCAGTACAAAGAAAAATGGTGCTACGATTTGATATGCAAATGTGTCACCGCATACATTTACACAATTCTGTTGCTGTTTTGTATTTTTAGTCCTGCACATGGAAGCACAGTAAGTGTAAATTGTTGCTGTTCTGGTCAGTAAGCACATGTTGCACTTGTGCGGCAAAAACAACAACAGCGTGACTTCCATAAATTTCCCTCTCTGTGTTCTGTTTTTGCCTAATGTTGACATACCTCTTGCCGGTCTTCTCTGCTTGGTTTGCATGGTCAAAGTTCCCACCACTGCACCCATGTTGTCACCGTAGTAACCAGCCTGGCCAAACAGCCCAGATTGTAGTAGTCCTTTTATTTGTTTTTTTGTGGTCCCACGTTGTCAAGTCCGTGGCTCCCTCTTTGTCTCCTTTCACAGATACGGATTTTACAGGGGATTTCCTCTCACAGGTTTTCACTGAGGGTCTACTCTCCTCTAAGTGATGATTCCCTTGGATTTCTGAGCTCATTCTCAAATACACACATGAGCTGCTCCTGCCTCCCTGCGCCACTCCCTCTTTTCTGTGGCTCTGTCAGTCTGTCCCCCCCCTCTTTCCAGTTCCCCGCCTCCTCATGTTGTTGTGACGAACTGCTGTGCTGATGCAGTCCGCACTAATAACATCACTGCTAAGTGAAAGGCAGCAGGTGAAGGACAGCTGAACTCATATGAATATGTATGAGTCAAAAAAGGGCCAAAGGGTACAAGTCATCACAACTCTTTTTACTGCAGTCGTATGTGTGCGAGAGAACAACTGCCAGCCAGTTAATTTTGCATACAATTAATCCATGTTGTCGCACACAGGATTAGAGGGCTATTAATAATATCCATGTTACATATTGTTCATTTAATTAACATTTTAACTGCTTTGAGAGAATGAAAGCTGTGAATGATCCCGATCTTTCTATAATCTATCCATTTTCTATACCGCCTGTGCTCATATTGACTATGGGCGACATAGACTGGCCCACAATTTAGAGGGACTAGTCTAATCATCCATTTGGACTATAGACAGCAAACTGAGCCACGCCAGTCAATATCAGTTGCAGAACTACAATATGTTTTAGGCAGGGGTTGTCAGGAGGTTTAAGTAAAATGCCAGGGCCGATTTTTTTTGTGTGCCAGTCCAGCTTTGGGTGACCTTTAGCAACCCAGCTGACTTTGGGAATGAGGCATTTTACACCCTTAACAGTTTGCAATTCAATCACAGTTTTTTTCCCCCAACTAAAGTAACCACTGAAAGAAATGTGCTGTACTGTACTCTATCCCATGTGTTAATTACCACCAGCCACACCTGTTTTTTCTGCATAAAAAAAAGGATACCTTCGCATGTATTGTATGATGCTCAGAATGCTTGATTATTTTGGTTTTAGGCATTGGTTGTGCAGTTGGAATGAGATTGAATATTGGCATGACATCCACACCATAATAACCCCCCTCTCTATCTCATTACCGTACTATACTATTATGTACGCGTGAGTGAATGACAGCTTCAGAAGATCTCCCTTAAAAAAAATAATGTGGACATGTTTGTTTTTTTAAATTCTTCGATGTTTTAGCTGTTTCTATTTCTTCAAAAGTCATGAACCTGTGAGCTTTGAAAACGGTAAAATTGTCACCATGTGAAAGGAATAAACAATCTAATTTCCTATTTAAGCCTTGAGACGTGTGCTTATTTGAGGAAGGCAAAACACAAAAGTGATGCCACTGTGGGGTATTCTGGGTGCCTGCGTTTAGCTGAAGGCAGTGGAAAATAGACCAGATAAAGATCGCATCCATTGTGTTTGCATGACATTGTTGTTTCTCCATTTTTATAGCTTATGTCCTTCGCTCTGGAGGGAAATCAAGTTCTGCATTCAGAAGACTAGCAGAGGCCGTTGCAATTCCCTTGACAGATGTTTGCCATCTCCAACTGCATTACACCCTGCACAGGGATGTGCCAAGGTTGCGGCACTGCAGTTTATAACTTCATTATCTTTTCATTAGCTTCTCAACAGCTCATGAGCTGCAACACAGCACCAACACACAGGCGACCCGGGCACTACTTCACTCACCCCAACCCTTCTTCAAAAGCGCTAAGTAGATGAGGCGGGATTGTACATAAGAATCAGGACAAGTAGATCAAAATTGCGCACGTCAACTCTGGCACTGATAAGCGAGAATAATGATGTATATTTATGGCTTAATATTTTGTAATATGCTTGTATTCTTTTATGTAGCTACAGGATTGGGTATGCAAGTGTGTTTGTATTCATCACGTTTTGGGAGCACTGTCACCCATGGGGACCTTTTGTAGTATATGTCCAGTAAGATATGTGACTTTGCCATTAAGCAAAGGCCAAATCAAAATTTTTCAGATTCGGGTCGGCATCGGTCATAGCATTGTCGCATCTATTGTCAAAAAGGAATCTTGAATAGACGCACTCATGTCTCAACATGTGTGATAGCCTATAGCGTATATGTGTATGTATGTGGGGATAAAGCGCCACCTAAGTTCACTCCATTTAACATTTAGCATTTGCTTTTTATTGTGTTTTCTTTAAAAAAGAAAAAAGACAAGAAAAAAGACGAGAAAAAAGACGAGAAAAAAGACGAGAAAAAAGACGAGAAAAAGACGAGAAAAAAGACAAGAAAAAAGACAAGAAAAAAGGGAAAAAACAAAAAAAGGATAAAAAGAAGAGAGAGAGAGAGAGAGAGAGAGAGAGAGAGAGAATTTTTTTTAGCATTTGATCAAATTAGATTTTTAATTTATTGGACTATAGCATTTTTTTGTGAAAAGTGGCTACAATAAGTAACATTCAACACTCGCATGAACACGAAGAGTGAAGCAGTCTTTGGGTGCAAGTCCGAGCTCTGGTGTCCGCATACTGGAAATAAGTCTTGATTAGGAAACATCTGTGTCATTTCAAAGACTCAATTCAACATTTTGCAAAGAGTGAAAAGTTATTGACACAAGTGATAAAGAATACGAGACCATGGAATGATAACACTAATATAGCCAAGGATGATTGAGCTACTGGTGTCAGCTGGACAGCTAGCAAGGCACTTCCCTCAACACCGCACAAGAGGAAAACACAGTGGAGCCGTGAAGAATCATAGGCAGTGAAAGAAAAAAATACATGAATAATGAATACAGAGTAAAAAAGAAAAGAAAAAGAAGCCCTGTAGTGAGTGCTCCACTGATGATTAAAAGTGGCATTTTATTGGCGGTTAAATTTGCACCGGGGATTCGTGATGACCACAGTTGGCCATTATGCGGTTCACGCCAGTGAAGGTAGCGGGCAAAGTGTCCCGTGAAAAGAGGACGGCTCTTCTTAATGACCAGAACTTATTGTAATGTACCCAAAGCGGCAATGAAATGTGACATATAGTGGAATGAAAAGTTCACTGTACTGAAGAGCTCTTGCAGTCCACATGACACACACATACCGGAATGTGTGTACATATGTGTGCGTGACTGTGTGTGTTTGTGCCTCAATTTGAACTTAAAAAAGAGAACGAAAGCCTTAACACTTGTCTGGAACTTTTAAAAGTAGTTAATTTCATGACAATATATGCCTCGTTTCAACATAATTGTATAATGTCCTCTTTAGTAAATTACTCATATTGTCGCTGTTATGTGAAAAACACTTATGTCCATGCAGACAAAAATAAAAATGAAAAAATAAAAATGGGGAAAAAAATGGCAGCAGCGACTATATATATTGTAAAACAATTACACGAGTAAAACTGAAATTAAATGACACCAAAATAAATAATTACAATTTCTGATTAAGTATGTTTTTGCCATGATATGTGCACTCAGAAGCCACAGCAGTCGTTATACTGTACATACACATTCTAATAAGATCCTATATAAGCACTTAATAAAGAAAATGATGCCCATAATGCACTTTATTTTTGCTACTAATATTGTACATATGATGTAAATGATAATTTCACTGCTACAACTACAACCGACATACGTATTTCACAATGCAGTGCATTTAACAAGTATGAATAATAATTTAGGATTTATTTGAAACTTTTTTAAATTCAATTTATTTTCATAGTCTCCGTTCAAACCGAACCACTGAAATGTTTTCCTTGTACTGTACAATTAAAGATGTAGTGTCGCTGTATGAACAGGGGGTGGCAGCAGAGCACAGCATTATACTGAGAGCTGTGCATACTGTACACTTCAATTCTGTTACTACTGTAGTGTAATACTGCACTGCAGCTAAAGGTAAATACGATATTACAAACAGTTCGCAATATAATGCAGTTCCGTTTTACTCCACTGCAAAACTACAAAAATAACAACGACCATTGAAAAGGAGTATGCCTCATTCGAATGTGAAGCTAAAGTTGTGGCTGGTAGTGTGCAATGGCAATAAAACAACATGCAACAAATCCATATGAACGTTTGCAAATTGGGAAAGAGGACACAGAGTGTTGCAATGAATAGAGAGTGAGAAAGACAAAGATAAAAATAAATCTCAATGATGGCAGTTACATAAAAGTAGGCCGAGAGGTGATGTAAAAAATTAAAAGCCGTGAGACACGGCTCCAGTTCACTGCCTTCACAACAAGAGCCAGGAAAAAAGAGCAATAATAAAATAATAAAGGGTACAGGACAAAGTCTCAAATAACCTTAGGCATAGTAGATGATTAGTGTAAAAAAAAAAACAGGCCGGAGAGGTTTTTTTTCTTTACGGCCTTCATTTTGAATGATGGTTCCCATTTCAAGTTTAGTGTCATTGGGTCCCTTGAAAGGCACTTTATGAGTTATTATTATAAATGGGTTACCCTGTGTGAGTTCTCCTGCCCTGTCGTTGTACCCTGCGATGCTTAGTTCTGCCTGGTGGTGTGTTTCAGCTCATTATTGTTCACCATGTTTGGGGAGTGTGATGCTTCTGCATGACTCACCACTGTTGGTGTTCATTATTGTGGGGTCAGTACATGCACTCTGAGCCCAGCCATATATGCTCTCGTCTTGTTATTGAAAAGGGTCTATTACAAAACAATTTTTATTATTTTTATTATTGAGGCCTCAATTTATCGGCAGCGCATTCGGAACAGCGTCACTTGGTTGTGGTGGGTTGTATAAATTTTGCATGCAGACTCAATTCCAAGTCTACACACATTCAGGGCCCTATTTTCGTAGACAGGCACCTTTCCCTGTTTTTTTTTTGTGTGTGTTTGGGGAGACAGAGAAAAGTAGACTTGTTTTTAGACTCGCAAAAAGCAAGTCTAAGTGGTGGCGCAGGTGGTGTACCGGGATTATAGTAGATTTGCACAGGCAGACAGATTGATGACAACAGCATTGGCCAATCCATCTGAATCATTGCAGAATTAAATTTATTGAACAAAATTGTATAATTATCATCTTAAAATATTTTAATAGCACTGCATAACTATGGATCAAGGTTTGCACGTGCCAATCCCACGCAAGGATGGCCCCCGGTGAGTCAATTTTTGCTTCTGCAATGTCAACCACGGCGTGCGCCTCTAATGCCCTGATTTTAAAGAGAACGAGGGCAGCCGCTTCGATTGGTCAGGAGTCACGGGTGTTCCATCCCAAAATGGCACAAACGACATCTTCTATCTGCACTCGTCAAGAAAAATAACAAAAGAATATAATATGGAAAATAACAAAAGAAATAATGCTCTTTTTTTTCTCAGCATTGTTTTTGTTCTGTCTGCATCTGTTCACATAATTGAATAAGAAAAACAAACAAAAAACATGCAGTTTGATTACAGCATATTGTAAATACAAGTAATGTGTTGAATTAAGCAGGATATTATTATACTACATCAAACCTACAAATTATATATTTGCCATTTAAATAGTATGTTTATATATAAATATAATGTATTAAATGCAACACTTTGAAAGCTTCATTGTAGCCCATCCCTAAACAGAAGAATATTGAAACAGGGGGTGTAAAATAGAGATGAGGCTTTCAGGGTCATGAAGTATATCAGTGAGACAGACTCCCTCAGCCCGGCTCTTTTTAGGCGTGAATGTTTAAATGATGAAGATGAATATGGATGCTTGCATTTGCAAGTGGAGCATTTTAAAGGTGACTAAGCCAAGTTTCATGGTTCACGTCACTGCCTGTTTAGTATGTGGAAGGGCCCAGGGGTGTGTGTGTGGTGGTGGTGGGGGGGGGGGGGGGGGTTACTCTATGCGTGGGAGAGGAGTATTTACAGTTTATGCATTGCCTGACATGCTTGCGTGCATGCGTGAAGATACATTTGTGTAGGCAATGTATTCATATTTTTGCTCCATGCATATTCTAGTAATAATATATCTAATCTAGTAAGTAAATGCAAGGGCTTGCACTAACAGTTGACCTGCGTGGGTGGATTGTTCAAAGATGTGGAACAGGACCACAGACAACAAATATATACTGTTATATTATAAAAACAAAATATAGGCCTACATATTTCAAAAGCAAACCTTAAGATTTCTTGCTCTTGTGAGTTTTATACCCCCCCCCCCACCTTAAGATTTAGTTTACTAGAGTTAAACTATGCATATTTAATCAAGTTTACAGATACATGTCCAGAATGTTTTAAGCGATACATTGTGTTCATAACGGCAGTACCTTTTGCAAGGCTTCCTGAAAGCAATCTCTGAACAGACTGGATCAACTTGAGCACCCCCTGTCGACAGCGGGTGGTACAACCAGTCATCCTTGGATAGAAGCACAAGCAGATGATGGGCTTGAGGATTGCCTGGAAAAGATCCGCTTCCTCCACTGTATCTCAAAATGGATTTGGGCTGGCACCGTTTTTTTTAGTTAATTAAATAAATAAATAAAAAACGGACCAAATACTGTTACTTTGCAAATTCAACACTTGAAAATGCAGGCATGCAGTTGCAATAGTTTTACTCTTGAAGTTCCATCTATAAAATCCACTGCAAGAAAAACAAGGTCACCCAAACAAACTGTGCATAGTTAAAGTTGCTGAGTAAGTCGAGGAGACAAAATTGGAAGGAAAAGAAAGTGCTCCAATCGCTCGGAAGAAACAATGAAAAATCACGTGAAACTTCAATGTCCCCAGCAACTGCAGGTAAAAAGTTCCTGGCAGGCAATTCTGCTCTCTGACCCCCAAGAAATCTGTAAAATGTTTGTAGTTTTAAGACTACCCCTGATATTCCTTCGGTTTTCTCTTCTCATCTTCTTGTTTATCTCCAAGATATTTGAACTGTAGTCTGGAGCTTGGAAGAGGCTCGGTAGAGGCTCGTTAGAGGTCTGTGGAAGATCTCTCCTCTGGTGCATGTAACAGATTCGGACTTCAGAGTGCCAACAGCACTTAACCGCCCCCTCTACCTCTGCATGCTCCCTCCTCCTCTCATGCATCTGATCTCCTCCCTCCGTTTGCTCATGTCTGCTTTTATAATATCCAGTAACCAGTCGGTTACATATATGCAAGCTAATTTTAATTACTGCGTCTTAATAGTCAAATTATTTTCTACAAAATCCCTTTATAGTCAGTGATGGAGTCACATTTATGGTATGAAATATGTACCATAAAGAAATTGAATTATAATCATTTTTCATTTGAATCTCTAAATTGAAAAACGGAATCTGAATTGTACAATTTGAGTTTGTATTTATTAGGTTGGAACTGAATTCCAATAAACTTGAAAACTGAATTTAAAATGATGGAATATATTTATATTTTCTCTGAAAATACAACACTATATATTTTCACTTTGACCTCATTCAAAGCAGATTCAGTTCTCTAAATTCAAATGAGCTGTGACGGCCATCCCGGTACTTCAGGAATAGCCATCAATTTCAATTTAACTCAACCCAACTGTAGAAAACACTAAAAGAAACAAGTGCTGCCACTAGGACTAAACACTGTAACTTCTGTGTTCTTATTGAAATACAAGAAACTAAGCCTTTATTTCTTCCAGACAGGAGGACAAAAGTGGCCTCAATGAGAACGCTTCTTTTTTTGCTCAGCGTTACATAGATCTGACAATCATCCGCATAGCAGAGGAAGGAAATACTGTGTTTTCTTAAGATGGAACCCAGGGGCAACAGGTAGGCCTACATTGAAAACGGCAAAGGCCCCAGAATTGAATCCTGTGGAACACCATGCGACAGTGGGGGCAGTGCCGGACTCAGAGCAACCAAGGCTAACAAAAAAAGTTCAAAATTCAGTTTCATTAAAAAAATAATAATGTCACATAGGCCTACACAGATCTCTTTGCCCAATTACCACCTTCACTTTTGAGCATGTGACAGTGTATTGTTAGCAGCGTATCACAACAAACCCCCATACTCAATACATCTAGATGCCGGGTGTATTGTTTTCTCTCCTAACCTTAACATCATGCCCGCATTGAACTCCACTGAACTGGCAAATACATTCAACCAAACTGAGCATTTACAGTATGAAGACAACAATTTTGATGAAGCTTTTCTTTTTGTATTAGATGCCATTCGGATGTGTAGGTGTACCTAAAGTTGTGACTGGTAAAGTGCAATATTCGAGTGACCGCAAACACAAAATCTGTTCTATCAGGGAGAGATTCCAAAAACAGGTTATGTAATCTTGCAGGTTGCTTGTGGAGACAGGAGAGTTTTTCTCTCTCTCCAATGAAGTGAGAAATGCTAGGGGGGAGATGGATGCAAAACTCCCTGTATTTCTCGCCCTTCTTTTTTTATTCAGTGGTGATAGATTATATTTGGATCTTGATTAGATTTAGATGCCATTGTGAATTGAAGGAACTTTTCAACACAAAGTCAACTTTATTGAGTTCAAGGTAGTGTCAAAACAGCTGGCCCTTTAAAAATTTAAACTCACCATAATAATAATAATAATAATAATAATAATAATAATAATAATAATAATAATTAGTTAGTTGCATTTCCATTTTTTTGCTCAGTGCTGCATTTATTATATAATGTGTAAAATTCCATATTTGATCTTGTTTGCAATTATATATTTGATTGGAATTTGGAATATCTAATTTAATATTGTTGGATCAAATTCTTCTCACAGGCATGCATACTTAAATGACCTCTGGTGTTTAATGTTAACTTCTTACCGGCCACATTCTGTCTTCTTTGTACATATCAGGAAGGAATTTGTCATCCTTTGCATTTGCTATCATGTGTGCTTTGCTTGGGCTGCACAAGCACAAAAGTGGTTAGTAAGTATTTACACTCTCCTTCTGCAACCAAAATAGCTGTAGGGAAATTAAAAAATTTTTTTTTTCTCTCCTACACCACCTACACAAAAACACCTACTGTAAATGGTTGCATAATGTGTGAATACATTTCAACACTATAACACCATTTGCCCTGCATATATACAAACTAACTAAGGTGGTATGAAGATTTAGCTCTTTTTTTTTTTTATAATAAAAAAAAATCTTATTGGAATATTCCCTTTTTTGAAATTTAAAAAATATATTTTGTTGAATGAAAGTATTTTCCCTTTAGTATTTTTTATTTTATTTTAATTTTTTTGCAAGATAATTTTTGCCATATAGCACTGTTCATTTATAGAAAATAATAATAACCGTGTTCTAGATTGTATTGTAAGTCTGAAACATTCAAGTGATGAGACTAACTGCACAACCGCTTTTACTCCTAGGGTTAACATGTTACTGCCATCTAGTGGACATATATGGTACTGTGGTTGTAATTCTTCATTCAAATAAGGAAGGAAGCATCCTTATTTGTCTCCAGGAGACGAAAATATTCTTAATCATTAACATTAATAGGAATCCAAGAGTAATTTGTGGTCATTTTATGAGTAAGCAATCACCAACAGCCATTGTCTATTCAATAAGACATGTAATTTTATTCTGTACCAGAAAGTTATTACAGCATTTTATATTATGAAGGTAGAGATATATAAAAGCTGATTATTTGATGATTCAGTTACTGTAACGTGGTGGTGAATAAATAATGAAATATTTTACCTACTTGTAATCTGCAGTTAATCCCTTCAGTCATTGATACTGTCGATGTGAAGTTGACTTGAATATACCACACACAAAAACAACTTGTTGGTCACTCATTCACAATGGCTGGCAGAGGTGAGGAGTGAAGAGAACAAAGTTGCAAACTTTGAACTGCTCATGTCTCCTCGAAGCCTGCTTGGGGAAAAAATACAGTTATAAATTAATTTCCCTCGTCTTTGCTGTTGTGATTTTGAGGATGAGCATCACTGTGAATTTTACTGATGGAATAATTGTGTTGTGAATTTGTACATACTAAGATTGTAATGAAGTTTGGTCCACACAAATTGATACTGGCTAGCAAATCTGGAGCACATTTTTGTTATGGATATTCAAGTTCTTCATCTCATTTTCTCTAACTGTGTCATCAGACACTTGGGAATGCCTTTGCCCATTAGAGAGGGTTGATCTTTTGTGCACTTGAAATTTTCTTCTTGCTGATCCCCTGCAGAAAAGCAGCTCTGCATAGGACTTTCTAAAGTCCCTGTTCAAAGCGGGATACAGGATGGGATTCAGGACTGAGTTAAAGTAGCCAAGCCACAGGAGTACCGAGTGAAGTGTAGACGGGGGGTTCATCTGTTCCTTGATTCCGGTCCGGGTGAAGAAGGTGAAGTAGGGGAACCAGCAGATGACAAAGGCCCCCAGCACGGCGCCCAGCGTTATGGTGGCTTTGTGCTCTCTGGCTATGGCCGCCGTTGATGGCGTTCGGGCGAATGATGGCGTGGCGGCACGGATTCGTTGCACCTGAAAAATTAATCAAAACTAGACTTTAATTTCAACTGTTAAGATCACCTGGACACTTTTTTCCCCTCTTTTTTTTTTTAATGAGACACCCCAGCAAGAAAAGGCTTCATGTTGACCTAAATTCACAGGACACCATGACCTCTCTTTGTCTCTTATGCCATTTTCTCTTGATGCATATCAGGTGTCACCACAGCTGTGTTTAAACCAACAAACAACAACAAAACAATAGACCTTTCTTTCAACCATTTTCAAAATCCAGTAAAGCAGCCGTGAGCGAAGGGGGTTGCTTCAGTGAAAATGGCTGGGAGTGAATGAGTTAAAATGCAAACTTCAGTTTTTTTTCTTAAAAACTTAATAAATAAATAAATTACCAAGACACAAATTATATTATGAATAGGGATGGGGGAGTACTAAGGGATTGTACTCATGACGTGGCGGATACCGGGTTCGGCCACCTTTTTGTGGTAATTTTCTGAACAGGAACTAGAAATTTGAAGAATAGAAAAATGTCATTAATTTCAATTTCAATTTTAAGGAGAAATGCTATACTGTTATTAAAAAATATCTGTCAATAGTTTTTTTTGGGGGGGGTAGAAATTAAATATATCAAAATTTAAAGTGGTATCTGTACTTGGTATCGGTATCTACTCAAGAATTTGAGTATTCGTATTGGTATTCGTATTGGTATGAAAAAAAGAGGTATTTAACATCAGGCCACCGGATAATAAGGACTTCTTCCAATCTGCCTGAAGACTCACCTGTTGCCGTGCCACTCTGAATATGCATAGGTACATCCCACACATAATCAGCAGAGGAAGGTAAAACGAGCACAGGACATAGAAAATGATATAGTTGTTATTCCATTCAAACTGGCAATAGCGTCCCTCCTTGTGGTCTTGCCCCACGTGCCAGTCCAAGTGTTGCACCCTGTAGTCCACCGTGTTCCAGCCTAGGTGGATGGGCACAAAAGACACAGCAAGGGACAAGGCCCAGATGGCGATGATGGCCACCGTCACCCTGGGAGGCGTGATCCTGGACGAGTAACTGAGGGGCGCCGAGATGGCAAGGTATCGGTCCACGCTGATAGCCAACAGGCTGAGGATGGAAGCGGCGCACAGCATGACATCCAACGAGATGTAGATGTTACACACGGTGCCTCCCAGGGGCCACTTGCCGCTGCGTATCTCCAGAGTGGCGGTAAAGGGCAGCACCAGCAGGCCCAGCAGGAGATCTGTCACCGCCAGTGACACCACAAAGCAGTTAGCCATGCGCCACAGTCGGCGGCTGAGGCCCACGGCCAAACACACCAGCACGTTCCCGACAATGGTTAGGAGAATGAACGACACCAGAAGAAGCCATTGAAGAGCTGTAGAAATCGTCATGCTGTCCTGCGCCGAGTCACTGAAACAACGATGAAGTTTCGGAGGAGCAGCTTGCTCTTGTGTGTCAAGTTCATAGGTCACAGAATGGAAAAATCTTCCCAGGCACGGGCATTTTTTTTCTTTTCCTTGCTAAGGACTCTCTGAGGTCAACAAGTCCCTGATGAAGGAAGAAAACAACTTCTATTATCATTGCACTTGCAGCAGAAAGCACCAAGAATGGTGCAACTGACGCAAAATGGCAGCAAAAGTAAATAATTGTTGCAATGCAATATTCATCCATTCATCAATTCATCCATTTTTCTACCAATAAGGGAGTGAATAAATGAATCTTAATCGCTAAATAAGGGTTTCTTTAACACAACCAATTATTATCAACTTGGTACCTGAAGTACATAAATGTAATGTGATTACAAAGTTTGAGAACTTTTGATAACCATTTTGTACATAGACAAATCTAATTAACATATAGCATCAATTAAAAAAAAAAAATGTTTTAATGTGAGAGACTTTGTTGGTCATCATTTACCGTAATGCATCCAAGTTGGGTTATTTGATTGAACATAGAGTGCCTTTATAGTTTTGTTTAAAATAATAGTGTGCAATAATTAACGCGATTTAGTGGTCAACTTCGATTTCAATAACATGAGAAAAAAAAGTCTTATTACACCATTAAACAGATCGTGACTTATGTATTAAGCTAAACCTATTCAAGGCTACCTGACCCTCTGTGAAAAAGTACTTGGCTAATCAAGCATTTTTGATAACTGCCACTGAATCTTTTTAATCTCTGTGGACATATTTTGGACCACTCTTGCAGTATTGTGTTGATTCAGTAACAACGGAACATTTTTCAGCATGAATCGTCCTTTTAATAGTCTTTTTAGTCCGATTGGTTTTAGTCAGGGATGCCATTTTTATCACAGGTTTTATTTAAGTGACATCTTCATTGAACAGATCTGGAGAGTGAAAATGAACTCAGCTTTCCCAAAAATGTGATTAGTTAATTCATGATTTTCAATAGGGCGCAACACAGGGCCAGTTAGCTTAATATAGCTAGATTAAATAAAATCACAAAATTGCATTTTATGTGTACTTTTGTTTGATGATCTTAAAACTCAAACACCAAAATGGAGACATGAGCATCAGAAATAAACAGAGAGCTATTAAACTGATGTTTGTATACTCATTGAGCGTTGAAATCAGATACCTCGTGATGGATTTTAATTTCTTTTCTTTTTTTTACAAGAGCTCAAATGCATTTGCCTGAGCGTGGGCTCGTTCATACGCATATCAAAACAGCAACCATAAAACATCCAGTTAAAGCCTGAGGAGTAAAATAAATATACTCAAGCTGTTTAAGGACATCCTGATTCAAAAGTCCCCACACAACCTACCCGGAAAAAGAAATAGATAGAAAAAAAATGGAGGGATTTGTCAGTGCAATCCTATGCTTTTAAAAATAACTGAACAGGCGCATTTTGGAAGCTTGAATGTCTCAGTGATCATTTTGGAGCGAGAAACACTAATAATGCTATAAATTAACTTTAGTTTGCATAAATGTAATTTTACATGAGTTCATTTATCTATTTTAATTAGACCAGGGTGTAAAAGCAAATGTTCGTTTTCACATTATATTCTCGTTTACTGTAAAATGCACATTAGAATAAGTAGACATCTTCCAGCTATACTGTAAAACACTCTATTGTTTTTTCTTTTTTCTTTCATTTCAGGGATAAACTCTTGTTTCCGTTGTGACTACAGATGCTCGTGACTGACTGTGTTTTTTCACTCCCCCCCCCCCAAAAAAAAATTCCTTTAGTGTTTCAGTCTGACAACTTAAACCCACGATGAAAAAAATTAACATGTACAGTAAATTGAAAACAGCAATGAAAACACACAAAACTTGCTGTAAATAAATCATTCAAAGAAGTAAACATCCGCTTCCATACGAGGTCATCTTGCCAATATGTAACCAGCACATGCATTACTAACATGTTTATTGTTGTCTGGTGGCCATATTTGCAATGTAACTACTGTAATGCATATAGCATAGGCGATTTGGTTTATCCTCATTCTCCATATCCAAATCTAGAAAAAAATATTTAAAAAAAGGGGGTGACTCACCTAATATTGTTCTGAAAACTTCTACCCAGATCATAAATAATGTCTGATGCCGGCCAAATTCAGTTCATGTGCTCTTTCTCTTTTTCTTCCTTCTCCCTCAATTTTATTCCGCTTCTGACCCTAAACCTCACCTGCTATGTATTTATTTATTTTCTCAGGCTCGTTGTCTGGCATAGCAGTGAACCAAAAATGTCAACATATAAAATGGATAATGTATAAACAATACAATGACTAACCTGCAGTTTGTATTAATGTGGAATGAAGTCCTCCTCCCAATCCAAGTTTGAGCATGTGGCATAACAACGCTCACTGTGTACACGTTCATCCCAAGTTATAATGGACAATAGATTATTAAAAGGTGTTTTAAAAAGAACGGAAACACGCAAGCTTGAGATGTTGACCCTTTGTCCAAGAGGAAGCCATCAAATTAACATATTTACCCCAGAAGAACTTCGATTTGTGTAAAAAGGAGGCCATTATCAGTCCAGGTTCTGTCGTCATTGCGTCTCAAGCGACTACTCCACCTGCTGGACATGAGCGAGTACTGAGTGGGCGTATTGTAGAGGACGAGGCATCTGCAGGGTGTGCAGGCCTCATCCCACCTGCGACCTTAATGAGGACAAATGGAGGGTTGGATGGATGACTAATAATGTGATGTGACTATGCAAACCTTACAATAAATCATCAGTCCAATTTATATTAATGCAGCCCAGCCAAATATTGAGATTAGTTTAAATTAAAGTACTTTATATAACACACATTTTGAAACCTCTCGTGTATAAAGTATTCTGCTGTTAATGACGCTTCATTAAAGTTGCTTATCATGATTATTAAAGTTGTTGTGGTTGCAGACTATAGCTGATTATAAGCCAACAACGGTAATTAAAGGAGCCTCCAAGCTGTGCTGACTGTCAGTCATCCTCTGTTGAGAGAGACGTGAGAGCGCCTCAGGTGATGTTTGTGACTAACAAGCTAATTCTCAGCCTTTCAAGGATGCTGGCCTGAGCGGCTCGATGTTTTGGCTGCACTTCAGCATTTAAGCGGCCTTCCAATAAGCAATTGTGCCTTTAACATCACAATCAAATAAAAGTGAATTAGCAGAGTGGGAAAAAAGGATGAAAAGTGCTCATGTTTCCCTAAGACCGGACAAGCATTTTCACATATATGCAATTCTACTGTGAATGAAAGGACTGGTGAATGAAGGGATTCAAACTTGGTCATTTGATGAAAACCTAAGTTAATTTCATTACATTAGAATATTGTGGAAAACGAATTAATTTCAGTATTTGGATTTCACTAATATATATATATATATATATATTTTTAAATATATATATATGTGCATAATGATTATATATAATAAAGAGACTTATCTTTTTAGAGGATTAGGGCCAGTGAAAAGAGAAAAAAAAGTTTGGCAGGATTCTGACTTCACAGAATTCTCACTTTAAAGTCAGAATTCTCACTTTCAAGTCAGAATTTTGAGAATAAAGTCAGAATTTTGAGAATAAAGTCAGAATTTTGAGAATAAAGTCAGAATTTTGACTTTATTAGTGCTACTATTATTCTCTTTTTAAAGTGAGAATTTTTAGAATAATGTGAGAATTCCGACTTTAAAGGGAGAATTCTGTGAATAAAGTGAGAATCCTGCCAAACCTTTTTTTTTCTCTCTTCACTGGTCCTAATCTTCTTCCGTACCTTTTTGAAGGGTAAATCGAGTCAATTTTTTTTTTTCGATGCACCCCTACAAGTCTACACATTATTCTGATTAATATTGTATTTGTGCAATATGAAAAAGCAGCACAATCTGTCCGTGTCCATCCATCTCAGGGGTGGCCATTTTACCACTTGGTGTCGACTGAAAATGAAATCACAGTCGCTCGGGGCTCAGGTAATCAACTTGAGAAACATCACATGACCACACTTTGAAAACAGGTGAGTAGTGATTGGTTGTTTACCTGAGCTTTGAGCAACTGTGATGTCATGTTCAGCCGCTAGTAAGTGGCAAAATGGCAGCCCACTGAGATGGATAAAATAACATAAGAGACTGAGACAACGATACACGAAACCCCCAATAATAAAGATATTCATGAATAAATCTGTGATTGCATTATTCATACAACACATTACAACAAAATTAAGCAAGTCTATAGTCTAGCGAAAATGCTCAAGGCAAGCACTTTCTCTGTCTGAAAATTCCACCATCGTGCCTCTTCTTTTGCGGCCTGTCATATCACATTTTCATCCCACAGAAGCTGATCTCTCACATCTCCAGTGGATTACTGCTCCTCCAAAGCCCCCCCCCCCCTAGAGGACACTTGACCCTGGGAGGAGGAGTGACAGTAAACCCCAAATGCCCTTCTTTGCCTTCCTCAACCCTTCGTCGTCCCCAGGGAACACTGCCAGTGAGTCTCTACGTCAAAAATGACTCATTAGTCGCGTCTACGTATCAAAACCAGCAGCAGCGTTCCCATAAATAGACCTTTTACAGTTTTTTAAATTATTATTATTTACTGGGTGTGCCCCCCCCCCAAAAGTTAATAAGCCTCAGCAAAAGCAAAGAGATTTTAAACAATGACTATTCTTTTTTATTGCTGTTGTCATATTTGGAAGTTCCCTTACCTTCATCATTTTACTTTTCACATATGATGTGAACTGCAAATTTGAAATTTAACCACTCACACTTCACAACTGTCACTTAAATACTTCTGCAACCACCTGTAATATGTCTTATGTCTACACATAACTGCAATGTATATTTGGGCCACAAAAGGATTCTCTTTTTTTTTTGGAGCTGCTAGGAAAAGAAAAGAAAAGAAAAAAAATCTAAATGCTGAGGCTTTTTTATGTTGTCAGTAGTTACTGCTTTGCTACTCTCATCTTCAATGTAAGTTTCATCTTAACTTATACTTTCATTATCCTGTAAAGAATAAGACTCCGAGGAGTTTTAGCAAGATCTCAACACCATATACTACCAAATTTACAAAAAAGTAGATGTTTAGGTTCAAAGCCTTTATTAAAAAGAGCTTATTAAAAGCTTATATTGTATGCATCACATTTTCACATTTGCGTCTTGTCTTATTTCTTGTTGTACTTTATGAAACTATTACATACAGCATTAGTTTGTGCTTTAAAGAAAACTTATTCAATATATCCAAATTAAAGTCATAAAGTTCTGAAGCAAATTCAGGCACACTCTAAAAACAGTTGGGTCAAAAATAACCCAACTATGGGTCAAAAATGGACCGATCCTCTACTTGGGTCAATTTGACCCGACTTTTAGTCAAGAAATGGGTCTTTTAGTGTAAAATATTTTATAAATATTGGTTAGATTCTTTACTTAGGTCAAAAACAATTGGGTCATTTTGTACAAAACAACCCAAAAAGTTGGGTCAAATTGACCCATAAAGTAGATCAATCAATTTTTGGTCCATAATTGGGTTACTTTTTTGACCCAACTATTTTTGGGGTGTACAAACTCCATCTTAGACATAACAGAGACAAAACGGGTAAAACATTATTTCACTCTTCAGTTAGTCGTGAATAACTTGAAAGTTCTGCAAGCCGTCTGCCCATTACCAGTGTTTGAGTTTAGAGTTCTAAACCTGCTGCATTTTCCTGGGCAGCCACTTTATCAAAACTTTGTAGAGCTTTTTGCTTTTCTTCGTTGACTTCTTCACATTCTTCACGACTTTTCTGAGCAGACTGAAGTTCAGTGCAAAAGATTGGGAATAATGGTTAGCATTATTTCTCTTAGTTGAGTGTAGATTAAGAACCTCCAAGAAGCGCCTTTCTTGCTGTCTGAAGTCATACTCCACGCTGAAGAGAAAAACATGTTGAAAGGATACATATTAAATAAAAACATTAGACAATTCAGTAAGAACAAAAACAACGAAAACAATAAAGCTCACCATTTTGCATTTGCAACACTTTTTTTTTTCATTACGACGTAGCATTACATAATATGAGAATATTTTTAACACGTGACAATTTTTTTTTATTGCAAACTCCCCGTTTGGGGGCAAGATACAGTCTAACATCTTCATTTTGAAGATAGAACAGATCAAGAGAAATAGCTGGCCTTTTCATCTTCATCATCATCGTCATCATAAAGGTGTCTCAGACTTTGCTTTGTAAAGCACACAGCATTTTTTTTTAAGAGATCAGAAGATTTTTAGACATCCGAGCCTTTCTTAACTTCCTTTTCAAAAAAAAGAATAGCTGGCTCAAGGGGTTACAATTGATTATTATATTGCCTCCACCTGATGCAATGTTCCATGTGAGGGTGAAATTTAATTTAATTTAATTTAATTTAATTTAATTTAATTTAATTTAATTTAATTTAATTTAATTTAATTTAATTTAATTGTATTTTATTTTATCTAACATACTTTTATATTGGTATATTTATATTTTATATTGGTCATATGTGATATTTTCAAAAGTACCCTATTAGCATGGTTTTGTAACTCATTTGTTGCATTTAAGAGCAACCAGTCACTTAAAACTTCTAAACATCACCAACCTGTAGACAATACAAGCAGTCTTTTGGCAGGTCCAACTGTTTTTGAGGTCCTGTCCTGTTTTGCAGCATTGATAACTGTAAAAGAAACAAGAAAGCAAACGCAGAGAAGATTTTGGGACGATTTTGTCTGGTAAGAAGTGCTGATGGCAAACAAGGAATGGTCAAACACTCATTATGCTTGGCGTAAAACCGACTCTCATCTAAAACGACCTCAGACAGTCACAACATATTACTACTCCATGTTGGACGAAAATGATTGACAGAGACACATTGCTGGAAGCACATTTTAAGCTTTGTTATGTCCTATTTAAATAATAAAGAAACATGCCCAAATGAATTTTGAAAGAGACCGTATGAAAATGTTCCTGAAATTGCTTTATGCTGTATTATACTTACATCCAAACACAGGATATTTTTTTGTGTGTGTTATCTTCGTACATTAAAACGTGGTTTTGACAGGATTTCTAGGGTACTGTTTTCATAACATTCATTAAAACAAACAAACATATCAAACAGTTCATAACATTTTGCATGCAATTCTATACATTTAAAACAGCTTGCAAATTTGCAATCATGATGGGTCTTTCCACAATCACATCCAAAACCCTGATATTAAACAATTAATTCCCTGTCAGCACAGTGAAACAATGAAATAGCGGTTAGCACAGCTGTTGCACAGTTTTGAGGTTCAGAGGTCAAATCTTAGCTCTGGGTTTACAGTGCTGCGTTTCCATGTCCTCTCCGTGATTGCGTGGGAACTCTGACTTCATCTCACATTCCAATAAACATATGTTAGATTTATTGAACAGTCTAAATTTCCAATATACGTAAATATAAGTGTCGGTGATTGTTTGTCTATGTGATTGCAATTTACTGTGTTAGCAAGGATAAGCTCCAGTTTACATGCGTCCCAAAGATAACAAGTGATATAGAAAATGACTAGCTGGTTAATCCCATTTTCTTGTCAAGTATTGTTTCTTATTTTTGTAATACATAAAGCAGGGTTCACCAATTCCAGTCCTCGAGGTCCGGAGTCCTGCAGGTTTGAGATGTTTCCGCCCACTAGCACACCTGATTCATATAATCAGCTCATCAGCATGCCTGATAACGATCCTGATCTTCAGCATCAGATGTGTTGGTAGGTGAAAACATCTAAAACCTGCAAGACTCTGGACCTCGAGGACTGGAACTGGTGAACCCTGACATAGATTTGTGCATTTTATTATGCATATCAACAAAGACATTGAGTCCATTTTCCAGTTACTTTCTACTATTAAAGTAATTTAATACAAGCTAATCTCAGTTTTTCTCCATTTTCTATCACATTGTGGAGATGTGGTAGCCTAAATAATGAGATGAGAAGATGAAGTTGTGCCTCTTTCACTCTCCAAGCTATAGGAGCACCATTTTCTTTAAATTAAAAAAAGAAGAAAAAAGAAGAAAAAAGAAAGAAATGTGTATGCATGTAAATAAATCACTAAGATGGAACAGTTACAACCTTTGGGAAAAAAAACAGCATAGAACAATACAGAACTTTCTGTTCCATGCTAGCTATGCTAAACTATGCTAGCGTTCGATTAATGATTGCACTGACACACCTCTCGCCTGTCTCAATTGTGACTGAACAAACAAGTTGCCGCAGAGCTGTAGACGAGTCCAATTGTAATCAGACCTTCTTACTACAGTCTTTCTACAGCTAATCAACACAATTTTGCTTATCTTGGAGGTTAAGCTGTGGAGAAAGAAAAAACTGAATCCAATTTTGTAATCAGCGTTCTAATTTTAGTGTTAATCAGCAAACAAATCTAACTCGGAAATTGGTTTCACTTTGTAGTGTAGTGTATTCTTATCCATGTTGATGATGTTTATCATTTCGGTCGAATTTGGCAATCACATACACAGCTCACGAACATTTCCTCAACTGGAGGAATATGTTGTCGGGCAGCTGAATAAAGAAGAGCCTCTTAAGAATTCAGGCCATTGCAAATGATGACTCACTTGACAAGAACAGCCCTGTTGGACATTCTAAAAAATATTTGTTAGACTCAGAGGGTACCTGGCAGATTTGAATCTGCATAAACATTAATATTGTGTTAAAATCTCATGAATTATTTGTCAGAAATAAACCATGCCAGCATGATGCACACACACGTACTCTTACCCAGCGGCAGGAGTGTGGCTCGCCTCCAGGTCATGGATGATGTTCAGCAGAGTAGCGATTCTGTCCTTGTTGGCTGCCAGACTGGCCTCCACACTTTCAAGCCTGTGTTGTACGATTGCCGATTTACAGCACTGGGGGGAAGATGGCAGAAGCAGCGGCGCTTCAGTCGGGTGGGAATGGGACAGGATGAGGTCCGCCGTTCGCTGCTTGGGGGCGAGTTTGGAATCCCGGCTGACGATTGCCTCAGCCTCAGCCTCGCTGGACCTGAGGCGTTGGAGGGATGCGGAATTGCAATGCGTACAAAGTTCTCCCTCGCGGAAGCACAGCGCTGGTGCAATTAAAGACGAAGATTGTTGAACGGGTGATTTGTTTGACTTGAGACGATAACGTACATTTCTGTTTGCCGGCGTTGAGACAACGGGCTCATATTTTCCTTTTGCTGTGACAGAGGTTGTTGGCTCGTTTGGATGGGTCTGTTTATCTGCATTTGATTCAGTCTTACTGTTTGCGTGCACGGGTGATGTGCCCACGGCAAACTCTTCTGTATTTGAATCCATCTGCTGGGCTGTTATTCCTTTCGGGCATGCGGCGCGTTGTCCCTCGTGTTCTGTTACTGTGCTTGCTTGATGATGTTCACCCGTTTGTTGTTTTGCGTTCATGCAATCCCGCAGACAAGAACTGTTTGACTTAATTGCGAAAAGGCTATTTTGAGGGGTTGCATCCTGTGATAGAGCTGAATGTTGCTTGGACTGATTCCATAGTAAATCATTGATTAGCTTTGCTTCAGTATACAATTCACTATCAAGCTTTCTTGATTTGTTCGTTCTGTTTGGACTTGTTTGTATCAGATTCGATACGTGACCGCTTTTGGAGACTTTTGACAGCCCATGCAGTGGAGTCGAAGCTGTTTTTGATAAGTTTTTCTGATTTGGAACAGCGGGTTCATAAGTGGGTTCACATGTGATGTCGGTTGTTTGTGCTTGGCAAGGCTTGTTAGTACTGGGGAATGTATTATGATTAATTGATTTGTTGTGTTCCTGTGACACATAGCTTGTTTTAAGCAAGGAATTGTACGACACGGTAGCGTTCTTTTGGTTTTCTTTTAAAGTAGATGAAGGGTGAATATTTGAAGAGCTCCTCAGGGCTGCGTTTCTGTACAAAGCATAATTAGTAGTTGTGGAGATGGGAGCTGACATCCCCAATTTAGAATCAAGGGTTGCACACGATGCATTTAGAGATGCTGTCTTTCCACAATGTGTTAATTCAGAATCTGAGGATGCTGGCTGTTTTTTTGCATCCAGAGATTTTGAATTATGTTTGTCACTTGTGTTGGCATTTCCTTTTAAGTTATCATAATGTTTGACAGGGCTCGTTACAACTACGCTGCTGTATGTGCTTGTTTTTTCTTGCCGGGTCTGCGCTACACCAACTGACGTATGAGTCGGATTTAATGGCGTGGGTTGTGTTTTGGATACTTGCAAGGCATATTTTGCTTTTATTTGCTGTGTTGAATTCTGCGGTATGGTTCCGTGGCGCAGAAACACCGTGTTCGTTAGTGTACTTTTTGTGGACGTGATCGTATTTTTGAAAGTTTGGACGGTTTCAGGGATGGTGCCAGACGTGTTTCCTTTGGATGTTGTGTATAAATGAGATGGAGTGTTTTCTTGTGTGGCATGCACAGACACGCACACTTGTTGCATGGCTTTATGGTGGGATTTAGAACGGGTCCGTGTGTGCGGTTTGTTTGATTTAGTAGCTGTGGCCATAAGAGGAGTCGATGGGAGACTTCCTGTTTGGGGGATTTTATTGTCAAGGGGCATGTTTGTGAAAGTGTCTAAACTATGACCATTTTTTGTCTCAATGGTGGGTTTAGTGGTAGGGATTGCTTTAGTGCAGATGGTCTGAGAATCGGATGAGGCGGCGGCATGCCCGTGCGTGAGAAACTGTCCTTTAATTGAATGGACTGGACATGCAGGGTGTCGTGTTATTCCACGTCTTGCTGCTTCTTGAAGATGTGATCCTTGTTGAGGGCTTGTCTCTTTTTCTCTGTTAAGGGAATTCTCAGGCAGTCGATGGTAGCTTGGTTGGATATCGGTCTCATTACGGGGCAACTGAAGATGTTTGCTGGAGTCGAGCGAGTCGTGGGCTGAATGAAATCGTTTCTCTGTTTGGCAAGCAGGAGCAGCACAAACTTTCTTCCCTAAAATCTCGACTCCCGCAGTTTGTCGGCCTCCACACTGGTTGCATATTTTCTGTGATCCAAACAGCAACGTATTCCGTGATTCGGTGCAATGTGTGTGCAGTCTTTTTTGGTACCCTATGTGAGTTGGGGTGGATTCACCATTATCAATGCTAATGCCACCCATTGCCTCTGAGTCAACCACGCTACCGTTAGCATAGCGGACAGTAGCTTTTATTCTTGGGCCCACTTTGGTTACAGTCCTTCCGAAACATGGGGTTGCCTTGATTGTTCTAGGAGTGCCGTAGCTACGATCCTGACTGCACACAACATGCCCTAAGGTCTCACCTACGAGCTCTTGAAAAGTCACTTCCTTTTTACTCTTCAAGTCGCCACTTTTTGCCCCGTTTCCCTTATCGCTGTTTGTTAGCAGCAGTATCTCTTTGTACTCCTTGGTAATGTAGCTGTTGGTCATGCGGGCACTGTGATCTGATTGCGTGTGGAGTTTACACATGAGCTGTGCGCACTGCTCGGAAGGTGCTCTCGCTATCCCTGGGGATGTTTGCACGCCAACGCTGCTACTCTGAAGACCCCACGTTTGCAGCTGCGCTCCTCCGGTTGCGTCGCCTCCAGTCGTCCTCCAGTTACGCGCTCCAACCAGGGCTGGGATGCCCAAAACTGGTACGGGAGTGGTCAGGTCAGCCGCTCGTCTCCCCATCCTCAGGCTGATTGCTTCCAACGTTTCACAATTCAAAGGATCGTTTCCGGAACGTCTAATACATCTGGAAGTACAAGAGGAAGACACTTACAGTTCTGAAGAGATGAATGTGAAGGATTGCACAACGCTAGAGAACTATTATGAACAAAAGTCATCCAAGGCAGTGAAACTTTCGGGTGGAACATTTGACAATGAATTTGATCGACTTTGAACTTTGGAAATAAATTGCCTTTTTTTGTGGAGAAAAACAAAAGACAAAGCTCTCCAGTGTGCTTACAGCCAGTTGGAAAACTTCACAAAATATAGCTAAGATACTGCATACCTTTACTGGAAAATGGACCGCTTTTTTTTATATAGCACTTTATCTACACCATATGATGTCCAAAGCGCTTTACAATGCCTCACATTCACCCATTCACACACCACTGGTCAGCTGCTGCCATGCAAGGCACTGCCAGGTCCACTGGAAGCAAATTGGGGTCCATTGTCTTGCTCAAGGACACTTCGACAGGGTAACCAGGGGTAAGGATTGAACCGCCTCACGGATGGGACCACTCTACCACTGATCCATGCCACCCAACTGCTAGGTAATAGACCCATAATTAAGGGGACCAGATGTCGCACTTTTATGCAGGTCCCGCCATGGCTTTTTTTTTTGTCCAGTCAGCTAACCAATTGTTTGGATCATGTGTATGTCAATCACAAAGTTCTCAAAGCAATTCATACAATGAACCAATTAAATTCCTTCCTAATTATGTTCGCATTTATGTTTGCATTGTCATTCTTATCCACATGTAAACGCTAGCAGGCATGTTTTGTTTTCGGCATACTAGAACTAGAGCTACTTCCTGCTTCCGGGTCTAAGAATCATGGGAAATGTAGTCCTACTAGCCTAATGCTGCGGCCGCCGGTCAGACCCAACGCAAAGCTGAGCTTTTCTGGGGCTTATTTCCAAAGTTACAATGTGGAAAACGGCACAGCCACTTCCTATAGCTGCGGAGACCGGGAACAAAAAGGTTGGATAATGGTGAGTCCATTGCTTGTTTACAATATCATTTAACAGCTAAACAATCACCAGTAACTAGATTGACTAGTAATTCAATTTGGTATAAGTAGTTCCTGGTGACAATTTTTTGCATTTTTGATTTTCAGCAAAATTGTTATGTCACAGTTTTTAATTTTGAAAATCTGGTCCCCCTATGCATATCGGGTCACGCACTGGTAGTAAAAAAAAAAACTTGTTGATCAAGTAATTAACACGGAACCAACGTTCAACATTTCAAACTTATGAACATTAATTGCACTGCGGAACACAATTTTTTTTTTAGCTAGGTTTGACTTTTCAACTAATTTTTGGGTGCAGAATCCAAAACTGATCAGTTTTTCTTGGTCACATCAAGTTTTTGAAGTATAAAAGTTTTCTTTAAAAAAAATATAAAAAATACTGTGCATTGACTGATATGTAATTATTCTATAAAATGTTCAAATATTCACATAGAAGGAAACAAGGCAGTACTGCAATGTTAATTTAACATGATTGTTTTTACAAAGGATACAGTACCCCACGTTGTCTCTTTGCAGATACTGCAGTACTGACTAATTTTCATCCGATTTTAGTTTTAATTAGTTTACAAATCTAACTCTTTCTGAGTGTTCCCCAGTGTAAAGATAGATGTCATGGACTACATACAAAAACTGCCTAATCTCTGTGAAAGGTTACTTCCTATTAAATTCTCACTGAGTTTGTACTGTTGGCATCACTGTGGGCCCCTTTCCAAGATTAACTGGATGTTGCATGCAAGCAGCCAACCATGAAGGCGAGTGAGTTCTCCATAAGGGCTACGTGAGTGCCAGTAGTTGATTTTGCCAATAAATTATTCCGTTTGGTGTCAGACACAAAATCGAGATCTGTGCATTAGTCTGAAATGCTAATATAGCATTAAACCAGTTTTTCCCCCCTGTAATTGTTTCATTAGATTAACTTGTTCCATTATTTATCATGTCTGAAATCAGGACCCCATAGGGATAATAATTCAGGGTTACAATATATATATAGAGAGAGAGAGAGAGAGAGAGAGAGAGAGAGAGAGAGAGAGAGAGAGAGAGAGAGAGAGAGAGAGAGAGAGAGAGAGAGAGAGAGAGAGAGAGAGAGAGAGAGAGAGAGAGAAATGCACTTGATTATAAGTCAGGTGGTCAGGGTTGGTATTGTTTTGCTGCTGACAAGTGCAAAAGGTGCAAATTGTTGCAGCTTTCCATTGAGCGGGTATCAAATAGGCAATAATCAGTTTAAAAGGGCTTCTAATCCTATAAATTCTCCACCAGTTCACCAGCACAATAGATAAATAGATTTAAAATAATCTAATGCGAAATAATAAGTATGGTGCTAACTGAGCGTGTCTTCTTGTGTCATCATGCTAGATCATCATGTCAGATATTTTTCTTTTAATGGGCTCTCGAGAGTGGGTTCTCAAACTGTGGTCCAGGGAACCCAGGGGCTCTACGAGCCGTAGATTGGCGGTCACAAATGATTTTCAATAAGTCCATAAGCCCCAATAAAACAAACAGACTAAACCCATTACCTTAGCTTTGAGCCAATTCAAACCTCTGACATGATCTTTGACCGATTATTTCCTGCATCAGTATATTTACTTGAGTATCACTTGGAACGCAACATTTCTAGCTAATGACGACGGATGAACATTTAAATATGTCAAAAAAATGCTAAACCCTAACGAGCTAAATTGAGAAAATCTGAATATTTGGACTGAAGCGTTAAAGTGATATATATAAGTCTTGACATGTACACATGGCAGTTACCAAAACGTCGAGACAACCCAAGTACCGGTAGCCTTCAAGTTGACAACCTTTCACAACTGTTTGCATACAAGCGTGGATTTGTCTGTGAAATATAACATGTAAACAGAATGTTGGCTTGCATGAGTTGTTATAACTTTAACATAAATACATTTTGACAAGGCTCTTCTCAGCCTCAGCCTCCTCTTCATCCTCATCGCTGACTGCCATCCAGACATGTCAAAACTGCAGAAACAACACGTAGTCAGTTATCCCTGTAGGGACTATTAATTTGGGTGGCCGTTACTTGAACTCAGTGAGGTGACATGCATGTGTTGTTGTGATTGAATAACTAAAAAAAAACAAAAAACAAAGTTAGCGAGCTGAATCAGAATCATTTTATAAAGCTCGCAAATTCGGCTTTAATATCATACCTGATTGATGTCCATATACGAAGAACTAAGTTTGCACTTTCTCTTCGGTGTCCTCCGGAGTCCCCGAGGTGTGGCGGAGCTAAAAGCTTGAAAAAAAAATCCAACTCAAAGCAGTTTATAGTCCACTTCTACAACGTGAACCCTGTTTTCAAACATTCCAATTCTGATTGACCTCACATTGACCAGACCAAGTCATTTCCAAATATAATCTTCCCTGACTTGACGTCGGTACTGCGCTTTGCCCTGCGTCCTAATCTCGATCCCTGCTGCTCTCCAGTGGCTTGTGTGTCTTCTCTCTCTTTCACTCCCTCGCTATTATTTCCATCACAGTCCTCTCACCTCCCAGCATCCTGATCTACAGCTGAGGGAGAGAGAGAGAGAGAGAGAGAGAGAGAGAGAGAGAGAGAGAGAGAGAGAAAGAGAGAGAAGGGGGAGGGAAGTGAGGTAGGGACCGTGTCTAAATTACCAGGCATAAAAGAAGGGAAATTGCTTTCACAAGAAACTAATATAAACAAGAACATAGACCCACAAAGTCCATTATAAATGGCAGTAACCCGGGGGGGGGTCCCTCATATTCGTCCCTCAACTGATGTACACGACATCTCTGCGCCCGCCCTAATCAGCTAGCCGTTGCTAGCAGTTACTTCTCCTGTCACCGAAATGATTACAACAGACTGCGCTGAACAAGGTTTTATATGACGCCTGTGAGTGTTGTCTTCATTAGAGCGCCCTCATATTCTATTACTACCGATGTGGGAAGCAATGAAGCTTCCTTCGCGCGTAAGAAGATTGTTCCTTAGCCCCAAGGTGAACACATACAGTAATGATGTAACACTGAAAATGTTTAGCCAGGCATAATTTCCCGGGTACAACTGTGTGTTGTAAACGTTTACTGTCTGTAATTGTTGATGTGGATCACAATTCATCATCCTAATAGCTTGTTCTTTTCTGAGAGAAGTAAGGCTATATGTTCAGCTTTTGTTTTTTTTTTGTTCTTTGTGATACATTATACAATATAATGATTGACATACTGGTCTTTGAAAGACAGGGATAGATAATATTCCATTTGAGCTGAAAAGTAAAACTTTAAGGCAAAAGAGCTGTACTGATAAGGCAGGCAGTGGGATTCTGAAACTTTCATTTCAACATAATTGTGATTCTAACTGGGATTCTGTCTTTTTGTTGTTGGTATTTTGTGTAGCACTTATATATATATATATATATATATATATATATATATATATATATATATATATATATATATATATATATATATATATATATATAATACCAATAATATACAGTACTATACTTAACACCAGTAGATGTCAGCATTGTAGGAGAAATGGACTAGGAGGAATGCATTGGGGAAAACAATGCAATAAAATGAAGGCTAGGAATGTTCTTCAGTCTACATCCAGATGGCGCCCACAACACACACACACACACACACACACATACACACACACTAGTAGACGCCCCCTCACAGACAGCAATTAACATGAAACCTCATTGTTCAAATGGAGAAGCAGATTAGTCTCCCATGTGACCACATGCGTCCTTGAATACCCACTAGCTTGTACTGATATACACACGCGCTGATACTATATTTGAATGCCATGCTTTTACAATTAATTATTTTTTGATTGGGAGGCTTATTATTACAAGGGTTTGGACTTTTTTTTTTTTTTTTTCTGAGTGTGAAACTAAACATCTACCTTTTTCCAATAATGTTGAAAAAGTGCATATGCATAATAACTGTGTTAATGTAGGCGACAGTCAAGCTTTACAAAAGAAGAACATGGAATAATGTCTATGGGTTAAATTATTTTAAGATATGTTTAGGATTATGAGACACTATTTCACATATTCACCTATTCCCTTTTCCCCCCTTGGAAAACTCACCTATTAGCTGTTTTAGAGCTCAGGCCAAAAGTTGTTGTTTTTTGGCACCCCCCCGTGTAGTATCTCTGTGCAAAGGAGCTATGTTGAAATGAATAGAGAAGCTTTATGTACAATCGTATTTTAAAGCACATTTTAAAGTTTTAATTCAGATACAAAAAGTATTAGTGTTATATATATAAGTATTAGCGTTAAACAAAAGAAAATGCACCTAAAATGCCGAGGTGTTGTGGGGCTGTCATTTCATGTGGGCTAATCCAATCTGAGATTCAACCCAAACAACAAACTGGACAGAAGACAGAATCAAAACTCAAGTCAAAACAGAGTTTGAGATATTTAAGAAAAACTTTATTTGTGACTTATTAACAAAACACATTACCAGGTTGATGAACTCAATAGAACCACTATTATCACCTTAACAATAAGCAGGTGTACAAAATAAGTTTATGAACAGATCTGCACTGTCGACGAGCATGTGCCGACCACTGTCACACCGAGTGACTGACAAATATTCACTATACACGAGCAGAGAATACATCAACTTTTTTTTGGACATTTGATCTTTTTTAGATTTTTTTTTTTTTGGTCTTCTTTTTGAACCTTTTTGTCATCATTAAGCAAGGAATAGTTATGGAGGGTGTGTACATGAGTTCACAACAGTGTTTGTTTGATCATTTCAAAGGTTATCACAAGTTTATGGGTCAAATTTCTTACCAATGAAAACCATATGCAAAAAAAAAAAAAGGTATTTCAAAGCATAACACAATAGCATCATGAATACTGTATATAGACGATCCAATGCTAATTTTTTTTACAGGATTAAAAAAAAAAAGGTGATACTTTTAGGTTTTGACACAAATTGCAGTACTGTTTGTATTGTGTTGTGTGTGCATGGATGTGTATTCAGCTTTGTGGTTTCCAATACACATTTTCCAGTGAAAAAAAAGGTATAGTTATATTTATTTTTTAATTTTTTATTTTTTTTAATAATATCTGTTTCCTTTGCTTATAACATGCAAACACTTGGTGATCTGACAGCACAGACGTACACCTGACGGACGGGCGGGGGGGCAAGGAAACGTGAGCGTGGGGGGTTTTGAGCATGATAGCAGCGCCTACAGCTATGACTGGAAATAGGAAGGTTCCAGAAAAGTAACGCTAGCGGAGATGAAACACTTCCAGTTGCATTGCCTTCAAGCTCAAACTCCACATTTTCTCCCATGCTAGCTTCCTGAAGTAAGGGCAAAATAAAGTTAATCTTTTTATACATTTTTTTTTATACACTAGCAAAACTGCTCATATAAAACTACTGCTTCTTTGCAGTAATTGAGCAAATGTAAAACTCTTGTTGCCGCTAATGGCAAATATCTTCCAAATTTTCCCGATGTTCTCGTAACACATTGCAATGGATCCTACACAAGTATTCAACACAACTTCCTCTGATGACATGGTAAGGGAAAGATGCGAATGTTCGACATTAGGTAGCAAAGTGTCCTCCTGTTTGTGAATATGCAACAACATGACACGACTGGCACAGTCCATTTAAGGGGGATGAGTTTACAGATGTTATGTCGATCGGGGTGGACGGGCGAAGGGGGGGGGGGGGGCAAACAAGCAGCGGGCAAGCACGTCCTACAAGCACTGGAGCAGTCGAAGCGATGTTGATGAGCTTGAAGAACATCTACTTAACATTCAAAGACAGAAGAAGAGGGATCAAGCTTGAACAAGCAACGTTCCTGCTTTATCGCCTTAGAAGATACTCTCATCATGAAGAATGCCATTGACCCTCACACTTCAAGAGTAGGGCGCATATTCTATATTTTTGTATATGCAGCACTGAGTAGAAAAAAAAACAGTTTATGCCGGGGAGTCGGTGTTTATAATAATAATGTGCGCTTCCGATGTCAACTGGACTAAGACTACGTACCCCATTAAGGTTGTGCTGTATTCCATGAAAAGAGGCAAAGGTCAGGTGGCGGTTGCATCGGCTGCACATATGTTACACTGCGTCACGAGAGTACAAGAGGCAACAACAAAATAGTTAAGCCAACACGAAAGCCGGTGCAAATGATACAGAGTCACATCATTCATTGCACTCACCAAGATTAAAGTATGTGATTTTGAATGTACATAATGCTGTACCGGTATTTCGAAATGACGAGTGGTCATTTTGAATGTTTCCATCCCATTTCGGCAAAGTTCTCATTCAGCGCCATTCAATACAGAATGAACATCCTGGCGCACATTTTCTATTAATTATTATTTGTTTTCCCAAAGTAATCTTAATTTAAAAGTGTTTTTTTTAAATGGCTATACATGGTATGGGTAATATGGGTAAATGTACTAATATGACCAAATTGTATGATTTAAACAGCCAATGGAACAAATTCCAAGTTAGCTTTGATAGTGTGAACATAAATTTTTAAATAACGGTTCAGGCCAAAGGTCATCAGAATTGAGATTCGTACAGGGTGGATCGAGGGGGAAAAATAACCCCAAAAAATTGTAATATGGTTTTATCCTTTGAAGGGATGTTCAATACCACTTTTTTTTTAGACCAATGCGATACTGATACTCAACTCTTGAGTAGTCACATATACCGATACCAGATACTGATACCACTTGTACATAAAAGTCCCACCCAAAAAATGAGACCTATAAATCCCAGTATAGTATTTTTCCCCCAAATTTTATTAAATTATTTTCAATTTTCTATTGCTCTAGTTTCTAATTTCTAATTCCTGATTGTAAAACTGCCACAAGAGGGCAGACGGTACTGGTATCGGCCACCTTCAACTGGTATCGGTACTTGCCCATCCCCAATCCTTTGTTAGGCAAAAACAGACCATTGATAAACCCATAATCAAATGTCCTTACAGTGACTTTGACCATGCAGAAAACTGATTCTAGTTTACCAATTGGTTATTTTTAAGTACATTTTAACTTTAATATTTAAGTTAAAATTAAGTAAATTTTTAAGTTTAGTTGTAATGTTAAAACTGCTTTCACTGCAGAAAACATCATGATCCGTGGGGAATCCAGCCCAGCCATCACTCAAGCGAATTAGAAGGGGCTCAGAGGGGATCCCTGATGCATGCCCACCTGCACTTTACTGTAAGCTCCTCTGTCATGGCAACAGTGGACATCACAGCTGTTCTGGTAGAGCCAATGGAACGAATGAAAAGTTGACTCACAGAATGAATGTGAATTTATAAGAATGTATGATGAATATCTAATTTCAAATGCACAATGGTTTAGGCCTATGGTCATCAGGGTTGGGTTTGTAGAAGATGGATTAAGAGAGGGGGGGGGGGACTATAATACAGTTTTATCCTTCGTTGTTTGAAGTTAACATTGTAATAGTAAAACAGGCCTCATAATGACTCTTAATAAATATACAAAGGTACAATTCGGCGTAGTAAGTTCCAAACAAGTTGCGACAAACTTGATACAGTTGGTGCAACCAAGTGTCAGCCCTTAACCTTGACAATGTGCTGTTATACTGACAGATTGCTGTATGTATTTCTTTGTTGATGTCCTGCTTCCCTCAGATAACGTATTCTCCTACGGTAATAATCTCCCTGTCTGCAAATCAATTATTTCTTTTCAAGGCTTTCATGACTTTTTTTTTTTTTGTATAGAAAAGTTCACATTTGCTGAATCTCTACGATGCCTATTTACTGTAATCCCGAAGGGGGAAAAAAAAATCACATTTTTCAGTTTGGCTTTCACTTTGTACCTATCTAGATGAGACGGTATGAAGAAGGTGAGGTTTCGGCATCCTTTGCTGATAATAGTCGGATACAAATCACTTTTTTATTTATTTATGGCATTTTGGTTTTCATTATATAAACTTGGGGGGTGATGAAATTTACAAGCTTTACCTACCCCATAAAACGCCTTTTGAAAGCACATTTGAATAGAATTAACTACTACGGGTCAAAGTTGAAGGCCAAATGAGCCATGGAAGAGAGGAGCATTTGTTGAGCAGGTTTGCTTTGTGCAGGGAGCCAGACTCGGCCTATTAAGCAATTGGCAACTGTACAATGTAAATATAGTATGTGATGTAATGCATATGCTGCAAAGAGACTCCCTCATTCATATTGATTTGGCTTTTTTTTTTCTTCTGGCCCTGTAATCATGATGGCATCTGAATAGCTTCAATTCACCCCTCTTTAATCATCGCCATCATCCTTTCCTTTACCCTTCTTTTCTTTCTTATCCTTCTTCTTCTTCTTCTTCTTCTTGGCGTCCTCCTTCTTGCCGAAGCTTATGAAGTCCCCTTTATCGTCAACAGGGCCGGCGTCATGGCGGATAGAAATGATGGCTGGGGATCCGGGGATGATGAAGGCTTCGGGAGGAATCTCGCCAGGCTTCAGGCCCTGCGGCGGGCAGTAGCTTTGTCCGGCTCCGTATCGAAAGTGCCAACTGTTGCTGTCGACACCGGCGCCTACTGGAGGGGAGAGCTCGCCGCCACCCTCGCCATCTATATGAAGAACAAATACAAGATGTTAAATCAGCTGTATTTGCAATTGCATTGCATGTTGTGGTGTAGAGTGATTTTACTCCCAAAAAATGGTTGGATGGTTTGCAGGAATCTCTTTTATTAAAATGGCACCCAACCCCTACCTGGTGTTTAATAGTAGCAATGACAAATCAATTTTATCCATCCACCCGTCTCCCATCCATCCATTCATCTTCCATTCATCTTGCATCAATCCGTTCCTCTTCCGTCATCCTTCCATCTTGCATCCACCCATCCTGAATCCATCATCCATCTCTCATCCATCCATCTTATATCCATCCACCCCTCTTCCATCCATCCATCCTGCATTTATCAATCTTGAATCCATCATCCCTCTTCCATGCATCCATCCATCTTCCATCCTGCATCCATCATCCATCTTTCATCCATTCATCTTGCATACATCCATCCCTCTTACATCCATCTATCCATCCATCCATCCATCTTGCATACATCCATCCTGCATCTTTCATTCATCCATCTTTCATCCATCCATCCTACATCCATCATACATCTTTCATTCTTCCATCTTTCATCCATCCATCATACATCTTTCATTCATCATCTTTCATCCATCCATCTTATATCCATCCATCCCTCTTACATCCATCTATTCATCCATCTTGCATCCATCATACATCTTTCATCCACCCATCCTGCATTTATCAATCTTGAATCCATCCACCTTGCATCCATCCATCCCTCTTCATGCATCCATCCATCTTCCATCTTGCATCCATTCACCTTGCATAAATCCATCCCTCTTACATACATCCATCCATCTTGCAGCCATCTAGCATCCATCATCCATCTTTCATCCATCCATCCTGCATCTTTCATTCATCCATCTTTCATCCATCCATCCTACATCCATCATACATCTTCCATTCATCCATCTTTCATTCATCCATCTTATATCATCCATCCCTCTTATATCATCCATCTTGCATCCATCATACATCTTTCATTCATCCATCCATTCGTCCAGCCATCTTGCATCCATCATCCATGTTTTCTCCATTCATCCTGCATCCACCATCCATCTTTCATTCATCCATCTTTTATCCATCCGTCTTATATCCAACCATCCCTCTTACATCCATACATTCATCCATCCATCCATCCATCCTACTTCAGCTAATGTTCATTTATCTCCTTTACAGCACATGCCTCCACCTTTCTAAATGCTCAACCCGTTCCCTGCTTTCACTCCTGCGAACATCATCTGCGAACATCATGGTCCATGGGGATTCTATTCTAACCTCATCTGCCACGGTTGCAAAGACGTAAGGGCTTATAATTGATCCCTGATGCGTTCCCACTTGCACTTAAAACTCCATTGTCACGCTCGCAGCACACTGTACCACTGTTCTGCTACCCTCATGCACGTCTTGTACTTTTGTAACATACGTCTCTGCCACTCCAGACTTCTTCATTCAGTACCACAGTTCCTCTCTAGGTACCCTGTTATAGGCTTCCGCTAGATCAGGGGTGTCAAAACATATGGCCTACGGGCCAGAACGGGCTCATCAAGTGGTCCAATCTGACCTGTAAGGACAGAAGACAAACTGCAGTTTTTCACAAAAATTAACTTGTTATTGCGAATTTTGTCCACTGGAGAGCACACTGACAACCACTTAAAGTAAACTTACGCAGGATTTGATGCAAAAATTGTCTGCTCATTTCTTTGAATACATTTCAGATTATTCTGTAATAAGATAATAAAAGGGACTATTTTCAGAATGTACGTATAATTACACCAAAAAAACCCAAAGTGTTTTCGACCTGATGCGACCCTTGTCAGGAATAAGAGGTTTGGAAGATGGATGAATAGATGGATGGATGTTATTTATAGCTCATTAGACTAACTGGTCCGGCCCACTTGAGATCACGTTTGGGTAAAAGTGGCCCCTAAATTAAAATGTCTTTGACACCCCTGCTCTACATCTACAAAGACACAATGCAGCACCTTCTGACCTTTTCCATACCACCCTTTTAAACCTATATGCATTTGATTTCATTGATATCTTTGGGGTGCAAAGAACATATTATTGTGAAGAACCGTTTTCGGTTTAGCTTCGCCTTTAATATTGCATTTCAGTTGTGTTCAGTATGCAAGATTGATCAAATGAACCTTGGAAGAAATCAAATAATTATGTCCTGTTGTTATCGTAATTGATGATTATTGTAAAGTTCTGTTGTTTTCTTTATTAGCATCCATCCCTACATAAAAACAAGACCGCCACTTTTGCTCGGAAGTCTGTTCAAATGACTGGGATGATCAGATAGACCTTTAACAGAAACGCATATCCAAAATAGAAAGGATCATGCACAACGAATAAGATAGTGAGGTCAAAAGGTCACAAAAGCACAAATGAAAAAGGAAAGGGAATGTTTGATGAGATCCAGTGAGATGTAGACAGCACGAAGCAAAAGCAGTAAGGAAGATGGGGGCGGGGGGCGGCATTGCAGACACGGTGCTCTCAGGCCCACACCAGTTCTCTCTCTCTGCTCTGACCTACTTTCCTGCAGGATTTTATTTAGATCAAACAGGCCCTTGCCAAAAGATTCTTTTTTGATTTTTCTTTGTAGGCTATTTATGACATTACTGGAATGCTGAAATGGTTTCAACTACTCTCCCTGTGGGAAGTAAGCAGTTACACATGGTCTGGTACAAATCTCGGTCCACATTTTTAACGAGTTCATCAAGTCCATTACGTGCATGCACTCGTCCCAGCGGCCAACAGGAGACGACTTGGCAGTGTTGACCAGTCAAAACGTTGCTACAAAAAGCATCCCAACAATAGTAGACACCAATTTGTACCAATCACTATTCACATAAACATGTTTTGCTGATATTTATGATGAAATAGGAAGTGTCAGTTATAAAAACTTCATGACAGGGACATGTGGACCAAAGAAGTCAATAGGAATTACTTTTAATAAAAAATTTACATAATTAGGTATGTTTTTAGTGCAGTACATGAATAATTTATCATTTGAAAATAAATCAAATTTATATTTAAAAAAATAAAAATACAGTATGAGCATTTGGATTTATTTTTTCACAATGTGCTAAAAAGAAGAGCAAGTAAGTTAATTACTCCATGTAAACGATCTTGTTAATGATACATCAGTGTCAGATTAGATGATTTTATCTCACCATGAGTCGAGTAAATCCCGTAAAACTGTAATGCTGCTCTGTTTTTGAGGATTATGACATTTGACGGTATGCCTTTAATCCAGCTATTAATCCACGGAAGTGGCACTAAAACATTGTAGATCTTGTTCAACTGCTATTCAAATGCCCCAAAATAATTTGCTCTCCCCTTGAAGAGAAATGTTTTCACACACAAAAGTTTTTTTAATTACAGTATGACTTTTTAATGGTGGTGTAATATTTTAACACGACACACTAGTGTTGTGTAAAATCAACATTGAACAGGGTTGACTATCTTAAATTTCAACTACCATCAAAGTTGTTTTAACTCCTTCTCAGTGTAGAAAAAAAAAATAAAAATAAAAAAATATATATATTTAGTGTGGACCAATATAGAGACTTTTGAAGTATTAAATTTAACTCTGTAGGTGTTGAATTAATACTGCTGATTTTATATATAGGAATAACTTGCTCCACCCTTGAAGAGATATATTTAAAAACAACAACCAAAAAAAGACGAATATCTTTTCTAATTACAGTAGACTTTTTATATGGTAGCGTATAAAGTCTACACACTAGTGTAGTGTAAAATCTACACTGACCATGAGTTGTTTTAATGCCATTTCAGTGTCATTTGTTTTTAACGCATTCAAAAGTGTTATTTTAACTGTATTTAGCGTGGCCCAATATAGACACTTTTGAAGTATTAAATGTAACACTGTAGGTGTTGAATTAATACTGCTGATTTTGACCAAGGAATAATTTGCTCTCCCTTTGAAGAGAAATGTAAAAAGATAAAATACCATTTAAAAAATCGGATGTTTTCTAATTACAGTATGATTTTTTATATAGTGGTGTAATATTTTAACACTACACACTTTATAGTGTAAAATCAACACTGACCATAGTTGACTACTGTTAAATTTCAACTGGTTTTAACTCCATCTTAAAAAATTAACACTTTATTTTTAGTGCGCTGATTTTGCTGTGTCGCAACACTAGCAACCACCCGACACAGTAATTATTCTGTTTCTGCAGCCCTATCAGCAATTTTCCTCTGACGCGTTCTGCTGCAGCAATTTATATTCTAACGCTTGACCAACTGAGGCAAAATGTCAAGTGGCTGAGTTTAATCAAGTGAATGTTGTCTAAGTGTCTTGAGACGTCCCTGTGCTTCCATTGGTGGCTGTAACAAATCTTTTCAGGATCCCGGCACGCTGGCACAGGTATGAATAAGAGATCTTGCTGTGCGTGTGCTTAGAAAGCGAGTATTTGCACGTCTGCCACTCTTCATGCGTGCCTATATTTCACAGCAAATGTACATCAGGAACGGATTAAGGAGACGCTGCAGCTAAGCCGGGCTATATGAGTCCTTGAGGTGGTTGCCATGACACCTGATGTTGATGAGCGGTAGATTGAAGTATTGTAACCTGATGTCCTACATTTGAAAACCAGCTGTTAGTTTCCTCCCCAATCCATCACACATTTCTGTCCAAATCAAACGGCGTCCGTTGCGATAATATAAGGTGTCACGCCAGATGTATATTCTCCTCTTTTTAGGTCTCTAATTCTTCCATTCAGAGGTATGGCTGGTTGCCATGGGAACAGCCTTCACCCACTCCCCGCTGATGGAGGGTGCGGCTGCTGCAGCAATCTCCGTTAGACAGTGTTGCCAGGCAACAGGTCACATGGTGTTCCCTAGCAACAACACTACTGCAGGAACTTGCCAATCCTCTTAACCTTTCTCATTCTCCATCCCATCAGCACCCCACAACACCCCCACCTCTCTTCTCTTTTGTACCTCTCCTTAGCTCTTCCGCTCCTAAATTACTTCCCATATTAAGGGGTCTGTTTTTTTTTTCCCCCCACTGCAGTCTCTTATTACTGATAATAGCTTTTTTGTCATCGACTTCATGACATTAGACAAACGTCTCCTCTTTTGGGCCACTGGGCCAGTTACATAAACACAGTTCTGAAGGAGGCTGCAATTAAAATTCATCACACCATGTTGGACAAATTCATCACGATAACAATTCACTGCAGACTTTTCATGCAAAAAAAAAAAAAAAAAGCTTTGCCTTTTGATGCATATTAAAAAGGATCAACCTGCAAGCCGGTGCATGAATATGCCTCCGCACTGAACCACCACTAACAAAATAGTCTCCTCATGCACTCCTGATACGCAAACTGTGCACTCTTCTTGAAGACAATATTTAAGTATTTGAATGGATAACAGAGGCAGATAAACATTTAACAAATCAAATGACAAATCAAAAAATACACATAAATATGTATGCCTTGAATGAGCAAGGCAGATTGAGTGACTTTGAAAATGTCTATGCTCTTATTACAGAAAATCAATGTGTAATAGGCCGAAGTAAGAAGTGAAACAGATCACAGTGTACCAAAAAAAAAAGAAAAAAAAAGCCTAAAAATCCTCTTTTGAGCCAACAAAAGCTGTTTCTCGGTCATTAGCGCTGAGCCAGTGTGTGTAAATAATGAAGCACAGGTCATGTTTGGGGTCAGCATTATTTACATTGCTTGTGTTGCCACAGATGCTCAACTTTACCGCCCACGCAGTGCAAATCATTTCCTATTTGGATTAAAAGGAAATGAAAAGAGCAAAAACATCTGTGTCGGTTTGCAAATACTGATGCAACAGAACAAGTCCCTCGGGTTTTTGGATGCTAAGCTAACCACTGAATACAATTTATTGTCAAATGTAATATAATGAAGATAATAACCCAAAACACCATTTTACTACAAGATGTTTTTTGTTGTTGTAGTTTTTTTAATGACAAGTACTGCCTTTAAGAAGCAATTTTAAAATATGTAGGAGCGCACACTAATCATATGACATACTGGCCTACTATATATCATCTCCATAAGCAGAATGCATGGAAGAGAAATGCATTAAAATGCAAGTTTGCGGAAACATTTTTGAGCACAATAAAATGTTTATGCAATTTTCTATGGTGTACTAAACAATTAGAAATGACAAATGCCAGTAATTTGCATGCTTAGCAAAAAGCAGTGTATTACAAATTAAACATAATGATTGTGTTAAAAGGTTGCACTCAATTGCTCTCTTATTTCAGTTTGCTAAATTAATTGATCTCTTACCCAACAATTAACTTCCTTGGGTGTTTAGTTGAGAAATTACGGCTGCAACAAATGCCCCAATATTTATTCAATTTCAGGTCAGTTTTAGCAAAGTGAAAGTAATTTGGTTTCCATGCAAATGTAACAATTAACACTTTTGAATGTGTTTCCATCTTAACTTATTGTTTCACACCTGCAGCACTGGACACAGTGGGCCAGTTGTGGACCAGCATTCCTTGGGCTCCCTGCATCACAGAGGCCTCCTCCATGTGGACCGAACTGAAAAGCAGAACATATTAAGTGAGAGGCATGCGGATATAGAAGATCTTTGTTTGATATCGGTGTTGTATATATTGTGAAACGGCAGTTGCGACTGATGCAGTAGCGCATGTAATCGGCAGATCACAATCAAACACGTCCCATGCAAACATTTGACCAACTGATCTTCAATCGGAATGACAAAAAAGTAGAGTAGAGTTGAACTTTTAACTACAATAGAGCTGCATTCAAAAATAGTTATTTTTATTAATCACCATTTAAAGGGAATGTTTGTAATGAAAAAACAATCAATTTTTGTCATTGTTGTTAAAACTGTCAGTAAAAAAAGTTGACAGTCGTACATTAGTAAACTAATCAGCTCCCTCCACTCACTTGTGTCTTGTCAAGATGTGCCTCGTTGTCTCGTCAATTCGTTTATGTACATTTATGTTCCCTGGTTTCTGTTAGTCTGTTGGCTCATTGTTGGTGCAAATCACGTTTCCCTTGTTGTGTCATGTTTCATATTGTAGTGAGGGTTTTGTTTATTTGCAATTTGCTGTCACTTTATTTGTATTTTTTTCCGGGGGTACTTTGTTGATTAACTATTTATACCTTGAGCCCCTCCTCCTCCCCAACCCCCTTGAACACTGTCTTTTTTTTCTCTTTTTTTTAACACCAGTGAAAGTTAATTTGGCCATGACTATAGGAGATTTTCTGACATTATCACATGTTATCAATCCCCAGTTAGCAAAAAAAGAAAAGAAAAAAAAAAGAAGAAACTGGAAAGATCCTTAGAGGACAAAAAACAAACAAAAAAAAACATGGGTGAACACACAAGTGAGGCAAATCAAAAGTATTTTTTAAGTGGTACTTTATGTAAAAATTTAAAGAACCACTGGAAATTGCAATTATTCACGTTTTGCAATTGGGTGTTGTGTAGCACTGTTTCCAATACAGTGACTCAATTGTGCAACATAGCGAGCCACAATAATGCGCAATAATCCAATTCTGGTAAAAATAGTGTCACTGAAAACAACTGGTTATAAATTCCTTAAATTCATTGTTGCATCGTATTAATAGTGCAGGTATCCCCATGAAGCGTCCAGTGGATGTACAATATATTATTATGTACTCTTTTCATTATGTAAAAAAAAAAAAAAAGTATTAAAAAAAATCATTAAAAAAAAATTGTAATTTTTTTTTTATTAAAAATTGTTTAAAAAAAAAATTATTAAAAAAAATTGTAAAAAAAAAATATATAAAAAAATAATCATTAGCGCAAGCAATCCAGGAACAGAATTACAGAATTACATTACAATATTTCATAAAACAGGGAGTCAAAGCCATGAGTCTACACAAAACACTGATGTTTTGTAACGTGCATGTTTCAAGGCACTTATGCTGCCATAATTATCATTACTGACGACCATGGTGTGACGACTGAAAAGGCCAAATGCCTTTATATGTTACTACACGTGCAAACTGCGCTGATACAAGGATCATTTACTCATGACAGCCCAGCTTTGGGCAGTCATTTGTGTGTTCCGTTGCTTTCAGTGACTTTTTATGGGATATGGTTCCGCTAAAGCGCAAAGCATCTGCTTCACATTGAAAGATTTCCAGCAGCAAAATTCCTGCTACATTAGCAAATACATTTCAGTTGTTTTATTGGCTGTAAATGTCGTGTTGAATTTAGAGGATGCGGCATGATTATAATGCAGCAGTTTGTGATTATGGTTCTTCCAGTGAAATGTTTTTGTGTTGATCTTTAAAAATAAGTTCAAATTTGGTGTAGAGTACGTTTACTGTGACAAAAGGGGGTCAAAAGACAACAAAACAACATTTCCTTGCACATCGATACAGTTGGTATGGTTTCAGGGCCATCTGCAATGCAGTATATCCAGTAAGTGCAACACTTATGTTGTAGATGGATGCGGCATGAATACAAAATGGCTACGTTCACACTTCACACTTTTACTTGCTAAAATGCTGCTTTACTGTGTCAGGGTATGGCACCAACAAAACAGGTGTCCCCCCCCCACCCTACTGATTATTCCAGGAATGTGGGTCAGTGCATTTAGTGCTACATGCAAAATGTGTAAAGAGTAGAAGATTACAGTACGCCTGTGTTGGGGTTAAGTGTTAATGAGAGCGTCTCCTCTGTCCGTGAACATTACAGGCTGTGACATTTTCGAGACGGCGGCGGCAAATTGCAGTGATGGTTTCTGTTAATCCACATCATGTTACAGTCACTGGTGACATGATGCACATTAGGATGCTTCCACGCCATAGAAATTAACACTAATTTCCAATTAAAGTAAACTTGGATGGAGTCGAAGAGTGTGCAAAAGAGCAGTCAGCATAGTGAGCGTGAAATTATGAAAATTCAGTACAAAGGAGAGGCATGCGGAGGGAAATAACTCACAAGTCTGAAATTCCAGTTGTCCGAGCGCAGCATTTGATTACCTATATTTTCGCATCTTTTTGTAGCCTGATTATTACAAAATTCGAGGGCCAGACGCGGATGAAAACAACTTGATTTGTATTCGAAATGCTTTGGTTCAATGCTAATGAGATCCATGCTTCCATGGAAATTCCTTCATTAATCAGACAAAGATGAAAAATGTCCTGTTCTAAATTCAGTCCTTATTTAAACTCATAACAACAGTCTTGGAAACATGTTTGTTGAAAATATTTCGAAATAAGATTTCGATGATGCTGCGCCCTAGTCAATGTTTTTGTCTACTTGTATTTAATTAATCCCGTGTTGCGATTTGTTGCAGTTCAAAAGCAAAACTAAGAACATTATTTAAAAATCACATTGCATGCAAGCACGTCTGTTGTAGCCAACGGTGAGTATTGACAATCACATTTTATCAATGATTTCGACTTGGACTATGCTCCTTAATTCTCCCAGAATTTAAAATTCTGGACACTGGGAGTTTGGAGAACATCCTGTTCTGTTCGTAGTAAAGTGAAGGTAGCTGGAATTTTGGCTTGGATGAATTTGAGAGCCCCGATCTCGACTCAATTAAACGCTTTAGCCATTCTCAGATGAAACATCGGTGATATCTGACCTCACAAATCCTTCCGAACACTCTAAAAACAGTTGGGTCAAAAATAACCAAAATTGGGTCAAAAAGTGAATCCAACTTTTTGATTTGTTTATTTAACCCAAGAAGGTTGGTCAAATGAATAACCCACAAAACAATCCAAATCTGTGGGTTGTTTAATACAAAACAACCTAAAAATTGGGTCGTTTTGTACAAAATAATACAAAATTGCAACCCAATATTTTTGTACAAAAAAATGTGGTGGTCGGGAGGCGGTGGTTGTACAAAAAAGGTCCAAAACAATCTAAAAAATAGGTTGTTTTGTACCAAACAATCCAACATTGGGTAAAATTGACCCAGAATTGATTGAACTTAGTAGGTCAGTATAATTTTTGACCCAGACATTTTAAGGGTGTCCACTCTATAAACAGTTGACCCGAAAAGGAACCAACCCAACTTTTAGGGTTGTTTATCTAACACAAACATTTATAACAAAAAGAATAACCCACACAAGCCAGTTTTTTTGGGTGATTTTGAGTTGTCTAAAACGAAGCAGACTCCTTTTGGGGAGGTTTTTTTCTCCAAAACACCCCATTTTGGGGGGGGGGGGGGGTTGTTTATTTTTTCATTTTTATTATCCAACTTTTTGGGTTCAACGAATTACTGAAAAAGTTTGATTGGTCCCTTTTTGTTGGGTGGGAGGACCCAAATGCAGAGATGCATGTAATAGTGACAAAAACGATTTATTTAACAAAAACCACGAACAGATGAACTGCGTAAAACTCTAAATAAACAAAACCAACAAAGTTATGAAAATACCACAAAGTAAACACCAAAACACCCGAGCGGTGACAGCAACAATGATCCCGACCAAGACTGAACGAAACCAGGGAACTAAATACAAGCCAACTGACGAGACAACGAGAGACACCTGGACAAGACACAAGTGGCTGGTCGGAGATGATTGGCTGACACAAGGGAACAGGATGACGAGTGCAGGTGCAAACAAAAACATCAATCATAACATTGACCCAGTTTGGGCTGTTTTCAGAGTGAATAATTAGAACGTCTTTTTCCAAATACTCTAAATAAACAGAGGTTATCAGTGTTCTATGTCGACCCACAGCAATTGATTTTCTCACACCTGTGGTACCTTCAAGTGTTCTTATTTTAACATCCTTGAATCTCTTCTTAAATTAAGACATTTCCCTGACTTGAAGCTTTTTAAATTAAAATTAAAAAAAAACTGTGTTGTTCAAGACTTCCCTTTTTACTCCCTTTCGGTGAAGTGTCCCAAATAATTCCTTCCATACAGCGTAGCACTAAGTATAACCGTAGTCCAAAACGTCCTACGTTGTCTGTGTTAACAACTTCACACCTCCAGAAAAGAAAAAAAAAACGTGTATAAATAAACACAGAGCGTGCGGGGCAGTTGTCCGCGCAGACACTGATGTGCAGCGTACATCAGCCAATCTGCGAAAGGTCATAACTCATTTGTCCTTCATGCTTCCTGCTTAAAGACTGGAACTGGGGGATGTGACGCTCAGAATGTAAATGGCCTATATAGTGTTACACTGCAGACAAGATTCACTGCATTCGCTGATGAGTGACGCCTTAAAGGAGTCGCAGGCCTTTTTGAGTCAAAATAGATACTTTGTTGTTATTTTTTGGACAGGGAGGTAACATACATGTGTAAACAATCTATTTACATTCGATCTTTTTTTTTATTGAGAGGCAACATGGAAGAACAAAAAAAAAGGAATGTAAATCTCCTTCTTACATAAGGTGACTGACTCCAAGTTGCAAAACAGTTACTTACCTCTGCATCCCGGCCCTCAAAGACGCAGAATATCGCCAGTCAGCGTTCGGGGCTTTTGGCTGAGCGTGCAAGAGGTGAGCGGGAAAGCAGATGAGCGGGAGATAGGCCATCGAGAAACATGGGGAGAGAGAGAGAGAGAGAGAGAGAGAGAACACCAAAGAGAGTTTAGTTCAATCTCATACAGTGCAGAGCCAGGCCAGGCTACAGCCTCATCAATTAATAATGTTGCATCCCTGCTCCGGATGTGATCGGAGCGCACACATAAAGACACGCACGCACGCACACACAGGCTTATATATTGATGTCCGCGAGAGCACAGACGCTAACGCACGCGCATGTGCTAAATAAGGTTAATGATTGCCTTTTGGAGCTTTTGTTTTTAAACTCCAAAGTGCTATAAATGAGAGACAGGCTTGCTCTGCTTCTTGCTGTTTTGCGAGTATGTGATGTTCCCGGCAGACTTGCGGTAAATTATTACCCATAAAACGAATGAGCAAGCGACATCAGTGCTACGGTAACCACACCCTTTGACTCTGATCTGCGGGGTGTTATGTGATACAAGTACGTGAGGAATTGTACACATTCATGACTGTATGCCACTATTAACTCATTCACTGCCATTGACGACTATAGACGTCAAAAATTCATGTGAACTATTTCTATTAGTTTAACAATTTTTCCATTTCATTTTTATTTTTTATGAAAACCTTTTTTTTAATTGTACATTAGTAACAGATATAAAATTATCATGCGATTAATTACGATTAAACGCCTCTTATTTAATTTTTTTTAAAATTATTAGATATTTTTTATTGTAATTAATCACATGACTTCACTAGTTAACTAACGATTAATCACAAATCTAAATTTACCATAGATTTTTTTCTAGGTTTTCATACTCTTGTTAGCAAAAGTGGATTATTATTTTTTTTTACTAATAGAAATAGTTCAAATTAATTTTTGACGTCTATAGCCGTCAATGGCAGTGAATGAGTTAAGCTTGTCATGGGTCAACTCTTCGCGGTTGGCAACATTGGACCTCAAGCACACCTAGTTTAGCGATACAACTGCTCAGGCAGTGGCAAGTGTGTCAGATAAGGATGAGTCATAATGTTCTACCGCTGCAATTCATAGGGGAGTATTTCTGTGCTCATAGACACAGCCTCTTTGCCTAAATCTAATTTGCAGGGCTGAGCAACAGAGGCTGTAGGTTAATCAAATTTCCTTTGCTTTGCTTGACTCAGTGGGAAGGAAATGGAACAGTATAGAGACCCGAAAGATTAAAAACCAAAATCTCCATAACTGTCCCAAATGTAAGTTATTTATACACAGATTTTCATGATACATCCATTTATAACATCTCATTAACCTCATTTACTAACAAAAACGTATAAAAACGTTCTATTTTAAATATTACCCGTGCCCCAAAGACGTATTTATACGTTTTTAAATGTTTTTGTTTTTTTTAAACGAGGGCCATGTTGCAAACAAGCTCATTTACCCACAGTTCTAAACAGATTTGTGAATAATGATGAAACTTAGCTATTTTCTAATGCTAATTGCTGCAAAAACGGAAACAGACAGAAATATGATTTTTTTTCTGATGAAAGAAGAGACTCTAATCTTTCTTTTGGTAGGTTCCATGTTTTTATAGCAATCAAACACAATTTTCTGTGGCCCTTGTAAAATCAGTCAAAACCCAGTAAAGCAGCCGGGAGCGAAGGGGATTGCTTCAGTGAAAATGGCTGCGAGTGAATGAGTTAAGAATAGTTTATTGTGGAATTGACTTGAATCACTGCTCGTATCAACAAGTGATATAATGGTAACGGTGATATCGCGATAGAAAAATTGCCACGTCGTCGCAATGTTCCAATATTAACTCCATCAAAAAACATAACTTTTTGCCCGCTTCAGCACAATATTGTGAACTACATAGGGCATGATACTTAACGCATAACACATAATGCAATATTAACCAGAATACCGTATTTAGACTAGTGGGGCTGCATAGAACATACAGTGGGGCAAAAAAGTATTTGGCCCGTTTCTCATAGACTTCCTATTGGATTTTGGCCAAATACTTGTTTACCTCACTGTATTATTGTCAGGAATTGTTTTCCCTTTAATAGAATCATTTTATGGGGGGAATGTATTTCTTCTTGGAATTCAAGTGTAATTAGGAAAATCCAATAAAATAAAATTAGCAAGTCAAGTGAATTTCTTCTTATTGTATTCGGTCTAACAGTAAAACATGGAGGGAAGTCAGTTTTACAATTAACGGGTCAACCCCAAACATTTTCTGTACAATATTTTCTATTTGACCCACTAGTCTAAACACAGTATTCTGATTAAAATTGTATTTGTGGAATATTAATTATCCAGTAAAATCCACTCGTTTTTATCTATCTCAGGTCGGCCATTTTGCTATTTGCTGTCGACTGAATATGACATCACAATTGCTCAGGGTCAGCTTGCGAATGTCACATGACCAAGCCCAGAAAATAGGTGAGCTGTGATTGGACGTAACCTGAGCCTTTAGGCTCTGTGATGTCATTTTCATACAACATACAACAAACTGTATAAAAGACTACAGGAGTTTTAAATCACCATAATGCAATTTTTCAGTGGACACAGAACTTCAGAATGTGCCTGTTGTAATCATCATTAGTTTTTAAATTACATTTTAAGTCCTTAGTGCAAATTAGCCCAACCCGAAGGCCTGACGTTAACTTTGCTTGACAACTAGCCTTGTAGTAACTTTTACCGACTCAATCAACTGCACCAATCCAACTGTAAAATCTTCATCTCATTCCGACACACACATGTACGCTTAGTTCAAGCCCGCTTGGTCAGATATCAAGAGCAAAGAGGTAAAGACGTCATGACCCGCTCTGAGAGTGGATGTGATGACAACCTCAAATGGAGACACGAATCTCTGAATCATCAGAAATCACACAGGGATGTAGAAAAGCATCAGGACTGACGATAATGCGGTGTGAGTGCTGAGCTGGGCTCGGCTGAGAGACTGCACGGTATAAGGGGCGAACTGAACCGAAGCCAACGACGCCCGGCACTGATTCAGTTGTTGGCTTTCATGCCAGAGGGGAGCAATATGAATGGGTCTCAAATGGGGAAAGTCATGTTAGCCATCGAAAATGAAATACCAGCAGCTTCACCAGTAATAAGGACTAAAGTTGAGTACGTATTTTAGTGCTATCACAATCGAATATTTTTAGAATCGATTAATCGATCGATTATTCAATCGATTAATCAACTAATCAGATTCCTTTTAATTTTCCATTGATGTGTATTAAAAACGCATTTTTCACTGATTACTGTTTATTAACCAGTGTTGGGTGTTTATTTCGTACTTTGTTTTTCGTATAGTGATCTAAAAAAAGAGGGATAGATGTTGTACTATGTTACCGGTTCGGTCATTACTTTCCAAAGTAAAAACAGATGCTTGCAAATGTCTTAAACAGAGAAGATAATCTGTCTTCTTTCATGAAGGACTACTAAATCAGTGAACAATTACTGCTGATATACTGAAATCAGAGGATTTGGATAATTTTAAATAAAAAAATGGCTCTAAATGATTACTCGATTATTACAATAGTTGATAATCGATTACTTGTCAATTAATCGATTCGTTTTGACAGCTCTAATGTTCTTCAAGGTTTGTAGTATATATTTATAGTAGGGGTGTCAGGCGAGTAAAATTTCTAATCGTAATTAATCCCATGAATTAAATAGCTAACTCACAATCGCAAATTTTATCTGTTCAACTTTTCATACTCTTTTTAACATAAAAGTGGGATTTTTTTTTAATTTAGTAGAAATATGGCTGCATATTTTAGTCATTGTACAGTAATTTCATAATAATTCATAACATTTAGTTAAAATTAAAATCTGTGTGATATTGATTTGTGTTGAGGTCATTTTTCTGCCACTAGATGGAACACTTGCATTTGTAAGACGTTGGTGACAGCTTAGTGCATTTTTCTTTTCATATTAAGAGCTATCTAATCTTTAACATGAAGTAACTTGTGAAATTCTGCACATTTTAAAAATTGTAAAATACAACTTGACCCCAGCCTCCACAAATATATGTATTAGTATTCAATTTATTACTGCTACATTTTGACGGGGACGTGTCTGGATTTGCCTTAATACAGGCTTCGGAAGTAAGAGCCGATCATTAATCAATATAAATAAAACATACCTCTGGGCAGATTTGAAGTGAGGCATCCGGCATGCTCAGCCTGCGCACAAATCCGCTTCCACTTGTGAAGAAGCGATCAGCACCGCTGCCCCAGGTGCCACTGATGGGCCTTCCCGTGTTGTAGAACATGAAGGTGTCGCTGCCAGAGGTGGCCGTCAAGCAGGTCTTATAGCAGTAAGTCTTTGTTAGCGAGCCGTTCCCACGCACTTCAATGTAGTGAGGCTCAACTTTCAGGTCCCTCCGGAGTACCACATTGTTATTAGGTTGCCCTGCGGCTCCGCCGACGGCCCCGCCTCCACCGCCAGTCACACTACTGTTCCCACCATCCGGAGGGGGTTTCTGTGACCCGCAGCAAGGGGAGCAGGAGCCGGGTTGCGTGCAATAGGCATGGCAGCGGACAATGGCCAGTACCACCACGGTGACCAGGAAAACAAAAGTGGTGGCGCTCAGAGCGACAATCAAGTAGAGGGTGACGTTTGAGAAAAGCAGTGTACTGTGGGGTCTGATGATCCTCTTGGGGTCCGGGACAACCTTGGGGGGCACCTCCATGACGGCCACATTGATGGTGGCGGTGGAGGAGAGCGCAGGCTGCCCGTGGTCTTTCACCAAGACCGTCAGCGCAAACGAGGTGGAGTTGTCCTCCAGGATCCTACGAGTGGTCCTGATCTCACCCGTGTGTTCGTGCACCTTGAACAAGTCCAGGTCTGTAGCCGTCTCCAGTACGTACACCAGCCAGGCGTTTGGACCGGCATCTGCGTCATACGCCACCACTTTGGTCACCAAAGCACCAGGATCTGCGTTCTTTTGAACCGTCTCCAAGGAGCGCGTGCCGTTCCCCGGAGGGTTGACGATGAGTGGCGCGTGGTCATTCTGATCCATTATGTAGATGTAGACGGTGGCGACGCGACTAAGCGGAGGGATGCCCCCATCTTGGGCTTTGACCTGGAAGTGAAACTCTCTGAGTGACTCATAGTCGAAGGCTCGCAGGGCATAAGCCTCCCCAGTATCGGCCTTCACAGACACATAAGACGTGACGGGGATGCCGTGGTTGTTGTCATTGAGCACTGTGTAGGTGATGCGTGCGTTCTCCTTGATGTCCGCGTCTTGAGCTTTCACCGTACACAACGAGGCGCCGGGGCCGTTGTTCTCAGTCACGTAGACCGTGTACGACGTCTGCTCAAATCGCGGCGGGTTGTCGTTGACGTCCGCCACGTCGACCTGGATGGTCTTCTTAGAGGAAAGAGCGGGGTTCCCTCCGTCGGTGGCACTCAGAGTGACATTGTAGGCACCGGTGGTCTCGCGGTCCAAGAACGCTGAGGTAACCAGGGTGTAGTAGTTTCGGAAGGATTTGATCTTGAAGGGAAGACCCGCTGGGATCTCCAAAGTCACCTGCTTGTTGGTGCCGGAGTCGCGATCGGTGACGCTAATGAGGGCCACGACCGTGTCGGCGCGGGCGTCCTCCCTCACGGGGCTCGACAGGGATGACAGCACGATCTGAGGGACGTTGTCGTTCACGTCCACCACTTCTACCACCACCTTGCAGTGAGCCGCCACTGCCCCGGGGCCTTTGTCCATTGCTTGGATGTACATCTCGTAAGAGTTGGTCTCTTCGTAGTCAACATTGCTGCTTACTCTTATTTCGCCTGTGTTGGTGTCCATGCTGAACATCTGTCTCACTCTCTCAGGGGTGTAGCTGCTAAAAGAGTAATATACTTCCCCGTTCGTGCCCTCGTCCAAATCAGTAGCATTCAGTTTGATGACCAGGGTGTTTTTGGGCGAATTCTCCAACAGTTTCACCTTGTACACGGAATTGTCGAACATGGGAACGTTGTCATTTGAGTCCAGGACTCGCACGTTGATAATAGCCGTGCCTGTTTTCTCAGGCGTCCCACCATCAACAGCGCTTAGAATTAACTGGTGGTAAGGCGTTTGCTCCCTATCAAGGGGCTTCTTGAGCACAAGCTCGATGTGCTTAGTATTTAAAGAGGGTTTGTTGGATACCAGCGCAAAATGGTCATTTGTGCTCAGCTGATATATACGAACAGAATTGGAGCCAATGTCCGGGTCCTGGGCATTCTCAATTGGATACCGAGACCCCGGTAATGCCGATTCTGTGATCTCAACTTGATACTCATCCCGAGGGAACTGTGGTGCATTATCATTGACATCCACTATTTCCACCACAATATGGTGCACCTCGGTAGGATTTTCCACCAGGACCTCCAGATTGATGAGGCAGCTGCTGGATAAATCGCACAGCGCCTCCCTGTCGATCCTTTCATTAACAAGCAATTTGCCATTTTTAGGGTTGACAATCACGTAGCGTCTACTGCTGCTGCTGGAGGTTACCTTGATTTTTCGGCTGGCCAGCTTTCGAATATCCAGCCCCAAGTCATGCGCCAGATCGCCGACCAGTGCCCCATTTTCGAGTTCTTCCGTTACAGAATAGCGCAACTGTCCAAACGAAAGGCCACAAAATAAGGAGAATATCACAAAATAATAAAAAGGCACATTGCTCCCTAGCCGGTTGCGTATCCCCGCAACAGCCATTGCAAACTCATAGGATCCGCAGACGGATTAAACGCAGCCTTCCGCCTTTTTAGCTTGCAGTACCATGCGTCCCAGCACCTCATTAAGGTGGGCTAAATGGTCTCCGGCTGAATGAAACAGACGTCGCTCATCCATTGTTGGACCCGGCGGTGGCAAATCCTCTCCAGCTCACCCATATTTCCTTTGTCCGCGATGCGCTTTCTTTTTTTTCCCCTCGTCTCCAATGCGCGCTGCTGACGGGTGTGTTTCCTCGCCACTGGAGCTGTGAGATCTGTCAAAGCAGCCACAATAACCCCGAGTGTTCTTTCAAAATAAAATTTCAAACACTATTTGTGGAAGACGCACAAATATGCTCGGGTGCCGCTCAATCAAACCTACTAAATAGTGTTTTCGTTTGAGAGAGTTAATCTAATCTTTGTCACATCAACGTGTATTTCCAGTGTGGAATAGCCTCATATGTTCTTACTTTGAAATCCAAAACCGGAAAACAGTGTAATGAATACAGATGGCTTGACCTTTGTAGTGCTTCATCCCACCCTTGCGCGCACTCAGACTCTGGTCCCCCCCATCACCACCCATCTCTCTCCTCCCCAAGACCCAATGCGATGTCGGTTCTGGGGGGGGGGGGGGGTAGCCTTTTACACGGCCAATTATAAAAGCTGCTATAAATTACAGCCACAAATATATTAATTTTATAGTTATATTAATGGCAATTATATCCCATTTTACACACGCAGTGTCGCGCAAGCAACACGTACACATGCAATTAATGCATTTGATCAACTGCCACTGTGGGGTGTTGTCCGTTGAAGCGAAATGACCACGATGAATAAAAATGTGCAACGGCAGACACATGCTCGGAGACCGCCTTATGTTTGTCTCCCATTGTCTGCATTGGAGTCGCAAGGATGCTTAATTTGCCGGTAGCGATTCTGTGGTGCAGCCTACCGCATGACGATCATTTGGGCAAGGCGCAGCAGGGAGAAAACATTGCACTGACAATCACAACCTTCCCTCCACATGGATCACTGTCAGTGGTAGACCCCAGACTGTCAGGTCACATCATCGCATTGGAAACGCCCGTGGTGGACCCCGGAAAGCAGAAGTATCATGTTCCCTCTGGTCCATTTGCCAGGCGGAAACATGATATAGTTGTTGTTGTTGTTTTTTTAAAACATATACCGAGACTGATCATTTCGCAAACAGCCTAATTAGGCAGCATACGTGTTAAAGGGGAATTTCACGAAAGGCAATTAAACGCCTTATCAATTGATAAGAGTTCATTTGCATACTAGGGAAGGTGCAAAAAAAAAAAAGTTCTAATCATTAATGATTCAAATGAACCTAGAATATCACATTGTACAAAGAGATATTCTCCCACATATTTTACCCATGGTGCATTAGGCTGCTTATCTTGCCTACAGGTGTGAATGAGCTTGTCTATCTGTGTTACATCATAACCTGACAGAGTTTCTTGTCTGATGCTCTGCCACAAAAAAATATATATATTACGTAAGTTTAGATATGCAGCTAATGGAAGTGAAAGTGATGTATACTCTGATTATATAGGTTACTAACCAACCACAAGGTTGGGTCCACCTGCACCTTCTAATAAGATAAATTACGGGATTTTGTATGAAAACGTCTTCATTTACAAAGAAGGAGTACAGTATTAATTTTAGATGACATTTTGCCTAACATTAAACATATTGCAAATTGCAACAATAACCGTTTTGTTTTGTACTGCTTTTCATTAGTTTGTGAGAGTGTACCTAATCTTATGGCCAACGGATGTTGAGTAGAATCTGTTGCCCTGCCCCTAGTGGACGTAGGAGGTAAAAGTCCCTACAGCACCAAGGACAGCTTCCGTTAGCGCCATGAGAAAAACAGTCCTTGTTCCTGTACACCAAATTAGATTAATTAAAAATGAATTACACAGTCACGCCACGTAATGAATGAAGTTATCGCCTTAATTTTATGATGTGCCCTATCTGTGACTGTTGCATGTTTGTATATTTAACAGGGTAACATGAATAACCATATACGGAACTGCCAATGCGGAGTAAACATTTTTGACTGGCAAATGCATTCAAACGTATTTGCAAATACATTCAAACTTATTTAAATAAAGCGCAGCCTAATTGCATATTTAAGTACGCTGGGATGGCATTTTTTTTCTCTCCATAATAGCCTACTTTGTGGCATTATGGGGGAAATGGTTAACATAAATCATGCAATAAATCGTGAAAATGACAAATAAACATTGTTTACTTTCTTGATTATCAAACTTGTTGGCCAAATGCTTAAAAAAAAAAGGGAAAAAAGTACATGTCACTCAAAGTAGGACTGTGTTCCCCTAAAAATGGTAGCCATATTACTACCGTTGTTAAAATAGCTCCATATTCAAAATCCGCCCCCTGTTCAAAGGTGTATTGTTGAGCGTTCCTTCCTGCTGGTAGAAATCATTTTGGGATCCGTTGCATAAGATCAGAACATTGTGTTTCCATGACAACCGCAGTTTGGTGCATGTTGCAGTGCCAGTTGTGATCACTGTCCTAAATCTGATGTACATCCCCCACATAGAACTCTCAACATGTTATTTGCCAAAACCCTGCATTATAAGTGACGGTACTGCACCAATGTTGCTTGTCTAATGAATCTATATTTATGTGCATAGCGTTGTTTTTTTATTATTTCTTCCTGTCACTGACCACACCTGCATATTGTATTGAGATGTATGTACACTTTCTGTTGTAAAGATAGCCATGTAAAATACAAATCAGAGGTAGCAATATGACATATTTATATATATTGACTAGTGTAGTATAGAAATGCAGTGCATAGATTATTATTATTTGTGTTACTTTATTAGGGGGCAACCAAACAGTACTACCTCAGCATTATTTTTGTTGAAGAGAAAGTCAAACCCAAAATTTTCTTCACAATAATATGTTCTATGCAACCTGACTAGTGTGACGGTATTCTGATTAATATTGTGTTTGTGGAATATAAATAAATCAGCAAAATTCACCCATTTTTATCCATCTCAGGAGGCGGACATTTCGCCACATACTGTCAACTGAAAATGACATCACAGTTGTTCAGGGCTTGGGCAACGGCCAATCACAGCTCAGTATGTGAACATCACATGACCAAACTCAGAAAATAGGTGAGCTACGATTGGTCATTATCTGAGCAACTGTGATGTCATTTTTAGTCGACAGCAAGTGGCAAAATGGCCGCCCCCTGAGATGGATCAAAACAGGTGGATTTGGCTGCTTAAAAAGGGAAGTCAACTTTAAACATTTCTTGGCAATAATATGTTATATGTGATTTCACTAGTCTAAACTTGACATTCTGATTAATATTACATTTGTGGAATATGAGTTATGCAGCAAAATCCAACCGTTTTTATCCATCTCAGCCAATATTGTGACTTGCTGTCGACTGAAGATGACATCACCTGCTTTCTGAAGCTGAGCTGTGATTGGTTGTTACCAGAGACCTGAGCAACTGTGATGTAATTTTCACTCGACAGCAAGTGGCAAAAAAAATTCTGATATTGATAAAACCTGCTGGATTTTGCTGCTTAACTCATATTCGACTAACGCATTATTAATCAGAATACCGTATTTAGACTAGTGGTGCTGCATAGAACATATTATTTTCATGATTTTTTTTTTGGGGGGGGGGGGGGTGACTTTCTCTTTAATGCATATTCCACAAATGTAATAGTAATCACAATGCCGTGTTTAGACTAGTGTCGGCGCATAATAGATATTATTGTAAATACATCTTTTGGATTGACTTCCCTTTTAAACTGGACGTTTGAAAGCGTCTAAAATATTTAATGACAGAGCGTCTAGGTTTACCTGTGTGAAATGTCCAGGTAGCGTATGTGACATGTTTTTTGAATTTTACTTTTGATGTGGCGATTTGAGGGCAAAAAAAAATAAAAAATCATAATGGCCAACATCATAATGCAACACTGACCCTTTGGCAAGGGCAGACACACATATAAATAATCTGCCACGGGCATCACTCAAGATGGAGTCCAGGCTGCACTGCACTTAGCTCTATCATAGTGCTCCATCTGACTGTCCGCAAGATAAACACACTACTTCAGTCACTTCTTCCTTTAAGAATATGAGGCATCTCTCCTTGTTGAAGTAGAAACTTGGGTTTATAAATAATCCATTAATTACAATAGAAATTCTCTCTAATCGACAGCAAACAAGCCTTCCTGACGTATCCTAAATGCAACACGACAGAAGTTGTCTTTGGAGGTCTGGCATTTCACATGACATTCTTTTTACAGATGCAATAACGCATTTGTATTCCTGTCTCTCTCTCTGTGTGTTTTCAAATCGGAGTGACAATCTGTTCATATCTGTTTCTGCAGCTTTGCACTCACTGACTTATCTCTTCACACAGAACCTCCTCATAAAAAAAGGGAGGGAGAAAAAAATCCTTATTCCTCCTTTGAGTTAAGGCCGAGCTACGCATCACACAGCTGAACTGAACTGGATTCCTTTTCACTGTCCCTTCCAGTGATGATGGAAAACAAGGCTTTAGGTAAAAGGACTCATGACCCCATTGTGCATGGGCTCCCTGCCGTTCTGACTACCTCGTACAATTGAGTCACATGCATGTCCAAGTCCTGCTTTATTCTCCATACTGTTCAACCAGAATTTTTTTAATTTTTATTTTTTTACGCTTAAGGTCAAATATGTAATAAATAAATTAATTAATTATATTTTTATAATAAATAAATAAATAATATATAAATAAAATATTTGAAAAATAAATAAATAAATATAAAAAAAACCCACTTTGCATTATTGGAACTTTTTTTCAAACCTGCAAATGAATAAATATTTGACGTGTGTAATAATAGCAAGTGTGTGCATTAAATATGAACGTGCCAGACTCTCTTGCTGACACGAGAGGATGACTGACGAACACCCTGATCTCACACTCTCAGTGTTTAAAGACACAGACAGATGGCGCCAGAGAGCATATTTCCGCTGCAAAAAAAAAAGGCCTTGAATAGATTGTTGCCATCTGCAGCCTTAAGCAGTGAGTTTGTCTCTAAACACTCTGGACAGTTATAAACTTTATAAAAATTTGACATGGGATATGTGAAGAGCTGAATTTCAATTCTGCAAAGGATTGCTATGATTGTGTATAAACAGCTCCATGTTCACTTTGTAATAGTTATTAAGAAAAAAAAAACTTGGCAAATGAACATAATCTGTTTAAAATCCCCTAAACCGCTTGTATCCAAATCTGAAAAGCTACATCTTTTAATAAACTAATCCACAGGGGGAAAAAACACAGTGAAACCGATACTGAAGCCAAGCGGCTTCTGTGGTCGCTATATGTGTTACTGATCATTTTTGTTAGTAGTGGATCTGGTATGCTCTTATTCCACCTCAATCCAACTGATAAACAAATACATAAATGTGAATTTAGAGGTGCTTCATCGTGATTGCACAAATTCCTCAAAATAGAGTACGGAGCAATTTTATCCAAAGCCTTCCCCATCTAACATAATTACTGTGCATTCATCAACATTATACACAATCAACATATTACTTGTTAATGTTTGATCAGCAAATAGTCTCTTTGCAGGGTCAGTTGAGGACTTGCTATCAGGCTGGCATGCAAGATAAAGTCATGCCTTGGCTCCTCGCAGCTGGGTTACAAAATCAGTCCACCCTAGATCACAAATGAGGATGGAATGGAAGCAAAGTACTGCTGAGGGCTGTAACATTGTATTCACCATATGTGCAGCACAATCTAGTTTCCAGTTTGTTGATACCTGCACAGTCGTTAATATTTCGGTTTTTTTCATTTATTTTTGAGGGTTTATTTTAGGCAGTATTATATTAAGAACTGGAATGTAACTTTTGCTATGCAATGAAAGGCTGTAATAATTATGATTTGACCTGATCAAATGTTTTTAACCTCATCAAGTATTATTTTTGCAATATTGAGAAAGAAGATCAATTTGTAACGTGTTAGTGAAGGTACATCATCCTTGACTGCTTAATCAGGTGGGTGGAGCCTAACATGGAAATATTTAAGTTTTTGGAAAGGGATTTTAAAGGTCTGAGTTATGTTAACTTATTTTGTTTAATTGAGATTAAACAGTGTGGGATCATCATTCGCCCAGTATTTATATGTTGCTTATTGTGTAGAATGAAAAAAACGGTGTACAACCATCAAATATTGCTTTATTGCCTTTATGCCGCAACATAAACAAAATTGCTTCCTATTACAGTGCCAGTGTAATTAAATAATTTCTGTGTTAATTACTGCCCAAAACATAATAAAGTCAGCAAAAATAAAATACAATAAAATGTATATTTAAATTAAAACAAACACATATAATAATAATAATAATAATAATAATAATAATAATAATAATAATAATAATAATAATAATAATAATAATTATTATTATTATTATTATTATTATTATTATTAATTCAGCTCAGGTTATGTTCCATCTGGTATTAGGTATATTAGTGTTTAATTTATAGAACAACTCAATTATAACAGAAAATACATGACTTTTGTGCAAGACTAGACATAAATTAATGTATGGTAATGAAGGCTCAAACCATGCAAATATACAGCTCTTCAGGCTTTAATACAGCCTGACAAAGCATTTATTTGCGCCTCTGCGAGTCCAAGTGGAAGCACAACTCCATTATTTGGTTTCTAAGAATGAGCACACAGAGTTTAATAGAGAAACTGGGTCAGAATGTGTGTGTGTTTGTGTGAGAGGGAGTTCAGGGAGCGAGTGCATGTCTTTGACACCCGACAAGTCACTTTTGATAACTTCAGATTTTTCGTCTTTCTTATCCATCAGAGGCACAACAGCGAGTCTGATAAAAAAAAAAAAAGTTTATTCAAATTATCATGATCAAGCAGCACATTAAAGCCAAATAAGCAACATCAAAAACCTGGCAATTAACCGGACTTGAAAAGAAAGCAAGGCCATTCTCTCCCATTCGGTGTTTGATCCACTAAGTGGAATGGAAGTTTTAATACATTTGATGTAACTCTCAAGTATACTGTACAATCGGTCTGGTGATTCGATGAAGAAAAAGTGGAGTGACACAACACCAAGCGAGAACGAGCACCCCTGTGCCATTATTAGATCACAGTGAACTTACAGAAGATATCAAAACTTTATAAAAAACACATGTAGAAAGTGTTTCAATTTACAGTAAATGCATCTATACTCGTTCTGGAAAACAAACAGCTGACTTGCTAGCTATCAATGTCCACACTGTATGAGCAATATCATGTTTTTTTGTTTTTTTTATAACAGGAACTGTAATTTTGCTAAGCAAATTCCAACAACAATTTAGTCTGATCATAATAATATTTCTTTGGTGAATTATAACACTTTAAATTTTTGTTTAATGTTCACAGCATATTTTCCATGTGCTTGCGATGCACTGTGACACCATTTCAAACTTTTTGTATACAATACTGCTCGCAACGGAGTCATTCGTCAAAAGTCACATGCAAAATATATTTTTTAACTCATTCACTGCCATCGACGGCTATAGACGTCAAAAATTCATTTGAACTATTTCTATTAGTTTAACATTTTTTCCCCACTTTTGTTAAGAGTATGAAAACCTAAAAAAAATATATAATTTTTAGAACAGATATAACATTTGTGATTAATCGTGAGTTAACTATTGAAGACATACGATTCCTTACAATTACAAATTTGAATCGCCTGACGCCCCAAATTTTTTATTATGTTTTTTTTTTAATTAATTTACTGCCATTGATGGTTATAAACGTCAAAAAATTCATTTGAACTATTTCTATTAATTTAACATGTTTTTTTCCACTTTTTTTAACAAGAGTACAAAAACATAGAATTTTTTTATTGTAAATTTATAACTGATATCCAATTTGTGATTAATCGTGAGTTAACTAGTGAAGTCGTGAGATTAATTACAATTAAAAAATAATAATCGCCTGTCGCCCCTCATTTTTAATAATCTTTTTTAAAAACATGAATTTTTTGGCAGTGAATGAGTTAATAATGCAGAAGGCACACAAAAAGCTTATTGGATGTGCAATTATACACTCGAAGAAGTGACAGGTTTAAACATTGATTGCACATATGTGTGTTGTCCACAGCAACGGAACCCTTGTCATCTATAGTTTGTTGTCTATATAAGAAACAAAACATTTTAGGCTTTGCTATCTTGCTCAGTATCATTCTAGTCCTGGATACATCATCCTCTTAATTGCATTGTTGAGAGTGCATATTTTAAAACGTCACGGTATTTAGCGTAGTACTCATTTGTGCATAAATTTAATTCACTACTTGAACACTGCAATTTGAACCACTTCCTCTAAACTCTAATAGATTTTATGACGGAGCACCCAAATAAGTTGCTTTAATCAGCCACTTGTTTCTGCGATGGCGCTATTTTGGAGGTCAAAAAGGTCAAGAAAAGGAGAGCATCATCAAACGTCAGTTAAAAACTACAGGATATCAAAACATCAAATCCACTAAACGACACGTACGCAACACAAAATGCCCTTGAAAAAGACCACAGAAGCAGCATTAAAAGTTAAGACACAGCAATAAAACTAAAAATAATAAACCTTATATGAACTTCAGTTGACCAAGATTAAAACATTTCAATATTCTTTTTACATAAATTGATAGCTTCATATTAAAATTGAAATATTAATATAGATTTTCTGCTGTATTTTAAATGTCTTTTTTTTTATACATTTTTTTATTGCCGGTTTTGTCAGCTTATATTATTAACAGAAAAAAGATGAACAGCCATTTTTTAAGCAGTGGTATGAGTCAGCATATTTGAAAGTACAATTCACTTTCACCACATTAGAGTTTGCAATGTCATATTTCCTCAGGTTTGAGGGCACTTTTAACTCCTATGCTCCCTATAATGTCATCATTTCCTGGAAATATAATAACGCCTGAAAATTTAATAAAATTGTCACTTAGCTCGACTAAAAATGTAGTAAAACTAAAATAATGTAATAATTTCACCAATAACGTAATAAAAATCCTGATTGATATTGTGATAGCATTTAACATAATGCCTTAATAAATTATGTTATATTCCAGAAGTTTTTGCGGTAAAAAAACATCTAATCAAGTGGGCGGAGCTTGCCTTGGCTAACTCTCTGCAGAGTTCATTAAACACTAAATAAATCAACTCTGTCAATTGACTCCAACACTGACCTCAATTTAAAGCAGACAATGTTAAAAATACACTTTTGGAAGTTGAAATCAACTCTGAAACATTTAACACCAACATTTTGGCACTCAATTTTTCTACTGTAAATGTATATAAGTCACAGATTCTCAAAACACAAAATATAGAACTTTGGAGTGAAAATTATCAGGTTTGAGGAGAAAGAGACCCTCCTGAAAATGTAAAAAAAAAAAAAAATCGGAATAATATGATATGTCATTACACTATTGTTAAAATGTTAGTACAATATCAACCAGATTACATTATTGGTAAAATGATTAGATACATGTTTTTGTTTTATGATATTTTTAATCCAATTAAGTGTAAATTTTATGAAATTTTCAGGCGTTATTATATTTTCAGGAAATTATTACATTATGGGGTGCTACACTCCCTCATACCACATTTTAAGTTTTTCTAAAACCAATAAAGATTATGCCATGTAATTTGTCCCTAATATACAGATGAATACTAACTAACAGTACCGATGCCAAGAAATTATCCACTCGATACTCAAAGCTTTCAAAATGTTATCAAGTACAGTAGACTACAGACACAAAAAAAACCCCAACAAAACCTTTTCCCACCCGTGATCTTTCATTTTTACACACTTGTCACTATTGAGTACAATTATCAGGTGACAGCGGGAGCCTTATTCCACAACAGCTCCGCACATAAAACAGTCAAAATGTCATTTAAGAAAGGAAACCACACAGCATTTAAATGAATGAATGAGATCACCCGATAGATTTTCAGTATGCAAATCAGTCCTATGGAAGAATCACGTTCACCCTGACTATTATTGATTAGGCGTGTTACAGAACCCGTTGAGTTGCATTGCAAGGGAAATGGCATTAGGCTACGATCAGATTAGATCAGATATGATCAGAATAATGTTGTCAATTCTTTGTCCGAATACGACATATTTTAGAATCATGCAGATTCATGCTGAAAATAGAAAGTCTTGGGATAAAGAAGCTGAATTCACCGAGGATGATTCCTTTACTTCTCTCATAAGATTAATGAAGTAAGTGTACAGTATCTATCTGCCTATCTAGCTAATGACGATGTTTGCAGGATTGAAGGATAGAAGAGTTGGCTTGGAAGGACCCAGGGAAACTGTTTCACATCTGTGTAAGAGTCAATGACTGCCAGGAAGAGATGATTAGATCACGGCAGTTCTCTTCTGGTTGCCTGCTGAGAGACAGAACACAGAATTAGTCCTGGCACGAACATGCTGAAGATTACAGAAATGGTGGGTCGTGACTGCCTGGGTAGTGCCAATGACATGTCAGTGTGGCAAAATTTAATTTAGTAACGGGATTTTATATATATATATATTAGGTGTGTCAGGCGATTAAAACTTTAAATCGTAATTAATCACATGACTTCAACAGTTAACTCAATAGTTAATCACAAATTTTATATCTGTTCTAAATGTACAATAAAATGTACAATCATGTTTTTTTCCTAAGTTTTCATACTCTTGTTAACATAAAAATGAAAAAAAAAAAATTAAACTAAGAAATACGGCTAATGCATCTTTTTTTCATGGATACAGTAATTTCAGAATTCATTTAATTCATTCATTAATTCTTTTTTTTTAATGAGTGTGATATTGATTTGTGCTGAAGTCATTTTTCTGCCACTAGATGGCATAATTGCATTTGTAAGACAGTGACAGCTCAGCACATTTTTTTTTTCATATTAAGAGCTATCGAATCTAACATGAAGTAACTAAGTAATTCTGCATATTTTTTTTGCAAAATACAACATGACTTCAAGTCTCCACAAATATATGCATTATTATAAAATTTATTTTTGCTAAATTTTAACATGGATGTGTCTGCTGCGTGATTGGAATTCCCCCAGTACAGGCTTTCCAAGTAAGGGGCAGTCATTAATCGCACGTTAGAAAAATATTTAGGACGGCCAGAAGTGCACAACACGTTCCTGACCAGCAGCCAATTTCATTCTAATCTGTGCTCTCAGTAAATTGACAGTTTTTCTTTTTTCTTACTTGAGAGCCTGGCCAATTTGAATGTAGCATTTGAACTAGCACAGTGTGGTACCCATGTGTACAAACATGGGCAACAGTTCATCCAGGAAAATGTCAATCATAGGATTTTAAACCAAATACAATTATTTAACATATTAAAAATGTTTTTGTTTTTTTACGGAAGCGTATTGCATTCACTTGAAAAAAAAGTCCTGTTTTTCTGACTAATTTTTGGGGGGGAGCTTTGTTTTTTTGAGTATTTTTTATTTTATTTTCTGTTTTTCTGAATATTTTTTTCTGTTTTACATATTTTTTTTCTGTCCAAAAAATGTTCTGAACAACAGGCTGAAAAAAAATGATTCAGAAAAACAGGAGGAAAAATTACTCAGAAAAACAGGGAAAAAAAGTATAAAAAAAAAACAGAAAAAAAATATTCCGAAAAACAGAGCTGGTGTACTGTTTTTCGGAGTAACAGTTTTTTTTTTTTACCTCTGAACTCCAAGTGACTTGTTGCAGACTCGCTAATAGCGGAAGCGGACACTTTCCCGCATACCTCCATAAGCACTAAGATGGTCATGTTTACTCATGTTGGCTCTCAATAAAGGAATTAATGTGAATACTGTATTGTGGTTTGTTCTCTAATCTCTGAAGGAAAACCCTTTTACAAAAAATATTCAGAAAAACAGAAACAAATATTCAGAAAAACAAATATTTTATAAAACAGGGAAAAAATACTCAGAAAAACAGAGGAAAATATATATTTTTTTAAACTGAAAAAAATACTCAAAAAAAACAAAGCTCCCCCCAAAAATGTGTCAGAAAAACAAGACTTTTTCTCTCTCAAGTGAATACAAAACGCTTCCCTATTTTTTCAGTCAAAATATACACGTGATTTTTATGTCAAAAAGAATAATATGAAGAAATGTTGAAACAAATTTACGGCATACTGTATACATATATATATATATATATATATATGTGTGTGTGTAAATATGTACAATTTATAGCAACCATACCTCCAGTTGTAGATTGGACTTCTTTTCATTTTGAGAACTTAAGAACAGAAGAAAGAGACAAGTTGCACAATAAGTGTGAAGGTCAAACACAATGCACAAACATGAATAATGTCCATCCAGTTAGTACACCTATGTATGTGTAGTAATAATATATATATTCCACATGTCCATTGCTATAGTTTAAGTTTGCAAGCTGTCAAATCAATTCTGGTAATGTGTTTCACTTTATTTCATTGGACGTGTGATATTTTGTTTTTTTTGCAACGCCTTTAAAAGTTGTGATAGTTAAGAAGCTAAAAAAGAGAACATAAAAGTACAACTTTCACTTCCCCCCCCCCAAAAACTGACAAAATAATTAAAAAAAATATATATATATATTTAGACTTAAGACGAAATTAAAAAGTAACTATAATGAAAATTCCCAAACTATTATAACCCTGATATAAACTATATACAGTAAAGGAGTTTGTGTTGATTTTTCACAACACACTAACTTATGAATGTTAAATATGAATCTAAAAAAATAGCCATAGGGTTAACTCATTCACTGCCATTGACGGCTATAGACGTCAAAAATTCATTTGAACTATATCTATTAGTTTCACATTTTTTTCCACCTTTGCTAACAAGAGTATGAAAACCTAGATTTTTTTATTGTACATTCAGAACATATATACCATTTGTGATTAATTGTTAGTTAACTAGTGAAGTCATGTGATTAATTGCAATTTAATAAAATTTACGCCTGATGCCCCGAAGTCAGACGATTAAAATTTGTATTCGTAATTAATCGCATGACTTCAATAGTTGACTCACGATTAATCACAAATTTGATATCTGTTATAAATGTACAATACAAAAAAAAATCTAGGTTTTCTTAAAAAATGAAATTAAATGAAAAAAAAAAGTTAAACCAATAGAAATAGTTTGCATGAATTTTTTACGTCTATAGTCGTCAATGGCAGTAAATGAGTTAATAAAGGCGCTGCGATGGGTTTGTCCCTGGAACCGATTCTTCCAATTTCGGAAAGGTGTGGTCTTTGACCTTAGCAGTTCCACTGTACATATGTATGAAGTGCTCCTAATTCGCCAGACTCCCTGCATGATACAGCTCATTTAGCACATCTTGTCCTTGAAGTGCGCTCTTTGAAGTATTCCCGCGCTTCCGCCATCCGCTATTGTGATATGCATCTGGGATAAATGACCTACATACTACATTAGACATTGAACGGTGGAACATTGTGCATGTGCGAGATGAGGAGGGGGGCGGTGTATTTGTTTGACCTAATTATTCAATGTGATTGCTTGTTGGCTTTTTCAGTACTCTAATAATGAAAAGCCTCGCCAGGTCTTTAAGTTAATCGTCATTTACGAAGAAATGACTGCATCATTTAACCTCTGGCCACTTTTTTTCTGCTTGTCAATGGTCACAAATGTATTTTAGCTGGAAATTTGGTGCTTTGAGTTGCCATTCTTTGTTTGTTATCATTTTATATCAGATCTGGATTCAGTGCACCACATATTATTATACAGAATTACAGTGATCTCTCAATTATTCTGTTTTTAATAATGATTTGTGGTCAGATCCACGAGATGGTTTTGGCTCCTCCATTGTTGGAATGAATGTGGTTTGTGTGAATTTATCTATTTTATTTTAATTGCTGTTTAACGTGTCAGGTATTTCAAATGATTGCTATGTTCAAACTAAAGATGTGTTAATGTTAATATAGCGATATTTCGGATTAAGGATTATTATTTAACCCAAACCTCCAAAATTCAAGGTAGGCCTTTATTAGCAAACCTTCTTGGAATTTGAAGGAAAAATAGAAAAATATTGGGATATATAGGTCTTTAAAATAATTTGTCTTTTTTTTCTTAAGAATTAAAAGTACTCTTACTTAGTATCGTATTGGTGATTACTCAAGTTGAGGACTCGTACTGGTATCGATTTGGAAAAAAATGCATTTATAATCATTAATTATATGGTGGAGTCGTTTCTTATTTGTGTAAGATTGTTTTCTAATTGTGAAGTCAATACCAGCATAGGCCACCAATTGGTGGCCATTTTATGATCAGGAATAGAAAATGCCATAAATTGTATGCAAATGTAAGGGGAAAAAATGCTTAATTAGTATATATAGTTTTTTTTTTTTTAAATATATATATCTGTAATTGTTTTCTTTCCTAATTTTAGTATGTATTAAAAGTACTGGTGGTATCGGTACTTGGTATCGTATCGGTGATCACTCGAGTTAATTACTCCTATTGGTATCGGTCTGAAAAAAGTGGTATCGGACATTTCTAATCATTAATGTATTTGGTGGAGTCAAGTCGTGTATAAGATTGATTCCAAATTGTGCAGTCGATACCAGTATTGGCCGGCCCTCTTGTGGCCATTTTACGGTCAGGAACTAGAAATTAGAAATTACAAGAATAGAAAATTGCCATTAATTTTATGCAATTTGAAGGAAAAAAATTATATCGGGATATATACGTAGGTCTTTAAAATTATGTCATTTTTTTTTTTGTATTTTAAGAATTAAAGGTACTAGTGGTATTGTTACTTGGTATCATATAATTTAATGGAAATTTAAGTAAAAATACTATATTGGGATATATAGGTCTATCTTAAAAATTATGTGTCATTTTATATGGAAATGTTATGTATCAAAAGTACTAGTGGTATCGGTGTATCGGTGATTACTTGAATTGAGTACTCTAGTAGTGGTGGTATCGGTCTGAAAAAAAAAGAGTGGTATCGTAGTCATTTCATATTTGTCTGACTCCAAATTGTGTCCCTAACTTATAAGTATAGTTTAGGAAACCGAGACCTGGAAATAATTGATTTATTCTTAGTGAGTACTTAAAGACAAAACGGTATTTATTAAGTATTATGTTCATTTTTGTGTGCACTGCCAGTGCCTTTCAAAAAAGTCCCTCAACGCACTGTTTAGTTGTCACCACAATTACCGTAGTCACTTATTGAGCTTTAATTTAAGCTGCATTTATCTGATTTTATTTAATTTTTTAATTATTAATGTTAGTTCTCTGACATTTCACTGTAAACTTTTTTGCGCACTACATACCTCCAGTGTGGATGCTCTGGACTCTGTGGTCTCACTCGGCCCTATGCTCCTGGGTATGCTGGACACAAAGTAGCCAGCGCCTTTGGGAATGATGGGCTGCCTTACGACCACTTTGCCTTTCCTGGTCTCCGCCAGGAAGAGGCTGTACCAATAGGCATCGCTGGAGATCAAGGTGGAGTCTGCGATGGTGGAGCTCCGTTGGCTGATCACGCTGTTCCTGCTGATCACGCTGTTCCGATTCGCCGGGGGGATTTTGATGGGCTTTGGCTTTGGTTTTTGACACTTCAGCACAATGATGACCAATATGGTAATGAGCAGCATGAAGGAAACAGCCCCTAAACCGATGACTAAATATAAGTTCAGGTCTGTGAAGACGTCGTATTCGAGAGGCAACTCTGTCGTCTCCGAAAACGCCATGGAGTGCTCAACGGTGGATATTTTGATGGTGACGGTGGTGGAGAGCGCGGGGTTGCCGTTGTCTTTCGCAACAATGACGAGACGCTGTTGCCGCGGGTCTCTGTAGCTGAACATTCTCGCGGTTCGCACCTCGCCGTTGTATTGGTCGAGGCTGAAGAGGGTCGCGTCACTGATTTGCAAGAGCTGATACGTGACCCTGCCGTTCTGCTCCGAGTCGGCGTCGATGGCAATCACTTTGGCCACTAAATGTCCCTTATCTGTCGACCTCGGTATCACCTGCTCGACGACAGAGCCTTGCGCCCGCCATGGCGACACTATGACGGGGGTGTTGTCGTTTTGGTCCAGAATGATGATATGAACAGTAACGTTGCTGCTCAGTGGGGGGACACCGGAGTCCCTCGCCTCAATGTGGAAAAGATACTCCCTCTCTCGCTCAAAATCGAAGGTCTTCAAGGCATAAAGGTCGCCATTTTCCGGATTGATGGAGAATAGCATTGACATAGATGTGTTCGCTATCTCTTTCTCCATTATGAAATACACCAAGTATTGGTTTTCATTCAAATCAGGGTCAAACGCACTTAGAGATGTCAGCAGCGCTCCCGGCAGATTATTCTCCAGGACGTGGATTGTGTAAAAGGACTGAGGGAAGGTGGGCGCATTGTCGTTGATATCATGAATCTCCAAAGTGAAGGTCTCGCTTTCAGTGAGCGGCGGCGTCCCTTTGTCCGTCACCTTCAGCGTTATTTCATATTTGCTCGTCATCTCTCTGTCCAGCGGCCTTGAGACCAAGAGCTCAAAATAACCCTCGGAGGACTGATTGAGGATGAAGGGCAGGGTTTCCTGCTGACTCAACGTGAGCTCCACTTCCCCGTTGACTCCGGAATCCCGGTCGCCGACGCTGACCACCGCAATCAGCGTCCCCACGGCGGTGTTCTCGCCCACGGCGCTCTTTAGAGACTGGATGGTCAGCTCGGGGTAGTTATCGTTCAAATCCGTGATGGACACCATCACTTTGCAGTGTCCCGACAACGGGGTCGCCCCTTCGTCCTGAGCTTGTATGTGCATCTCGAAATTCCGATTCTCCTCAAAATCGACAGCGCCCTTCACCTTGATCTCGCCCGAATGTCGGTCAAGGGAGAAGAGCTCCTGTGTCTTCTCGGAAGTGTAGAGAGTGTACGAATATAGCAGCCGCGCGTTTGTGCCTTCGTCCAAATCGGTCGCGTTTAAGATCATGACAACTGTACCTGCGCCTGAATTTTCCGAAACGTTCACTTCAAATACTGGCTGACTGAACAGGGGGGCGTTGTCGTTGATATCCAGGACATTGATAATAATACTGGCTGTGCCTGATCGGGGAGGAACCCCTCCATCCACCGCGGTTAAAATCAGATGATGCACCGCGTCGGTCTCCCGGTCCAAATTGCCATTAAGAACCAAGTCGACATATTTGGAGCCGTCGCTGCCAGTTTGTATGTCAATGTTAAAGTATTTGCTCTCACTTAGATAGTAAGTCTTGATTGAATTAGCGCCAACATCTGCATCTACAGCATTTGTCAAGGAAAATCTCTCACCGGGAGGGGTTGCCTCGGAAACATCCAAATAAATGGTCTTCCTCCGGAACACAGGCGCGTTGTCATTGATGTCCATGATCTCCAACTCGATGTTAAAAATGCGAATTGGGTTTTCTAGAATGACATCCATTTTCAGAAAGCATGAGGCTGTTTTGGTCATGCAGATGTTTTCCCGGTCGATCTTCTCACGGATGACGAGCTCCCCGGTTTCTTTGTTGATGTCAAGATAATTTTTGCTGTGAATGACATCCAGCTTTGCTCTCCGTTGCACCATGCTCGGAACATCTAGACCCAAATCGGTGGCAAGGTTGGCAACAAAGGAACCCTCTTCCATCTCCTCCGGAATAGAGTAGCGAGTGATCGAAAGCACGGAGCCCCATAATGCAACGAATGCAAAAGCGGCGATCAGCAGATGCGTCCGTAAATGCGCCACGAGGGAAGCCATTGTGTCGCCTTTTTTAAATAGAGCTATCGAGCAAATTCGTCCGAGTGTTTAGGCCGTCTTAATGCGAGGAGGCACCGGTGTCATTCTTGCATCCACGCGCGTGGGAGCTGCAGCAAGCGGTCCACGTACGCGCAGCAGCAGCAGCGCCGTTTCCTGCAGGGGCGTGTGCAGCGTTCGTGTAGGCTGGCCTCGAGTGGCCCAGCTCACATGAAGTGTGTGTATGTGTGTGTGTGTGTGTGGGGGGGGGGGGGGGGGTGGTGGTCGTCACACACACAAAAAAAAACGTTTAGTGAGAAATAAAAACTCATATAAATAGTAAAAGGGATTCATTTACTAAATAGAATTTAATTGACCATCTTCAGTCCAAAATTTATTAAAATTTCAATAGAGCAAGAATACATTTTAAGAGTAAAAAACAAACACATTTTCATTCAACCAAAAACTGCACATTTTCATCTCTTACAAGCTTCAACTATAAAGTGCTCAAATGTAGCCACATTACACACAATTGAATACATTGATTTTTCTTTTGAGGTAACCATAGCAACCATTATTTCTTGCCATTGTGTGTGTATGCATGAGTGACTGGAATGCTTTGTGAGAGGTTCTGGGGCATGCGCCTCCATTTGTCCTGTAATTTACCGCCATCTAGTGATGCATTTAAAAAAAATACAGGACCATCCTGTATTATTACATCGTCCTCAACCCAAATCTCTGTGTCCTCCTCACTCACTCACATACACTCGGAGTACCACCTTTTTATGTACTAGAGTCCTATAGTCCCCAAGTTGCAATTGTCCTCATGGGCTTTATCCACTCCTCTCTCATCAATAGTAGACAGAATGATATGGAACTGCATTTGGTACTGCTGCACATTTCAATGAGATCAATACGCTGTATGAAATAAAATAGTCTTGCTCAGTTTTGAAAGTACAATAATAATCATCAACAATGTATGCATTGTGCTTGTTGCTAATAGTGAATATTAGATCCACACCACATCACACAGACAAGCAAAAACAAAGCACCGAATAGATGTTCTATTAATTTCTATTAATTTTCTATTCAAAATCCGCTTGGTTTGACAGAAGTACAACATCTGTGATGGAGGGCTACCCCCTAGTGGCAAAATGATGCATGCTCACCCAGTTGGAACTCAATAAAAAATAATGAAGCAAAACTAGATTTCTCCATTATTTAGCATATATGTCCCTTGGCCCCAAAATAGAGCATGTGTTCTGCTTACCTGTGAAGCCAGGCTGTTTTGGCACAGGTTGTGATACATTCATTTTTTTTTTTTTAATATTGCCTATTTTCTCTGTAAGATTTGGCAGGATACATGTTGGCATTCAGCATTTGTTTGGATATTATTCCAGTTGTCTTTAAACGCTGTAGGGATTTCAGCAACTTAAGGATAAATGGGATATGAAACTATACCAATATGCATTTTGCTGTTATATGCATACTATGAAGGTTTGATCACATAACATTATCACAATTTTAGGCAGCTTTAAATTTTACAAGCCCTTGACACATTTTATTTACTGTTCTCTACGTTATTCAAGTTTACATTTGATCACACTATTCATGCTGTCATGCTTGCCTGTAAAACACACTGCACTCTTCAAATTGGTGTGTCTATTTAAAGAAAACAGCATAAAAAAACAACACTTAATAAAACAAATTTTAACAGGTTTAACGTGAATTTTATTATACAATATATATGCTATACATACTTAGAAAGTGAATATTTCTACCATGTATGAACATGTACTAGAATAATGATGAATCATGGATAAGTACAGATCACATTACAATCTGGATTTGAGAACATATTTAAGAAATCATGTATTGTATCATATAACCGTCACATTTAATCTAGCATGTCTAAAAGTTGTGTTGTCCATGTGAAATGTATCATTTTAGTTCCATAAGATTAAAAAAATATACATATAACAGTCAAAACTATTCAGAAACAATCTTTCTACCACGGGAATCAACAGTTACTAATGGATGACTTAGTTGATAAATGTGTCATGAGAAATGAGTAGGAAATCATATGAAAAGAGGAAGCAATATACTGTATTTTACCAAAAATATCAATGAATTTGGGGTTTGTAGGTTTTGGACACTAATTGGGAAAACAACACATTTTTAAATAACCCCGAATATAAGCCTATTTTTCACTAATTGCTTTTTGAAGCTCTATACAAAGTTCTCAATATTTTAATTACAAATATCTCAACCTGTACATCATACACTGTGTGAACAGAATGCTTGGAGTCTTATTTAAAAATATCACCGCTTATGAGCCCATCATCTTTGTCATACGGCTGTTCATATCTAGAGATTAATTTCTTTTTCTTGCCAAAAGTTGAAAAGGTGTTGTAGACATCCAGGTCACCTCGAGGCGCAAGCTTGAGTGTGCTGTATCCAGATGTGGTGCCGGGAATGTACACGTTGTGCTGGTAGTCTGCCGCCTCAGAGGGAATATACACATTGTGCTGGTAATCTGGTGCCTCAGTCTGGGGCTGCGCGTACTTTGGAGTCCAAGCGAAGTTGGGAGTGGTTTCGTCTTGAAGAGTCATCTTGCATTCTGGAAAAATGGAACAGACTTAAAAGGGAAGTCAACCCCACTTATAATATGTTCTACAAGTCTAAATTTGCCATTCTGGTTAATATTGCGCTAGTTAAGCAGCAAAATACAGCCGTTTTTTTTCCATCTCAGGGGGGCGGCCATTTTGCCACTTGCTGTCGACTGAAGATGACATCACAGTTGCTCAGGTCTCAGATAACAACCAATCACAGAGCAGCTTCAGAAAACAGGAGAGCTGTGATTGGTCGCCCTGAGCAATTGTGATGTCATCTTCAGTCGACAGCTAATGGCAAAGTGGCCTCCCCCTAAGATGGATAAAAACTGCAGGAATTTTGCTTCATAACTCATATTTCACAAATGTAATATTAATCAGAATGTCATGTCTAGACTAGTGAGGTCATATATAACATATTACTGTCAAGAAATATTTATAAAATTTAATTAATTAATACATTTATTATTAACTAATTTACTGCCATTGACGGCTATAGACGTAAACAATTCATTTGAACTATTTCTATTAGTTTCAAAAAAAATTTCCACTTTTGTTAACAAGAGTATGAAAACCTTTTATTTATTTATTGTGGCTTTAGAACAGATATAAAATTTGTGATTAATCACGAGTTAACTAGTGAAGTCATGCGATTAATTACAATTACAAATTTTAATTGCCTGATGCCCCTAATAAAAAGAAAAAGAAAAGATTATTAAAAATTAGGGGCATCAGACGATTAAAATTTTTAATTGTAATTAATCGCATGACTTCAATAGTTAACTCACGATTAATCACAAATTTTATACATGTTCTAAATGTACAATAAAAACAATTTATAGGTTTTTATACTCTTGTTAACAAAAGTGGGAACAAATGTGAAACTAATAGAAATAGTTCAAATGAATTTTTTACGTCTTTACCTGTCAATGGCAGTGAATGAGTTATTATTGACTTCCACTTTAAGAATTGACACTCACCCTTCATATGGTTTCCCCAGGTCCAATACTGTGGCGCCACAGAGCAGAAATACTCATCAGCGTCGTACTGTGGACGTGATAGTGTGCCTTCCATGTTTCCAGAACTGTACCTGAAGAGTTAAAAATGCAAATTCAGTGTAAATGTATACATGCTGGCATGTGTATTTTTTATTTTCTAATGCCCTAGTCACCTCTTGTATGCCGAATTCCGTTGATTCTTGGTCCAAGTCCAGTCCTTGCTGGAATACTTAAGCTGCTTGGACGAAACACACCAAATGCAAATCAATAACCTGCTCATGTACAGCGAATGTGTTTTCTGCTTGACTGGTGTGCCTTTTTCTCCTTTGTTTCAATTCAATAGCTTACGAGGGTCTGTATCTTACTGCATGGCTCATGGGGTTCACCTGCACAATCAATTGTGTATGTATGCACTTGAAATTATTTAATATTACTAACTCAGTTTATGATATTGGGAACTTCTAAATCATAAAAAAAAGAGTTAATTCTGTGGCTGCGTGCCCAACTACAAATATGTAAATTACAATTTGATAGCAATCTGCTCTGGAACTGAGCTGAAGAAAAAAAAAAAAGCCTAAACTTTTCCCAGGTTTATAATTTGCCATACACGCCTGAGGAGTCAGGAAAAAAAACAAACCCTAACGAGATCATCATGAGGTAATGAGGGACAAATTGATTCAGTGTGAAGTATCACACGACTTGGGGTGCATGAAATGACTAATGGAATGAATAATGAATGTTGTTGCAAATTTAGCAGTTAGCAGCTAATCAGGGACAATTCAACAATGTGATGCAACCTGCTGATGACATTTACACACAGACACATGAAAGTTCATTATACACAGTGCTGTATGTGAGGTATGTGCAAATCCAACAACAATTAGGAGGGGTTTTTTTTATGCCCTACTTCAGCCACATCGTTGTTAAACTCTTGAGTCATACTGTAATTTGGTCGCCACACCATATAGTCCCCCCCCCCCTTTTGCTTTCTAAATTCAGTTCCCCCAAGATAAGCATCAATATAAAGTATTCCATACAGAGGACACATTGATGAGCTTCAAGGTAAGAGATTCAATGTTTGCCAGGACCGAGCATGGCTCACTGGTAGAGTGCTTATATCCCAACCAAGAGGGTTCAATCCCACACCCTTGTGACTAAATAGAAGTGTTTTTGAGCAAGATACTGAACCCCCATTTGGACCCGATGCTGCGCCATCAGTAGGAGAATGGTATGTCACATCAAAGCACTTTGAAGGCCTTGAAGTCACACTTGACTCATTTAACCATTTTTACAAGTAAGAAGACAACATTTTGTCCATAATTATTTCGTGATAACTTCATTATGTTACATGTACAATTAATAACTTCAAAAACACATTTTGCTACATTATTTGAAATTTTAAGGCCCAGGGGTTGGGTTTGGATTGGAGCAGGTGTTTATATGTTGTAAGGTCTGTTTTGTGTGAATTATTCTTTGTTGTCACCATATATTTTTCACTGTTTACAAAAAAAAAAATACTAATAAAGTATTGATCAAGATTTTTTTTTTTTGCCATTTGCTGTCAACTGAAAATGACATCACAGTTGCTGCTTAATTCACATTCCACAAACAAAATATTAATCAGAATGTCGTGTATACATTAGTATGGCTGTATAGAACACAACAGCGTGTATATATATATTTTTAATGTTCATTCATTTTAAAATCCCACTCTTAATTTCAAAAATATGCACAAAAAAAATTGTGTATCACATCATCATACTTTTTTTTTTTTTAAACATATAACCGTAGGTCCAGTAACTACTAATTATATTAAATTGGTCACGCCACACTTTACAGAAGCCTAACATGTTTCGCCACAGATACCCGAGGGAGACAAACTTAGCGAACGTGTTAGACTTGCAAAGTGTGGTCTCTCGAGATGGTCACCGCAGTGCGCTTGCGTCAAAATGCATGCATTCTCTTAGTTCACCCCTAGATGGCAAACAGTGTCTACACACTGTCTCTTAAGTGAAAAAATACAGGATATATATTTAACTTACTTATATTTATAAATTCAATCAACACAGTCTAATCGCATAAAGTTAATGATCAACTTGACAGGGACTTATTAGAGACACTTCTACTATGGCGTTAGAAAATAGGTGACTTTCCTTTCTTTTCTTTGGTCCTTCCTCGGGTCTCCTGACGGCGGTTTAGGTGAACGGTATGGGATTTCTTAATAGGTTTTTGGTGAACTAACGAATACACGCACACACGCACATACACGTACTCACCCACATACAAAATAATAAAAAAGAGAAAAAAAAGAGAGCAATGATGATGACATTACCAAATGAGCAATACTGAGCTCTTAAGAAGAAGAAAAAAAAGAGAAAAAAAATAGGTGACTTTGGTATTCCCACTCAACACACTCTACCATGATTGACTGGTGACCATGCAGTGACTCCCCATTACCATAACTCTGAACAAGATAAGCAGTATCGAAAATGTATTGTATTCTGTGTCACTGGATGAAGTGAGTGTATTTTGTGCGCAGTAGTTGTTACCTCCTTTTGCGTTGAACTTGTGTTGTTGGCCAGCTCATTACGGTCCAGTGCGCTCCAACCAGATGTCAGGTAGTCTGTGCTCTTGGCATTATTCTGTCGAACGGACAACACCGGGCTGCAGGGCTTGAGGAACATGAAGTCGCTTTTGGAGGATTCTGGCGTCAGGCACATTTTGTAGCAGTAAGCTTGTGGCAGCGCGCCATTGCCGCTTGCCTCCGCGCATCCCGCTGAGTCTGTTGACATCCTGATGTTCAAATTGGACTTTTTGAAGATGTCGGCGCTGCTGGGTGAAACCGAGCGACAGCAGCAGCAGCAGCAGATGCTGGTGGAGGGGAAGTTGGACTCTTTGTTGGATACTCTGTCCTTCAGCCTCCTCACAGTAACAATGACGATGATAGCCACTAGAAATGTTAAGGAGATAGCGCCTAGAGACACGATTAAGTAGAGGCTAAAGTTGGAGCTGTGACGGGGGCTCAGTGACAGGTCACCCGAATCGGGCTGAGATTCTGGCAGGCTGTCAACCACTGACAGGATGATGGAAACTGTGGCCGAGAGGGGGAGTTGGCCGTTGTCCTTCACCAGAATGACCAATCTGTGCCTCGTGGGGTCTTTCTCTACTAACTGTCGTATTGTCCTAATTTCCCCCGTGTATAAAGCCACACTGAACAAGCTCGGGTCAGTTGCTTGGAGCATTTGGTAGAAAAGGCGCGAGTTCTGACCCGCGTCGGCATCCACCGCTCGTATTTTGGCGATCAGGTAGCCGGCATCCACGGATCTTGGCACCGCTTCAATTGGGGGAGTCCCATTTCGAGGAAGAGGCGACACAATGACGGGTGCATTGTCATTTTGATCTAAAATAAATATGGTCACGGTAACGTTGCTGATTAACGGCGGGAATCCGGCATCTTGAACTTGCACTGTGATTTGAAAGTGTTTTAACTGTTCGTGGTCAAATGACCTGAGGGCGTAGATATTGCCATTATCTGAATTTATGGAGACATACGTAGAGGCGGGCATCTCTTGGATGTCAACTTCTATTATGGAATATGAGATGTAAGCATTTTGGCCATAGTCTGGGTCCTCTGCTGTCACAGAGCAGATGGAAGCCCCTGGTGCATTATTCTCAGTCAAGTAAACACTATAAGCAGGTTGTTTGAATAGAGGTGCATTATCATTCACATCAGACACTTGGACAACAATCGTTTTCCTTGTAAATAAAGGTGGGGAACCCATATCTCTTGCGGTGAGTGTAATATTATACTCTGCCACTGTTTCCCTGTCCAAAAAATCACTTGTCACCAACGTGTAGTAGTTTTTAAAAGAGGAGTGGAGCTGGAAGGGGATCAGATTTGGGATCTCGCAGCCGACGTTGCCGTTTTCCCCCGAGTCCTTGTCCGTCACGCTAATGACAGCAATGACAGTGCCCGGGGGCGCGTCCTCGTGCACAGGTGTGGACACGGACGTCAGAATGACCTCTGGGAGGTTGTCATTTCGATCCAAGACGTTCACCAGCACCTTGCAGTGGACCGCGACAGCGGAAGGACCTTTGTCCTTTGCCTGGATGTAAATTTCATGCATCCTTGCCTTTTCATAATCGATCACCCCCTTCACTTTGATTTCCCCCGTGCGCGCGTCGACCAGGAAAAGCTGGCGCACTTTGATGGGCGCGTGCCCGCTGAACGAATAGGTGATGTCCGCGTTGGTGCCCTCGTCCAAGTCGGACGCGTTTAGTTTGATGACAACTGCGCCCTTTGGTGTGTTTTCCGCCAGTCTTACTCGATAGAAAGATTGGTCGAACACTGGCGCGTTGTCGTTGGCATCTAAAACAGTGATGTCAATTTGCGCAGTTCCGGACCTCTCTGGAGAACCTCCATCCACCGCTGTCAGAACCATCTGGTGCGCGCTCTGCTGCTCCCGGTCCAACGGGTTTTGCAGCACGAGTTCGGCGAATTTACTGCCGTCACTTCTTGTCTGGATTTCCAAAGTGAACTGCTCGTTGACGCTCAGCAAATAAGTGCGCAACGAATTGGAACCCACGTCCAAATCTTGCGCGCTCTCAAGTGGGAAGCGGGACCCCGGTGCTGCAGATTCCGAAATGTCCAGATTAAATTCGGTCCAGGGGAAGCTCGGCGAGTTGTCATTCACGTCCAGAATTTCTACCTCAACTCTGTACAGCTCCAGAGGGTTTTCGATGACCACTTGCAAATGGAAAGAACACGCCAAACTCTGCTCGCACAATTCTTCGCGATCCAACCTCTCGTTCACAAATAAAACTCCGTTTTCCAAATTTACCTCCACGTACTGCCTCCTGGTACCGGAAACGATGCGGAACCTTCGCGCTGAGAGTTTATCCAAATCCAAACCCAAGTCCTCTGCTACGTTTCCCACAAAGGCGCCATGTTCCAGCTCCTCCGGGATGGAGTAACGGATCTGTCCACATGCCGAGTCCGAGAAGCAGACAATCAACGCAAAAGCACAAACTATGGAGCATTTTGCGCACACTTTTCGTCTCTTCGCCCCTTGTGTGTCCATTTGGAGGCTGTCTCTCAACTCCCATCAAAACTTGACACTGCTATAGAGGCCAAATTGCGCACAATGCAGTTTGGAGGGCAAACAATACAAAACTTGACATTGGTGGGACTGATGCAGCTCCTGTCTGCCTGAGAGAAAGGAGAAAGAAAAGGGGAGGGGGTGAGGGGGGGGGGGGGGCTCACAAGAGGGCTATCGCAGATTAGTGTGTGCGTGTGCGCGTGCACGCCCTCGTATCATTGGCCCTACTGTTTCAATTGAAGGCAAAACGACATCTGCTTGGATAATCGTTACTGCCTACTGGCCCAATCCAATTCATGTCAGAGTCCCAAGGTTTGAAGTGCATTTACACATTATTCTAAATGTAATAATTCTCATTATGAGATGGGGGGAAAAAAATGTGATGTCCCTGTAGATAAGGACACATAACTTTAATAATAGTGCAAGATATTGAACCGAACAATACAATATTATATAAATAATGAATGGATGGCTTTCATTCATTCGTTTCGCATTCATCGCATCAGAGGAAAAAGAAGGCTTGGATCGTGTTTATACAGCTTTGTCATTACTTTTTTTTTAAGAACACAGGCACATGAAAATTGTCCTACAAAGACTTGCTGCAGTTCTTTGAATGTGCGTGTTTGAAGTGTAGACATATCAAAAAGGAAAAGCCTCTTGAGAAGGCTTCAAGTGAAAATAATTTGAGGGCATTCATCAGACCTCATGCACCATCTGAATCTTTTGAGCCGTTCTGCATTCAGAAAGATAATAACGCTCAGATATATTAATGAAAAAAAAATGTCAGAATCATATTCATTGGCCATATATGTAAAAACGCACAAGCAATTTGTCTTTACAGTTACAACCCGTTGAAGAAATTTACGATGAGTAACAAAGGGAGACAGAATGGGAAGCCTGGTGGCTCACTAATTAGCGTCCTGAGTTTCTTAGATGGGAAAAAGGGAAACATGAAGAAAGGAGGAGGGAGATGTTGATTATTGTACTAGTAGAACAGTATTATTCTGATTGCTGTTACTAATATTTTAACTAGGGGTATCAGGTGATCAAAAATTTTAATCGTATAAAAATCACATTACATCTTTTAGTCATTGATACATTTCATAATAACCTATACAATTTATTTAAAATTAAAAAGATGTACAGTACTTTAAAAAAAATATATATATATATTGATTAGTATTAAGGTCATTTTTCTGCCACTACATGACATAAATGCATTTGTAAGACATTGGTGACAGCTCAGTGCATTTTTATTTTCATATTAGAGCTATCTAATCTTTAACATGCAGTAACTTGTGAAATTCTGCACATAAAAAAAAAAAGAAGTAAAATACAACTTGACCCCAGTCTCCACAACTAAATAAATATATGCATTATTATTTAATTTATTACTGCAACATTTTGACGTGGATGTGTCTGCTACGTTGCGACTGGAATTTCCCCAGTACAGGCTTTCCAAGTAAGGGTGCATTAACAGTGCATTTAAAAAAAAATAGCGGCGTCAAAGGAACTTTAAATGTCCTCAAAATTAACACACTCATTTTGACACCCCTAATTTGAAGTTTTGTTGCTATATGAGTGTTGGTGCTATAAAACACAATTAAAAACATTATTTTTTAATGCAGCATCCATTGGAACTCATTCCGTTTTGGAGGTAATGCGGAAGGAGAAGATTTAGAACATTCCAAAACATCTGAGAGTATTATCACTTAAACAGAGCAGTTTTGTCTGTTTACCATCTACTCAATGCACACTCGACCCATTTGCTCCAAAAAACCCAGTTACCCTGGCTGAAAGCTGAAAACACAATCTGTCTGCAGCAGTGAAACCGCAGCAGATGGCGAGGTTTTCCACGGGCTCATGCTCTTTTTAATTAATGGAATGGAGATTAGAGGGCATTTTCCCTGGATCATTAGTGAACAGAGGAATTAAGACATTTTGTGAGAAATAATCCCAAGGCTATCCATGTAATGCACATGTGGTTTCCTCTCAGTGGTCAGATTGACCTGCTTTTCACAGCCTAAGTGCATGGCATCACTTACCCACTGCACAACTAAGTAGCCAGGATAAGGGGACACAACCACCACATTTAGGGATCAAAAATACAAAAGAGATTATCTCCCTGTCACTCTTGCTCGCTGTTGAACGCACAATGACAATCTCTCCCTTTCGCTCACTCAAGGGCAACAGCAGAATACCAATCCTTTTTGTCTTTAACTGCTTTTCAGCTTTAAAACCTTTAAAAAAAGGTTGGGTTAGACACTGCAGTAGCTTCTTAATCGGTTTTAGTATACAACTAAATTTGATGTGCATTCTGTAAAAATAGTTTAAAAAGCATGTCATGTGTTTTGAGGCCTACTAATTATCCTGAATGTGATGGTTTAACCTCAGAGGGGAAAAACTGTCCAGATTTTCTGCACTACCTTCTTCGAACATGCCGTAAGCAAAACAGTACTTTTCACATGATTGACTGCTCTGGTTATGGGGTTAATAACAATTGCCACTACTGACCGCTCCCTCTTGTTTATGAGTTGCAATGATATCATTTTACATTGATTCGACTCAACATAAGGAACAATCTAATTAATGGCAAGCTGAAGAACACACAGACGAGTTATGTACTGTACATATGCTTGCATAGAGGCTACTGTCTGTATATACAATATGGATAAGTTACAGTTGGAAAAAAGATACAGACTCCTATTTGCAAATTGCTTTATATTTGTGAGGAGATTAAATGTTTCTATTTTCCAGTGGCTCTTACGTCACGATATATCTTTATTTTATTTTATTTTATTTTTTATTTTTTTATTGTTCATTCGGTAATTTTACCGATTTGACATGTCATCATCATTGCTTTGATTTTTTATTTTTTTAATTAAAATTGTAATTTTTTATTTTTATTTTTATTTTGTATGTGGGTGAGTATGTGCGTGTGCGTGTGTGTGTGTGTGTGTGTGTGTGTGTGTGTATGTGTGTGCGTGCATGCGTGTGAGTGTGTACTCATTAGTTCACCTAAAACCTACAAAAAATCCCATACCATTCACCTAAACCAAATACTTCAGAATCCAGCTAGAGTCGTGAGGTTGTCAGGAGACCCGAGGAAGGCTCAAAGAAAAGAAAGGAAAGTGAAAGTGTTATTGTAATCCCTTCATACTATGTCGAGCAAAAAAATAAAGCGGTTGAACGAATATGAGCAATATGACTTGATATGTATAACGGAACGTATGGTGTTCCACAGGGTTCAATTCTGGGGCTTCTGCTGTTTTCATTGTATCTGTTTTCATTGTATCTGCTGCTGCCCTTGAGTTCCATTTTAAGAACACAGCAGTACTTTATAAATATAGAGTTGAGTGATGGGAGTCAGTGTCCTACCTGCATGATTAGCAATGCCAAGTTGAGAAAGTCTAGTCGAGCACAACTAGTTATCTAGCAAAACTAAAGGAACACTCCCTTAAGATGCATGGAGATGTGGAATACAAGAACACAGCGCTGTTTTGAATTCATGGTGAAGAGAGCCAAGTTCAATGAAAAGGCTACTGCCTGTACTGTATATCAAATATAAGGAACCTGGCTCAGATCTGGTTAATCATGAAATGAACGCCTATTTGGGTTTTTAAGAGCTCATCACCTTTGATATGATGCAAAGTACAGTGCAGTGGTGATGGCTGAAATTAAAGTTGTGAAATAAATCAGGCTGTATTGTTATTGGAGCTGCCATACTGGGACCTTCAGGGGCAGGTTTATTATAACCTCCAGAGCCTTTGACCTTCACTGCTTCTCTGACAAAGCCGCAGCCACAGGATCGGTAAAATGAGTTTACCTTGTATCTTTATTTCCTTTTCATTTCCTGGTCAAGAATGAGAACACACAATACTTTTTTCTTTTCCTTTTTTGTCATTTGCAAATCCACAAGCACTGGAGGCAATGTCAGTGAAATATGACATTGTGATTTATCAGTGCTGGCACGCATTTTGTAAACAATTCTGTCCCATTTGAAATTGTGTGCTGCTTATTGATGTTGTCTCACAGTGCACATTCCCGTAAAAAAAAAAAGAAGCCAATTTTTACTAATTGTAAACCCAGCCATACAATATAATTTAATAATACTAATAAGAATAATATTATTAATAATAATAAAAATAATGCATTTTTATTTTGAATGGCTTCTCAGTTTGATCTGTGACAAAATAAAACATGACAAAGCTAAGCTTATTAAAGCTTATAGAATCCTCTGCAACTTAATCGTCATTGCTAACTTCTCATTCATGTCTTCAAAACATGTCCCCTTGACGACACGCTTGAGCTTGGGAAGGACAAAAAAAAATCACACAGAGCCAGGAGGTTGCTGTCGCTCATCCTAACCAGTAATTGTTGTATGCTCTCGGCATTGTGTGCAGGGACAAGCAACTCTTAACCTTTTTTTTTTTTTTTTCGAGCACCGAAGAAGTAAACATTGCAGGATTCCTTTGTGGGGAAGGGAAACACATTGATTATAAGTTAAAATGGAATTCTTAGTCATATTTTTAGCCATGTTTTAATAGAACCCTAATTGATGAAGTCAAATGACTGATTCAACTTTACTTTATTACTGTCAAAACAAAAGTTTCCCATAGCTTTCATTATGTTGTGAACAGAGTAACAATGCAAAATTAGTTAACAATAAAAATTGAGAAAGTACATCTTACTCGTAGGCGAACTGGGAATTTATTTTTTTTGTTCAGTTTAAAAAGAGAATTTCTGAATGTCAGATGCTGGTGGCTTTTAAGCAGACACAAGACAGAATGCATTAGCCATAAATCATTCTTGCCGACCATAATTCTCTTAAGGCGATGGATGAGAATATTTTTCTTGGTCGCTTTCTGGTTCACGTTCCTCCAAGTTGCTGTTGTCCCTGTTTTCATGTGACGTCATCAGTGGAGGTTGAAAAAAATCTAGGTAGCAGTAGAAAATACATACATATGTTTCCAACTTTGTTACTTCCTTCTACTGTCTAATTGTTCTGTCGTCAGTTGGACAAGGACTCGATTTTGCAAGTTTAATACTTTAATATGTTGATCAATTCCTGGTTAGGCTGGAAAACATCCACTTAGACTAGATGCATCACTTGTCTCATTATTAGTCTCTCTTGATTGTCCTTGTGTTCCTACTTACAGCTCCTTCGTTCCCCTTCAATCCATTCTTGCCTGCCTGTTTTTTTTTTTCCTGCGTTTGCAGTCTCTACCATGGAAACAATTTCCTATAAGAAGATAAAAAAATAAAAGTGCCTTTAATCTTCTTTGCCATTCATCAAGCGTTTCAGCACATTCATACCTGGTTTACTTTCTTGTTAAGTTGCATAGTTTTTCCTCACTGGATTTATATTGCAGTGAGTAGTCGCTAAGGCGCAGAGCATAAAGAGCAGATAATGCGAACGCACTTACACATGAGGAGAGCATAGTCACTCTTTGACTGGAGATTACAGCACAATTGAGGTCACTGGCAGATCTGCAGGGGCTAAACAATTAACTCGCCAACAAGCAGATGTCTCGGCGATACAGCACACCAGCCAAATATCAGTGAGAAAAGCTCTTTAAGGCGATCTTCTTTGTCAAGACAAGCCGCTGCTTTGCAGCCTGTCAAGTTCTCCTTTCTTGCTTGATGATCCCAACTGCACAAAGTCGTTTTTTTGTGTGGCTCATATGAAATGTTTATACTTTTCAGAGCCATAATATATGATGTATGAAGTATGAAGTATGATGTCACTTTGTTGAAATGCTAAATAATGTATACTGTATACTGTAATTAAAAGTGCATACTATAAAATCAAATTATGCTAAAAAAATTCAAAGTTTGAGTTTGGACTATTGAAATAGAATGTTGGCTACTGGAACTTTTAGAAGTTGTGATCCATGTTCTACACTCAAAATATGTTGACTGAGTTGAATAAGGAAGACAAAATTAGATACACTGTAGAAGCCTGGCTGAGTCCCATCCAATATGGCCGCCACATAGACATGGTGGCCATATTCACTCGGCAAGTTCCCATCAATAATTGTATGCTATTTTTCCTTATCATCTAAAAACAGATATGCATATATTTTATTTTTCATTGTCATTATTTAATTTACTTTTATTTTAATTTATTTTTATAAGTTTATTCCCAACATTTATAAATGATGGGAATTATTTTTATTTTTTATTTTTAGAAGTTTATTTTGAACATTTATAAAACAATGTGGGGAAAATGTATTATGAGTAAAAAAGGCAATTCATACAAGCAGAAACAAAAAATAACATCAAATGAAGCAACAAGAAATATCATCATAAAAAAAAAAAATATATATATTATAATTTATAAGTTTTGTTAAGTACAGTATTAATATTATATAGTATGCTACTGGACTTAATGAGGATTAATACACCTGTTAATAGTAATAAAGACTATACCATATATATATATATATATAGTTGGCTTTTACATTATAACAGCAATAATAATAATAATAATAATAATAATAATAATAATAATAATAATGGGGGTGGGTTGCATCCTAGTGCCCTATATTGACAAGCCGTCATTGCCTAAATAATTTCTACAGCACCCGCAAAGTAAGATTTTGTGCAGTTCATGCGCACATCCATACTCACACATGCACAAACATGCCTAAATATATAATATAAATAAAGCTGCCTTGCCTATTGGTTACAAAATGTGTTTGGTCGTTTGCGCCCTGATCAGTCCAGGGTCCCGTCCTGCCCCTCCCCTAAATTCATTTGGGATAGGTTGCAGCACATTCGTGATCATAATGAGAACAAGCGTGTTAGAAAACGGATGGATGGATATTTTAATGAGGTCAGAGTGGTGCAGGAAGGACTTGCGCTCTATGCATTTAATATATCCGTCCCTGTCATGTATGCAAATGAGTTAGCCAAGATATGACGAAACTCTAAGGCAGGGTGTCAAACTCATTTTTGTAGCAGGTCACATATGTAATTATGTTTTTCGTCAGGGGGCCGTTATGACTGATAATCACATGCAAGTAAAATGGCCTCATTATGTTATTACTGTATGTATAGGCTACACAACTTCCCCTACATTTGATTGTCATGATGTACTGTACATTTTAAAACAATAATCATAATTTTTAAGTACATGAAATTGTAATATACTATTGTCCAATGAGGTTTAAACAAGTGCATGTAAAATAAGTTAAAGTGAAGAATAGCTGTAATTTTGGGGCAGCTTTAATTCTAAAATAAAAAGAGCAATAGCATTTAGCAATAAATATGTGGTAGTCACACGTCATCTGCTTTAGTAAGCCACATAAAATGATGCGGCAAACAATTTTGGGGCAAAATACATTTCTAAAAAAACGGATTAGGTAATTTCCAATGTTTTACATACAATAGTAAAACTTAAGATTTTTAGTTTGCCCATTAGGGCACGCTGCATTAGAACATAAATGCCTTTAAAAAATATATATATTGTTTGAAAGCAACATTTTACTGTTCTATTTTTTGGATGTCCCCTTGGATAGTTTTTGTTAGTGTAGCTACAGTGGAAAGGGGATGTACAATCTCCCTGCATGTGACATATGAAAATGTCATTTTGGTGCAACTTTAACCTCAACCCTTATCAGGCAACTTGCAAATGCTGCATATTAAGTTTGCCATTTCGAGTCCAATGATGCAATCGCAATTGTTTCTAATTAGAGAATAGAACAGAGAGCAACAGACATTCAAGGTGCTATCACAAATTAGCTATAAAACCCTGTAAAAGTGAATTTAGAATATTTTTTAATACATTATGTAAATTTGAAGATAATTGTGTAAAGACTGTGAACAATCTAGTTCTGAATTGTTGAGCTCTAGCATTACATTATTTTTCACCATTTCAATTTATACATATACAGTATGTGCTCTTATGTGTTTTTAATATACTTGATAGCATCCTATTTTCCTATCACAATCTTTAGTTCCTTCAGCATCTTCTCTCCACTCTCTAAATAGAAACCTATCATTATTTCCACCCGCTTAAAATTGCACTCCTTTGTGACAGAAATTCGATAATCGTCATCAACCCATTGTCAATCAAGCATACCTAAGTACTTTCATTTTCGCTCCGCTTAGCTCTGCTGCTGTTGCTAATATCCTGTTCACTACAGTCTTGTGTCCATGTACAAAACACAGGTTTGGCTTGTAGAATACAATAGCACGTAAATGCTCCCTTTGCTGTGGAGCAATAAAAAGCAGTCCAGCAGCTTAAGTGTCGAAGAATATACAATACACAATCGAAAAGCTGTATTAGATCTCACAAGGTGTTTCATTTACTGGTGGCAGAGATCTGCTCTAAAAAAAAACATTATGGTTGTAAACAGTAAACACAAGGAATAATAATAATAATAACAACACCAACACTGCATACTTAGTTATTAAACTTTTATTGATTTCTTTTTGGGGGGAAATAAAATATGTATTTTGAGCTCTGTTGAGGTGCTTGCTATTTTATTGTGTCAAATACGTGCAGCTCAGTATTACAAGCTCGTTAGTATAGTGATAGACTAATGCAATCACTTTACATAGTGTTGTGTGGAAGTGTCTCTCCCTGCTGGCAGTTAGGTAGAATGCAGATTACTGGTCTTGTCATAGTGTCAGAAGAGGGACAGACTCGCTACCAATAATAATTATTACATTTCTCTCTCTCTCTCTCTCTCTCTCTCTCTCTCTCTCTCTCTCTCTCTCTCTCTCTCTCTATATATATATATATATATATATCCTGTTTTTTTTCAGTCTCACAGTGTCACTTGTGCACATCATAAAAGCAGTTTTTCATTTATTTGAGGGAGTTGCAAATGCTTTGGCACATCCATGCTCATGATTATGTACAATTTTCCGCTGTTTCGGACATTGAGCTTGTGTAATGTTGATCCAAATGTGTTATGATGGGTTTCTTCCAGTCAATGCCATCATGTGTCTCTATACCAGTGACGTATAGTGATGGGCAGAACAATGGAATGATGCCACAAGGAAAATTGAACCTACCCACTTGTTGCCATTCATATAACACTGGATGGTAATTCATGGGTTACTGTGAGTATGTCAGGCTTTGTGTTCAAGTAAATAGGCCCAGATTTCCCATTAAAATAGATTTGTCAGTTAATTGAACCAAGGGCAGCATTATTTCAATAATCATACGTTATTGTGATATTTTTGTTTGGTTGTGTGCCCTTGAGAAAATATGTGTCTTTGCTCAATAAAGGTTGGAAGAAAATGCAATGCTTTGTATTGCGCGAATGAACACAATAAACACTGTTATCAATTAAGGGACTGTCGCTGGATTCAGTGACCTTGGCCAGTTTAAAAAAAAAAAAAATTGCAACAACAAATCAAGATACTTTTGACTCAAGTCTTACCATTTCTCTCCAGTACATATCGCCCTCTGCAAACAGTAAATGTCTCTTGGCCCCCGTTTTTCCACTGATGGTAATCTTGGGTTTTATCTTTCATGTTGGTTATTATCATCATTGTCTTTTCCAGGTCATTTTTACATTCTGCCAGAATCACTGTGTCATCTGCTTGCCGGAGATTGCTCATGCTGTATTATCACCTCCAACTGTTAAGACTGGCAGTCCCCTGTTGCAGAGATTTATAAAATTACATTAGGATCATTTTGATGTCTATTATTAAATGCACACTAGTTGAAATTTGGAGGTGATTTCTTTTGTGGAAAATGCAGTAGACTTGAAGCCATGCCATATAGTCATGTCACAAACTCCCAATATTTTACGAGTTGTATAACCAGAGTCAAACTAATGGCCATTTGAGTCAACAAGTATACAATTGCACCACTCTTTAGCTGATCACTAAATGTTTACTATAACCCAGTTTTCTCCTGCTATATTTACAAAATAATAATTATAGTAATAATAATGATAATAAACACTTTACTGTGCAGTTAACATGTCAGAGTCACTTACAGCGTTTTGTTACAGTAATTGATTTGCGACTACCCCTTTTCCCACTCGTGTGTCCAGTGGCGCTGGCTTTAAACTCTAAAACTAAAAAGTCATTTCAATGACATGTTGGGCGACAGAGAAAGGTCACACAAAAAAAAAGGAAAAAAAGACAAGAGGACAGTTATGAGTTCCTTTCCGAAGAAGAAAAAATTATGGCGCAGTCGAAAAAATTTATGTGTTTTTTTATTTACACCAACACAGCATACATTTTTTAATAAAAATAAAAATAAAATTGTGCAAGTCCAGTGCAAAAACAATCCCAACAATATTGACAAGTTCTATTAATATTTTCCGTTACTTACTGTGGTAGCTAGTCACTCACCATCCCACTTAGCTGAATACATTTAGATCCCTTTAAATACTCCTAGCCCCTCCCTCCGGGCAAACCATCTAGGCAATCATGGGATATAATACCAAAAAGTAACCAAAAATAACTAAAGCATGTAAATAAATAATATCTGCAACATATATTAACCATAACAAAAATCCTCCAATCACAACCCATGACTTAATCTCTCTCTCTCAAAAAAAAAAACTCATTAAATAATAAACCAAACTACTTTTGTGGTATAGTCCATAGCCATGTGACACTTCAAGCGCGGCAAAAACGCTATTTAAGTGGGAGTCCGGAAGTGCTTTGGTTTGGTCCAGTGTTTATTGTCCAACGACCCCACAGAATGCAGGTGAGCGTTTGCGGTGCACCCCCGGCACCAACAACGGGGAAAAGGAATGAGTCCAGGCGGCAGGTGAGCAGTTTGTGAAAGTGTCGAATTACGGGAGGGAATTTGTGTGGGCTGTGTGAAAACAGTTTTGACGGAGCTCGTCTCCGCGGACACGAAGAGCGTGCGAGCAGCGCGCGCTCGCGGGGCTGCTCCCTCTCAGCTCGACGGCAGCGCGCTCCAGTCGTGGAGTGGCGGACAGTCACAGGTGCTCCGTCACAAGGATGACGAAAAGAATACAAAGATGACGGGAAATAGTTGTATTTGTTACATAAGAACATTGTGCTGCCGGTCCCAATCACTAACACATGAGAAACAGGATCAGTCTAAAATTGATTGTTTGTCTGCTTGGTCCACACTAGAAGCTACTAATTAGAATTTTGTGGCAAAAAGGTTACATTAACATAGATGTGCCAGAACCAGCCCCTCAGGAGGTCCCATCTGGCCCACGAGGACATAATGCAAACTGCTGTTTTCCAACAAAAATTAACGTTGTTGCTAGCTTTGTCCACTTGGAGGCGCACTGACGACTATTTAAATGACTGAAATTTGGCTGTTACAGTACTCAAGATTTGATGCAGAAATTTTGCAATCATTGTTTTTCAGAAAATTCAGATGACCGTTTTTGTTTGTTTGATTTTAGAATAAGCTTGTCATTATTTACACACACAAAAAAAAAGCAGAATTTTTTTGGGATATATTGTTATTTATAACTTATTGTGTCACGGACATACTGGTCCGGCCCACTTGAGATCAAATTTGGGTAAAGTGGCCTTTGCATTAGAATGAGTTTGACACCCAGTAGTGTATGGAGACATTAGCTCATCATCCGACCTCCATAAAAGGACCTTTTGCATGACACCTGCCCATGATTCATGTGCCAATCCATGCTAGTTGCACCGGTATAACTTTTCTCTCCACCGACCCTCATTCTACCTTCAATTGCTGCCACTTATGTCCTTAAGGGTATTATCACTACTCTGTGTGCTGATGCCTACCAGGCACCTCTCTTCTGCTCTATTTTCCCCAATTCAGTCAAGCCTCTTGTTGTTTGTCATTAGAGGATGATAGCCCAGTTATTCACTTTAGCTCGCAGCTTCCTTAAAGCTTTGCCACCAATTTTTGGCTGCATGCCCCCAATTCTGACAATATCATTCTCATTATTTGGCCTACTGTAGATGTGCTGTAGTGAAACATCTGTGGATGGAATTTCTGTTGCAGTTTCATATTTTGCCGGCTATTTTTTTCCCATTTCAATAAGAGCCTGGCATGTGCTTTTTAGTTGAAAGTGATGCCTGTCATGAATGCAAGGCAGGATTTTACCTGTAGAGGTCAGCATATGTCTAATCTTTTTATTTTTATTTTTTTTAGACAATCTATATTCACCCTCCATCCTCTAACAAATCACCTTTACTTAGGAAATAAACATTGACAATCCATTATAATGTGTACATCAACAAATGAAATATCATTATGCTTACATAAAAGCAATGCACAAAGCATGAGATATTGTCCCAAAAATTAAATAAAACAAGAATCTCCAGATTAAATGCTTAGGCTGGTCTCAGTCTTATTTTTAAATTGATCCCTCTTCATTAGCACCTTTTAAAAGCGCTAGTTGTCTAAAATAAGCCGATCAACTACTCTCACTAGTGTGTGATTTGGGAAAATCCCGTGTAACATGTAATTGTATACATTATGCAGATTCAGAAAGCTCATTATGCTTGACACTGCCTAACCCAGAATGCAAATGGTAAGCACATGCGGCGCTGGAAGCAATGTTTTGTACAGCACAATAAACATCCATTTATTTGTTTTCTTCTTTAGAAAAATGGAACACGATAATCTTTTTGACACATGAATATTGTATTCAAACGGCACATTCAGATGAAATAAAAATGAACTGACAAGCAAATGGCTGTAACGGGTTACTGTGATAACCTGGATTAGTGAAGTATTGGGACTAAAATGCTAAATACTGAGTGCTTGTTTTTTCCCCTTATTGATGCAAGCTAAAATAATACATATTTCTGTGTGCGTTCGCTCCCTTTAGCGAGCTTGCCATTTATCATTTCCGTTATTTTAGAACATGGTGATTTAAAATATTGACATTACAGGAATCAATAATCAATCCTAGTTAATAATTCAAAATGTGTAAAGTAAAATCGTGACAGTTCTCACTATAACATTCGTTACAGTTAGCCCTTTTAGAGATGTGAAACACCAAATGGTGCAGAGCATAAAGTGCAAAACGCACGTACTACCGCCTGCCAGAAAAATGAGATCGGGGCATCCATCATCGTGAATTTCTTAAAAACGCACACTTTCAATTTCAGGAGCTGCGATTCTGCCATTTTGAAACTGAATTCACCTTTTTATAACCAAATTGAAGTCTCACTAGGTTTCTGTGTAAAGACAGAAATCAATCAAGAATAACGTTGAATCAGTACAACAAACAAAAAACTGTTCAAGAATGCAACTAGTGCTCGGGGCCAGCACTGACCAACTGTTAACTTAGGGCAGATGCGCCATTGATCGTACAGTGGGCGGCTGTCTAATGTATTTGTTTTAAACACTGTATATATTAATGCTATTTTGGAGAATATATTTCCTCTTTAAATTCTCCCCCACATTCAGAGCGATTCTGGGAGTGCTTTATCTTGCCAATTATAATTAGCTGGAATCCCTCAATGTCACAACATGCCAACATGTATTATTGACTAAATTTATAACTTTTCAATTCCTCAGGTTAAGTCTATAACATATAAATCAAATCTTTCTAATTTAATTTGCAAATTAATTTCCTACAAAATGGGCCATATTTAGTTTAGGTGGATGAATGCTTTTTTTTTCCAAGGCTTCAATAATAACTCAATGACTCACCAGTTTTCAGATCAGCAAGCCAAACAAATGTAAGAATAATACAGTTTAGAACATGTTGCACTATCGCTGCATTTTTGGTTTTATTCCTTCAAGTAAAAAAAAAAAAAGAGTCCTTTTGACAGAAGTGATGATGACGACAGTGCAGGATTTTAGGAACACGTTGCTCCAACATGTGCCACATTCACCAAAACGTAATGTACTGTCGTATTCCATTAACAATAGATCTAAAACAAACTAGTTGATATTCATTTACATACAAAAAGACAAATTGCTGTCAGTCAGTTTGAAATAGGTAAACTCTAAAAACATTTGGATCAAAATTTAAAAAATAACCTAATTTAGGCCCTAAAAGAAAAAACCCACCATTTGTGTCAGTTTGACCAAAGTTTCTGGGTTGTTTTGCATCAAACGATCCAAAAATTGGGTCGTTTTGGCGTGATCACCTGCAGCCAATGATGGCCAAGCGGGGGCGTATCATCACAAATGATTTAAGTCTGGTGTGTATCTTGACTCAATGAAAATAAATCACCGAACCCCTGGGGTTGGATCAAACCCAGGTTAAGAGTCATTGACCTAAGGAGTTGATTGGTCTAATTTTGCCCCATATTGCGTTATTTTTATCTCAACTGTTTTTGGACTGTTGATCCTGACCTGGGTTGGATTTCCATCACAACATGCATACCTGAAGCATTAGTTGTATCTCACTATTTGATTATGATGCAGAGGGTTATCGGGCTAGTGATTACTTATTATTATACATTCAAAACCACATCCTTAAAATTGCTTCGGTCAATTAACCACATTTTATTTTTATTTTTTTTTACAAACAAACCAGAAAGTTGGGTCATTGAATCGCTGCTCGAGTAGCATTTGTTTTCAAACCTTCTGATCGGCGATCGACCCCCAAAAACCTTGATCACATCGAGTTTCAGGTAAAAATTTGATCATAGTTTTAAGTTCACACAGCACCAGTAACATTAGTACTGCTACCTAATATTAACATATGAACAATCGCTTCTCTTACTCCATTGAATGTGACACAAATATGTCCACAGCCACTGAAATTCAACACTTTATAGACGCCGTAATTGCTTTGGCAGATTAAAAGCTAAATGCTAAGGAACCATTTTAATACTTTTGACCACCTTCTTTATGTTTGGCGCATGACGATTTGAATGGAGTCAGTCAGTTGAAAGATGTATTTCATCTTGGGAGGCTGGCTGAGTCGGCGGACAAGTATTGGGTATAGAAACTGCAGTGGGCAGAGTCAGTGAAGAAGGACTAATTCCACCTCCCACAAGTCCTCCAACAGTTGATTGCCTGGGTGGGCAGCATTGGAGGCAATCCCTTCTGCCCACCTCTTTACTCTGCTGCGAGGTGACTGTTCAGTGGAGAGCTACTGGCAAACAATAACTCTGTCATTCAGAAAACACACTGCGGTTTTTTTTCCCCCCTGCTGCAAGAAAATGGATTGTGGAACAAACGGAGGATATATACAATATGAATGCGCTTGTGGTGGGGCTGTGTGCCTTTTTCTTGCCTATTTTGCATATGCAATTATATATTTTATTTGAGTTGACGTGTTTTTGACAGAAGAAATGCTTGCATATCAATTCAGAGGATACGTCATAATATAACTCTCCAGAATCAATGCTATTGTCAATTATCCATTTATTTTGTTTAGTCTATTTGCTGTGTAGCTGTTCTCCCTAGACAATTATATTATCCTGCATAGAAACTTAAAACAAAATAAGGCATATGCTGTACAAATGCTACCCTATTGGACTGCCAATTGCAGTTAAATTTATGTCCAGATATTATGGATGTATTAATATGCAAATACCTCAGAGAAATAATCCTGCACGGAATGAGTGTTCAATGGGGTGTGTAAAATTTACACAATGTCAAAAAATGTCACACTTTTTTTCTGTATTGGGAATGCACTGAGCTACTGGGGTTTGACAGATGCTCCAAATCTTGGAGCTTCAATATTATATGATATGACATACTGTATTGAAGCTTTTCCACTGGTTAAGCCTGTGATGCAAGTACCCCCCCCCCCAAAAAAAAAAAAACAGTACTCATTTTCAACTTCTCACACTTCTTTGGGTTTAGTTTTTAACGTTTACGGGATTAATACTAAATATCAAAAACGGATTATACTACTTGTAATTCTTGCTCATGACACGGCTGACAGTGTCACATTTTGATGGTCTGTGATTTCCCTACTTTTGCATACTACAATATTGTGAATTCATTCGCCAAATCTTTAGGGACACTTAATAAAGCATCCCAATAATAGCGACACATCAAAATTGCAGATGGAGTGTGCTCACATTTGACTGACATAAGTGCTATGAATGTCAAATGGGTGGTATTAGTTTGCAGTAGTTTTAGCTCAACTGCACCATACTGACAGCTGTTAAAATGGTGAAAGGCTATCCTACGAAAATATTGTACAAGTTTAAATCCCTCAAGGGTTGATTTTAATTTTGACTGTACTGTATATTTTTCTTGCATGCAATAGGAGAAGCAAAACACACAAGCAGGCATCATTGATCTGAGAGTGAAGTGGAGAGGAGGTTGGGGTGGTTGGATATCTTGCTCGAGGGCATCCTGATTGTTATGACCCTCCAATTCCAAACCCGAGTCCTTTTGGATGAGGTAATACCTGTGTTCAAAATTAAAAGTATACTACAAGCATAACAAATGCATGCGTCAATGAATAAATACATGTGTCATATTTAAATGAACTGGAGACAATAAATAATTGCACAGATGAGTTTACTTTTGAAAAGGCTGTCAGAATTTTTGGGGAGCAAAATTGAAGTTTAGATTATCTTTTAAAAATAATGCCTGGCCTAATTGGTTTGTTGACGTGCTTAAACTTTTTCTTTTGAATTAAATTTATGAAGCACACTTCAACAACAAAAATGTCAAATCTTCTTTTCTTGGTGTATTTAATGGATTAGTCATGCACTACAATTTTGTAATGTCCTCAAATTCAAATTCTTTATTTGGGGACCATTAGCAAATATGAGATTAAATTAAATTAATTCGATTAATTAAAAATCCTGTAATAAATTAGATTACATTTGTAATCACCTGACAGCATTAACTACAACATATAAATTATAGAGATGTATAGATAAAAACACACGGACTGGGAAGGACGGTCAGTAACCGGCTCGATGGACGTAAACCTGCTTCCGACGGTACTCAGTTTGTGTATTTATTGCGGAAGCACTCGCCGACAGGTGGGTTTCTGCTATAGATGGAAGTGCCCACCTCTGGTAAAAATGACAACAAAATGACCATCACATCATACCTCTCCAACGGAGCCGTACCATTTTGCTGAATCGCACCGAATTGAATCAAACCGTTCTTGAATCATTGTGCACCTCATATCAAATTGTCATTTGTGGAGAGATGCACGTCACTACTGCCTTTTGTAAAGACAATATTCAAACACATCCCTTATATTAGATCATATAGAGATGTACCTAATTAATTGTGCGACAAGTGCATACAAACAATCTGGTCTTACAGCAGGCTTTATCAATGAAGACAAAATAAATGGTGGTTATCAGCATTAAGTATGCTGATAATGGGTTCAACTTCCTCATTGAGCTAATGGCTGGAATCAAAGGCAGGGGCTGAAAAATACTGCAGAATCAATATGAAGCACTTATTTTGATTGGGCACAGTACCCACAAACAACTAGCCAAGGAGGTGTTAGCTCGCTTTTATCCTCGGCCTTTGTGTTGTCTCCTTTTCAGAAAAGAAAGCGTCTAATGCTTGTTAAAGAAATGCATTCAAGAGACACAAAATGACAGACGTAACACTTACAAGAGATTGCATGCATTATCGTATAGTTCAAGCACATTCATCTTATAACACTTAGCATGTCATATATCAGTTTACTCCATTTAAATGAGCGTAATCTAGCTGTCAACTATGTTATTGTACGAGCAATGTTATGTCTTTTTGCTCTAAAAGGGACATTGCCCCTGGCCTTGAGCAGTGTAATTTGTGTCCATTTACTAAATGTTGAGCATTTGACAGCTCATCAATAGCCACGCTATTTTTAACTTTGTTCGGGCACAACAGCCTGAGGAGTAGGTTAGATGAAAAAGTATTTATCTTCCTCAACAAGTCAATTTGTTCTTCAGTATGAAAAAAACAAAAAAGGTAGATGGTGGCTCTCAATCAGCTGCAACATAATTGTGAATGTGATTCTGCCCTCCACATTTGCTCTCGAATAAGTATCACAATTGTAACCATTCTTTACAATTCTTACCCGCTGTGCATTTCCCCCATAGTTTTAATCAAAGCGATTGGGATCCAGAGTGCATAGCTGCAACAGTGATTTGTAGCTTTTTGCCAGGCACATGTCCGTGATAAAGTAGAGTCCTGCATTTACCACTTTCAAAGACCTGCAGCTCAATGAATCTTACGCCTTTCAACTTGATGTACACTCACAACAGCGGACACTCCCTCACTCTCTTTTCTTTCTCACAAGTGGAAGCTTTCAGTTGCAAATGTATGCATGTTCTGACACGAAGCCGTTGGAGAAAATCAATGAGCATTTTTTTAAATGGATGCTGATCAGCTTTTCCAATATGTAACACACGAGTCTTACAGTAATTGAGGGCTAATTATGCCAGTTATTTTCCAACTTCTGTATACAAATCGGGTGTCAGGGGATTAACATTTTGAATCGTGATTCATCTCATGACTTCAATAGTTAACTTAATCACAAACGTTATATCTGTTCTAAATGTTCAATAAAATGTAAAATCGAAAATATTTTTACTCTTAAGTTTTTATACATAAAAGTGGAAAAAATAAACTAATAGAAATATTGTTGCATCTTTCAGTCATTGGTACAGTAATTTCATAATAAATCAATTTTTTTTTGTTAAAATTAAAAATACTGTACTGTAAAAACGAGTGTGATATTGATTTTTGTTGAGGTAATTTTTCTGCCACTACATGGCGCCTTTGTATTTGTAAGACATTGGTGACAGCCCAGTGCCTTTTCTTTTCATATAATTTTTCTTTAACATGACAAAATTTATGAAATTCTGCACATAAATGGTAAAATGCAGCTTCGCTGGATTGGCTAACAACAAGTTCAGGTTGTACCCTGCCTACTGCCCTAAACCAGCCGAGATAGGCTCCAGCACCCCGTGACCTTTATGTAAATGGAGAGTGAAAAATACAACTTGATCCTAATTGTTATGAAATGTATTACTGCTAAATTTTTTTACCTGGATGTGTCTGCTGCGCTGCGATGGAATTCCCCCAGTACAAGAAGCGTTCATTAATCGTGAGTTTAAAACATTTGTAGCGTAAAAGGAACTTTAAATTAACTCACAATTAACAGACTTATTTTGACACCCCTAATACAAATAAATCTCGACAAGTTGCAGATTAGTATCTTTTGCATTCCTAAAACAGCCTCACTAATTGTCCTAACACTACTCGCCACATTTCTCAAAAACCCAAGAGTGTTACTGACTATCCTCCATATTTTCTATTGACATTGATCATGTATCTCACGCGATACATATTGATTTATCGCCCAGCTCTATGTTGAAAGCTTTGAGGTAAAATTGAGTGGAAGTGTATTCTGTTTCCAATGATCATCCTTGAGATGTTTCTATAGCTTAATTGGAGTCTACCAGTGGTTGGACGTGACTTGGAGAGGCGCACACCTGTCTATATTAAATCCCACTGTGCACGTCACAGTGTAAGCCAACCATGAAGCTGAAGACATTCCATGAAGAACTGTGAGACAAAATTGTTTTGAGGTAAGAATCTGGTGAAGGTGGTAGAAAATATCTGCTGCTTAGTCCCAATTAGCACAGTCGTCTCCAGCAACCATAAATGGAAGAAATTCAAAGCCAATCAAATATTACTCATCACATGGTCAATCAATACCAGCTGGGTAGCTGAAGAAATGTAACTTTTTTTTTTTTTTGTATAAAATACACGGCAACAGTCTTGTCTACATTTAAAGTAAGACCTCCTCTAGGAACTCTGAAGCCAGGCAGCAACATTTTCATCTCTATTGTTAACCTCGTCACCACCTCAAAAGCATTTCTTCCATGGGTAAGAATTATATCAGCATACATAATGACCTTTAAATCACACACAGTGGGGTGGTCATTGATGTATAAATGAAAAGTAAAGACCCAAGAATGGAGCCTTGTGGCACTCCCATTGAGCATTTTTTAAGAGCGTATACAATGTTATTCACACTTACAGATTGCTGACTTCCACTCGTGTACAATGTAAACCAACTTATTTTTTTTATGGACAAAGCAAAATTTGTTAATTTTCTAAAGAGAATATCGTGATTTACAGTGTCAATCACCATGTGCAAGTCGAGGAATACCACTCCTGGGATGCTGTGTATAAATAGTGTTTTTATAAAATTTTTGAATACAGCTGTAACATAACAAAATGTAAAAATAATGATGTGAATACATTCCAGATGCATTGTAGGTTAAGATCATGTTTGATGCTTTGCTAATATGACTGCTGCCCTTTGAATCTTGTGAATTATATCTGAACATACACCTCTTGCAAACAAAATTCAATTATTTTTATGAAGGTCAGCTTTGCTGTCGAGTGGCTAATATGCTCCATTCTTTGTTGTAAGGTGAACCCAATGAATTGGTAGGAAAAAATAAATACAATTCTATTCAGCTTTTCCCATCTGGGTGCTGTGGCACCCATAACTTGTCATGATAAATTGTCAGGGGTATTGCAGGAAATTGTTAAATTTCACTTTATTTCTCAGAAAATTATTATTTCTTAATTACAAATACTATATATGTTTATTTATATATCAATGTATAGTGAAAGCAATACAATTAAATGCCCTTCCGTGAGATGGCAGAAGGTACAATAAACCTGTTTGTCCACCGCTTGCCATTCATATAGCCTACAGTAAAAGACTACATCATGGCTTCCTGCGAGTATATTAGCTTTGTGTGTAATTAAACAAGCCTAGATTTAGACCGAGTCAGTACATTCGTGAGTAAATTGCGATGACATCACCTTTTATCTAAGTATTTTGTTAGGTGGGGTTCCAGAGACCTTTTTCTCATGTAAAATGGATGCCTTGACCTTACTCTACATTTCTATCACTAATAAAGAGGATAATTTGGATACTGAATTGACACATTTGGGCACCTTTTACAAGATCAAATGACTCCACGCAAGTCATGGGAAAATTATGAGACCGCTGCCCCCGAGCTACGTGCGTCCAAAATTTAACAAAGCCTTTCAGTGCAGACATATCTGATGTCATCATAGAGTAATGGCTGGCTCCCATTTCCCCCCCAAATTTGCATTCTAATCTAAAATGATGCAATTTTTAGCAATATGATAAATGCAATTACAAAGAAAAAATATCGCATGGAGCCACAGCAGGTAAAAGTCGTAACTGGACAATTTTATTTCTCATTCAAACTATATTTGACCTTCCCTTCAACAAAAAAAAAAAACTAGTTATGTTAAATATTAACTATAAATATCAGATTTCAAAACAATGATATTTTTCCTTAGACTTTAAGCAAAATAAAAATCCATTGTGCCATGTGCAAGGCACTATAATTTGTTTAGCTTTATCATAAACCACTCTTTTGGTATTCATGTGTATATTTTGATTGGCTTGCTTTATGTAGTGATGGAGCGCCTTATTCACAAATGGGTGACATTAGACTCCATAGGTGTCGAGGAATGCTAAACCTTCACCCTCAAGAAATGTGTTCATGGAAACCTATTGAACTTTCCAGAGACATCCTCTATTTAACTTAACTGTGGCTCTGAGTTTCTAATATATGACAACAGTAGGTTGAATTGCAAAAGCGAAAAAATAAAACATCTATAGAAATATAGACCACTTTATGGCCTTTAAGCATTCAGAAACCGTTCATTCGTTATATAAACTGTAAAATGGCATGACGGTTATTGAGCTTGTAAAATTGACAGCTGGTAGAAGTAGCAAGCGGAAAAAATATATATCCATAGGTTCATAATACTGTATATGAAGTGCTTCCGGTTCCAATGAGGATTTGTTTTTTTGTATTTATAAAACAGAATGACAATTGTATTCGAAAATTAACCTGTCCTCATACTGCTATTTTTATGTGTATTTATTTGTTTTTTGGTGGCTGCATAATTGGCCTGTAGGGCAGTAATGACTGAGCATGAATTCCGCAATAAGTGGCCGGACAAACGTGTGGTGTCCTGCAATAATAATCTGAGCAATTCAGTTGAAGTATTTTACTGCTTCTGCTAATAGTCAAATGTATTTTGGTTTTGAGGTTTTATAATAAGTTATATATTATAGGGCTGGCCGATAATTCTATATCAAGTATGTATCATGATAAACACTTAATCTATATCGATACATAATGCTAGTTTGCTGTTCAGCAGTTTTGTGCCGCCCTTTAATGGTAATTTTTATGCAAGAGAGCTCTTTGCACTAAGAAAATATTCACATTCTTGAGTCTAGTTCACTGATTACGCCCCTGCCGATCCCAAGAAGCTGTCGAACCATGCTCACAGATCTGGTTGAGCCTTCGTACTACACTTTCATGTGAACAACAATGATGAAATTCATCCATTTGATTGTCGCACCCACTTGGCATTTTTCGACTTTCATATTGGCCTCATGTGTAGCAATAGCAAGTTCAACTCCTCAACCCACAACTCCTCATCCACTCTATGCTTTCGTATTGGGCTGATTTGGCTTCTGCACATTTCTCACCCTCGTGACAGACCTAGAAAATCTTCCTGAATACTTTATCTCCAGATAAAGCAAGACAATTAGGAAATTCATAATTTCCATGTCAGATTCATTACAGGATTATGCCCTTTTTAAAATGGAAAGAATCCAGACTACAGTTTGTTGCCACATCGTCAAAATAAACTTTTACATTTTTAGGTGATTGATTCTCATAAGAATCACAATTCCCATTTAGTGCGATTCAGAGTTGATTTAAAATGTCCCAAAATCGATTTTATTTAAATTATTTTATACGGTCTAGCCCTTGTTTGTGTGTCTTTATTGGGAGCGCTGTTCATGTTGTACACAATTTTACCATTTAGGGGCAGTGTGGTTCCGCATGTTCTGATACTGTTAAATTGTAGCCACATTAGAACGTAGAAGAAAAATGTCAAGATGTGTTATGTCAGTAAAAATATTTTTTTTTGTGCATTGTATACATTCCTGAAACATCTTTGTATGAATAGCCATTATTTTTAGTGATAAAAATGCCGTGAGGAGCGCGCTAATTATCATTAGCCTTGAGCTATAGCTAAGTTTGGGAAACAAGATAAACAAAGTGTTTGCATTTAAGTGTGCACTGTGTGTAATTTTCTTTGTTTTGTGTGTCTAGATTTACAGTTAACCTCAACTGGATTGTAATAAACATTTTCCCACTCTCTATATGTTATACATTATGTTATATATATTATAGACCTCATTGGTTTGACATGCAATGTTATGGTAATAGTATGCAAGTTATCAATACCGACACTGTTTAGTCCATTATTATTTTCTCAGTTGGATCAATAGCACGATAAAGATTATATTCCTGCACATAAATGGCAAGGGTTAGTTAGGGCTAGCTGGGAATCATGTCCAATAATACCTCCCCAGTACTTTCAGCAAATAAAGGTTACTGGAAAGAATCCTTCCAATGCAGCTTATTGGAAAATCGCCAAGTGAGGGAAGAGTGGAAAATCTTTCATTGTGCATGGAAGCAGGACGACTGCAATGACTGGATTGATTAATTTACTTCTTAAAGTGTCAAAGCAGAGGATTCAGCGATGGGGCCAATTGTTTCAAATATTCAAAAGGGTGAATGTTCTTGTGAAAAACCTATTAATCACCAAGATTTTTAGCTGTGTGGATGAATTGCAGCATTGCAATTCTATGCCCACTTCCACAGAATCATTGGCCACCACCGTCGCTCACTCTGAAGCATACATGGCGGCTAATCAGCAGCTCTAATGGACACAGTTCGTAATTGTCAATCTCTTTGGTTGAGAGATCCACACGGGAAGAACTGGAGCGTACCAACAGATTCAGGTAGCCTCGCACGAAGGTGATGTGTCGCACACTCATTATTTTACCTCCTCATTTAACGCTACAGTAGATTCAAACACCATGTCGTCCTATTCTTATACTTAGCGAAGCGAGGTGAGCTCCCTATAATTAAGGCAACCTTATAGACGCCGCTTTACCGGGCGAGTGCACGTATGAGTACCTGTGTTGTCGATGTTTCATCTTTATTAGCCGGAGTATGGTAAGCCTAGCTCTTCATGCACTAATCCCCAGCTAAAGAAACAGCTTTCAAGGAATTAACATCAAAAGTAAAGCTTTGCATGCCAACGGGGAAGCTTTTCAATAGAGCCTGCCTCAACTATCTTCTAAGTATTTTCAGAGCCTGAGGGATAAAGTGGAAGTTAAGTTTAACTTGCTTGGTGCTCTTCTTCAAGTCTTTGACCTTGTTTTCAGGTTCCGTAATAATCCCTGAGATGCTTGAATCCAAACAGTGTTTGGGGCAGTTCCATGGGGCGTTGCCGAGGGCGATTTATTATTATTATTATTTTCCATTTGGGGCTTCCGGGTTCAGTCTTGGTGAAAAATCATGCATGCTGCATATTACCTCGATGTGTCAGTTGCATTTTCATTGGCCTTGGGAGAGACCTATATTGATACTCACGCTTGTAGCGGTGATACTGATTGAAATTGACCCAGATAAGAAAATAGTGAAGTTGGAATAGGGAATATGCTGTTTAGCTCAATTCTACAGTGTACATACATAGCGGTAAACCTCACAAATAGGTGCTTCGTGTAGCTCCTTTTGAAGTGATGTTTCTGACCGGTGATAATTGCTGTTCTCTTCTATTTTCTTGAAATACTTCAAGTCTTTCAAAGAATGAGCAAAGGGACAATGATGGTGATTCATTTTTTCTCCAGTGTGAATTTAAAAGAAATTGAAGGACAGTGGGAGTTTGCGTTGTAGCTTCAAGCAACAACACAACTTATGTCTCATATCTTGTGAGGTCCGGAAGGAATTCTCTGTAGTATGAATAGTTTGTCTAATGTTAATGTCCCATTAGGCGGTTATCAGAAAATCGTACTTTTCTCCTTCCAAATCTTTTTTCCGCTTCAAATCTTTTGTCAGCAGTCAGAAACATGCAAGTAACAACTTTCAGTAGATGTTTGTAACTTTTTTCTGTTAAGATATACACGCCTTTTTGCATGTACTCAAATGATAGCTGAATTGAAATATACTTTAAATTAAATATATGTGGAAATTGCTACATGATCTTTATTTTAATTTTAAACAAAGAGTTCACTTTTGGTGGGATTTGCGGTCAGAGTGAGGGCCAAATAAGACACAAGTAGCATTGCTTTCAGAAATTAGGGGGACAATGACAACTTTTTGTGCCGTAACTATAGATGTAAAGTACCAGTATATAATATTGTTATACTTTCTGCTAAATGCAAATTTGTATTTTTCAGGAGCTGCTCCCCGCTATCATGCCAACTTGGGACTGGATCTCTCTTATAGGACAGAGTACAAAGGTAAGTGTAAATATTTAGGACCATTCCAAGGTATTTGTACAGTTCTACTGTCGACAGGGCTGTTAGATTAGGTTTCTGTGAATAATTCCATCTTTTAGTGTTACGGCTCTTGTGCCTGATGGTGACTACAAAACAGAAATAGCACACTCATTAGCATAGTCATGACGTCATAGAGCACTGGTAAAGGGTAATGTAGCAGTTAGAATTGTGCTTTAATCTCTCATGTTGAGACAAAGAGCCTGTCTTTGACAGTGCACAAGAGGCAACCTCTGCAAATTTACTCTTGGCACACGCTGTGCACGTATGCTGGACACAGAAACAATCAGTTGAAAGAATCTGAATCCGAAACGGCAGGCAGGATTCAAAGAGCACGCACATCATAAAGCCACTTCACAAGCCAGTTTGCCACATGTTGCCCTGCTTGTCCTTGTATTCTGTCTCTTCATGTATTATACTCACACTTTGCAAATGTATTCGCCCTTTGTTTCATCTAGTCTGTATGTTTGTTTTTCTGAAACACAGTCATGTGTTGGAATTAATGCAGCATATTATGGCATTTTCAGTCAGAGTTCTGTGCTTTGCTAACAATCGCCATAGTTCTGTGTGAAATTAATTATATGTGTATCTAAAATAGCTACTAGGGGTAATACTGCTTGTGTGCTTTGTTGGGTTCATTAGTACAGATTTTTAAAAATGATCATATTTGAGATAAGTTTGTTTTCATCACAATAAATGTACATTATGTATAGTGAGCTTTAGGGACGAGTGGGGTTTCCATCCACCCATTTTTTATTCGAATTTTCAAGAAATAAGAAAATAAAACCGAATGGAAATGCTAGAAATTCGGACGATAAAGTAAAGTATGTTTGAATTGACGTCAAGAAGGAGCATGCGCAGAACGTACCAACATCTTGTTAGTCTTGTGACGTAGGGGAACCGGCCGTGGAATACAATCATTTTGGTCGTATTTTCGTGCATGGTAAAATGACCAATATGGTAGTATTAATTGGACGTCTTGTTCCTCTAGGGGGAGCTGTCGTGGAATACGCTCCAGTTGGTAAAACGACCAACATGGTCGTATTGTGTTGGATGACTTGTTGGTTGGTGAATAGGGAGAAGAACCAGGGGTAAAGTAGAGAGCCCTGCGGGGCTCCAATGTGGATGGTCCTTATGTCCAGTCTTCCACTAAGCAATTCTAAATCAGGAAAGGGTGGTGTGCATTTGTATTCATTTCAGCCATAACCATATGGATATTGGCACAGCCAACAATGCTGATTTGAAATGTTGCTCTACATTTAACAGAAGACAATGAACTCTCCCAGAGAATACAGGAAACAAACGCTTGCACAGGAGATTAGTTGATACATCCAAATGTGCACTGGGGTAAAAACAGCCCTGAATAATAGTGATTTAATGAGAAGTAGAGGGGCCTGTCAGACACGTCTCTCATTAGACAGACAGAGTTTTAATTAGAAGGAGCACTGTGGCACTGCAGGTGTTTACATTGAGAGAGAGAGAATCTATGCCACGAGCAGAGGGGATCACACTGCTCACACCTTCACAGAAGAGATGAGAATGTAGAAAAAAAAAGCCACACAAGTTGAATTGCACTTAAGCAAAAACTGCACTGACTGCATTAATTAGATTTCACCCTTCAGTCATGTACTGTAGCAAACAACTAGCAGGATGTAACTTTAAAATGTACGACAGAGGTGACAGTAGTTCATCTACAAGGTCTCTGACTTTGAAAAGAAATAGCAACTAGTTGTCGGAGAGGTGCTAGTCTTCATCCTTACCACTATGCTCTTGAGCAAGGTACCAATACATACACCCAGTTAACATTTGCACACTTCATGACTCAGATATCTCTCCTTGCACGCCTGCCTGTGCGTGGTGTGCAACATGTATAAAAAGCAGAGTGTAAAATGGATTTTCCCCCCGAGGGATCATAATGAGTGTAATTCATGTAAAAAATATAATGCAGAGCGAAACTGGAATGTTTTCAATTTGTAGCATCACAAGGACAACCATAAGCAAATTGTAATGAAATATTGCCATCAATGTTTTACCCATACCCCTCGAGGGCCAAAATGTAAACATGCACCAAGTACCACCATGGAGATGACACTTTGATAGTATAGATATGTTTGAAATGATTTATTTATAACCTTAGTAACTAACCTTATTATACCAGCATGAATATATCATATTAATTTTATTTACAAATGCCCAATTACTTTAGGCATTAATTTATTTGAATGAAGAGAGATTCCTTTCCCCCCTCCTGTATTTATGACACCAACGTTAAAGATGCATCTTACACTTCACATGTTGTTGCCTTGTTCAGGAGTACCTCAAAATTACATACATACAGTAGAATTAATATAATGGACTTCTGTTGAGATTCACAGGACATAGTTGCTCATTTATAAGCCAAACAAAATGGTGTGGCAGGCTTACAAACTGGTGGGAAAAAAATATTAGTGTTCCTTTTATCCACATATTTGGCGACGAGTGTTGCATTTCCAGTGGTTTAGCAAGAACATATTAGTCATTGCAGTTTCTTACTTATTCAACAGTCTACTTATTAAATTACTTGGTTGTGTGCAAAAAAAAACAAATATTTGACAGTTGTTTTCTTTTTTTAGGGTTAGATACATCATCCATGTTTGTCTTTCAATTAGTGGAGGAGTGGACTGTAACTGGGTAGTTGATTTTAGAGCTTGGCTGGGTGTCTGTGCTTTTGTGCACCTGCTTCAGTGTGTCAGTGCTGTGGTTTTGTGCCATCAGCAGGACTAAATATGTGACACACATGTATTGACTACTGACGGCGGTAAATTGGAGTGCATTATAAAGGTATTCGGAAAAATAACACGAAAGATGTGAAGAAAGGTAGACACAGGCACTCACCAATTGTGGGCCTCTTAAACCCAGTTACTGAGAGATTGTGCAATTTGAAGTGAGGCGAGTCTGCTTCCTGCCACAATTTTCATCTCTTATTGGAACAGAAAATATGCAAATTCAGTAAGTATGACAAATACTAATGCTAATTGCTAAAATAACCTACAGTAAAATTGACCGAAATTAAGAGCTCGGGAGATTGAGTACACTTTTCACAGAAGCCTGGCTGGAACCGCATTTAAAGGTGTATTCAAGGATCTTTTGTCTCTGAGTCTTCCGGGTGGATCATCTTAACGATTGCTTTTCAATCCCGTCAATCAATCTGCCTTAACGACATCGTGCATGCTCATTCCTAGCTGTGCATGCACACTTTGAGTGTTTGTAGCTGAGCTCCAAATTCAGCCATTCGTCGTTGTAGCTCCACCGATCTCACTTTGAATGGCTGAGAGCTGCAAAAAGACATCCGTCTATAAAGTGAGGCTGGCTGCAGGGACTGATGAAGATGATGATGAAGATGAGCTTGCACGTTCTCGACATTCGATAGGCGTTTCCCCGGGATGAGAAGGAGAGCTAATAGGATAGTTTTCCGCAATTGCGCTTAAAAAAAAAAAAAAAAACGACAAACAGACATTTGGCTTCTACTTTTCAAGAAGAACACTTGACTTTCTGTACTGATGTAATGAGAAGCTTAGACAATCTACTGACATGAACCAAAATCTCTACTGTTAATGAATCTCACATGGGAGGGTGGGAGAAGTAGCTGCATACCATCACTTTCAGCTTGCATGGCGACAAACACATTAGATGTTGCGATTAATGCAGCGCTGGGTTCAGACAGCTAAATTATATTGATCACCGGTTAGAAATGTTACCCCGTATCCATGGTAGCGGGTCTTAATGATGTGAAGACACACTTCAGTGTTACTGCTCCTTCCGCTAAGCATTTCACTGCTGTCACTGTTGATGTGAGCAATAATGCAATACATTTACAATTAACACAGCTCATTACGCATTCAGACAAGAGACGCAGCACGGCATCTTGGAATAATCACCGCTCAGTGGAGAAATAAAGCTGAAAAAAAAAAAGCTGTTGAAGTCTAATGGTTGTGTTAAGGTGACAATTGCTGTGTCAAATAATAATAGATAAATCTTACTCCTGTCCTGTTGAGGTGCATGAGCGTTTTTGGGAGTTGCGAAGAACAAACAGACCTGGGTGTAGTGTGATACTATCAGCTTCATTCTTTGTACTTTAGCAAACAATTAGTTAGTTTCCACCGAGGACAATTGTTATGTGATTTTTGTGTGTGTGTGTTTTTCCATATCAGTACAACTTTCCAACATGTCTGCAAATGTGACTGATAAGTCAGCATAACGAATGCCTGATTCCGATTCGGTGCTTGTTGGATTTTTAAAAAGCAGCGAAACAACTACATGTGCGTTAATATCGGCCATTACAACATGGAAGTAAGCCATATTAATACTTATATGAATACAGTAATACTATTTAATGTTACATAAAGGTTATTTGGCCTAGAAGGACCCTTCTCTTAGTTTTGGACTCTACTCTCTCAAAAGAACCTCAGATAATTGCAGCTCATTCAGAACGCTGCAGCTTGAGTTCGGACCAAAACAAAGAGAGCAGAACATATCACTCCAGTCCTTAAGGTTTTACACTGGCTACCAGTCAGCTATAGGAGAGATTTCAAAATTCTGCTACTGGTCTATAAATCGCTGAATGGTTTGGTGTCCTGAAGATATTCAAGAAATTATGATTTAATACAAACCCAGCAGGGCTCTGAGATCTACATACTTGGGCCAACTAGTGGAACCCAGAGTTCGAAGTAAACATGGTGAAGCTGCATTTAACTGTTATGCTGCACACAAATAGAATAAGCTGCCAACAGAAGTGATGTCAGCCCCGAGTGTAAATGCTTTTAAATCTCGGTTAAAAACTTGGCCAGTTTATTGAATCTAGTCTGGTTTCTCTTCATACCAACATGGCACATAAAAAAATTTAATAAAAAAAAATACAAATTCTGAATTACTTATTCAGCATTATTCATCTCTTAATCTGTAGCAACACCAATTTTAACTGCTGTTGGCCTTTGCGGTCTTGGTCGGCGTCCCTGTTCCTAGATGGGCAGTAAGGTTTAATAATGACTACTTTATTACTCAGATACTGTATTATTCATGGCTACCGCCTGACAGTTCCTAACAGCAAGAATCACAATTTGGTCCATGCGTCTGCTTAATTGTAAGTGTGCTGACAAGGGTGGAAGTAACCCAGACAGCTGGCGGAACAACTGTTTACCTCAATTTGTGTATTTCCTATGTATGTTAATTGCAACCCTACGTGGAATTGAAAAGTGGAATGCGACACTAGAGTGTTGGCTAGGCAAATGAAGTAAAAGAAAAAATAAAGGACTAAAGGAGTTTGTCTGCTTCATTAGTGTAGTCCAAATTTAAACTTGCATTTTGAAACAAGCATTATTTTTTTTTTTTTAATTTCTTGCATGGATGTGCATGTGTGTGTGCGTAGTAAATACAGTATTGTATATCAGACTATAGTAGTTTTCAAATACAATATGACAAATGGGACAAGGCTGATATGTATCTACGCTTACAGTGACGGTAAGGTAATCTTAACATACATCTTTTCACTATGAAATAAAATAACATCATTATATTGCTGCATACAATATAAAGGAGCAAAAAAGGTGTGCTGCAGCTTCATTTGAATATGCTCTCTTAACAGGTCACACACATTATGTGCAATGTTTGTTTCTTTGACAAAATGCTGGCACTGGTGAAAGGTGCCCTTGGAATAAATCTAACCTCAAAAGTCAACCACAAAATAGAACATAAAACAAATGCTAATTAAGCAAAGTCTATTCATTGCTAAATAACTTAATTCACGCTTTGTTATGATGTGACAATGAGACAGTGTTGTGCATATTCATAATACTGTATTTGTGTGACTGAACATATGTAATCAAATTCCAGACAAGTAATTTTTTTGTATTGTTGTTTCAACTTTCAAGTATTTATTACAGGCACTCTTACTCCGACATTTTGTGCAAAGTTGTAGATTGAATTGTGTCTATAATCTATCAGATCAAATGCTGAATAGACATAGAAGGATGGCACATTTATAATACTATAATAATAATTACATTATGTAATGTAAATGTGTGGTTTAGAGTTTATCCATGCATGCTCAAGTAATGCATTTACACTTTTGTATGTTTATCAATGTGAGTTGTTGTTAAAAAACAACAACAAAAAACCTTAGACGTGGTGCGACATGACCTCAGTCCAACAAGTGGAATGGTTAAAACCCCCCAAAAACAATTAATGTTCTTCCTTCCTTTAGCCAACTCCTGCACAAATCTATTTTTCAAGATCAGGCTTAAATGCCAGGTGGCCTAACTTGACCCAACCAGCACACACAAAAGCAGCAAGAAAAAAAAAACACACCCGGATGCATCTTCGATTTCAAAATCTTTAAACACAGATGCACATGAGTGGCACGTGCACACAGTCAAACTCATGCATGCGTGCCAGTTCAAAGGAAGAGTGACAGGTTTGGTGCCTAAAATTGGCTGGTATGTATTTCATTTAGGGGTCAATCAATGCACGGCCACCAGCGCTCCACACAGCAATAGTTTACATAACGGACCCTATTTCAGCGTAAACACAACAAACCAGTTAATCTTCGCGGGGTTTTGCCGAATTGTGACGTTACAGTTGGCAAAATGTTCACTGCATAGATACGCTCATAAGTGTAAATTTGGCACCTTGGTGATGAAGTGAAAATACACTTTGACTTTATAAGGGCTCACTTTTTTCTTCAGAGTAAGCTGCTTGAGTGTCGCAACGCTCAAGCTTAGTTCTCAGTAGCTATGGCAACGGAAACCAAGCTAAGCATTGGGCCAGCTGTACAGAGGAGTGCGGTGAGCAGTGGCTTAATTGCACGAGACAGGATGGTCGCCTTGAAACAAGGAGCAAGACTAGATAGATAAATTGGCCGTTGCTGTGATTCTTTGTCGTTTAGGCACTAAGGCAAAAATCATGCCACAGATAAATTGTGAAGACACCTGAGAACTGTGTGAAACGCATTAAACTGTTGAGACACTTCATCTTCAACAATTAGATCAAGGGATATGTCACAATTAAAACGTGTACAATACATAGTGTTATGAAGCCAGATTGCAAAAACAAATTAATTAGCTAAAAAATAATCAACAGGAGTTACAGAGGCAGGTATCCCTTGTTTTGTATGATTTTGTTTCACATGACTGTCATGATTATTCACGCTCACTGGTTCATTCATCTCAAATATTCTTTTTGTCCCCTGATGATCCTGTATTTTAATTAGTCATTGATTCAGCTCATCAGCCTCTATTGTTAGGTCGAAAGCCATGTTGAGTCAAATTCCCCTATTGTTCCACTTCAACGTCCTCAATATCTCATACTGTTTTGTTTTTGACCTGATGAAACATTTACTAGACCGCGTATCCTTTTTTGCGAGGTTGTTGGCTTGTAGCAGCTTTTTCAGTTTTGTTTTTTTCAATTCTTTGGAGAACACACTGTCCATTAATGAAAGCTATCTTTCCTCCTGTCCTGCATGCAGCTGCTTGCAATGAATGTGAATCACCTAACATTGCCGCTCACAAACATATTTAGAGGTCCTATTAATTCCAGTCATTCCTCAAACTTTGACCACGTTCCTTTCTGTGCCTGTGTTCTAAGTTCCAACTTTCAAAACAGAATTTCCCATTGAGGTTTATACTATTTGAAGTCCCAATGTTGTCAGACACATCTCCTGTAACCCCTTTTGTTTACAAGTCACAAGCTAGCTGAGAGAGGCTAACCTAACAATGTTCATCGATCTTCCCTCAATTCTCATCCCTGTTGATCAGCACACACAGATGGGCCTCATGTCACTCACCGGCAGGGAGATTCAGCCACTTGGCTATTAGCAATCAAAGCCAAACAAACGAGGCACTAAAACATTTTTTTTTGTTAATATGCTAGTCTTTCCTGCTGGGATTGTGAGTCTGACTATGCCGGATTTCATCCATTCATCCATCATAGCATTTCATATACTAATTCATTGTCATTAAGGTTGTGGGCGAGCTGGTGCCTATCCCTGCTGACTTTAGCCGAGAGGTGGGATACAAACAACCATTCACAACAACGTGCACACCGCAGGGGGAATTAATAGTCCTAAATTAATCAAAGAACTGAGATATGCCAATGAAAATTTGCATTTCCTAACTGTGGAGCAGTGATGCTAACAAATATCACATTGTGATACCTCCTGCGGATATTCATTATTTCTCTCTTCTCTATGGTGCCCTTTTAGAAAAAAATGCTGCAAAAAAAAAAAAAAAGGAAAGGGAAAATACAGAAAATCACATATGCTTTTTAATCCTTTTTTCAAATTCGTTACTGCGATATAGCCTATTGTGACACAAAGCCTGTAGTTTAAAACTTTGTTCATTACCCAACTTGTGGAGTCATCATATTGTACTATTTATTAGGGGTGGGAATCTTTGAATGTCTCACGATTCTATTCGATTCGGATTTTTGGGTGTGCGATCCGATTCAGAATCGATTAAGAACCATTTTTGGTTCAAAATGATTTCATTTACAATGATTTTTGCTTCAATCTTTAGATGTGCAAGGAATTGTAATGATCTACTCCAGTCTGACTCACTAATCACTTTTATCACTCAAAAGAACACTGCTAAAAAACAACTTTTATTGGAATAACTTCATTGTGACTTTTTCCCTCTACTCTCTTATATGGCTACAACTTATCAGTGTATTAGACCGCGTGGAAACCACACTGCCCCTAAGTGGGTGAACAGCGCTCCAAATAAAGGCACACACAGACAAAGGCAAGACGGGTATAAAATAATTTAAATAAAATCGATTTTGGGACTTTTAAAATCGATTCTAAATCGTACTAAATGAGAATCAATTTTTTTTTTTTTTTGAACACCCCTACTATTTATATATTGAAGGCCAATGAGCTCCCACCTACAAGATTGTAGGTGTCACCAAACCGCAACCCTAGGGACAATGGGCGCTGCAGAGGATGGATGGATGATTTTATTGTACAAGTTACCACTGAGTAGGTGGTTATAATAACACTTAGATGTACTGATCTAAACTTTGTACTTATACATTAAATACACATGGACACACACACACGCTTTAACAACTAATTAAATACTAACTGAAATACTGAATTAAAAAAAACAAAAGTCAAAACACAATAAAAAGTATGATGAAAAATTCAAAACTAATATAACCCTGGTGAGAACAAATGAGCATGTCAACCCTCCAAGAATCATGAAAAGGTCACACTTAAGTCCCTGCATCTAGTGGCCATTTTCTTACGCGGGTAAAACAAAGCGGTACTGAGAATAAGCAGTTTGTCTTGATGAGGATGAGGAGAGGTTATCGGCAGAGAGATCTGCAACTGTATGGGTATTGAGAGGTCAATGTCTTTCTTGTTGACATTTCTCTGGACCAGATATCAGTTATTGGGAGACTGAAACCACCATGTCTACTTTCTAGTCTGTATACTGAACTCATGTTTGGTCTCTTACATTCAGCATTTTTTGTTTTCCTTCTGCTTTTTGTTGTAAGATGGGTCTGTGTCTTTGGACTGCAATGTTAACATTTTAGCTGCATTGACTCAAACGGAAGTGAATATTAATACAATTTGACCAAAATAATAAATGGAGAGGTTTTATATAGGCTACGTTCACACTGCAGATCTTAATGCTCAATTGCCGATTTTTGGGTGAAATCCCTTTTTTGGGGGGGGGGGAGTAAGTGTTCATATTACATATTAATTCCGACCTCAGTCTGTCTGCTGTGTGAACCTTACCATTTGATCCGAGTACGCAAGTTTGCTTAATAACTCATTCACTGCCATTGATGGCTATAGACATCAACAATTCTTTTGAACTATTTCTATTAGTTTAACATTTTTTCCCCACTTTTGTTGACAAGAGTATGAAAACCTAGATTTTTTTGGGGGTATATTTACAACAGATATAAAATTTGTGATTAATCGTGAGTTAACTATTGAAGTCATGCAGTTAATTACCATAAAAAAATTTAACTTTTTAAATTTAGACTTCACTAATTAACTCACTATTAATTAAAAATGTTATATCTGTTCTAATTGTACAGTAAAAAAAATTCTAGGTTTTCATGCTCTTTAACAAAAGTGGAAAAATGTTTAAACTAATAGAAATAGTTCAAATGAATTTTTGACGTCTATAGCAGTCAATGGCAGTGAATGAGTTAATTGTGTGAATGATTGCATTACCACCTATTTGTGCACACCTCTACATTATACATACATGTCAACAAAAAAACACTGTCCTCTTGTGCGAAGTGTCAAATGCCAATTTGTTTGCTGTCACATTTTTAATCAAAAGGACACCCATGGGTATCTCTTATCTGATGGATGCCTTCCAAAAGCTTTGTGCAGACTAAAAGGCTGGGAAAAGTCAACCATTTAGTTCAGCCCAGAGGTTCGGGGTGTTTTTTTTGTTTGTGGGTTGCTCAAAGGCTTATAAAGGCCAAATGCTTATCATAGAGCAAAAGACCTTTAAGGCTTTAAGGCCACCTGCTCCCAAAATTAAATCTGTTTTGTGACTCTGCTGCTACTGGTGATTAATGCTCTTGCAAGTGGACAAGAAAACACCCGCTCGGTTTTAAAATGATGTTGTCCTTTTCCACCTTCAAGCTTTAATTAGCTCATATTTACCAAGTTTGGAAAGTCTCTACAAATGTAACCAGGAATGACAGTGTGTTTTTCTTGCTGTTTTCTTCTTCATCAAGTGCTGCTAGATTATCAAATTTATGAATGAAGAGACATGAGCTTTCGATCTTTTTTTGTCAATTGAATATTTGCATTCTCTCATCAAGTTCCGCAAAGGCTTGATATTTTCCCTTGGTCATACTGATACCCAACTGCCCTCCTACCTGGTTGCCATGGGAACAGTTGTCACATGACGTAGAGTGAGACAAACTTCGAATGATAGAGGCTTGGCTCCCTGGAGGTTGTCCGCTGCCCCCTCGATTCATCTGACATGGTTGCCAAGGAAACAAGAGTGTGAGACAGAAAGCTGACAATAGATGTACAGTAAGTGCTTGTTTGTTTGTTTGTAAAAGAGAAAAGAAGCAGTTTAGCGCCTTCGGGATGCGCTATTATTTTGAAGCCTTAAGTCTCCGTCTCTATATGCCTGTCTTTTTTGTCAACACTGATACTTGGCTATCAGTCAGTATTTGTGTCTGTGTTCATTAATCACTTGGAAATAACGGGACACCTGTTGTAAAGATAAGAACGGTCCCAAAAAAAAGAGAAAATCTATCTAATCCAGGCATGACAACATTGGGCATGAAATGTGCAGTGCTCCCCTTGATATACATTCCATCATCATTTAACATAAAAACAACAGCATAATAGGTTAATAAATAAAAAAACGGGATGTCTTATAGTCCTAATGTCATGTCTGGGAAGATCTGGTTTTGGCTGAGGGTCCCGATTGGTCCTGAGTGGGTTTTCTGTACGGTGTGGTCATGGAGTGGCGTGGTGTCTGTCGGCGTGTGAAGTGGAGGACCCAAAATGCAGGGAGGCAGGAGAACCACAGCAGGAGTGCGGGCAAGACTGGCGTGCTTTATTTTACAGAAAACACTAACCACGGTACTGGTTAATGCTAACTAAACAACAAACTGAAAAGATACAAAATCAAAATGACAGACAGAACTCCGTTGATGACCGTGACAAGCGGCAATGATCCCACGCCGACTGATCACCACCCGGGAACTAAATACACCCACACTAATTGGGTAACTAGCCACACCTGGGGCCAGGCACAAGTGGCTGAGGGCCCGGATTGGTCAACCCGCGGAAGGGCTGGAACCCTCAACCAAAACCAGATCTTCCCAGACATGACACCTAATGGCTCACCCTAACAAGTTCTTCATTAATGAGTGACTTCGATTAGTCAGGCATTTAAAACAGATCCTCACAATAACATTAACCAGTTTTCCTCCTCAACTTGATCAACTTTGTGGATAGAAATAAGTTCTTTTTTTATTCCAACCATCTGATTGCAAAACGACCCACTTGTCTTTTAGCATTTGTTTTGTGGGACAACTGGAGCATTCCCACAACGTATTTATTTCTCTCCTCCAATCATGAAACAAAAAGCCTTTTCACGCAGCACATCCACAGGAACGAGCTAACATTGTATCATACCAATGAACTGCTGTCTGCGAGTAAAAAGTTCGATACTCAGTTGACCCACTTGTTTTAATTACTTGCCCTCAAACCCAAAGCTGAGAAAAGGATAAGTAGCACAATGATGTTGCAGCACCAGTATTTTATACCACAAATAACGGCTCTCCCCAACAATCTGCATTTGATCAAGCCACTCCCTGGCTCACAATCATGAAAGAGAATACATTAACCTAATATCATAATAGCCTCAGCTGTGCTTTTGTTCAAAGCAAAGGAATAGAATCCGAGAAATATTGCAAAACGCATCCTTGCCTAACAGCAGAAGAAATCTGGTCTTGTTTTCCAGGTATCACATAATGAGCAACGGCCACAATTACCATTTTGAAAGTGTTGTTGGTAAGAATTTTTTTTCTTACCAACAACGGTTTGTTTCTTTTATCGCTTGGTTGCATTCAATATATAGTGGCAGCGCACTCACTAAATAGGTGTGCCCCTCACTAATCATTGTCTATCTCTGCGCACAGGTACCACTCCATAGTTTTTTGTATTGTTTGCTTGTCTCATTCACACATTATTGCACATACACTCTAGTGCTGTTACTATCAAATATTTTTTGAATTGATTAACCTATCGCTTATTCTATCCATTAATTGACCAATCAGATTTATTTAAATTTTGCATTGCAGTATATTAAAAAAAAAAACATGTTTTCTCTGATTACTGTTTTTTATGGTGGTTTTTTTCATACTTCGTTTTTGTACAGTGATTTAAAAAAAAAAAAAAAAAAAAGGGAGGCTTGATGTTGTACTACGTTATCGGTTCAGTCATTGTTTTCCAAAGTAAAAACTGATGTTTGCAAATGTCTTCTTTCATGAAGGACTACAGAAATCAGTGAACAATTACTGTTGATTTGCTGAAATCAGAGGATTTGGACGATTTTAAATTAAAACACGGCTCCAAACGATTACTCCATTATTGAAATAGCTGTCGATTAATTTGATAATCGATTACTTGTCGATTAATCAATAATTTTTTGACAGCTGCAATACACTTGCAGTACATTCATTTGTGCGCTTTGCACACACTTCACATATTTACACGCATCTCATACTCATTATTGTTTAAGTCATTTACAATTGTAAATTGTTGTTGGCCGCATCCCCTGATTTTTGCCACTTTTTTTTTTTTATTCGGCCTGTGACAAGTGGGGGCTTATCCGGGATAATAAGAATGCAGCCTGTGACATCTTGTATTGGTGTTGCTTTGTACAGTCTAACTAGTACAGTCAACTTTTATTCTTCTGATCCAGGTATCAGTGTATATATTTATTTCTCAATGGGCCCCGAGACTGACAGGGATGAAGACCTTACTTATAGTTAGAAATAATCAAATGCAGCATTCCCAGTGAAAGGTTAACACCAGCTGTTTGGCTGGAAGGTCAGCAGGTGGAGTCAATGATGGAGAAGCTTTTTCCACTGCATACATTTTCAATTCACCCAAGCAAGGGCAGAAAAACGACAAATGATAACAGAACGGATGGCTATTTGCAATAATTGTTTCAGTATGTCAAGGACATGCCATACCTGGAATAATCACTGCTAGTCATTGTGCCAGTACCTCTGTTAATGTACTTCCGATATTTATGTCTTTATAGGATGGCATTTGGAAACACACATACAGTTGTCCATTATTGTACAACGTGTGACAGCCTTTAATTACTTTAGCTGGTAATTAATGCTTTAACAATGAAACATAACTGCAACACAACATTTCAGAGAGATAATACAAACTCTGATCCAGAGCTTACGTGCCCCGTGCCCTGCTTGAAGAGAAACAAATAATTTGCCCACAGCGCGTTGGCGGTAGAAACATTATTTCCACAAAGTATGCAAATATTTTCCTTTTTACTTGTACATAATAGTTAAGGATTTGTAGTAAAAGATATTTGTCACCAACTCTCTCTTGTTCCTTTAGACTCCTAAGTGGGGTATAGCACAACAACCACACGCCTCCAACAAATTCCTCTTCTTAGTTTTCTTCAGCCGGTGCTCATTTTTGTCCAGTTGTCTTGGCCTCCTTACTTTCCTCTTCCCCTGTAGAGACCGGTCCAGTGCCTGCCGTGTAATGTTGTCCATTACTTTTGGTGAAATGTGTACAATCCATCCCCCACTTTATCTTCATCACATCCTGGCTGATAGGATTGTTGTCCGTTCTCTCCGAAAGATAGTGGGTTGGTTATCCTGTCAGACCATCTGATGTTCAGGATGTGTCTGTAGATGAAGGTCTGTAGTTTATTGGTGGTCGCTCTCCATGCTTCATAAAGACGACTGCCTTGACGGTGATACTTAACGTCTGCTAGCAAGACATCAACCCTTCAGTACTCACGTAGCCTACCACTAAAACAAACACATGTCCCATATGATCATGCAACCACACTGTGAAGCTCTGTGGGACGCCCAATATCACAATTAACTACAAAAGTGCCGCCATAATTTTTTTCCCAGCATGGACGTGTCTGTGAATATGTGCATGTATTCAGTGTGTTATTAATTATGAGTTAAATGTGAGTAGCTCAAACAAATATGGAAATCAAATTGTCCTTCTTTAATTTATTTAATCCTTATGCTTTGTACATATGCTAATAAATGGCCATGGGGTTGTTTTTGATGCAACTCAGTTGACGTAACTCTTCTTGTCTGAAAACATCAAAGGAAATTGTCCATGATGTAGCATTTTTAGTGTTCACAACAAGTTTTAGTAGTATATCACAACTGGATATAAGCGGTCAGGAAAATGGATGGATGGATGGATATTGTTGTTAGTATAACCACGTATATAAAATTAGTAAACCGATGATGGCTTTTATGGTACTCAACAAATATGTATACAAGCATACACATATGTTCCTAATAAGGTATATTGAGTGTTAATTTCGTATTAACAAGTGCATTTTAATGATACAGTTGGATAACACTATTCATTGTTCCAATAAAGTCACTTATTCACCTTGAATAAGCAACCACAGTAATTGTGAATAATTCATGTTCAAAAACCATTATATTTGCCGTATTATAAATCTCTTTCTGATTTAAAATTCTGGCCGTGTGATCACAATTCCTGCCATATTATTTATTATCATTGGCGGGCTCGTTGGCAAATGGTTGGCAGACAATTGCTGTGTGGCTGTGAAACTTCTCCAGCAGCTGTATTAATTGCAGAGAGTGCTTACAGCTTAATTGAGCGTCCTCAGTTGGACAAACATGGATATTGACACAGTGGTTATATTTCAAGGTGTGTTGACGTGGATTTGAGTCTATATTTTGAGCTGGTGTCATCGTAATAACACCATCAAGTGTATGGTAATTATAACTGCCACGGTTCTTCATTGATTCCAGTGCATAATAGGTGATCTCCTTTCTACTGAAAAAATAATAGCTGGACCTTTAAACTAGACTTGGATCAATAACATTTGTAGACTCCCCTTGGCTTTGAAAGAGAACTGTACATCCATTAAGCTTCTGAGTCTAATATGATCCCAATTCTTAAAAAACATAATTTAAAAAACGTTGACTATACGTCTGCTGCATTTGATTTGTGATGAGCTGATTGTTCTTACTTCTCATGTTTATAAACCCATTCTTTCTGGGATAAATTATTCACGTTTATTTTTGAACCAGCCTTTGTGAAACTGGAATTCACTAAATAATTGATGTGAGTGTCGTTGATAATAGCGTTTGCATTAAAGGTAATATGCTTTCCATCATTCCACAGGGCAGATTCTTGCCAGGGCTAGTTATTGCGCAAAAATAGATTTCCCAAGAACCCATTGTACCGCATCAGTCAGCATAGTCTGCAAGGCAGAACTCATAACCAAATAAAAAATCCCATCACATGTTGCCAGTGAAACGTGAGGTTTATTGCTTTTAATTTCACATATGAGCTATGGTAAACCTAATTATTTCCATAATGGAGAGAAACTGCCGAACAAATAGATCAATCCGATTTGGAGTAAACCACCTTTTGCAATGATGATAAATCAACATTGTGAATTTGAATTAGGGTCTCTATTGAATGTGACTTATTACCACCTAATGAGATTTCCTGGAACTGACTGGGGAAAAAAAAAAAAATAATAAAATAAAATAAACATTTATTTGACAAATTTGCTGTTCACTGAAGTTGGAAGATAATAGGAGACTCATTCAATTTTCTAAATGTGTTAGATTTCAGCAATAGACTGATTTTTATATGACATAAAAATCGCTAATGTAATGTTTTCCATGGTGAATGCTAAGGACACCTCCAATATTTTGACCATACTGAACTTTCCCTGCCCCCCCTTCTTGCACAGCAGTGACGCTTTACTAAACTTTGTGAGAGGGTGGTTATAGCTAACTCAAGGAATTATGATGTTGACTATGTTACAAGTGCTGAGGGCAATGGAAGTGCACCCATGGAATTTTACAAGTAGCTCATAGAACTGCACGGGCCAAACCCACCCGGCTTCTTTGAAAGCCATATCTGGCACATGCAGTTGAAACACAAGAGCATCATTTAGAGTTACAGTATTTAAACTCCTCCTTGCGGCAGGACTTCACTCCTGAGCCTCAGTGTGCAATCCACTACAGCCACAGATTCTGAGGTGCTGTTTCTTCCAGGCAGCTTCACACACATATTGTTAGCAAAATGCCCCAGCACACATTGAAGGTCAGTTTGGTATATATATATATATATATATATATATATATATATATATATATATATATATATATATATATATATATATAACTGCAAACAATATCACAAAAACTGTTGGAAGCATATTTCTACATTTCTATGTGTGCCAATGCTGCAGTCAAATGTGTTATTAATGAAGATTTAATGTGGAAGTGATTTATTTTTCACTTGTATTATTTCAAACCTGAAATGAAGGGATAAGGAAAGTAAAGGACAGTTAATCAAATAGTTCTGTTTCTTTCTCAGTGATAATTACAGTTGAACCAGCTGCCCAGATACAGCATACGATTTATGACAGAACATCATGGATATTAATGGATTTTTTAATTGCCGCATATGTTTAGAAAACTAGCTGTCTGCTACAACATGTACTGGAAAGATTTTAGCAGTAGCGCATTTGTCCCATGGCCAGCCAACTGAGTACGGCACAAGACAAAGAGGGTGATATACTTCAAGAGGACCCAATTAAAAACAAACATGTAAATTAAACATTCTAAGATTGAACTGCAGTATGTGCAGTGAAGTATGACAGTCTGTCCATGTGATGTCTCTAAACATCACTGAGCATCATTAGTCACAAAATGTCATGGAATGTACATACATGAATACGTAGCTGAAACGGTTCGGGGTAGTGCCATTTAGACCGGTTGCAAAGAGATTCTGTAGATTTTTTTGTTTTTGTAGATTTTTTTACAGACATTGGAAGAAATATTATTCAGTGAATTCATACAATGTACTTTAGCTCATTATGTAATATAAATGGTTGCGAAGCAATATACATTTTAGGACAGAATACATCAGAAATAGATTTCTAATGAAATCATGGCAAAATCTGAAAGGGCATTGGTCTGGTTTTGAGGTCACTATCCACCTCTGATTATTTATTAATCATAGTGTATTTCACAATGTATTTAATTTATTAATTTCCAATTAGTGCAAACTGTTGTAGAAGTGCCATACAAATTACTCAACAAAGCTATCATGGATCCCAATAATGGACTGGATATGCTGCATCAGCCCACAACTGTAAACAACTCAAGTGGAGTGCCGGTACACAAGGACACTGAAGACATTCAAGTGTGCACAAAGCCATTTAAGGCATTGCTTTCTATACAGTATTACTTATTCCGCTTTTATTTTGACCTTGACCCTGGTGGTGCATTGCATAGTAGCCTATCAACAACTATTATATATACTAATATTATACTGTTACAAAACTCCTTTGTCATTTGTGCAATATTTCAAATCATTTTTAGGTCAGCCAACTCCTCAATGCTGTGCTGTCTGGCTGTGGTCGTCGGTTTTGGTATAAACTGACTTTGTTTTTAGAATCCGGGACCATAGGAGGAGATTTTTTGTTTGTTTGTTTTGGGACGAGACATGTTTGTTCTCGATCACCTAATCACCTGCAGAGGATTGAAGGTGCCCTCGAGCAACATGAGCACGTGATGTCTGTAGAAGCTTCAGAAACTCAGCAAGCAGCTGAAGCTGATAGCCAAACAGCTTTGGGTGTACACACTTCTCACCAGCTTCTCCTGCTCCACCTGCAGTTCTGGCTTCATTGTTCTCTTAAGGCCCTCCTGAGCTCCAGGTGGTCACCCCAAAACGCTATAATGGAGACCCCGAAGCATGTGGCACATTCCTGACAAACTGTTCTCTGCTGATTTCATGCCAGCCCCCCCTCATACGAGGTGGAATTTATGATCAGCCACCTAGATGTGGCGGCCGTGGCACAGGGTGTAGAGACGGTCGTTCAGTAACCAGAAGGTCGGCTGTTCAATCCTTACTCTACCCAAGTCATGTGTCGTTTTGTCCTTGGGCAAGGCACTTCACACACATTGCCTCCAGTGCTACTCACACTGGTGTATGGAAGGTGTGAATGTTTGGTGGTGGTCGGAGGGGCCGTAGGCGCACACTGGCAGCCAAGCTTCCGTCAGCCTCCCCTAGGGCAGCTGTGGCTACTTAAGTAGCTTACCGCCACCGCAGTGTGAATGTGTGAGTGCATGAATAATGTATCCATTCCTCTGTAAAGCGTCTTTGAGTGTCTAGAAAAGCGCTATATAAATCCGATGCATCAATATTATTATTATTATTGAGCTCAGCTGTGTGGGACTGCAGAGGAAGTGGGACAATCCCCGTAATGCAGCTCTTTTCAATAATTTTCCATGGCGCTATGAACGTTTTTTGGATTAGGAGGTTACAGATTCAAAATGACACTGGCACCGATGGGGCATAAGGAGCAGGACAGTGGACTACTACTCCATAGACAGAGGCATTGGATTGGATGGTTTGATTGGCGTTTACAAAAAATAAAAAATGTACATGGTCTAAGTGGTGGCATCAAGGACGTGGTTGTTTCTCATAAGATTTCCATTGCGTTTGATGGGGTCACTGAGCTGACCTTCCGGAATGGAGTGAAGCTTTCAGGTCCGTTTGGTATCTACGTGTTTCTTTCTAAATGCCAATCTCGCATCAATCTATGCATTGGTTTGTTTTTTACTTGTCTAAGCTGCAGACTGTTGAACCATATCATTCATTTGTGTTATAATTTGTCTTCATAACTAGATCATTACCAGTTCCTTCCAGTAGCTACCGTGTGTAGGATGAATCTTTGAATAACACATCATTTGAAGGCAACCAACCAATCAAGCAAGTCTGCACATCCAATATTTTAATATCTATGTGATTCTCATTTTTTACTTCTTCCATTAATCAGGCATAAGTATGAAAATGGAAAACCACGCTCTCTGTTTGTGAAAATCATTTCTTTGAATTAAAAATATTGTCTGTGTTAGATTTCCTTGAAAATATACCTATTCTATCTCGTCCAGCTATTTCAAACCTTTCATTCATGTATATTCTACCTAACAGAAACCTGAACAAACTTGGTTCTAAGCGATCTTGAGAAGTGCTCAGAAATTTGATGAAACAGAAATTTGATGAAACAGAAATTCTGTTCCGGAGAAGAGGAGTGTGCCTGTAAAACCCGATTAGGCAGATTCACTGCATCTGTACTTCTGATACAGGCTTCAAAGCACAGGCTGGTTACCAACCAACCCCCAGGGAAGTGCAATCTGTTATTACAAAAAAAAAAAAAACATGGCATATCATAGAATCTGATTCAGCTCTACCAAAATGTTTAAGCACACAACTCTGCATTGTTTACAAGGAGAACAACATGCAATCTGAGAAATGTACTGACAAGAGTCGACCTTCACTGACACAGTTATCTCTTAGAGCCGATTCCTCACTGCCATGACGGATGAGGAAACTGCTCACATTGGAATTCCACTCAAAATACCACACTTTTCACTCAAGAAGACCAAAAGTGTAAACTGGGCGAAAGTGGCCAGTGACCAGTAGCTTCTTATGATAACAAATTAAGATAGGGTTCACAACATGAAGCGTTTTGTTTTTTGTTGTTTTTTTGGCACATTGCAATCAGGCTATTTTACAGAATGTTCCAGTCAATTGTTCTTAATATTGCCATATTCAGACCTTAACTTATACCATTACCAATAATCACCAAGTCATTATACTGTAATGCATTGTCATTGTCTCACAATGAAGTCCAATGCACTTTGAGTTTGACCACATTTGGCACAGTGTTCCACTGTAATAAGTAAGAGAACAAAAATAATAACCTGTAATATTGACTACATGATGATCTCATCTTTCCCGATTTGCTTCTTTTTTTTTTTTTTTATCTAAACTGAATTTAAACAACATAACACCCCCTAGTTCGACAAATTAATCAACTCAAAATAAGCAATACAGCACATACCTCTTATAAAGCAGGGCAATATTTACGGACAAAGGGGGGGAAAACTGAAATTTCACTCCCTGCACAATCCAATAACAAGAAAATATATAAAATACTAAGTTCACAACTAAACCCTGCATGTTTCTAGTATAGATCAGTCCTGTCGGATTTCCAAGTTGAAGTAAGGATTTAAAAAAAAGAAAAGGACATTCGATCTATATTTGGGTTGGCTCACCACTACAAGCACTAACGGGCACTAACTGCATTTTAGGAACAACACAAATGGCATTGTATGATAGCATGACAAGTCTGTATTTAAATATAAATACTTGTAAATAAATAAAATAAACAGCTGAACGAGTTTGCAGCAGTTGACTGTAGTGTTGTTTATTATGAAGCCCCCCCCAGTTGTTCATAGTATGGGAAGCAAGGAAGAACACTTTTGGAAATGGAAACATATCCCCAATACATTAGTGTCAATAATTGCAATAATTGCTGCTTGATATTGATCTCATTCATCCTGTCACTGGATCAATATTTATCAAGTTATTTTCCTCTTTGCAACAGTGATGGATAGGCTGAGAGATGAGGTTAGACTGGAATCTCCATGGACCATGATCCTCGCAGATGACATTGTGATGCGCAGGTAAAGGAACATTTAGAAGCTGGACGCATGCGCTAGAAGGGGAAGATTAGCCAAAGGAAGACAGAATATACAACACAAGATGACCAGCATAATGGTGGCGTGAAGGTCTGCTGGAGACTCAGATTGTGTCTAACCAGAAATTTAACAAATTAAGCGTACATTGCAGGAAGACTATAATTCAGTACAAAAAACATTTATTAAAAATAATAGTAAAAATAATAATACAGTATGCTCTTCCTTTAATATCTCCACACCAAGGTAGGACATTGGACAACATGCTTTTTTACTATAAGGCTCCATTTGGAATAGTTTGCCTGATATTAAAACAAAAACAACAACAAAAATCTGAATATTTCCCCTCTGTGCACCTGCTCCTGTCCCCTCAAGAAAGGGTTGCTGACCACCCTCACATTAGCGCCTCTGGTCCTAAGAAAGGGGTCAGTATGGTCTTGTGGAGTCTCATACGTGTTGTAGTGCTGCTTGTTCTTGTTTAGACGTACTTTTTTTTTGGCCTTTATGTTCTTTTCATTTTAGTTATTTTCTATTTTTAACCCTTTGAATATATAGTTTGTGTTTGCCTTTAGTCTGTTAACCATCTGATGCTACAAATGCCTTTCCAAGGTAAACCTTATCAAAAAGGTATCTTAACAATACGTGTGCCTGTATCTGCAACAGTAACAGCTGTTTCCAATATTTTGGTTATCTCATGCACAGTACTTAAATGAGAAATGAATGGAAAAAAATGAGTCAACATATGTAACATTATAGAGTATATTTTGTTACCAAATGTACAATGCTTGACAATGATAATGCTTTGCCAATTTGGTTTCAATCTCATAGTTGTCATGATTCCCAAAGCATCGTCATCAAAAGTGCATTTGATTTGAAAATATATAACCTTGTCTTTAAAAATATATATATATTATGCCATTTAAAGCGCAAAATAAGGATTAACCCAAGCAAGAGCAGCTTTTATATTAAAAAAACAACATGATTTATTTGCTTTTGTCTGCTCTGGCATAATCTAAAAAATGAGTGCATCAAAAAGTCATGGCATTTTATAAAGACAATTTAATGTCTGCCTATAATCCAATGCAAATTAAAATTAGACGGACAGATGTTTACGGACACTATTTACCAAACATATCCCCTTTAGCGGGTAAAGCTGCTTGATGTCTTTTAGTTTTTTTTTTGTCCACAAAACCGCCAATTCAGACATCTCCTCGTGGCATTTAGCTCATAAATATGAATGGGAGTTTTGCAGTGTGAAAGGTCAAAGACGGAATCACATTGCTGACAATGCTGGCCAGTGGTAGTTTTCTCTCTAAATTGGACATTGTTGAAGGTGTGAAGAAAACTGAATCAATTCAGCTGTCGCCCTTCATATTTACGCATCCCTATTTTTTGTTGATGGAAAATGTCAGCATTTGATTGACATGTACATATTTTTATTATTACTTAAAGCACAAAGGTTAAAACATCTGAATTTGACAGTTCAGTTAGAAATTGACTTAGTCTATTTGCCTATTTTGTTTAAACTATTTCACAATTAATATACACGGCTATTTCAGCAAGTGTAGTACAAAAACTGATAGGCCGCCTCTCGCCCAAATCAGATCTGATGGAAAAGGTTTCAGCCTGCAGCCCTAGCAAAGACATGGATTAATGCCTTGTAAAAAAAACACCGGTAAGTGAATGATAGCGATAGCTAAAGTTCTTGTAACCAATGAAATATTATTTAGTTGCTTTTTTCCTGTTTGTTCTCAATACAGTTCACTTGATAGGACACTGTCTCCGGCAGAGCTGGTTATCGAACAATTTCTTTGTGAATTTTTTTTTTATGAACAAATAATTTTGTTGTGAATATTTGGGACCGGTGTCATGCATTTTAGGTTAATTTGTTTGTGCTGTTTGACAAGAAGGTGCAGTAAGCGAACATGAAGAAAGTTATAGTGGATTCTTCTGCTATTGAATACAAATTCAAATCAGGGGTCTGAACAACTAAAGTAGGATGAAGGATTGCCACAGTAGTGACACAATGTTATTCTTGTTGCATGCTATTGAAAGATAAAAAAAACAAAAACAATCAAAACTGCATAGGGCCTTTTATGGTTTTTAGATTGAGTCAACCTATAGTTTGTTCTATTAAAACTTAAGTCTCTTCGAACAGTCACTTACTTTATCACTTATGGAATTTAATACCAAACTGTTACATATGGGTAGAAGGTTAAATCATGTTTTAACTTGTGTGGCTAGATAAGTGGTTTCACAGTTTGTGCATTGTTCATTTTTGAATCGCTGCACATGTGTGGGATGTACCCTAAAGCAATCAAGCTGAGTTAGGCCAGAAAGGGTCAAAACTACATGTGGAGACTAGAGGTGGTATTTAGCCTCCCCGTGCGTCTGTGTAACAAGTTTCTCACTTAATGTGAGCATTGCATGCCAAACTATTCTTCAGTGTGTGTGATGTTTTCCCGTCTGGCCCACGGGCGCTTTGCACATATTCTCATGCATTGCTGAAATATGGCTTGGTCTTCTTCTAGTTGCTTTCAAAATTGCAATATTACGCAGTGTTTACAGAACTTGCTTAAATGCTTAATTTTTCTTATGTTACTTACATATGGGTTATCATTGTGCTTATAAACAGTCGCTGTCACGTTAAAATAAGTGTCGCCTGTGCTTGAATACAGCAGGTGGTGATTAGTGGTGGGAATCTTTGAATGTCTCACGATTCGATTCCGATTTTTGGGCCTGCGATCTGATTCAGAATCTATTTTCGATTCAGAATCGATTTGATTGACATTGATTTTTGCTTCAATCTATAGATATGCAAGGAATTGTAATGGTCTACTCCAGTCTGACTCACTAATGCTAATTAGCGCGCTACTCTCTGCACTTTTATCACTCAAAAGAACGGCTCCACGCTGAAAAAAAAGAAACTTTTATTGGAATAACTTGATCGTGACTTTTTCCTTCTACTCTCTAATGTCGCTACAACTTAACAGTGTATTGGATTGCGTGGAACCACACTGCCCCTCAGTGGCCAAACTGGGTACAACATGAACAGCGCTCCAAATAAAGGCACACACAGACAAAGGCAAAACAGTATAAAATAATTTTAATAAAATCGATTTTGAGACATTTAAAATCGATTCTGAATCGTACTAAATGAGAATCGATATTTTGGCACACCCCTAGTGGTGATACTTGGACACGACATAAGATGTTTAAGGTCTTTAATCATCAGACACCCTCACATGGGTGAACCAGCCAAGGGTGATAGACAACAGTAGATGAATATAGTAGATGGATACATACAGTAGATCGTGAAGACGAACGGACGGATGGACAGACGGACAGATGGATAGATAGATTGTCCATCCCTGCTGCAGCGCATACTGTATACTGCAGCAGATTGTTTTCCTGTTGGCTGGCTTCCTTCCAATTTTGCCCCTCATGTATTTTACGATTTTACAGATGTTCATTCTCACACTAGGTTGAAGTTCCCTCGATCTGGCGCTTTCTGTGATCTGACTATGCCGGGAATGAGTCCAGCACATCCTTTCCCAGCTCACATCACCCTATCACCTTCTTACTTTGGCTATGTGAACAAAGGACTTAAAACAACCAATGAGTGTGCCAAACCGTGACAGAAGCCAGCAAGTGAAGCCATTTGTGCCAAATGAGTTCATCTGTTTGTTGTGCCCAGATAACTGGTCTTCACTTTATACTGTGTTTTTGAGCTCTAACGGCACATGTGCATGGCTGTTGTCAACCCCAAATTAAAGCAGCCCCTTCCTTATCTGCAGCCAGTTATCTTTTAATTAAGGACCCATTTGGGGTATTTAACATTGCATTCTCATTTCTTTCAACACCCACTTTTGATTGTACGTTTCCTCCAGTGAGGAGGGCTGGTCAGTGATGCCAGGCCAGAGTTGTTCCGGCAGTAATGAGCTGTCAGGGATATAAAAAGGTTGCATTTTTTTCCCCCCTTTGCATTTCTCCCCTTTAAAATTGGGACTGTAGACGGCAAAGCTTGTCTGGCAGCAGCATCTGTTGAGAACATGCCCTCTGGGATTCTAGTGTCACATACGCAGTGTCAGAACCATGTGGTAGAGGTGGCGTTCCTTAACTGCAGGCTGCGCTACTGGCATGATGAGATCTGTGCATATGTGTAGAAGGTAAACTGCGTTTTGTGGCTGTGGTGTTCAAATGATGGATACAAACACACATTTTCTAATGATTAAATGTTCCTTTAGGTTTTCATTTTCTCTTTAATAGTAAAAGTTATCATTTTCAGTTTAATCATATTTGGCATGAGCATATTCTCCTGTATGATTTATATAGTTATCATCCATAATCTTGGTTCTCCGCTGAGAAATGTTCTAATGGCAATTTAAATAAGGGAGGAAGAAAAAAAATATTGACTATTGAAGTTTAAATCCTGCCCTGTTTCCAACTTAGCTGGTACACGGCTATTTTTATACGTCACTGTTGAGATGCTAAAAGACTTAGGCAAAGAAAACATGAAAAGTTTCTATTTTTGCCAGATCCTCTTCAATGCTCGCACCTGGATGCACATTTAAGACAACTGTGACGTTCCTTAATATGGTGCAGTGACAGCGTTGAGGTGAAAATATAAATATATACAAACTACTGAAGTCACATAAGTAGATGGGAATCAATGAAATCTCCATATAGATCTGTGACTGTCTACGGGTTAATTAAAAATTCCACTAATATTCCATTTAATTACTCCCATTTGTCATTATCTTTGTAAAACTCCGCCATTTCTTTGACAAGAAAATACAGCTATGTTTAGAGTGGGGTCATCACTGGTTTAAAATTCTTAATAATGGCAAAAATACTTAAAATGCCTAAATTAATTGCTACAATTTATCTCACTTTTCACAGCAGGAACAACATTAAATATGGTCTGCCTTCATGTTTAATAGACAGTTATCCAAAGATATTTTTATATCATTTTGAGAAATTGAAGCCTCTAGGTTTATAAAACTGAGGTGTGATGCCAGGACAAAAAATAACAGATGGCCTCTTCCACTAAATGACAGAGCATTGCCTAATGTGCAAATACATACATCAGTCTCAGATGTCAGTCCCATGGAGACTTCATACAGTAAATCCAGACTTAACTGACTAATTCATGTAATGTGCCTTTTTGTGTGATTTGTGCATAATAAAATATGTATATATTAAACAACAACTCACATGTTGGCATATATATAGTAGCCAAAGTTGTAATATTATTTAAGATCTCCAAGACCAATGTTCAGCTAACATGTTCGTTTTATTACTTGACACTGAAACAAAATCCGTGGTCCACAGAGAGCATAAAATAACAAAAAAATCTGTGGGCTGACCAGTGAAGCTTTGGGCAAAGAAGATGACCTCATAATCAATATAGTTATTCGGTGGAAGAAGGAAGAGTGGGAAAATAAAGCAAAGCAAAAGATTTGCAACTTGGTGGAATCTTTCCACTGCATATTCAAAACAAAGTGGGCAGAGTGCATTTTGCTTTATTCCACTCGGCGCATCTGACATTTTGGTGACTGAAAGTAGACAAGATTTAAGACTAGCTCGAAGGTCTAAGTTGTGGTGCAGATGTGTAGCCATATTATGTGCTCCACCGATGTGTGGTGGATGTCATCATATTCTATTCAACTGCAATCATGATTGCCCTGGCCAACGTTACATCCTCTGTAAGTAAACATCTTCTTGCATTTTCTTATAAATATACTTTGTGCGCTTCAATCTCCTCTATGGACGCCAGTGATTCTATAGACTTGCACTGAGTAAGGTAATAGGGCCCAAGAAGTCTAAAACATTTCAACAAACAAAATCCCATACCGTTCACCTAAACCGAACACCACCGTCAGGAGACCCGAGGAAGGACCAAAGAAAGGAAAGTGAAATCCAGCACTTCATATCACTTTTAAAAGAACACTTTTCTAGAATTTTTGGACTAGACTTCAAATTATACCGCTTGTGGGGTGTTGGACTTTGGAGGATTTAACGTACGATGTAGGCTACCTGCATCCATTTCCCTAAGCGAACTGTTATGAGTTCCAGGCAATTTGCCAAAAAACACTGCATTCTGTTACATACCAGATGCTCACATTCCCAAGATTAATTTACAATAGAATAGAATACAAACCCCACAAAGGGGAAATTCAGGTTTTACTAGCAAAGTGAACAGCACAAAGGAATATCACGGAATAAACCAAATAAAATGTTTGTAATCATACATCATGTATGTGTGTGTGTGTGTGTGTATATATATATGTATATATAGTACAATGGGGGGTATTTTTAAAAAAAGTCTTTCTCATTCTGCTCTGAAAACAGCCTCACATAAAGACTAACACTCTCCATCTAACAGTTGATGGAGATTGTTGAATTAACCTTCAGATTCTCTTTGCATAATATCTAATCAGTTATGTCCATGCACAGGGTCAAACACTTGGAAGATGTGCACATGAATGCCAGTATAAATTCATCTGGAGCTTAAGAAATGACAAAAACAAATTCGCGAGTTCTGTCCCACTTTAGCGACATTCAAATCCAGCAGCACTTGGCCCAATGTGAATAGTCATTTTGGATAGATGCAATTTGAGCGGACAATTCAAGAGGATGAATTAGAACACAGTGCTGAAGGTACACATACAGTCCCGCTCACCATTATTGGCACCCATGAAGGTAAAGCACATAATGTGGAATATAATAAAAAATGTAAATCATTTTATTTGTGTTTTATCCTAAAGACCAAATTATTTAAAAAAAAAATGGGCGGAAAAATAGAAAACTTAAAATGTGCTCTGTCACTGGGATTGGCACCCTTTCCTGTAAATCAGTATGGAAACACATTGTGACTCACCTTTGGTAAATCACAAATGATAATTCCCTGCCCACCGATGTGTAGCATGGACTGGACTGGCAAATTCCCAAACTAGGTAAACCTGCACAGAAATTAAGACCCGGCCTTTTTAATGCCGAGCGCACGTGCCACTTCCAGTTTTTCATACTACTTATTTATTTTGGGCTAGTCTGTCACTCCAAATCACCACTTGTGGGGTTCACATGTTATGGAGGATGAACAGGATAGTGTTGGCAGCTTGATACTGTTATGTATCGGTGCTGCTGGAAATAATGTACTGCTCATATTTTACAGTGCAGCTTTGCTTTCAAATTTTTATTTCGATATCTCAAGATCAGTTTCAGGTTTTGTGTTTGATTACATGATGAAAACACAAAGCCAACCACAAAGCACTTCAACTGAAGAGTTAGACCCATGTTACATTAATTTGACTCTATAGGCATTTTAAATAATGTTAATGCAATTGGATACAGACATGAACGAATCTGAGCTGCTGTGTAAATCCAGCCTTAGCATAACTGTATTAAACTCATCATATCATCAATCCCAAGTGCAGTTTCCTAAGTTTTATACAAGCCATTGAGGTCCTGTTGTGGCCTTGATACAGGGTGCTCATATTTGTGTCTGTCACTCGGGGTGAACGAGACACTCTTGTCAATGTGTCCCGGTCAGGGAAGGTGACATTAACCTCCTATTCTCCCTTTGTGAAAGCTATAGGCCATGAGTGCTGGTAGAATTAATGATCAGACTCACACATGAAAAAGGAATCAGGCTCTGCCAAAGGGTACACAGAGCTGTCAGCTGGAATAATGACTGTAGCGCTGCAGATCACTAATGAGAATTGTTCCGTAGTATTGCCAGAAGAGGAAGATTATGGCCAGCCGGCTTTCATGGTAATACAATTTCAAACTGATATGTTAACACTTAATTAGTCAATGTATTAATTCAGTGCATTTTGTTAAAAATGTGTGTGTACAAATCTTGCAAAAAATTATGCCCAGAGTATACACACACAGACATTATTTGAGGGAGCATATTAAAATCACAAGACAGAATTTGCAATTATCAAAACATCAATGGACTCAAAAGCCCCGTTTCTAATTGGAACTCTGTCTGTCACAGGTCGATGCTGTTCGGGGGTACAATGAATTCCAATTTTTCAGGCTTATCTTTTTATTATTTGCCAATATTCACTGTCGACGTTTCTTTAAGCAGTGAACTTGGAACACCTTTTCTTCGTATATCGGCTCCTACAGCTGGCCAAGTGTCAACAATATGCACAGTTTGCACAGTGCACAAAAAAACTCAAGTAAATGTTCAAACCTGCACTTGTAGCACTTAGTCACAGCTGCGTTGTGTATTGTTGGCATGGAGACAAGTTCCGGGTATGATGACCAACCCAAAACACGTATAAGTACAACATATGGTTAACGGTGCTGATCTTGTGTACAGTACCCACCTTCTGCACTGCTTCGTTATGCAAAATTAATAGTTGGTCAACAGTCTAGTGCAGTTTGTCAAAGAGGATGGATGGATGGTACCAGTCAATAAAATGAAATAAATGTTTTTCCCAACGTACTTTTTTCACTTCAGATAACACATTATGTTCTCGACTTTGGTTAAATTAATAACAATCATGACTTTTCTGACTTTAAACATTTAATTCTGAATGTCCTGAATTCCACTGCACAGTTCATTTTGAAATACATTGCTTGGGAGTGATTGCCATGACATTTCTTTTCTGTCCTTGACCTTGCCTTTGCATTTTAAAGCAACACTAAGGAACTTTCAATTTCAAGTGGTAATGTTATGCCTGAAGAAAGACCACATTTCCCATGAGGACAAGTACATTGCGTCGTTCTTGAGCTCAAATTGACTTCCGTCTTTGTAATGAATGGGGAAAGGCGGAAGTGACGTATGCCATAAAGCATTCAGCAAAAAAAATCTTGATCAAGACATGTCTAATTCCCCCAATAATGCCTAATGACACATTGTAGGGTGCAATCGGTAGGTTTAAATATGTTACGAGAAACAGTTTCTGCTTGTGATGTGACTCTAGAAAAGAAGATTCAAAGCAAGTTCAACAGGCTTTATCAAATTCAGTTAAGGTCCCAATATGAGCTAACTGGTATCACAAATGTGTTTAATGCTTCTGTCCCGGCTTTCAGCTTCCGACTCAGTGCACACTCTCACAAAAGGGGATGCTTTACTCATCATTTTATGCAACACTACCCTCCTCCAAAGACATTCTATTAAATTTAAAGCTTCAGACTTCAGTGGATTTCTTACCCCCCCCCCCCCCCCCAAAAGGCCATTTTACAGATAGTGAATAGGTATTAACCAACAATGGCTTTTTTATGGGTAGTGTAAGGAGAAACTCAGGACATTAATTACTTTAGACTGAAGCGAGTTTGGAACATAAGTTACAGTGATGGTCTTGCTGGGTTAATAGAGAGACGCCCTGGTGGTTTTATGCTTAGCATACTTCGCTAAAACACTAATCTCACACACTCGATGTAAAAAAATAAACTAGAGCTGCGAGCACCTATAAAGTGCCCTCGCGGTCCGGGCCACTTTGGGATACTTGCACGTTGGGGTACCGGCACATTCAAAGCCAAATTAATTTAAAAATGGCATAATAAACCTTTACATATGGATTGTTTTGTTTTTGTTTTTGCCAGGTGTGATGACTGTGCAAAGCTCAATGAGTTTTGGTAAATGTTAAGACCCTCAAAAAGCAATGAGTTACCCCAATTTATTATTATTATTATTTTTTTTTTTTAAGTACATATATACACTTCATCGTTAGTTTTACGCATTGCTTTTATTGTTTTTAGAGGGCAACATAAATAAATAAAAAGTACATATGTATGGATAGGTCTGATGCCACTGAAAATTTTGAGTGATCGAAAGTAGAAAAATATTCATAAATGACTTAGTTGCTCGGGCCCTAATAATCCTAATTTTAAATGTTATTCTCTAGCAAATTTAATAAATTAACTAATTAGGCTGGTTCAAACCATAAGAAGTAAACAACTGTGCTTGGAGATCATAGACATAAAACAAAACAAAAAAAAAAAACCACTATACAAGCACATTTAAATGTAGGCTTGAGTCAGGACGTTATTACTTAAAATCCAAAATGCAGAGCCATCATTTTCTGGGACCAACTACAAAGATGTACTAAGATTCAACATTTGGACAGGTGATTACAGCTTGATCCTTTAAGATTTCAAAGAAACAAATTGGTCTTCTCGCATTAAATATTTGTTGTTGTTTTTTGCAGCAGAAAAATTATTCACCAGTTTGGATCATTTTATTTCACATAAAATCACCGCTTAGCCTCACTGAGGCTCGGAGGTGTGTTGTATCCAATTCCAGCTGTCTTTGCTGAGAGGCAGGTTACACCCTGAACTGGTCAACAACCAATCACAGGCCACAAATAGACAAACAATTTAGACAATTCAGGGCAATTTAGAGCCTTCAATCAACCTACCATGCCATGTTCTTGGAATGTTGGCGGATACAGGAATACCCAGAGAAAATCCTTGTAGGCACGGGCAGAACACGTAAACTCCACACACATACATGTGTGCATGTGTGCGAGTATATGTCATGTTTAAGAGTCTGGTCCTTTTCAGAAAAACCTTTCTGGGCTTTCATGCCTTGTGCATATCACCATGGCAACATACCAGACCCTACAGGCGTCTGATAAATTGACAGTGTAAAACAGAGCCCACTGTGCCATTCACCCGTTCATGCATGCCTACTCTGATTACCCTCTTTAAAGCAAAAAAACTGGTTGTATAATTAATAAATATGTATTCATGATCATTTGCCCAATGGCTTATTTTTATATATGTGCAGTACCTTCTAAAATAATCATCTGACTTTTTCTCATTCAGTGGTTCCGATTTTTTGTAGTAGGAGAAGCAAATTGCAATACGTGTTTCTGACCAGAAGCCTTAGAGGTTGAGATTAAATCAGGCGTAGGAGCAGGATCATAGTGTATGAGGATTTAATAGACTTTTACCTGCAGGGTACACAAGCATTTTCAGCAATTGAGTCACAATGTTGGTATGAACGCTAGAGATGACATTCAGGCTGACGAAACAGGGCTCCAGACTAACTTTTTTTTGTTTTTGCCTAGGAGCATAGTGGCCCTTAACCTGAAAATTTAGGGACGGAAGTATAAAAGTTAGGGTTGCACACTATATATAGACTTGCAAAGTTGATATCCACATTTTTACTATATTACCAATAAATGGGTTGAGTTGTGGAATAGAAGTTCGCAACAAATAAATATTCAATAATAATTACACAAAAAAATTGGCACATGTACTGGTGACACTAGCGCAAGTAGATGAAAAATTTACTTGCGCTGTCTAAAATTTTAAACGAAAAATGCCACCATTTAGGGGCAGTCTAGAGCCCTACAGTTCACCACTCTCCACATAAAGAACATACACATACTTGAAGGCAAGGAAAGTATGAAAACAACTTGTATTGACTTACACAATTCCTTAAAAAATCTGACATTGCATGCCTGAATTTTTACTGTTGGATGCAGTTCAGTGAACACCAAATCGATGAAGCATGCTTGTTTGAAGACATTTTTCCCAGATCTGTAAACTGCGAAGTGAGCCTGCTGTGTGCAAGGTGTTTTTAATAGGCATTCCCAAAGGACTCTTGAGTTGTTTTTAATCTCAAGCAAACGCACGTTATCAATTAAAACATGGGAACTTATGCATGATCATATCAGTGTTGAAATAGTAAGCACAGCACATATCGTTAAATGTGATCAATACGGCATCTGCAAATTCTCTGCACAGTACTTTTATGCAGTGGTGGCTGGTAGAGTTTTCTCCAGGGGTGGGTGGCTGAGAATATATTAAAAACAACAACATTTTCCCAACCGCCCAAGTGGTATCTCACTCAAGCTCGGTTTCTCTACCAGATGCACGTGAGCTCGAGGGTTCTGTGCAAGATCTTAGCTGTTCCCAGGGTTGCACTCTTAATACGGATCTTTTGTTCCTGCTGGTGTAGCCGTAAACCCAGTTTGGGGGTTGCTGTGCCCTAGTCACTAATGATACCACTGTTGCCTTCACTATCCATATTTTCTCTAGTTCTTACTTCAGTCCTTGGTATTTCTCCAGCTTTTTGTGTTCCTTTCTCCAGATGTTGCTATCACTCAGCATTCCCACTTCTATCACAAGCACTGTCTTATGATGTTCATCCATCACCGCTATCTCAGACTGGTATGACTATAACCAGTTTGTCATTCTGGATCTGGAAGTCCCATGGGATCTTGGCCTGGTTGTTCTCAACGGCCTTCGGTAGTGTCTCACGTCTTGATTCTAGGATCACCGGTCTAGATTTGGTAGAGATGTTCTTTTCCGTTATTCCTGCTACCTGTTTATGCCACTTAATGTACGCCGTGCTTGTCAGAATCGTACACCTACTGTGGTACCATATGCTAGACTGTGGGTTCTTTGCACAGACTGCACCTGGGGTCCTGTCTGATGTCTTAGACACCAGCCTCTATTGACCTGGTCTTTAGGACCATGATTAGTATTTCTATGCTGTCTCTCAGCCAAGCATTTTCCAGTCACTAGTATGTTTTGTCAATGTCAGCCACTTCTTAAATTTGCTGGTGGTACATGCTATGCAGCAGTTTGTCTTTCCATGACTGTCCATCTGGCTCCTTCTCAAGTAGAGGATCAGTCCATTTTTAACCAATAGTTGGGTTATTTTTGACACAACTGTTTTTAGAGTGCGGAGGGTGCAAGTACTGCACAAATGGAAGTCAACCTCACTTTTTTTCAACAGATGTGCTGCTTATAATATCGTGACATGACGACAACGATATTGTGGCAGTTTTAATATTGCAATATTGTTGTTATCGTTGCATCCCTAGTTATAAGTGAACCCACACCTTAAAGAAAAAATGCACAAAATGTGGATAGAAGGACTTTCTTTTTTTTTCTTCTTGTGGGTACAAATGATCTGGAAACCTGTTGCTCAACTATAAAGCGCATACACTGATATTGTCAAATGCAGGGTTTTATGTAAAGAAACTGGGAAGGACATCCAGCCGAAAAGTCTAAGTCAATCAGCAGCTACAACAATTGCTGGGGATAACTTCCGAATAAAACATGATTGATACCCATATCAATGTATATTGTACAGTATTACTTGTTGAGTCTTTTATTTTGAAGGAAAGCAATGGGGAAACCACTGTGCGTGGTGGGGTGGTACCCTAGCGTCCTCCATTGACCAGCTGCCACTGCTTGAATGTGAATGTTTAATGAGTCGTTTTTTTTTATTGCAAACCAAAACAGCTGGCAAGACAGTGCCAGTCATACACGTGCAGAGATATTTTCACTTATATGATCTTTAACAGTTGTTGGGGGGGAGAGGGTCACACTGTGCTAAAATTGAAATGATCGATGCTCATTAACAGTCCCTAGTGCAGTCTAATTAGCATGTAATAGGACACCCAATCTAGAACAGGAGGCTTGTTATTTAAGGATAAAGCCCATCTCTCATTTGAATGCATTTTTCATAAGCTTCTCTAATTAAGTTTCATTAGCTTTATTAATTAAACATGAAAAGCTTCTAATTTCCTCTGTTTCATGGCATCTACTTCAAAACAGCTCAGACTGACAGTCTTCATAGTTACAGAAGTCCAGTATCTCACAATTTTTAATGAATTAGAGTAAGTCCATACCTTGCAAGGGTATGGAACAGATCTTTCAACAGTACTATCTCCTTATGATGCTTTAAAAAAATAAAATAAAATAAAATAAAATAAAATAAAAGTCACATTTTATTCCACATTCCACAACATGTACTGTAATTACATGTTTTTGTGTATTTCCCAGTGTGATCAAAAAAATAAATAAAGTTCCTACCACCATTCTAATACACTGCCCACCCCAGATTTCTGACAAGTAATTGGCTTCAGCTTTGCTGCGTGACAGTTATTTGGCCAGCATGTTTGTTTCTGCACAGACAATCAACCGCCCAGTCTTTTCCACCTTGCCTTAAAGGGGAGGGCAGTTTTGCAATCTGTACAAACAAAAATTTGATGGAGCCCCACTTTAGGGAAGCACAAAAACAAGTGCAATCATCAGACCCCGGCAGAACAAACATGTTTTGTTATATGGTGGATTCACATTATTCCTTGATGATGTCCAGGTTGAGCAGTGTTAGTATTTTTCTTTCCTTCCTTTTCATAATTATCTCGTCTGATTATTGTTGGTGTCAAATGATATTCATGTTAATCAATATATACTTGTGCTCTGGTATATATTTGTCTTTCATCAACGTTACGATACAATCATCGCACCAATCAAGAAAGCATTGTTTTCTCACTGCACCCATTGGTGCACTTGATAACATCAAATCCAACGTCCAATGTGCCTATAGAAACCTAAATGAGGGGGATATTTCAGAAGATTTAGTTTAGTTATTAAACAACCAAAGACGCCATTATGTAAGAAAAACATTGGGTTGGCACTAACAACTTTGATATTTTATGTGCCATGAAAACAATCTCAAGTGCACAGACATACACCATTAATCAAAAAATATTTTAGCACATTTTCTAACCTGAATATTTGTTCATATAAACACATTCAAAATACCTTGATTGAATGGGGCATTGGTTTGCCATCTGCACATGCTCTATTTGCAAGGAATCGTGGTTTTTGGAGTACAATAACGACTTCACTTCAATGCACTGATTTCTTCACTGCGTTTTCACATTATTTTCTTTCTCTACGGCAAAAATGCCACAGTGTGTATCTAAACACACTTTTGGAACGAGGACGAAACTCTACTTTATTTAGCATGGTGAGTGGCATGATTTTAATGTATTTTATTGACCACATAAAACTAAAAGCTGAAATGAAGTCAATATGCATTGTCCGTGCGTTGCAGTTTCGATCGGGTTTTCACAATGACCAAGTATACGGAAGTAACTCTGTCGGCAAAAAACAAAACAAAAAAAGCATGTAAAAGGGTTATTTCCAAATATTTCAGAAACTTGAATTTTGATCTTAAAACGAATATTGACTGCATGTAAACAACAGATTACGAATAAAAATAAATCTTGGCTAATTCACTATAATATAACCACTGTTAGACAATTTAATTTAAGATTGAAGTTTGTGCAATACATTTTGTAGCACACAAACCTTTTTCAGTTATCCTTGCAGGTTCACCCATTGATTCACATATAAGTCACATAGAATTTCATGGACAAAGGGTCTTCAAATCAATATAGTTTCAAAAGTCACACTTTGTTGTCACTCAATACTCCATCTGATGTATCATTATACTAAACCTTTCAAAGAAAAGCCACTTAAAACAGTTCTCATTATGACCCAGACGAGGTCGTTTTTTACAAATGACATGAAAAACACTTGTTACAGCGTTGTCGTCTTTATTGAGGAGTTTTCAACCATACTTTAAACAACTTTAGCAAGTAGCCTCTTGAAGACTGTCAGTGTTTTGTTACTTCCAAAGTTTCATTTTGTCAGCTGAATAAAAAAAAAAAAAAAGGTTTTAGTTTGAGGAAAAGTTAGTTTGTCTGCATATTTTCAAGGCTCTCCTGCTTTGCAAAGGTATTGCATCCTTGGGCTTGCAAGGTCAAAGCCGGTCAGTCTTGCAATGTCATGCATAATATTGACTGAACAAAATCAAGCTTGGGGAAGAGATTGATGGTTAAAACACTGAAGCCTTTTAGGGCAGTGAAGCAGCAGCTCTCCTCCCAGTGTGCTGTAAAATGTGTGTTTTTTTCCGCTCCATTGCCAGTTGCACTTCAGATGAACTGGACTAATTTGCGCGTATGAAACTTCAAATCAAACAAACAACCTGACATTTTTTTTTTTTTTTACTCGTGTACTTTGCCAAGTCAGACTATATAATTGTCCCCCAAATACAAAATTGAATACTTATATTTGAATACTTGCGTATTTTTCCAGAATTGTTTACCTTGATTTCCACCGTATATTAAAAAATTATATATTATTTCTCACAAGTTGTCACGTATTCCTTTGGGATCAGACACATCCCAGTTTGTAAAATGAAAGAACTCCCAGTGGTTAAATCTAATTAAAATTTGGAGGCCAGATGCTGTGCCTTCACTCTTTACCCTGATGAATACATTTGGCTGCCATCAGCTTTTACATTTTTCAAGAAGCTGTTTGGATTCACAATAAAGTAAGACAAGCGTGTTGCATTTTCATCCAGTAGCTATTCTCATACCAAAACCCTATGATCGTAAACCATGGTTTCATTGATACTGTATATGGGTCATACAAATGGTAAAATTACATTGTATCTTATTAGCAATATGCATACTCAAATTGAAATTGTTAACATTTGGCTGTTTACCACAGCAGTCCCCACATAGTAAAACTATAACAATGTTTCAATTGAAGACTCGGTTCCCAAATTCATGAACGTATAACAGTCTGCCATCTTTCTTGATTTAATATAACATCTCATTGTATTGATTGAAATATGTTTTTAAGTCACTCTGGATTCTGTTTTTGATGACATTATTAAGCCATTCTGACATAAGGATCTGAGATGAATTTTGACACTGAATTTGAGTAGCACTGTTATGTTAGACTTACATAAATAACCTTCAGCGTTGGACCTTCTGCCCAGCATTCCAACACTTTACTATGCATATTAAACTGGTGAACTCAGGTGAGCTGCAACAGAGCAAAAAAAAACAGTGGAAAACATAAAATTTCATCCAAGTTGTAAATAGTGCGATGCTTCCCACATGATAATAAGATGCACACATTATAGTAGCTATCATTCTGATTTACTTTAATGAGATATATTAGGGCAGTGGGAATTTAGTAGTATGTTGCTGTGCATAATGCAACGGCACCGCATTATACTGTGAGGTTTAACAATCTTACATAGGTGTGCAGGAATACCTCATGTTGCAGCTGAAAACAATTAACAATTAACCCTCATTTTTCTCTTAACTGCCCTCATTAAATATATTGCAGGAAGTAAAATGAGGGTCAAAGTTAATTTCATTACAGGAGACCAACAGCGCAACGCATCTCAAAAGACAAACACTCGAAATTGTGCTTTCCGCACCTTATTTTTTTGTTGTGCATATTTTAGGGACGTTGGACGTCTAGGTTTCTGCATACACAATATACAAGATTATAGTGCATAAAATATAGTACAGTAGGCCCTATGTGTAAAAATACTTAGGCTGTACTCTTATATCCGCCTTAACATCTCCATACATATTCATTCTTAATATAACCCAATAATACATATCATCCCTACATACCTACAATACATACAGTACACCCCTACCTATGCAAAATCATAGTAGCCTACAGCACCCTAACATCAACACCTCAACCTGGCTAGTCTTACTCCAGAATTTAGCACAATCTACATTTGGAATGACACACAGAAACATTGTCAAACCAAAAGCAAATATACTGTTTATTTAGAAAGAGCGAAAGAATCCCGAGGCATTGTATCTGTTATCCGGTGCTGCACAATCCACCCCTTGCACCACATTTCTTGTATTTCACTTTAAGTCATTTGAAATTTTATACAGGATATTATATGGTATCACACCACATGGAACTTAATTTCACACATCATTAGAGGATAACATCTTTTAAAGCACTGTCATTAAATGCAGCCTGTAATCGACTGACTGGTTTAACACAATGCATGATAAATAACCCCAAAAAGTTTGAAGAAGGAGTAATAATTCAATTAATTGAACCCTGACTTATTGGCTGGAAGGCTATGGATTCTGCCGACCGATTTATTTATGACTTTGTACACATTTAATCCTTTCAAAATGAAATGCCTTAATGTGAAGTAGTTTAATACGCTCTTTCCTTTTTGTTCACTTTGGATGGTGAAGAGTTAGCAGTAAATGACTGCAGGACAATTGAAAGTCGACTGCTTCACTATCAGCAATGTTATTGTTACTGCTGATGCATGCCTAACTGTCAGGATCATGTGGATATAATGCGAGCCCAGTGGCAAATATAAACAATAAGCTAAATAAAGAAATGCAAACCAAACCATAGCTATAAGCAATGTTAAAATCACTCAACCCCCCCCCCCCCCAATACCTAAAAGACGAATACTGACATCCAGCATGACTGCAGAGATAAACATTACGAATATGATGAAGACTCATAATGCCGTACAAGACACGTCGATGGTAACTAAGAGGATTACTTCACTTGAACTCCACTCATCATAACCGCAGGCTTATTGTCAGGTCAGATTTAACCCCCCCACCCTCTCTTTTTAAATGATAGGCAAACAAAGAGGTGTAAAACTGAGTTGAGGAAAACAAAATTGTATTTGGTTTTCCTTCTTTCTTCTATAGTTTAGCAGGCGAGTGTTCACAACAAAGAAACATACTATTGTTCAGTCGGTGAGAATAAAGGTGCAATTATTTTAGTTAGTAACAGTTAGTTATGCCCTTTTCATTCTATTTCCCGGCAGGTGAATGTGGTGATGCAAATTTGAAAATAAAAAATAAAATATTGCTTTTTGCCCATTTTTTCCTTTTCATCTTGTCTTTGTCTTAAGAAAAAAAAAAGGTGGCTTAGTAACAAGTTACACAACTTGTGAATCGATTGTGCATGCTTGGGCTAACATGTCGACTTGCACTGTTTTTCAAGCTCAAAAAGTTATTTATTTATTTATTTTATTATGATTTGAAGATGCCAGCATTTGCACATAATTTTATGTTTTTTTTCTGACTGATGACATTGTTTTTAAAAATAAATCAGGCTTCATGTTCAAGCTGCTACTCAGTACTTGAGTATTCTTTTCAGCAAATAACTTTTTTGCTTGAACTTGAGTGATTTTTTTTTGGGGGGATGACTACTTTTTACTTTTACTTGAGTAATATTATAAGTAATGCTACTCTTACTTGAGAACAATTTTTGTCTACTCTACCCACCTCTGCCAGCAATGCAACATGACATAATCCAAATGAATCAAAAACGTTTAAATGAATTGGTAGGAAATACTACATGCACACACACACAGCCAACAAGTCAACAATGTGACTTGATGACATCATAACCAGTCTGGCTGCAGCGATCACCTCATTTAGTATGTATTGATTATGTATATTTTATTGTTTAATATAACATATTTAAAAAAATTAAAACTAATTGTGTCCCATACACTTTAAAACCTAATTTCTGTATTTATTATTGGGGAAATTTGGAAAATTAAGTACAAACGGGCATTTAATAATGTCATGAAATTAGATTTTCCCTGGGGGAAAAAAAATAACCAAAAAAACAGGTAACTCTTGGTGCTTAGCAGTTAAAAATACATTATTTCTCTCAGTCTACTTGTTGGACTGTCTCTTCCTTCAGAAGCTTAAGTTTTCTCAGACTCTTAAGAAGTAAATCCATTTCCGTGCTAAATCACATAACAGGCCCTACATTGATTCCCGTTGGCTTAAATGTTGCAGCACGCCTTGCCACACCTTGGGATGCGAGTGTGAGTGTTTTCAATCAGCTGTCAAAGGCAAAATGCATGCTGTGAAAGCATCCTTGAAGATTTGTGCCATCACAGTGCCATGCAGCAGCAGATGTTACGTTCTCATTCATAGTGGATTTATCCTCTGTTTGTGGACACCTTGTTTTTGTGTGTGTGTGTGTTTTCCAATATACATTCTGTCAACTTATCTCAAATTTACCCTCAAATGCAATACATGTGCCCCCATGTGTGTTTGCGGAGGTGGGGCAATATGCTCCAGGTGTGTTGTGTGATAAGAGGTTAGAAAGATGCAAATGAGTGCAGATCACAGCCACATAGTGTGTCACTCGGAAAACCATCCATATAAAAGGAAACCTCTCGCGGGTGGGTGGAACCTCCGTTCTACCGATGATACTTTGTCAAATTTCCAGGCTTGTGAATTATGAGAGCTCACAAATTGTATATTGCAAAATCTTTCATGCGTTTATAAGACTGATATTTTACAAACCCACAACATGACAGACTAATCTTTCACCATTTTCTTGACATCCTTATCACAATATCATTGTTGTGATGGAAGGAGAGGTTGAAAAACTAAAGTTTTTTTTTTAGTTTTTTTTTACAGAGGACAACTAATCAATGTTATCTGTCAATGAGCTGCCCCCTAACTGTTTTGTTGTTGTTGCTGCTTTTGTTTCATGTAAAGATATAATTCGACAGACTGACATTGGAAAAAAAAAAAGAATACTGCTGGTCACATATTGTGTTCTATAGCATAGCTTGTTATTAACTCCAATGAAGCCAGCCTCAAGAAAATTAAGCATTTCTCAGTTTCACTGTTTTGTTTCACTTGTCTTGTATTTAACCATAGCTTGCCTGTGACTATGCGACTGGTCTTGTTTTTGGTCAAATGTTTCAGAATCAGAATCCGTTTTATTGCCATGTAAGTGAATACATTTTACATTACTAGGAATTTGTCTCGGTAACTGGTGCAGTTTCCGCTTGTAGCGTACATGAGCCGTATACAGTGTTGTGCGCACAGCTATATTAAATACAATTCTCGTTCGCACTAGTTGTATGGACATTATTGGACGTAATATTTTGGCGACAAAAGGCGGGGCTTCATTTAGCGACCCAGTGGTCTAAATCATTTAATACGAGCAGCAATCGGAATAGCCAAAGCTAGCAATGCTAGGCTAACCGCTAGGCTCATTCAGAACCATTTTATTTTCAGACTATTGGACCTGCACAGATGTGTGAAGACTGTGTCGTTTTGTTGGCAACAGTTTGCTACTCGATAGAGCATTGCAGTGCGATGGCGGCAGCAAACGGGCGAGTCAGAGGTCCTTTGTGAATTGGCCGAATGGAAGACGAAATGCTAAAAACACGTGATTACCGATTAGTCGACTTCAATTGTGAATGGTGCCCTATCATAATCCAATTTTCTCCACTGTTTTATGCACAACACGGAGGACCGTGGCCATCTCAGGGCGCACTGTGCACAGGGTCCGATTCCACCGACAACCGATGGAGCCAACAAAATGAAGACAGATGGTGGCCACAAAACACCCGTAGCAGAAACCAACCGATCAGAGAAAGATGTTTTCTGTATCTAATTAAGGATAACAGAGACCCAAAAAGCTTATTGATATATCATCACTTAATAGTGGCCTAAGTCATGAACATCTCCTCAGAATGCTAGCCACCTCTGCTAAAATTGGTTGCATCCTTATTCAATCAGATCATTCAATTCAACCACTAGAATGACATTATTAATACATTTAGTCAGTATTCTGTTTGGGTTTTTTTTTTTAAAGAAAAGAACATTATTTTATTTATATTTTAATGAAAATCAAATCACGGGAAACACATCTTGAAGAGAGACATGCAAAGTGCTGAGATCACACCTTGTACTGATTTGAGTTTAACCTCAGATACAGTATACATTATTGGTAGTCTCTTGTTGGATAGCATTAAAAACCAATGTTTGTTGATCTGACTAAAATATTTGTTTTAAATTTAAACTCTTTAATGAGGGCAAATAACATGCGAGTAATGTGTAGTCCTATTGTTCAGGGAGATCAATATTTCCATTACATAACATGAACAATTAAATACTTTGTCCTACACATGATTGCGATAGCACTCTGAGAGGTTCTTGTTGAATCAGTGACTTGGACATATACTCAGAGTAAATCTAATTATGTTAAAACACCGCTTTGACATCCTGTTTTGATTAATGCTTCTGGAAACATAGTGGCATGACACAAAACTGTTTACACAGCGACAATGTAATAAAAATTAATGTCTTTTCACTGAAATGGCTCATTTGAATGTCATTGTTGAGGTGGGTGTGTAGAATATGAGACAGACAGGCTTATTTTTTTATTTTTATTATTTTATTATTATATTATATATAATTTTTTTAATAATACACGAAAAAGACAAACAGACTGAGAGTTGGACATACAAACAAGCATACAAGTGATAGCTTGATGGTAGATGGAGCGACATATATTTTCTGATACGTTTTTTTTCTCTTTTGTGACAAAGGCATGGACCACCTGAGTAATATGCTTTAATATATTAATATAGCTGGTTAGGAGCAGCTTTGCAGTAGTAGTGCGTAGGTGGGTGCTCTAATGTGATTGGCTCTGGGACATGGTAAGCCTGAGTGGCAGCCCTTAATGGGAGCCCTGGAGAGGTAACCCAACAGCTGTGTGTTTGCAGCTAATGAGAGATGGGGGGTAAAAAAAAAAAAATTGCTGAAAGAAAAGCCTATGATAAACTCTGGCTTCAGAACGGCGGGGGGGAGATAGAAAATCTAATTTTCTCCAGAGGGCACCGCTCAAGGCTTTTGCATTGTGGCAAAACACTGTGTTTGTCTCATTGCTCCTAGTTCATTACTTATGACTAAGCGTTTATGATCATTGCCATTAGTGTTTGGAAGAAAGGAAGTAGAGAGTAACGTGGTGTGGGATGGCTTCCACTCCCTGTAGAGCCACGCTGATTTCTAGCCTTGAGCAAAGGTATTGAGTTTTTATGATTAGGCTGGTGCAATTTTGGTTGGTGTCGAACTAACGAGTCAAGACAATGCAAGTCTATTTAATCACAAAAGGCTCTCAAAGGGCTTCACAAGCCCACAGTTGACATCTTTCTGACTTTCCCTGATCAAAACTACCTAACCGGGCAGGGGGGGCGAGGGAAAAAAAGAAAGAACCCCTCCCAGCATGACCAGGCAGATGGAAGTTTTTCCAAAGTTGATGTTCCTTCTAGAACTGCAATCATCCACTATAAGCAGCACCAGACATTCTTCCTAAAAAAATAAGGTGTTTGCATCCACTGGTCAAATTATTTGAAAATAAGTTGTCAAGCGGTCAAATATTAAGAGGATAGACTTAAGGCAGACTTAAAAGGTGTGTTATTCTTCATTTAATTAATGATATGCCACTATTACAATACCACTAATTGCAGCCTGGGATCATCTGGTGCCCTATCAAAAATTAATACTCAATTTTGATGTGCACTGTCAGATGTAACATTTGTGGCCTGAGATTCAATGCAAGCGCTCGATCAAAAGTAAACTGCGTTAACCACATACATCCATTCTTCTTTTTTTTTATTGCTACTATATTGTTGTATTATGTATTTATTATATTTCTAGAGCCCCATCAGCAAATGTAATGCTAATACCACTCTGGCAGTGTCAATTCAAGCTCAACATTGTTATCAGACATTTTTTTTGACAAAGATCTTATTTTAAATGTCCCCATTAGGCTATATTATACTATTACATAGCTATTCCATGCATGGCCTCCTTCTAATAACCGCCTGAGGGTGGCGCCAGATGAATAAAGAGCAACCGGTGCAAGTGGCTTCATTTCTCGGTCCTCTCATGTTCAGCGTGGAATGCATATCAACAAGTAAACTGTCAGCGCATGATACCTGTTGTTACTTCACATCTAAACACGCGTGGCGTCATCATTTCCATCATACCTCGAGAGGGTGTTTTTGGCGGAGCAGGAATTGGATGGCGTGCAAGAAGCGCATCCAAGTGAATTAGTGTGCTGATTTTATGAAGTGCGTTTGACCATTTGAGGTGACCCACTTTGATGGGATCTCGTTAAACTGCAGGAATCGAACAATTTCGTGGTAGGCAGCCCGGGCATAACGTGATGTTGAGTGTGAAGTTGCTGGCGTTATGCAGCTGATGGGAGCCCCACCTCCTCCTCCCACCTTCTGATGAGAGGAGAGAGGCAGCGAAGGGAGCAAGTCAGCCACAGCATCTCACCACCACTTGCTCTCTGGAACTGCTTCAGATGCGCTCTTTTCATTATTTTTGCCCTTTTTTTAAGCTATCCTTCCTCGCCGGTGATATGCGTGTTGATCTCATTTAACCGACTGGTGTGTGTTTAGAGTGCGCTGCAGGCTACTTTTTTTTTGGTGGACAAACTTGGACCGAAAGGGATGCGCCAGCCAGTGAATTTGGGCTGAGGGCTGAAGATGGCTCATAGGAACGCAATCACTATTGGAATGAGGCCGCTCATCTCCCAGTTTAATCGTCAAATAATTTAAAGCAAACGGCAAACTTAGAATATTTCTGCTGAGAGGCAAGGGGGGGGAAAAAAAAATCCATCTCCCTTAACCACTGTCGGGAGACCAGACGAGGTTGCAGTCTTCTGAATTTTAATGCGGGAAAGTTATAACCGGATTGAGTGACATCTGAAGTTATTTTGAGGAGGTATTCTGTTGGTGGATGTACCAGTTTTTGGACCGATTTGCCACCAAGCGCCCATCCAAGTGTCACGTTCAGGTAATATACACAAAAAAATATATAATTAAAAAGAAATGTTTCATTCGCATTGCTTGTTAGTTTTTTTTATGTGTTGTGTTTATTTTGAATTATATTTTTATACCGCATGATCCAGTAACAACAAGTTGCCAGTTCAGTCTAGATTAGAGGAATGTTAGACCGTAATGATGGATTCACGTCTGCGAGTAAAAAATAAATAAATACAAACCCGATGTCTTGCAAGAATGCATGCGCGCATACCTTTGCACTTCAGTTTCAAGAGTGGTCAATTGCACTGAACGCTATGCGGTAATTGCGTTATGAATTCTGTGAAGCAGAAAATGCGATCCATTTTGTTACATTTCTCTGCGGTCCTTTCTTTTTTAGCTACACATCTCACACTAATTGCGTGTGTTTGGTGCGTTTGCTCATGAGTAACATTTTGTGCGCAAAATAACAAATAATCGCTCTGTAAATGGCTGCGCGCGTCCATTCCGAGAGGAAGTGTGTGCGCGTCCACATGGGAAATCTACCCCCCCCCCCCCCAGCCCCCCGTTCCAAGTGAGAGTCTTGGGTGTTGTTTCTCCCCACTCCACCGAGCAATAGCCTCATTTTAATAGTCTGCTAGACACATCGTGTACACACTACAAGGCCGTCAAAACAGTCCACAAACACAACAGGGTTGTAAAGCGTTCTAGCTCATATCCCACAAACTGCCTGTAACATGAGCCCTCTCAATGTGGTGATCTCATCTGTGAAGAGCTCAAGGCAGTGGTCATGTTGAGAGATGAGATTTGGCCAAGCTTTGATAAGGGGGGGGGGGGGGGGTCTTTCAACTTAATTTGATGTGCCATTACAACTGCTTGCCAGTATGATCATTAATTAAAATGAGCTTTTACACTCAAATGGGAAAAAAAAAAGAAGTTTTGGGTGTGTTGCCTGGCTGTATTTTGACCACACTTGGCATGGTTTTGAACTGACATAGTTGTGCAGTCTAAAAAAAAAAACACATTTGAAATCAATGATTTGAAAAGATCAACCATTTGAGGTCACTCAATAAAATTTGAGCCATTATAAAGTCTGTGTGGGAGAGTAATGGATTTTTTAAAGACTAAAGACAGCCATATAGAAAATGACCCTATTTGATAAAATCATAAAATCGTCCATTATCATTATGTCCTTCAACCTGGAAGGAGCAGAACCCCCCCCCCCCCCCCCCCCCACTTGAAACAATTGAACCTGCCCAGTTCTGCATATGGAACTCACAAAAATGCTGTTTCCCTTCTCGTGCAGCTGCTTCAAGGCAACACAAAAGTACAAAATGATTAATTGATTCCTTTAATGACATTTCCAAATGCTAGTCTACCCCTTTGCAACATCTTATTGTTAATTTACCAACATGCCTTGGTCGATTTTCTGCTTGACTCATTTTGGCTGTACCTGTAGCACAGCAAATGTCAGCCAGTCAGTCACTGTGTTGACTCAGTCCACAGAGTCATAGATCATCTGTCTCTATGGTAACCAGGACAGGTGCACAGGGGCTGCAGCATAATTATCGTAGACTTTCTTTTTAATACCCCCGTTGTTGTCTCCAAAAGATATACCATGCACAAAAATACATTGCACATGTTTAATTAAGATTAGGTTATAGAATGTACTTGGAAAGAAGAATGGAATTAACAGTATAGATTGCTTCACATAAAGATTTGTTTTCCTTTTAGCATAATTTAAACGTGATAAACCTCACACATAAAAGCACTCTTACTACCTCTTAAAACAGGGGTGTCAAACATAACTGGCCCGTCAGGGGGTTTAATTTGGCATGTGAGGTCAGAACACAAACAGCATTTTTTTCACTAAAATTAACTGTTGTTGCTAAGTTTGTGTACCGAAGGGCGCACTGGCAAATAAAATGGCATCGACAATCAGAAATTTGAATTTGAAAAAAATCAAATTCAGGATTTGATGCAAAAAATATTTTGAGCTGCTGTTATTTATTGGTTATTAGGTCAAAGACTTAGTGGTCCAGTCCACTTGAGATTAAGTTTTGGTGAAAGTGTCCTGACTTTGACACCCCTGTTTTAAAGTGTGTTACATAGTTGATATGACCAAGACAGCTCACAATACAATTAAGGATCTACTCTTGAAGTGACCTGTGACAGGCGGCAATATCCTACAGGGCAGCCAGACTGATGGAAAAAGCAAAGAAGAATTCCGGCTAGCTTTTTGTTTATCTGGTATCTTAACTCAAATGTGGTGTCAATTTTTTTTGCTAAATGTTCTTCTTTGTCATTAAAATTGTATACTAGACAACCGGGAGGAGACATTTTATAAACACGCAACAGGTTGGGACTCCGCTCCTGAAGCCCAGCCACGATGCAAGATTCATTTTGCTTCCTGGTTGGCTATCATATATAGTATATTGTATATAATTGGAGGTTAATGCATATTTCATATTAAAGATGTCTGTTATGCAATCGAGTAGGGGTTGAACCAGAAAATCGTTTTGGGACTTAAAAGATAAGAGTGCATCGAATCGAACCAAATCAAATTCTTCTGCTTTGAAATATATCGAGATATGTCTCAAATCATCTTTTATATTGGAGAGAGATATCTTAGAAGGAAATGGCACATTTACATCACTGACGAGTTTTGACAAATATATATGTAAAATGACAACACAAAACTCACTGCATCATACCCTCTCCAACGGAGCTGTGCCATATTGTACCGTTCCACTTTGAAATTGAACCGGCCTTGAAATGTTTCACACCCCATGTAGCAAACACTGTATTGAATCGTCTTTTGTGGAGAGATGCGCACCCCTGGAAGCTAGTTATTAACAATTATTGCGTAACATAGTTTAGCTGTTTGATGCGTGTCATTACTGTGCACGTGTAATTAATTAGTACGTGCCCACGCTACCTTTTTCGGTCCTCTCATCCTAAAAGAAAATGTGCTGCAAAATACTTGATGTGCTTTTCGATAGCTGTTGCATGATTATGTGATTGTATAGAAGTCAGAATTATTTTATTCCATAGATTTCAAAGTGGTACAGATACTCATTTCATGCCGGGTTTGTACTGTTTACAAACTTGGCTGGCACATCCCTTTTCAGAGGACCTTGTTACCACTAAGGTCAGCACCGTCTGTACAATAAGGCTTGAAAGTGGAGCTCTCTCGGGACACAAACTGTGCACAGTCTGATATATAGCTAAAAGTTGGTAATAGACTTGTAGAAGTTGAAAATCTGCTCCTGAACCTTGGGGTCGCAAAGGTCGCACACTTTGCGAGGGCTCCAGGTGAGAATCAATCACCTTGCAGTTAAACTTGTGTTTTGCTGCAAAGAGCGTAGCTGTTAGTAATGGCACTGAAAGCACTGAAGCCTTGAGGGAGGCTTGCGGTCAGATGCTAAAAGGAATTGGGAAGAGTTCACTGTCATTCACAATGACATTGGAAGTGATGTGTAGAACAGCAGAAGAAGAAGATGGGAAAGAACCTACCATTATTCTTCTAAAAAAAAAGAAGAAAAAATTCAATGGTCTTACCACAAGAAACCATATTGATAACTCAATAAAGAGCTCCCAACGGACTGCACTTACCTTGCAATCGCTGTAGAAAAATACGGATAGTAATGAAAAAATGAACTCAAATTACCATATATTTTTTCTGTGCCCATATATGTCCGTATATACATTAACATATGGGCATTATTATATTCAAGTACCGGTGGTCCCATATTAAAGCCATATTTTGTACTTTATTCACTTCTAATACTTTTTCCAAACAAATCATTGGGTTCATGCATATGATAAAGATGCATTGTGTAGTTTAAAAAGGTAATATTAAAGCTTTTTCTACATCATGCATGCTCCACCAATGCCCAGATGAGTACAAAGAGCCCTGACTGCTTTACTCTGACTGCATCTTTCAGCTTTTATCTTCCCTTTATAGTATATATACCCTCACACTCCACAGTTTCTTTGGAGAGTGAGCAGAGTTTTTCTTACCACCATTTGAAGTCATGTCTTTGTTTGTCAACTGTGGCTTAGCTTTAAGATTGTGCGCGTACTCGCACGCGCACCATGAACGAGCCTGGCACAGATGCTGCAGTTACACTTTAGGCCAGAGGTGGTAGTCGTGAGTAAAAAAAATAAAAAAAAGGAAAAAAAAGTGATAAAACTGCACACAGATCCTTTAAGGTTAAATTAGCGTGCTTAATCTTTAGCATCTATAATTGGACCGGAGAGCTATTATGCAGATCTCATCAGTGGCCACTGACTCTCAAGTGACACGTAGGAAGAGAGAGTGAGAAAGCACTTTCCTTCCACTTTGAGCGATCCTTATCTATTGAGGTCATTGATCAGCGACCGGGTGTATTTGGGTGACCCTTTCCTGACACTTGTAGGTCAGCGGATTGACGGCTTTGCTGTGCATGAATGATGTGACAGTGCCTTTCTCGCCCCGTTTTCTCTTCAGGCTTGCCACCCTGATGGTCTTAAAAAGATGGCTTTTAGCCAGGTACTGTTCTTTCCATATGGCAAGCCTCTTCTTTGCACTCTCAGGGTCCTAACCCCCACAGCTGCACAGCAAATTCTGTAGTGTTAAATTGAGTTAAAAATCTAGTGTTAATTTTTTGGAGTTACTGAGTGTTGATTTGGGTGGTGTTATTTCAGCGAGTCAAACTAATTGACTCCAGGCTGAGTCAGCTCTTCTCTCCTGCAAGGCAGCTAAGTTTTTTTTTTTAGGACAACTCTAGGTCTGGATTATTCGGTTTTATAAATTAAGGATAAAATTATACAGTTCTTGAATTGGTTTGTTCATGAGTTAACGTAGAAAAAGCGTGTGAGACATAAAACAAAAAGTTTCCGGATTTTCATCAGTAGTGTAATTTATGTTCATTATTTTTCTGTAAAACTAAAAACAAAGTAGATATTTTGCCGTACCGGCAATTCGTATTTAACATGAGTCGTGCGGGAACTAGGCCTACAAGGAAGAATTTTGCGACAGCGATGTACTATCTCGTGGTGTACATTTTAGTGTTGTTGCCCCCCCCCCCCCCCCCCCAGTACTAGGTACTAGGTTCAAGTCCCACTTTCTCCATTTGGGTTGGATAATAAAAATGACAAGAGAAGTAACACTAAAACTGTGAGAAATTAAGGGAATTATAGGAATGAATATAAGACTTCATGGTTAAAAGTAACAACAAAGCTGAGAAATTAACGCCAAAAGATGAAAGGAAATAACACTTTTAAGTGTTAGGAAATAACACTGACGATGTGAAAAAATAACACTGATAGGTGTCTTTTCTGCAACATCTTTGCAGAAGATAGAGCACACAGCACATTGATTAGGCAGTTATAGATAGCCTTTAGAGGCCCACTAGTATGCTTCCACATTTTTCTTCTTTTTTTTATTTTTATTTTTTTATTTTTTAGATGGAAGCGTCTGGTCCATTGCATGCTCACAGCATGAGGTTATACAGTATGATGAATGTTGATCTGATGGAGGTAAATGTCTCCGGATGTGTTGTTGCTTTTAATTCATTTTTTTTTTCTTATAGTACTTTCATAAAAAGAAAAACTGTCTCAAAATATTGCACAGATTTGAGCAAGAGCATCAACATTCAAATGCATTAATAAAAGCAATCAATCGTTAGGATATACAGTATATAAGCTGCAGGAACATTTCTGCTTACATGGTGAACGTATGTCAAATAGTACCTTATTACCTTTTGGCATAGATATGCATTTTTTTCCTTTTGGTTAATGAAGTTCTTTGGGTCAGTTAACCTTGTCTGGTTGCTATTCAGTGTCACATACAACTAGAGAAGTGACACTGACATTAAAAGTTAAATCTTCCTAGCTAAACAATGCTCTGTAAATTCACAAATCTGAGAAGGATCTTGAAAGTCATGTCGTGCACGGCATTCCTCCTACGCTGAACATCATCATTTTGTTATATGAATGAAAATACAAGAGTTGTTTAACGATATCTGAAAGTACTTAGGTAGGGTAGCAAAATGGGTGCAATCTTGATATTTTAGTATAATAACCAAGTCAGATAAAAGAGAGAACAACTTTGTTGTAATTGTACCTCCAAATAAATGTGTTACTATAAAAGAAAGTAGATTGGCTTGTTATAAGGAGCATAGCTTTTATCAAAATTGCTATGGCAACCCCAGATAATGTGGAGTGTGTCTAAAGTGGGTTGATTAGCTTGTACGCATAACTTTGCATCATTATTGTGGTTATGTATTTGGGTGACGGTTCTGAGTTCTTTCATCTTGAAGTTCCGTACAGTATTAAATATCCAACTGATGTTAAACTGAAATCAATCATCAATAAACGTAATTGATATAGAGTACAGTATACAAAAGTTGTGGTCATCCACAGCCCATCCACAGTAAGTATCGGAACCTCTATGAACAATTAAAAAGAAGAAGAAGAAAATTTTTCCTTTTTATGCTGAGTTATGTGGCACAATCTGCCTGAATCAGCTTGTAGCTGTTCAGGTCGACCACACCATCTGGGTCGGCAGATGATAATCACATTTTTAGGGAGAATAAAGTGCTGAGTTGCAGGAAATTGCAGTCCTTGCAGTTGTTGCAGTTTTAATGTTGCCATTTTGCATTACGTTTCATAATTATAGTGAAACATAAAGTCGACATCCTCCAAATTATGCTCCCAAATCTACCACTACTGTTAGGTTGGGAACATAGAACTGCCATTCTTTTAATAATAAAAAAAAAAAAGTGAGATAGTTGAGGAATGTTTTCTAAAACCTATAACAAAGTCTAAACAACAACATACTCCACAAACAGCATGATGCTGAATTCAAATGTAAACAAAGGGAAAGAAAATAAGCTCAGTTTGCTGTGACTGGAAGGCATGGTGCCATCTGGAAGACAGGCAAGAGGCCAACTGGAAGATATTAAGTCATGAGTGTCATCAACCATAACAATCATGTCACAATCAAGGCACGCCTATTAGTTTTGTAAATAGATGGAATGAAAGGGGGGATGATTATGTCACACTACAGAAAGAAAATAGAACAAGATACAACGTTGTGCTTAGGCTATAATTTTTAGGGTTTGTTAAAAACGATGTATCCACAGTTTATTGAAATATAAAGCAAACAAACTAAAACAAAAAACTACTGCCCGGATAGAGAAAAAAAAAATTCTAAGTGATTTTGTGCTTGTGTATTATACACGGGTGCATGTTATTCACAAGATTTTATGCTGTTATTAGTCACACACTTCAATTTACAGTTACATGTTTTTTGTCCTTATAATATAGTGGTTTGTTTTTAAATGATCTGTTCCTCACAATGTTTTCTGTGAAATAGTGTGGCCTGTCCTTACTGATTATAGTTCTCTTGTTCCCTTTTGAGCATACAAACATAGAAATCATTCTCCCTTTTCAATGTACCTGTATATTGACTGAAGCAGCTCCTCTAAAAAGTAGAATGGGACATATCAATAACTAAGCGATTAGCCCATCAATACATGCAATTTCATTTGATTGAGTTTGTCTGTGTTTTGCTTCTTAGCTAAATAAATATTTGCTTTGACCTTCTCTGAAAAATTGTGTCCATGTGACAAGATGTACTGCTTACTTCCTGAACCTCAGCATAATTCAGTCAAATGTCTCTGGTCCTTTATTGCTGTCATACTACCAGAAATATATTTCATAATTTTCTTTTCATTACCTGATTAATAATTAATTTTATTGTGTGGTTGATGATTCAAAACGGGGGTGGAACGGCAGTTTTACAGTTTTGGCAAATCATTGAGAAAAAAGCTGTGCTTATAATGGGCAGGTCGATTATTTCCCCCCACTCGATCGTTTAAAGGATTAATGCATCACTAACACGTAGTGCTCAGCTGAAATGCCATGAACTGAGGCAAAATCAAATGCAATGATCTCGTGATTAAATAGCCCACATGCACATACAAACATGGCGAGTTCGTCCACCTACGTTTGTCATAACACAGGACCTTGATTAACCCCTTCACCTCAAAGTGTGCACTTATTCAAATTATATAAACTCACTCACACAGAAAATGATTGCACTGTGTGGGGAAAAAAAACGAATGCTGTAGGGAAAATGGATCAAAAGCCTGCAGTTAACATACTGTAATTGCAATTGTTGAAAGGTTAGAATTCAAACAAAATTACTCCAGTGTTTGAGTTTATCTGTAGCAATGGAGCATGGAAAGACTTTAAATTGTTCAACAGGGCAAATCCAGCTAAACATTAATACGGTGGTTAGCATTCTGTACAAGAGAGAAAGCTCTGACACCTCCAGTGAGTTAAAAGTGTCATGGGCCACACTCAAATGAAATACTTTATGCACATATGTATATATTTCCCTTTTAGTTCCTTTTGAACACTTTCTCATACATACAGCATGATATATTTTTAAGAGCATTTTTATATTGACAGTTAATTTCTGTTAACCTAATAGCAAAATTGTCCAAGTCATTTTTAACTTACTGTTGACAAATTAAAGAAAGAAAAATCTAAAGGCTTGCTAAAGATTGTTTTTTTCTTCTTCTAAGCTAAGCCATTTTGAGCAATGCTGGGAGCACTCAGTATTTGTTAGTGTTACAGTTTATGAAAGGTTAGCACAAGCAAAAATAGCTGCAAATAAATTCCTCAGGCAAACAGATGTGGAAGCCGATCTACCAATCTGGCACACCCAGGAATGTGTCTGTGAAATGGGCAAAATTATTATGCACTTAAGTTATATCTATACCTGAATGTACAAATACTGGGTGAAATAGATTTTTAAGCATGCACAATCTGACTTGTCAAATGTGAAACAAACTTGATGTCTTTAAATGCCGCACTCAGGCCAGGTAAAACATTTTATAAAGCGTAAACCTTCATTTAAATATGTTTGTCTCCACCACTTCCACTTGTTTCCAATGGCGGAGACAATCTGTCAGAGTGACTGTACGCGCAATTTAGTACCTGTTGTGATCTTAAGTCGAGCCCTTTTGGTGCAAATGTGTGCAACACATGGGCAACAGTGCGGACATCTGTCAGAGTGAACACAGAATTTAGCACCCGCTATTTGGGATCTAAGTAAACCAGGCATAAAGTGTCTATTCAGTAGCTTTGAGTTTACATCTATTACATTTGCATTTGATTATGCAACGGAAATAATCCACACGGCCCCTGAGATGTTTTGAATCTCTGTAGGGAAGCATCGGTAATAGAGTTATAATTCATACTTGTATTATTTTACAATACTGTATTACACTGCTTAAATGATTATTTTTCTGGACTTTATCACCCTGACTCACCCTGCTTTGTCTTTTGTGTTAAGCATATGAGAGATGTGAGATACTATAGCGTTGGAGGTGTGATCACACCTATGCTTGTATAGTGTACATAATTGAATGTATACATTGACAAAAATTATCTTTGTTGTTTTACAGGAAGATCTTCTCATGACCCCATGGAACAAATTTTACTAGTGATGTTGTTTTGGGTCCTGGCGCTGCTCTGCAGCTCTGCTGAAGGCAGCATTCTGTACCGTGTCCAGGAGGAGCAACCTCCCAACACTCTTATCGGTAGTCTGGCTGCAGACCAGGGGCTGCCAGACTCAGGTCATCTATACAAGCTGGAGGTTGGTCTCCCTTATCTACGTGTTGATGGAAAAACTGGAGATATTTTTACCACCGAGATCCCCATTGACAGAGAGGCACTAAGAGACTGCCGGTTGCTTGTTAGGGGTAAGCCCTGCTACCTGGAATTTGAAGTATCTGTCACAGATCTGTTACAGAATCAGAGCCCGAGACTCATTGAAGGACGCATCGAGGTGCAGGATATCAATGACAACACCCCTCAGTTCCCTTCTTCTGTGTTGACCATATCTGTCCCCGAGAACACGATCATGGGGGCACTGTTCTCCATACCTTTAGCAACTGACAGAGACACAGATAGGAATGGGGTGAGTGATTATGCCCTGACAGCGGGACAAGATGCAGCAACACTGTTTGGTTTACAAGTGGCGGATGACAGGGGTGGCAAGCTCCCACAGCTTATTGTTCTGGGCAACCTAGATCGTGAGTTAAAGGATTCCTATGACCTTACCATCAAGGCAGTGGATGGAGGAAACCCACAGCGCTACAGCAGTGCTCTGCTGCGAGTGGTCGTCACCGATGCCAATGACAATTCACCGAAGTTTGAAAAATTAACTTATGAGGCAGAAGTGTTGGAGAATAGTCCAGTGGGACATTCTGTGCTACAGGTAAGACTAAATATTATTTTATATAAAACAATTTTACTACATATGGTTTCATTCTTGTTCTTGTATTGCCAGAGATCAAATATTTGTTTTTGGCACATATTTGCACATCATTCACATATATTAACCGTAGTCTTTACTTTTGTTCATGTTGTTGTTGTAGGTCAAAGCAAATGACTCTGACATGGGGCCTAACGGAGAAATTGAATACACACTTCATCAAGCAGGAGACCCCGTGCCAAAACTCTTACGAATTGATCGCTCCACTGGTATCATCTATGTCAAAGGACCACTGGACCGAGAAGAGATCGACAGCTTGTCCTTCTATGTGGTGGCAAGGGACAAAGGTCCACAACCAAAGAGCTCAAAGACCTTTGTCACCATTGAAGTGACTGACCAAAATGACAATCCTCCAGCTGTGGAGATAAGGGGAATTGGCCTTGTGACCCACAGTGAAGGAGTAGCTAACATTTCAGAAGACATGCCGGTGGGAACAGCTGTTGCTTTAGTGCAAGTATCTGACAAGGATGAGAGAGAGAATGCTGTGGTCACGTGTGTAGTTGCAGGGGATGTGCCCTTCCAGCTTCGCCCTATCAGTGACTCATCCAGTGACAACAAGAGGAAATACTTCCTACAAACCACCACTCCCCTCGACTATGAAAGGGTGAAGGATTATCGAGTGGAGATAGTGGCTGTAGATTCTGGAAATCCAGCGCTCTCTGGTACCAACTCACTGAAGGTACAGGTAACTGATGTGAATGACAATTCTCCAGTGTTCTCCCCAACCTTGTTTGAGGTAGATTTTGCTGAAGAAAACCAACCTGGAGAAAAGGTTTTGGATGTTATAGCTTCAGATGCAGACAGCGGCACAAATGCAGACCTTCTCTACAACATTGTGGCAGACACATCCATCAAGGGTCTTTTTGAGATTGATCCAAATACAGGGGAAGTCAGAGCCCGGAACCCACTTGATCGTGAGCACAAAGAACACTATGAGTTCCGGGTTATCGCAGCTGATAAAGGATCACCTGTCCATAAAGGAACAGCAAGTGTTGTAATAAAAGTCCTTGACCGCAATGACAATGACCCCAAATTCATGCTAAGTGGCTACAGCTTCTCGGTTTTAGAAAACATGCCTCCCCTCAGCCCAGTTGGCATGGTAACAGTCATGGATGTTGATAAAGGTGAAAATGCTCAAATTCACCTCTCTGTTGAGTCCGATGGAGGAAAATTTGTTGTTCAAAATGGAACTGGCACCATTCTATCGAGCATATCTTTTGACAGAGAGAAAGAGAGCAGGTACACTTTCCGTCTAAAAGCAGTGGATGGAGGGCAACCGCCTCGGTCTACTTATGTGGGTGTTACCATCAATGTACTGGATGAAAATGACAATGATCCAGTTGTGACGAAGCCCATTAACTCTTCCTTCAGGCTTTTATCCCCCCTTGCTTCCCCCGATAGCCATGTGGAGATGGTGGAAGCTGAAGATTTGGACAGCGGGCCCAATGCAGAGCTGGTTTTCAGCATTTCAGGTGGTAACCCTTACCAGTTATTTCAAATCTCACCGTCCAGTGGAGAGATTACTCTAGCAAAGGAGATGGCCCCAAAATATGGTGGACTACATCGCCTCGTGGTAAAAGTGAGTGACAGAGGGAAGCCTGCAAGGCATGCCACTGCCTTGGTCCATATCTATGTGAATGAAACAATTTCAAATGTCAGCTTAGTTGAAGCTCTAGTTGGACACAGTCTTTACACCCCACTAGACAGGGATATTGCTGGTGATCCTGACAATGGCTTTGCTGCACAACGGAGCAACATTTTGTTCGGAAGCCTTGCTGGGGTAGCAGGTGTTGTCATGCTCATCTTGGTGGTGGTTTTTATTCGACACCGCATCCAAAGAGAAACAAAGAGTGGATACCAACCTGGCAAGAAGGAAACAAAGGACTTATATGCACCCAAACAGGCACCAAAAAATGCCAAAGGTAAACGATGTAGGAAAGGAAAACCTCAAAAATCTCCAAAACCACTTGGGGAAGAAGAGGAGGTCAGCCTCCAAAAAAGCCTCAAGTTCAACCTTGATGCAGTCAATGATAGCCCAAGGATACATCTGCCCCTGACTTACTCACCAGAAAGCCCTGATATAGGTCGGCACTACCGCTCTAACTCCCCGTTGCCCTCCATTCAGCTGCAGGCTCAGTCTCCCTCAGGCTCGCAAAAACATCAGGCAGTCCAAGACCTTCCGGCTACCAATACCTTTGTCGGGACTGGAGGAGATGACAACTCTACTGGGTCAGACCAATACTCTGATTACAGCTACAAGACCAGTCAACCCAGGTACAACAAACAGGTACGGTTGAACAATCTTGATGCACTGTGACAGAAATAAGTGTGTGTGTTTCTGAAAAGCATAGCTACATTTGTTTTTGTTTTAAAGATATGATACATCTAGTCTTTTTTTTTTAAATAATTGACTACCAAGCTAACATTATAGGCAGACCTGTTAATGCAACATCAGTTTTGTTTTCAGTCATGTCGTTGTGACTTTCAGCTATCAGGGGCCACTACAGTGAGTCACTTGTTTGAATTGTTTGGCACAGTTTTTGGCATTTTCTTTTTCATCTTGACTTGGAAACAGCAGTGGCTGGCTAGTGGGGCGCTGGCTACTATTCTGGTAATTCTGGATACTCCTACATTACAAATATATATTTTGTTAAAGACTAAATCGCAGATGTGAATGGTTAATTGTCAATTAATCATTTGCTCACAGACTGAATTGCTCACAGACTGAATCCCACTGTAAAACAAGCTCTCTCTCTCTCTCTCTCTCTCTCTCCCTCCCTCCCTTCCTCCCCCCCCCCTTTGGTGGACTTAATTATTAGAGGTAGAAAACAAAAGCATGCTGTATATTTAAATACTAATTTAAAATCTAATGGTATTGCTATTAAGTACAGTACAGTGTCCAACACTTCAGTACGATCTCGAGTATTCTGCTCTCTTTTGGGTCAAATGCTCATATCTTCCTTGTCCGTTTGCACTTATCTCCTCTTATCTATTCAGTATTTTGAAAAGTGCAAATTACCATGGAAACAGAAGTAGTCTCAGCTGGTTTACAAAAGGCAAAGTAGTATGATCTTGGGATTTAAAGCCTTTGTGTCTCTGGGTTTTTGGTCCATTTATGTCAGTGCATACACTCATTGGGCTTTACTGCACACAATTTATAATCCCCCCCCCTAAATATTACACTCATGTGTAACTTTATACAATACTTTACAGACAAAACCTAAATTATATATATATATATAAAATAGCTGAGAAAAATAGACAATAGACTGCCATGAGAAATAGGATATTTTTTGTTTTTGTTTTTAATGAAGACATCAATAGTCCCAGTCTCACTATTAGCTTGGTTGGTACTTTCAGCAGACGCTACCTGACATCTTAGGCGATCACAAGCCTTTGTGGATGGTGTCAGTTTAGCAAACAATCACCACTGTCACCTTGAATGACAACATAAGGGAACAAAAGCCACAGGGTGTGTCTGTGTGTAGTGTAAGATGAAACACTGCGACACAGATGTAAGCTCTCAGCACTTGACATTACTTTTTCAATATGATAACATAAAGGAACATGAGAAAATACCCAATGACTGACAGGCTGTAAAACATCAACAGATGTTGAAGCTCTGTGACATAACTCTGCAGATGTTTCATGTACGGGGTCTCATCTCACATCAGGAAGAACAGATTGACCAAAATATATTATTAAAGTAGCTGCCAAGTAATGTGACAGCTGTAGCCTGGTGCCCTTTACCTTAATATTTACAATGTTGTTCTTGAGGGTGGCTTTTGTTATAGTCAATGTGCTATTGTGTCTGATATGTTGCATTTGCTTGTCCCTGTCGCTGTTTAGCTCTGTTACAATCTTTTTTTTTTCTTTTTTCTTTTTACAATGGGGGTTACATTAGTCTTTTATTTTACTAAATACATTCCTATAATACTAAGGTTTTACATGCACATTTTAGATTTTGTCGAACTGTAACGTTAGTTTATAATAGGCCTATATATTCCCTCTGCACCTCGTCTCAAATGCATTTTGGTAGGTAGCCTTTTGTACTTAGAGTACTAAATATTTTTTTGAGGTGGTACTTGGTGTAAACGATTTGAATATGGATGCTCTAGGAAGTGTTCATTTACAATCAATACACTTCAGTATTTTTTATTTTTTCATCAACTGAAAAAAATATAAACGCAACACTTTTTGTTTTTTGCTCCCATTTTTTTGTGAGCTGGACTCACTTTGATGGCATCTGGCATATTGGAGAGGTGTTCACTGTTACTGTTAAAAGACGACAAAATGTATATAATTTATAGAATATTTATCTGTAGTCAAGCAAAGTGTTTTGTTTGCTACCAAAGTGCATCACGCAGGCTACTATAGATAAAGTGCTGATGTTTATCTCTATATTGCAACTCTGCATACAGCATGTTACGGTAATATTAATTAAAGTGGGGACACTGGGAATTTTCTTAAGGGCAAGGTAAACAACTCTCCATTGTAGATAAGAATTTTGCACCAGGGTGTTCATATACAATAAACACATATGGGAAATAGTTATCCATATGCTGTTACGTGTAAATGAGCATGTACAATGAATGTCTTATGCATATTTAATAGTATTGATGATACACTGCACCTCTCTGGCAGTGTCTGGCTATTATTAAACTTTGAAAGTTGGAACGTTCATTAGTGTGCAGGTGTACCTGATTAATTGTCTGCATGTGATTCATTCAAATGTAATAGCAGGGAAGTTTTGGGGATTATTATAAAAACAAACCTGTGATTCATTTTATATGATATTTGTCTGTCTGCACGTCCTTCTTAGTCATCATGAAAAATAAATGTCACATGAGTTTATCACACCATTGCTGCCGTCATATTCAAAACAACTGATTTAACCACAACACCCTCTCATCTTTACACAACTAGTTTTTCCTCTTGTCACATTTGAACGTGTGATGTTGCGTGATGGTTGCTGCAGGAACCCGTGACTCACATCAGCAATTAGAATCTGATAATTAGCCCTGTTGGGTACAAGCGCTCGCACCTTTTTTCACACCTCTCTAATGATAGTTTCACATTCGTGTAAAACATGTGTTCCATGTGACGTCATTAAAATCAGAAGTCAAAGCGTGACGCTCCACTTTGGATGTTCATCTAATTTATGTCCTGCTCTTCCCTGAAGCCAATCCAGGGGATTCATAGAGCCTTGGAGGATAAAGAATGAGTGAGCCAGTCTTAATTAATCTGGCCTATTATTAACAAGGTCCATACATTGTGAACTTTCAGCATTTCTTTAAAAGAGGATTATGTCAAATTTAGACTAACGGCCAAAGTAGGTAGAATAGTCAAAAATCACTTTCTTACCTTTATAAAATAATGTAAATTAATGCCAGTTTAGCTACAAGAAAGCGTCGTTGTTTATTCTACAAGACACACAGAAATTGGCCTACCTAACACCGTGGTGGAAAAACTCCATTCCTCACTATGTTGTGAAATATAGGATGAGAAAATATAGAGGTTTAAAACCAGAATACATTTTTCTTTTTCTTTCCTGATTTATTGTGCAGACAGTATGTTTCAGTCGAAAAGAAACTAGTCAATTGAAGCACAGGTTTACTGAGTTTTCATGCCCCGTTATTCTGAAGTACGTACTGCCGTTTTTATTTAATTTCGATAAGAGTTTTTAGTTTTTCATTTCTATATAAATTTAATCAATCATTTTACAGCAGGTCGTTGCACAACACAGCAGGGATGATTCTGCCCTCTCTCAGCATCCGGCTCTTAGTGCAGTTACTCGCAAAGAGACCATCATGACATTTGTTGGCAACATTTTTTAATTATAATTTTTTATCAATTGTATTGATTCCTTGTTGCAGCCTGAGTTGGCATAGTAAGTAGACGACGGGGATGAATTATTTGTGACATATGTCGTTGGCGTGATGTCATCTTTAATGACGACATCTGAAATGACGAGTCACAACATCAAGGCACAGACATTTCAATCCGCCAAACATTCGTCCCGCCTCTGTTGTTTCCCTCAGTGACCAACGTATATATGGCGGTGGTTGTCTTCGTCACATCAATGGGATCTCTGATGGGAGGCGCTAAACATTGATGCTGACTTCCCACCACACCTACTTGGTTTATCACGTTCTATCATTGTGTGAATGCTTAATGTTGTTTCTAACCTTTATATTTGTATTATAGCAGTTTATTCTAGAACTTTTTTTATGGTGCAAAAATTCTCACGTAATACATCCGATTTACACCGTTCATATTTCAACTTACTTCAAAAATTTACGTCATCTTGGGTATTTATTGTTTGAGTTCACATTACTTACAGTTTTTGCACAATTTAACATTTAATATCAAAATTTCCACATTCCTTTTCAATTTGACAGACATTCAACTTTTTCCCATCATCATTCCCAACTGTTAATAGTGCTGCAGTTGGTAAAGTATGTTGTCCAGTAATCAGGAGTTTGTGGGTTCAAATCCCACCTCCGACTGTATATTGCAAATATATCCATGGCCACTATGCTCAGTGATATATATACACATGTATACCAACTGATTGTCATTTGTGGAAATGCATTATTTCACTGAAATGATTAAACGCATAATATCATTAGAAACATTGTCAACGCACAGTGATATTTTTAACCCTAAAGCCACGTGTAATAAAACAAAGCACATGAGGCCCATGCCTAAGTCTCAATAGAAATAAATGAAGTTTCCGAGTCAGGCGAAAGCGCCCTTCCAAATCAAGTTTCCTACCGGTTCACACAACTTATAGCAGATGAAAATATCCAAATTGGTTGGCCAAATTTCTCTATCTGTTTTTTTTAATATATATTTCCCGTTTGTGCACAAAATCGGAAAATGAGTCGTCATCAGTTTTGTCATTTTGGTTTATTACGACTATGTCTTGGGTCGGGTCATGGGGTCATTGTGTTCTCATGCTCCTGTGCTTGTTTCCTTGTGATGATGACGATGTTGTCAGTTGCTATGCAGTTGCTTTGGTCCTGTAATTGTCACTTTTAGGTTATGTATTTAGGTTCTGTATTTGTGACTCTAATTTGGTCATATAGGCCTTTATTCTTTCATAATTGTAATTGACTTTAAGCTCAGTGGCCACTTCCCACTGAGAAAGTCCTGTTGAAGCTTCACAATGGTGACAGTTCTTGGATGTTGTCTTGGGGTCATGATGTCAAAAATGTGAACAGCATGGTGAATAGAACGGTTTAAATATCAATTCTAATTGAAGTTGAATTTATTTTAATCTGTAACAGTATTGGTACATTTTACGTACATCCTTAAATGATACCCGGAAACCAAGTAATGTATATGTCTACTGTTAAAACTTAGTCACAGAAAATACATCATTTATTGGATAAGTTCACAGCTGAATGTCAAAAAAATAAAAAATAAAGTTTGATGTCGTTCACTATGGCAGCTAACTGCTATAATGATTTGGTTGGATGAGCACAGTGTAAAATGGCCTTGTTCAAGGCTGTTTATCTTAACTCACTAATCTCTACCTACAACACAGATGTGATTCAATGTTACCAATAGTTAACCACTACAAGAGTGTTAAATGAGAAGATTGTATTTAAGTCTCTATTTAATGCAGCTGGAGCAGCCCCAAAATCTTCACGTAGCGTTGCCAAACATTCTTTGAAGTTGGTGGACAGATGGGCAAGGCGTGCGCTTGAGTCATGCAAGATGATGTCGTCAACTGTGTCTCTGGCATTTCATGATAGAAAAGAGCACTTGCCGATTATGCAGATGACCGCCTGTTATACTCATCATATTTACATTTTCTCACAACAATTTGTTATCTTTATTTGAGCTCCCTCCATGACTGCATGAACATTACATGTTAATATATTTCTGTTCCAAATGTTGGATTTGAATTTCATTGTCTGGACTTCCTCTTTGAACAAACATAGAAGTAAGAGTATCAAATGTAATTGTCTATTTTGTGATTATAACAGACTAAAAACAAAATTTTCACAGATGTTCTCGAAACACAATGCAAAATAGCATCTGTTACCATTTGGGGTTTTAGTCACAATGCCTCTGAGCCAAAATTTGACCAAACAATGGGTTTTATTTGAAGCTGTGTACACTCTACATTTGAGACAATCAAATAATTTAAGTGCAAAATGACAGACACTAAAACGAAATCATACATACAGTTGGATGTTGAAAAGACTGGTACTATCGAATTATATCTGCATCTACAATTGTGCCCATACATTTACATACCCTTAGTCCTACGGTATATAAACTTATGAGAAAAACTGTACACTAACAAAAGCTAAACATCGCTTAGTGACACAAAAATGCTTAGAATTGTCACCAAATTCCACATGCTCGTCAACTGCCAACGTATTTTGGATTTTATGGGTATTAAGCCTTTTGTGCTCATAAGTTTACATACCGTACTGTAGCCTAAGATATGTAAACTTATGAGCACAATTGTACATTTTAAAAAATATTCTCATATAATATATTGTTTAAGTCCATTGGAAAGCCAGAAATGTAAAATTGTTAAAAAAATATATTTTTTGTAGGGATGGGTAAGTACCGATATTGTTATTGAGCTGATACCAGGCCTCATTTCAAGGCATCGGTACACGATATGGCCATTTTACGATCATGAGCAAGAAATTAGAATAAAAAAAAAAATGCCTTTAATGTCAAGCAATTCATGAAAATGCTATATCGGTATATATGGGTACTTCTTTAAAATTATCTGTCATTGTGTATGTATATATGTATATATATGTATATATATGTGTATCAAAAGGGATACTTGGTATCAGTTGAGTACCTGTACTGGTATCGGTTTGAAAAAAAAAAAAGGTATCAAACATCCCATTTCATGTGCTCTTTTTGTGATTGGCACATGCCAGACTCTCCGTTTATGTTAAAAAATAAATAAAATGAGCAACTCCTTTTAGGTAAAGCTGTGTGAAGGCTCAGCTTTTTGATGGCGTTCCCCTCAGCTGCGATATTATATCACCACACATCCCAGCCTCCTTACCTTCTGCCAGGCAGATTACTGCTTTTATCAATAAGCAGCTTAGCACCAAAGTGTCCCTCAATAATACGCCATGGTATTTTTCTTCCTCTGGCAGCTTTAATGTCTCCTTAGGTGTCCCCCCCCCCCCCCCCACCCCCTGCTATTACAAATTCACATAACCTTCCATTTCTGTGTTTTCACTCCCACAACACTTTCCACTTTATTTAACCCCCTTTCACTGAGAGGACCTACTGATACATTATGTATCCTTCTCTTCAGGTCACATTAGGAACCTAGAAACGGCCCAGGAGGGCCAGAGAGGAGCATCCCCATCAGACATACTGCCCCATTAGAAGTCTGCACCGCACTATAAAACCCATTAAGGTCCATTAGGGAAGCGTTCTGGTCCACAGACACCTGTAAAGCCAGTCAGCCTCAAAGGTGCATGCTTACAGATGGTATAAAGCATATTTGATTTCTCATTAAAATGCCATGTATTATCTTTATGCCAAATGGTGTGTCAGAAGTAGTTTATCAAAAAACGTTTTAGTTTCAGAAACGTAACTGTTGGGTCATAATCACTCCAATATAGATGCTTGACGACAGCTGTTTTAACTATAGGCTCATTAAATTATGTTTCTCATTAGGAAGGCAGTACATAATGCACAATATCATAAAATGTAAATCAGCGCAAGAATCATTGCACTTAAACAGATCCCATCTGAGATTTCACACACTCTTTTATAGTTTCCCAGCATTCTCTTTAGCAAATGCCAGCTCGGTCACCTCCTCTATTGGGAACAAAACTGCATGCAGCTGTGAGGTTTCAGCACCGTGACTGGCGCACTGCTTATTATTGCTTGATGAGCTTGACCCAAATTTTCCACAGACCGACACATTTTTAAAGCGACTTTTAAAATCTAAACCCTAGATCAGCTCAAGAGTGAAAACCTGGCTTGGCTACGAATGAGATTTGATGGGCTTTTTTTTCTGGGAGTCTTTTTTTTTTTTAATGGCTGGTCTACCGTTGGGTGTTAGGGGATATTTTTCTGACATTAAATGAATAAACATTTTTAGAACAGCTACAAATGTGCATATATTGTTTTGAAGCAATTCAGTATGCCTCATGCTGACATCAAAACATAAGTATTGGATTATTGCCGAACAAAATGAGTTTTTATTAGATCAAGGGGAAAGTTTTTGACAAACTCTTCTGCACTAATGACTCTGTGTGTATGAGTGGTTAGGCGGGTAGTATTATGTTGGAAAGTCAGGGGGAAGCTTGAGTAACTGTCCCAGTAAATGAAATAATGAATGAATAACAATCTCTGCAAAATATGTAGTGATTTGTTGTTGAGCTACTAAGCAATTTACCAACTGTCACATCAAAATCCATCTCAGAGCCATTGCTTTCAATAAACAAGCCCCTGTTACCAAGCAATAGAGTGACTATAGCAGTGTTATTGACATTTGTTGGAAAATAAAAGATACACAGTGAATAAATCACCAGCAGTAGAGATTAATGTCAACGTATATGAAGTGATGGCAAAAAGAAATGAAAGTTTATTGAATGAATAGTCCTGCTGTCAAAATGGCAAAGGTGGTTCGGGAGAAAATACTTCCTCAAAGTAAAGTGAGACTCAAGACATATGGTATGCTCACAAAGCGACAAACAACTAGTTATATTCGTCGGGAATTATAGCATGCACTATTGGAAACTGCAGGAGCAGCAAAATACATTAAAAAAATGTATCACACTTGGGTGCAGCAAATGTGGATTTATATACACACTACGGACAATTCATGTTAATTACACTTGCGCACACACATTTTCCAACAGGGGAACACACATGCAAAATAATTACAGTAGCTTCATGCTTCTTAAGCCAAAGAGCATTTTAAAACCTTTGAGTGTTTTTTTACTGAGGAAGCCACCACCATTGTATCCATTCCATTCCCCTCGTTAGGGTAGACATCCGGCCAATAAAAGCTTTTCTACAACTTTGTCAACATGCTACTGCCTCTGTGAAGGAGTGTGTGTGTGTGTATATACATACATATATATATATATATATATCTTTTTGGACTACCCACCTCTGTCTCCCCATTCCTAAAATCGTGGTGACGGAAGTGTGGTTAAAATAAAATGTCAAACTGGTACCTACAGTTTGGTTCGGCTTAAAAAAAAGACGGGCCGTCGGCTTAAAAAAAAGACGGGCCGCTGATGACGGAAGGGTACCCAGGGCGTTCACAAATGACGGACCAGCAAAATTTTGTAAAATGCCCACCTCCGTTATATTGCGTATAAGAAGATATGCTGTATTGATATGGTATGCAACATTGCATCTGTTTAGATTACCATATTTTAAAAGACAAACATTTCACATTAATGTATCCCATCAAAGAAATGTTAGCATCACTCAGGCACGCCATTGAATAAGTACGTAATTCACCTTCAGGCTATATGTTGTGACTGCTGCTGGGACATGTATTTGATTAAGCTCAATGAGCATGTCCACACAGGCAGAGAAAATTGTGTGATTGCAGAGTGCGGTGTTGCATGGGTTTATCCCTAGTGATGGGAGACAAGTCAGGTGCTGGCAGAGGTTGGAGGATGGAAGATGATGGGGGTATCCAGGCCTGGGTCGTGGGCCAGATCCCGTGTCCTTGCAGTTATGAAGGAGAAACTAACTGATGTGACAGTGACAAATGAAGCAACTCCACCTCCCCAACTGCCACTTTTATGCCTCTCAAACTCAAGGAGTCTTTTCCAAACCCACCCACCATTTTCTTTTTGGGCGCTCTCAACCCTTCAAGTCTTCTTTATTCTTACCTACTGAGAGCTTTTCAGCTTTCAGTCTCCACTCTGTGCTACATATTTTTAACTTTCACTTTGTACATCCTGTGGTGGGAGTTCACATATCTGCCTTCCATCATCACCCCCCCCTCCTCTCCTCTGTCTTCTTGTTGCTTGTGAAGGATTGGAAAACCTTACAACAGAAGATGAGCCATGCTGGATACCGTCCAATGAAAATTTTATATTTTTCCCATTCTCCTGCGTTTCTCGTTGATATATGTAGCCAAACGAACAATGGAAACATATTCCCAGATTTGCAGGATTCTGTAATAATTAAATTTATCACCCTTTTTTGTCTAGAAATCTGAAATTTAGAAATTAGTTTTAATTGCATGTTTGTTTAGTCTCTGTTTACTTGCCTTGTGCCCTGTCGTTGTCAAACTCTGTGATAGATTGGCAAAGATACTGAAGCCCTAGGTAACAGGTCAGTGTGACAATGTGGAAGTGAGCCTAGGGGTGGTAAGCAAGTGATTGACGCCTCGTTGGTGCCTTGTGGTTATGATTTATTCTTTTTCCGCAGCCTTTGGGATTTCTTAAAAATAAAATGTGAGGTACAAGATGGAGCTAACTAATTTTTCTTACCGGTCATTTCACTGATGCACTACTGTCAGGTTGTATGGAAAGACACATATATATATATATAAAAATAATTGCAAGCTTCCTCTTTAAAGATAAAGTATTAGTCTTAGAGTTAAAGTACCAGTGATTGCCACGCCCATCTAAGTGGGGTGAAATTCATTCTCCGCATTTGACCAATCCACTGAGGGAGCGGTGGGCAGCAGCAGCGGCTTGCATATTTGGTGATACAACCGCCCAATTCCAACCCGTAAAGCTGAGTGTCAAGCAGGGAGGCAAATGTGTCCCATTTTTATAGTCTTTGCTATGACCCGATCGGGGATTGAAACCACAACCTCCCAGTCTCAGGGCAGACACTCTACCACTAGGTCACTGAGCTGGACTGCTAAATTGTTTAAATGTACACACACACACACACACACAACATACACTTAAAATTCATGTGTGTTTCTGGTGCTAAATCTGTCAAATAGTAGTTGTTAGTAATGGGTTTCTCTTTATTTCTCCTGAAATTAATGTGACAACAACAATATACAAATACAGTAAACAGTTTAGATCTTGCCAGTTTGTGTTCTACGGCACTGATGCAACTAACGTGGCATTTCCATCCTATACATTGATTCCCTGCATCAAAACTTGTATTGGTGCGTATAATTGACACGGGTGAGTGTCATTTAACAGGACATGGTGAAGTAGCACAAAGGATGAAGGAATAGCTCAGCAGTGATTATTGTTGAGGTTTAATGACTGCCTTGCTCCTGTAATAGACCTTCTGGGCTGTTGAAATGAGATGCCAAGCCGAGAAGACAATTAATTGCTTGGCTTCCTTTTGTCCCTGCCCCCATCCCCATGTGTATTGGGCTGAAACTTGATAAGATAAAGGCTTAGGGGCCACCCTAATACCGTCAGACACTCATCTCTCTATCTTGAATTTATTGTGGGTGCATTGTTTGAGTCAGGTGGCCCCAGTGCTGCTGTTTGATGCCCAGGAGGAGACATCAAATACTATTGAGGTCCACAATGCCACATGCAGCTTTTATTAGAGCATCTATCCAGTATATAATATATTTTGAACACATTTAGAAGTATCTTGGCTGTGGAAATATGTAACTGCCTATGTGGAGTTATCTTTTTTTAATGGTGAGTATATTCGAACATATTCACAAGTACGTTTGAATGTATTTAAATATGTTCAAACATACTCGTTTGAACATCCTTGCGAGTACTTCTGAACGTACTTGTAGGCTAAATCCTACAAACATAGCATGTTTTCTCGTAATGTTATTACTTGCACCTGCGCAAGTCAATACCCGGTTGCATTATGGGAAAAAATGCTGACCCTAAATGCAATGCAGACATAATATTAAACGTGAGCATAAACGTTACAAATAAACAATATTTTTTATTTAACTTTAGAACGTATTGGTATAATGTGGGTCAAATGCTTAAAAAAAAAAACGCACACAACAACAAACTTTTATTTTTATTTTTATTTTTTTTTTACTCGTGCACATGCAAATAACCCGTGGCGTTAGGGGAAAATATGCTTTGCTTGGAGCATTTAGTCAACAAGTATGTTCGAACGTACCCGTGAATATGTTCGAACGTACTCGTTCCACACTTCCGTACAGCATAAATATTTGATCACATTTGCTAGAAACATCCATCCATCCATTTTCTGAACTGCTTATATGAAGTAGAATTTATGATACAGGCTCTGTCGTGCCCTGTGCAATATGTAGAGGTTTAGTGGCAAGTTATTAATAAACTCCAGTAAATTATCATATGAAAGGCCTAAGCTCCCCCTATGGGCCAATCTGCATCTAAAATGCTCAGTGCATTGTTAATGTGCATCACATCGCTGATCACTGGTGTGTGTACTTAATTTGTGAGTTGCTTGCAGGAAACAACTAATCTGTGTGATTTTGGAAATGTTTAAAAATGCATCACTCAAGTTCCTATGGTATCAAAACCTCAGGCCTCCAATGCTGTGTTGAGACGGACTATTAATTAGATGCGCCTCCCAAAGGCAATTGTATATTATCGTAGGTGGTCGATTCATGAACAATAATTTAAACACAGCTGTTAACTAGTGGCACACCTAAAATTAAACTCAACATCCGTCTTTGTGTTTTAGTGTCCTGTGACAGCAATATCCTACCAAAGCATTGCTGCAATAATCACAAGCACATGAACAGTTCATTGTCACCGTAACGCTGCACACATTCTTGTTTAAGAACATAAAAAATGCATCGGTCTTCTAAATCATTATGATGCAAATGTGAGTCTGTTAAGCAGCAGTATATAGCACACATTAAATGAGTGCAAATCCGTCAGGCAGAGCTAAGAAATGTAGTGTGCCGAATGTGATTGGAATAATAACGAGCGGACTGTACTGTGCAACGTATGGTCAACACAATACACATCGCAGTCGAGTTGAAAACTTAATAAGAAAATAGCAAAATGTTTACCTCATCATATTCATCTGTCCACACACAATGTAGCAGCGTTATCAAGAGGACAGCATGCAGCCGGTAATGGAAAGTGTGATAAAGAATATGATCTCAAATAAATATTGCCATTTAGTTAAATATGCGGGTGTCAAATTCCTAATGCCTGCATAGAGTTTCAAAATGTTGTGTCGATTAATGCATTAATAAAAAATGTTATACTCACATAATTGATTTAAAATCGGATCTAATGTTTCCTTCTGCTTTAATATGAATGTGTTAAAGCAGTGCAGTGTGAAATTTCAGCCCTCAACATAATGACTCTGGAGCTGCAGTGACTCATATAGGAAAAGGGTTGTTTCTGGTCTGCAGCCATATGAAATGTCATCTGAAATTTGACAAGATATGAAGAAGCAATCCCCTTTGAGAGCTCCACTGAGCTGCACATTTTTCTTATATTGTTCCCGCATTATAATTGAGCCCCTTACGGGTGACCCGTGTCGTTCTGAGATAAAACTAATTATTTGCCAGAGGAATTACTGTTAGCGTCTCTGTCTTCAGGTCAGAATAACTGTTAGCTGCCTTGTTACAATAACGATGTAACCATGTGTCACATGGTCTTGTCTATTGAAGCTTTGTCGGAACACATTTTATTTCTCAAAGTCAGAGATGTCAGGCTTGTTTCTTTTAATTGAACATTTATTAAAAAGTATGATCTTAAGGCCAATGGTGCCATTATGGAAACAGTGTATCGGAATAAGTACTTTTATCTGTATGCATCCTTTGTATTCACATCATTGACTGACAATCATGGGAGTGGTCAAGATTCAAACCTCCCAAAGCTCCATGGTGCACCATTTCTCCAAGGGATTTTGCAATACGGTTATTTAATTCCCCACATCAAGTCAAACAATATGCATCCAAGATGGCTTCACATTTCTGCACCACAAGTCACCAGGGCACACTCTCCCACTGTTTCCCCACTCACATCTTCACTTTGCCATTTAGCCACACCCACCTATTTAAGGCCCTCCTTCCTGATCACGCACTCACTGCAAGATTGTTCACCTTCAAAATAAAAGTTAAACAAAAATACAGTAAGGATAACAACAGCATGAAGAGAGTGTCTCTCTCCAATAGTGTTAATACAAGGGGTATGATACAATTCAAGAATGGTGTATTTTCAGGTGGAACGGTTTGATTTGGATTGGATTCATGGGGATTATGATTCAATTTGATATGTTATGTTGTAGATTTGTCATGTTTGTTATAATATGTAACAGCATTTAAAAATTCTCTAAAGTCCAAACTATTCAAGCTAATTCAATTGAAAGAAACATTAACTCACCAGTAACCTCAAACTGCTGTGCATCACTCATAAAAGATGGTTCAAAATGCCTCTTGATAACATGGCGGACAATACAATTCAGGGAACACACTTTTTAAAATGCAATGATTAATGTACGATTTTTGTTGTTCCGGTCTCTTGCTAACCGTGGATGGTTGTGGCCTCTAAGTCGGTGATCCAAAAAACGAGATGGAAAAAGGTTTGCGAGCTCTTCATTTTTCTTTAAACCGCCACACCAGTTGCAGCAATTTATCCCCCTCACATACAACAGGCTTTCCCCCCTAAACAGATTACTGAAACCCTCTTACAAAGTGGTGGCCTCGAACACCAACCTTAAATGAAGGGTGCCCCCGCCCATATACAAAACACTTCAACGCATCTACATAACTGGAAAAAAATATATACAGATATATACATAATGGAAATGCAGTCTGTTGTATTCTTACTTATTATAGTAACAATTGTCACATCGACATTGCTATACAAAACAAAGAAAGAGTATCCCATTTCCCCTCTCCTGGCTGCCATTTGGACAGGCCAATGAATCCAATCAAATGGGAATGAGGTGCTCCTGGCCTGCACTCACACCATTTCAGTGAGGGAGGGTGGACCGCTCCCTCACAATTCAAGTTTGAGTCAAAACCAATTTTCAGATTCAAAACCGTTTTCCTTACTCCCCTGGGGAAAAAAACCCTTTTAAATCAACAGAGGAATGGTGATGTGTTATGTGACTTTGATAATTATGCTGGTGCATACAAAAAGTTTTTTTTTTTAATGAATGTGGAAGATTGGTTTGTTGTAAGAACCCCACTGTACCAAACACTTTATTAAGCACACCTTGCTTGTCCACGTTTGGACCTTCAAGTGCCATCTTTAAATGCCTTAATTTGTTGCGGCATAGATTCAATAAAAGACGAGAATCGACTTGATCGCATTATCCAGTTGGTGCAGATTTGTCGACTGCACGTCTGTGATGCCAATCTCTTCTTCCTCACACCGCAAAGGTGTGCTTTTGGATTGACAACCGGTGACTATGAAGGCCATTTGAGTAAGTTAAACTTGTCTTTAAAAATAAAATAGACAAGGTGAGAAACTAAATAAAACATCCTCCTTTAAACAAACATTAAGCCACCAGCATGAGTCGTTAACTCAAGAGCAGATAGATGCACATGTTCATGTTGGTTGTGCCAGGTTTTACTACCACTCAACAATTGCATCTTAAAATTAGGCTAATCAGACTAGCAAACATTTGGTCTGAAGGCTGAAGAAAAATTGTGATTCATCCAGTTGCTACGTTGCTCTAGACCAGTGGTTCTCAAATGGGGGTACGTGAAGGCACTCTAGGGGTTACGTGAGATTTTAAAATATATTTAAAAAGTAGAGTATATAAATATTTCAGAAAATTATAAGTTTATAACAAGGTTCGCTTTCCTTTTAAATTAGTACATAAGGACGACGACGACGACAAAACGTCTGCTTAATACGTTTTTCTTGGCTTACCTTAACCGGAAAGCGGGTTATACAGATCATACTTCTGCGATAATCTGCAATATAGTGAGTCCGCAACTGAACCACTATGTCGTGAGGTAATAATGTAATTCTAAAAAGTATTAAGCAGATGTTAGTGCATGTTGTTAGTGTTGTCAGGTGTGGTGTGTGATTGAGGAACCAAATGCAGGGAAGCAGGGCGAGGAAGCAGAGGTGAAGTAACAAAAAACGGAGTTTAATTAAACAAAACAAAAGCAAACTCCAAAAGGCAAGCGATGCAAGACGGGGGGACATCAAGGCAAAAAAAAAAAAAAAAAAACTGGCAGCATGATGAGGGAAAAACAACAATGGTTTGACACAGACAAGGTGGAGATGAGACTAAATACACACACACACACACACACGCACGCACACACACACACACACACACACACACGCACGCACACACTAATTGACCCAACGAGACACACTTGGGCAGGACACAAGTGGCAGAGTGTGCTGATTGGTTGACACATGAGGAAGGACAGGAAAACAGGTGGACATGACAATGCTTGACGAGACTAGGACACAAGGACAATATGACAAAAACACAGATCATGAACGAAACTTAAAGAAACATGAGAACAAAATCAAACAAAAATTAAACTAAACACAAGCCATCACAGAAGCAAACTAAAAATGAACTCAAACCCAAATCATGACAAGTGTCGCTTATCTAATCAGATTAGGCCGTCTCTCACTGCATTTAGGTAGGCACAAAAACTAGTACATATTTTCCGCAGTGCTTTTATAAGGTTGAGCATAATCAATCAATCTCAGCTTCTTTGTTGGTCTATCCAATTTTGGCCAGGGGGCATTTTGGTCTCGAGCATTCATAAAACTCCTCTGAAATTGAATGTGAACTGAGAGAATGTGAACGGGCTCTGCAATACCAATGTTTCCATTTTATTCCAGACTCGGGGTCCAGGCACAGGGCCTGTGAAAATTAGCCTTGGATTTGCATTAATTGCACAAAAAAAAAAAATCAACAGAACATCTCATGCAAAACTGAGTGCTGAGGCTGAGCTCATTTTACCAATTACAGCCGAGGCCATTCATGTTGGCTGTGCCTAGAACAATCGTAGTACTGGTTAGACTGAACTCACAAAGGTATCACCACTTATCAGCACATTTTTTTTGTAATTAAGTTATAGTGCCCCAACATGGGCAGTTCTATTGCTTGATTATAAAAAGGTTATTGGAAGGTTCTACCATGTCTTGAGGGTACACACTTAGGTATTACTCTTCATCCCTAAGCAACTCAAAAGAAACAACCATTACAGAGTAAATGTTATCTGATAACGTGTACGCTGGCCCATACATAGCAATGCCCCCTTTTAACTTGCCTCTCCACCCTTTTAAGACGCTAAAGACAGTCTGCAAACACAGATAAGCTCACAATACAGTGCATCACAGAACTAAGCAGTTCAACAGGTTTTGCAAAAAAAAAAAAAAAAAAAGCCTATCCAAGACAAGGTTTGAGTAAATCCATGCATTTAGAAGTGTTTCTGCATGTGCTTGATAAGCATATTGTATGTGTTAGATCATTGCGCTGCAAATGTGTGATAAGACCCATATTTGATTACAGTTCTGCATAAAGCGTCTGATTGTGCCATTTTTCCACCCCTTAAAGCCTATGGATTATTGTCTGTAACCGTGTGTCTTTTATCATGTTAAGCTGATTTGGTTGCATTTCATGTCACACTTGGGTTGTAGCACCTTTTTATTAAATCAACTTTTCTAATACGGGCGCTGTGTAAGGCTTTTTATTGCATTAGGTTGCGTAACATTGAGCCTGATTAACCTCAATCAGATGTCACGTACCTGCGACATTTTGGGGAAGAACACTACAAATAAAGGCCTTGTCTTCCCTTTGCCTTTAAGGTCTTATTTACATATATACACATATAGTCAAACCTTTTACCGCTCATAATTGTAACTTTGGGCAATTGAAAACAATCAATTAACCTGAATGGGATGGTGGAGGAAGCCAGAGTATCCACTACCCATAGGAAATATACGTTAAGAAACAGAACATGCAAACTCCACACAGGAAGACGAGAGCCACAATTTGGTCAAAAAACGGTGAGTATAATTGTTACCTTTAACTAATAGCTTTCTCCTAAAAGGGTCCAATTAAAATCCTGGTGCTGCTCATAGTCCCCTGAGAAAATATTTACATATATTCCCATGATCTTGCATAAATGACATAATTGTTGTATCATTATTATATTATGTAACTGTTTTTTCAAATGAATTGAGGAATTGCTATAGTGGGCTGTTAAAAATGAGTATAATAATATTACAAATATAAATTTTGGACTGACATGACCAACTGAACCGCAATGCCTTTCCTTTGAAGCCTTTTGATCAAAGTGTCATTCTAGACTGCCAATACACGTTTATAGACACTATTGTACTCTTACAATCCAGCATGCTTTGTGTTTCTTTCACACCCCGATAAAAGCAGAGTCTTGGCATTTGTGAATTCTTGAAAAGATGAAAGAAATGAGGATTTCTATGAATGTTGCAGAATGTGTGTTTCCACTATGTGCTATAGCTGAACAGCAGCGGTATAGTAAATGCCAACATGCAATAAGTTGGTAACCAACACTGGAAAGGAAGAGAAACAGGGGGGGAAGGCAACACATATTACATGTTCAGCATCAGAAAAAAAAAAAAAAAAAAGAACAGCAGTGAGTGGGTTGAGGTGGAAAAAAAAAGTGTAGTCAGAGATCGGCGGTAGTGGCTCACCTGGGGATTAGGGCAGGTGCAGAGGGCATCAGAACATGAGTGGGCTCACAGAGTGGGTGGATTGTGTGTGAATATTGCAGTTGTTACTACTAGTGTTTAAAGTGCAGACAGTGTTGCTAAGATACAGGGAATTAGATAAAATGCTCTTGATTGAAATCACACACAAGTTATTGTGCTGATTCCAAACAATTATAATTACGTTTGGATCGGAAAAGAACATTATGGAAACGTATTTGATGTTCAACAGAAATTTCACACAGAAATGTTTACAATGCACCACTAGAGTTTGATAGATTGCAAATAATATACATTGTCACCCTCTTAAAATAATTGCTTAAGTCCTTTTTTGCATTTTTTTTTTTTTTTTTGCCTAAATCATTTCCTCATGATGAAAATTGTTTTGTTTACTGAAATATCTGAAATGATGACTTTGGCGATTATTTTTAGAAGCCGCCAATAAAACAAATATTTTACAGGTTAACTGGATTGGTACTCAGGTTAGTGGCAACCTCTCCCAGGCTAAACAAGCATATCTCAGTTTATATTGATATATAATATTTGAGGTTTGGAAAAGGCACAGTGAGGTTGTAGACTTTTACAAGACATGTAATCAACACTAAAACAATCACTGGACGTTTTTACACGTTTTTGTTTTTTTTTGTACATGGGTTGGGGTTAGACAGTGACTTTTTTTATTGTCATTTGATATCCTTTTGAATAAACCTGTCAGTACTGTAAATGTGCCTTTTCCTTTTGTAGAACGATTCATTTTGGTTCGATTCGATGCACTCACATCTTTTCCGGTTCAAATAATTTTTTTGTTACACTCTTAATAGTTAAAGAAAAGTTTTACAGATGAGATTTTGCCGTCCTAAAGTTGAAAAAAAAATGGTAATGTGGCATCACAAAATTCAAATGAGTAAATACAACCAGATCTCTAAAGATTCATTCTGAATTGGCAAGGTTTTGATATTGTGAGCTATGGTAATTGAATAGTCTTCTCACTAATCGAAATGTGTCAAGACATCCGTTCTTACACCCAGCAGACTGATGACAGTGAGTGATGGAGCATAGAGACGAGTGAGTGAGACGTCGAATGTAGTAGAAAGGAAATCCACACTTAATATTTTTTTACTTGGCCGTGGACAAGATGTCATGATGAGAAAGAGTGGCGAGGTCATGCTGTTCCTTCTCTTTGATCTAATATTTATCTTACAATAAACTTACAGTTAGCTCCAGGGCTATCCGAGTCCTGTTGGTCTTGTTCTCATCAAAGCCCTCAGGGTTCTTGAGCTCGGTCTGACGGCAGACTGAGAAAAACTGTGCTTTTCTCTTTTAGAACGACATAGAGTATTTGCAGATAATTACAGAAACGCTAGGATCACTTGGGCTATGAAATGTGAATCAGACGGATGACTTCCTTCTCTTAATGGCGAATGTTTTGATCATCAATGTAAATAAAAGCGCTTACGGATTGTAACAGTGATGCATACTTATGTGCTACAGTATGTACAGTATAATGCAATATTTGATGTCACTGAGGCTGGCTATATTGCACCTGCTGCACGAGTAACACTGAGCAGACAGTTTTGACACATGATGAAACACGTCATTGTTCATAATTGTCTATCCTATCCATTTGTTACAACATCAGGGAGTGAAAGTGACAATGATGTTGTACAAAAATGTGTTCATGTCATACAGAACAAGAGTGCTAAGTCCTTCCCACATTGGAGGGGATAACAATTCCCAGCTCTCTATTGACTATCTATTGCGCAGTGTCTCATCCCCCAGTGTGCAAAACAATGCCTTAAAAGCTCCCGTGTGTTGGAATGAAGCATCATCAACCAGGGAACAGACAAGAAAACAAACAAATTTAGAATCTACTGAATCGTAAACCTTTGTGAAGACACAATTTGAAGAATAAACAGGATGAATTGGGTTTTTTTTTGCAACCAATTAGAAGAGCTATGGGCAACATATTTGACTATGGGGACAGCAAGGACTTTCTTGTTTTTTTATACCTCATTTGCATTTATTGAACTAACACGTTGAAAACTCATATTCAGTATTGTATGGAAAGCTGTCATTGCAAAGAAACACAAAATGGATGCCCTCACTCCCACAGCAATATCTGGTCACAAGTATTAACTTACAACTAGCTACATCTAATATTTGATATATCTCATCAAGCTACCTGACATATAGGATAATAATGCTCAAAAAATGTTGCCAGGCCTTGTGTGTGCAATGTGTCATGTGTTTTAGACTCTTAAAAAACGCACAATTTGTCTTTGCAAACAGCAACAGTGTATGACATAATGAAAAACGTTTAATAGCTTTTTGTCTTAAACATCTAAGGTGAAACACCCAAAGTTTGACGATCAGCTAAATTCTGTGGCAGGAGTTCGTTAAAGTGTGACCGCTACAAAAGGCAAAAATGGCACCCAATTCCAAAATAAATTCAAAATGGCGGACTTCCTGTTTAGATGAAGGTTGGGCTGTCAATCAAAACAAAAATGTTATCATCCTCTGTAAAGGCTCAATTTCTGGCACAGTTCTTCTACTGTACCGCATCAGATTTCCAATTGTTCAATCTTTGCTGAGGAGTTTAAACATTGACACAATCATGTTTCACTCAAATATGCCTGCTATAGAGTGCACAGGTCGTTGCATTTACCAGAAGATGCTGGCATGCCTAGCTGTAAAGACGTCACTCTTAATTAACGGCCGCGTGTGTTTTTGTTCATAGTGAAAGGCACGTTGTTTGCTTTATTTTGTCAGCAAGCTGCTTCTATTGCAGAACGGCTGTTTCAAAGCATTACTACATAGGGAGCCATTGCAAATTCAGTGAGGACGGCACAGCAAAAAGTGAGATAAATAATGAAAGCTCAGAAGCTGGTTTTTGTTGTTGTTGTTTTTTTTCAATCAAGCCAGTGAACCTAATTAGGTGTTATTTCATGTGTCGTACTTTTTGTTTACACAAGAAAGCATTGGGTTGACGGAAATATAAGGATGCAATTGCAAATAATTATCAGCCATACTTTAATCAGAGATTATACAAATTTGGATGACAAAAACTAGTGCAGAGACTAAGGAACCACTCCCAAATGAAACTTTACGCAAATGTTTCAATTCAATGTAATGACCAAAGAATATTTTGTTTCCTACATTACACCACCAGTGGCCCATTCACTTTTAACATTAGACTATGTCTAAAGTTAAACTGTTTACAAGCATGACACTAAAGCTACATTTTTCTCAACCTGGGACCCAAATTCTCATTAAGCTGTGACCCACTTTTATAGACATAAAGCCAAGCAAATAATGGGGGGGGGGGGATCAAAAACACATTTTTAAACATGAATATTGAATCCACATAATTACATGTACAAAGTGAATTTCAGAGCACGTTCTTTAGGACCTAAATCAAATTCATACTAGATCTAAAAATGAAACCAAATAAATAAGGCCGCAAAATGTCATTTCACATTTGCATTCAGAGCACTGACTGTGAAGGAGCTTAACTGTGTGTGTACAAAGTCAATAAAATAAGTTATCAACACTGCACCAAATACATAGGTTGTAAACACAGCACAGCTGAGAAGAGAGAGATGACTGCTGCATGTATAAAATTGTAGAAGAAAACAGCGACTTTACTCCATATCACGCAGTGGGCTTTCCTTACAAAAATCGAAAAAAAATGTTTTTATTGCATATACATTTTGCCATCTTGCATCTGAATAAACTGTAATAATATCCAAGGCCTAGATGCGAGCCAGCTATACAGTTATGACACATCTTCCCTCAAAAATATTTAAACAATTTAAGTCCATCATTGGATGTGCATGGAATTTGTTTTAATTTTGTTTTGTTGCCCGTGACCCAATTTAGGGCTGAGAATCATGGCTTTTGATTGTAGCAATTTTACAGTTGGACATCAAGATTATCTTAATTAAAAACAACTAACAAAATAACTACGACTGACATGAAAAAAAAAAAAAAACGTTAATGAAATAAAATAAAAACGAACAATAATAATTGCAAAAATGTCCTTTGTTTTTGTTTTGGGTAGTTCATTTACTACATGAGCCTTTTTAAATTTGAGTTTCAAATGTATTTAATTTGGTATTACAGCACAGCTGTTTGCCAAACAAAGGAAAATCAAACAGGTTCAGTCGTTTGGACGCAAATGTTCTTCGTTATTGTTACATGGGATAGTGTCACCACTTCTGCCTTTGGCACTCATGGTGATGATCGGTCACCCCTCCAGCGGGCGGAGTTTTTCTGAGAGTGATATGTTGTGCTCCGTTTCTCCTGTTTTAGCAATGCAACACCCCAGCAAAATGTCGACAGTTGACAGGCCCGCTTGAATTCCATTTTCACCATGACAGCATAAGAAAAGAGGCACATAATGTGTTGTTTTGAGGGTTGTTAGTTCCTGTAGTGTATCATATAAAAGTAAGAGTGACTGAAATGTTGATCTGAATGCTGCATTTTTTTTTCTCTCTGGCAGTTCAACAATATGAAACGGATGTAAACAACAATTATTTTCTGAAAACTTCTAAAAAACTATACTTACTATTTAATGGCGGTTTATGTGATCACGCGGTACAATGTGCTGTTTTGTCAACAAAGGTAGCCGCAAAAACATGTTTTTGAGGGCGTGCTGTGCTCAAAACGTCTCTGCAGTTATTTTGTTCAAGCCTTGGTAATTACAAAATTCAATACCTCTTGTTCTTTATAAATCAAGTTAGCACATTGATCCACCGAGAAGCCGTTCTACAACAGTGAGTGGTCCAGGAGAAAATAGCATCATCAGTCTTTTGAAGTTAGCAGCACTTTGCTGCATTTCCAGTTATTGCAAACCTCATTTTTGTCCGCTGGGATTTGTTTTTTTCTTGTACTGCTGGATTTTATTGGTGTCATAATATAGATACCTGTACACAAAACTACACCTAGTAAAATTTGTATTTTTAAAGAAACGTTTTAAACGACGTTTACATTACATATTGGTCCATACCAACCGTGTAGCCACAATGCATCAGGCAAAGACAAATGAATTCTAGCTTCGGGATCTTTGCAAAAACAAACAGTCTTTTGTGAGGTGAAATACAAAATGTCAGCACTCTCTCCCAGCAGACAGCAGGCGTTGTTTCAGATGTTGCGAGCACGGTTCAGACTATTTCTGTTGTGATTGACTGGCATGTCAGCAACAACAGCTGCTGAAATAACCCCATTTGGGGTTATAGCTGTTTGTTTTATGGTTAGAATTTTGTGGGTCAGAATGCAGAAGGAACATCACTTAGAAAGGAATATTTAACAATGTGCCAAAACGAAATATCTAGGGACATAGTCTGTTGAAACCAGGACATATTCATCTATTTCAAAGAGCCCTCTGGACTCCTACTGTGTTACTGAAACTAAAGAGGCACAGGCTACATTTGAAGTTACCTCTCAAACAATTCCTGTTGTGACAGAATGCAGAAGAAGTTTGTCTCTTTAAACCAATCAAGTAAGTGTGCAATTCCCTTCTTTGCCACCAGGATAATGCGATTTAGTCACGGCGTGAAAAATTGTCTCAGTAGTGGCTTCGTCACAACATGATTTATCTTCACATTCTTCACAAGATCCTCCTCAGTTTCAGTTATTCTTAAACCATCAATTTGCATCACTATGCCCATCGATATATCTGTGTCTTCATCCACTCGGCAGGTAATGAAATCCTGCCTGCCTCAGTATACCTACAATTTAAGCGGTAGCATCAAAACCATTACCCCGCAACAACCAAATATCTACTGCAGAATATCACAGGGAAACATAATGCTCAGACCATTAGTCAAGCAGTGGACAAATAATTATGCTCTGCACTATTAAACCAAGAAATGGGAAATGCGTAGCAGATAGGGTGCAAGAGAGCGATGGATTTGATGGTTGGGGGAAGGTGGGGGGGGCAAAGAACAGTATGACACGAAATAAATTAATCCTGAATATCCACCGCTCCCTATGCACCTCTACTATTGAAGGCTCAGTCAGTCTAGTCCATTCATGAATCACTGGGCCTTGGAGACACACAAGAGAAAAACCAGCAGCTCTCATAAATAACGCAGCAACTTACTGCTGTCGTGCCAATGAGTCATCCAGGTCTGCTCTCATTCACTTTTGAGATGTGGAAAAGCTTTTTAAATCACAAAAAAAACCACACCCCCTATTTAGTCGTTTTGTTGTGATGAGTGTCATGTTTACCTGAAATGTGTACCAAAACATAAGCCCTATATTATGTTTATGGTTTCCAGCAATGTCAGTGTTCTGTGCAAAAGCATCACAGTATCAATCATACAGAAAACAATACAGTCTTATCAGAATGTGTTTTACAAATTATGGTGGGCATTTCAAAAGTGTTATTCATGTTAGCGGAAACGTGACACAGCAAACACCCGCATGGTGCTATAGTGAAAAGCCGGGAGAAATTGCCTATAATAATATGGTTAGGGATTTAACTGTGAATATATCACAAACTATGATCCTAAAGCACTTTAATACTTTAATTAAATCATCTTAAAATATTTACCCTTAAAAAAAAAATTGACAGATTATTAGATTTTGAAAAAAAAAAAAACTCATTATAAATTGGGTTGTTCTGACACCGTTTTTTTTGGCCCCCGATACCGATTCCAGTACCCAGTTTTGCAGTATCGGCCGATGCCTATACTGTACTGATGCCTAGGTTTTTTTTTTTTTTCAACATGAAAAGCTGTCCTGCAATCAGAGCATTCAAGGGCCAATAGGATAACTTGGCGTGGCACAGTGAATGTCGTGCACAAGCAAGACACAAGATGTTGCATCCAAAGTCCTACATTAGCGTTGGAAATAATGGTATCGGCGTGTTACTTGTTAGGAATTACGCGCAGCAGTATACCTTCTGTTTTAATGCCGTATCGTGGCCTCTCCCGATACCGGTATCGGAACAACGCTAATTGGAAGTGTGCGTATACATGCGGCAAAAGCAAAAAAATCCAGTGCTGAACATGACTCCCACAGACTTGATTTTCACACTTTTACAGACTTTATAAAGCGCCACATTCCAGCGTTTAATCGACACTTTTAAAATAGTCAAATATTTTACCCTGGACTGGGAGAGGGTATATTTTTAACTCACTAACCAGAGATAAATGAACCCTTTAGTAAACAAGTAGCTCTTCTCAGACACTCTTAAAAGTTGACTCCTAAAAGCTTTGCCTTGACTGTGATTTGATCCCCATTACCCCAGGTTCGTGGCCCTATCGACCAAGCTAACCAGCCACATTTGTCAGTTGTTGTCCCCAAAATTCCGCGTGATCAAAAGCACATCAGTTATTCGACAAAACGGTGGAATATCATCATTTCACTACAAACAAGAAATCCAAATTCATATTGAAGATCATCAACCTGAATCCAGCTCTCTCTTGAAGAGAGCATTTAAAGCACGTGACTGTTGACCACAGTCTCTTCTTCTGTGAGTGAAAATTACTTCATGGGCTCAAACTCCTTTTGTTTGATTGTCAGTGTTTCCCAGTGATAAGCAAGGAGGAAAAAAGGAGGGGGGGGGGGGGAATGGCGCTGACTTTGTCTCTCAAACTGGAGAAGTGCAGGTGCCAGGCGGAGTTAATCTAACTCTAGGTGATAAACTCTATGAAATAACACCTACTTTTGACACCATTTAACTCTGAACATGTTAAAATGACACTGTATTAGTTAAAATTAACTCCCACAAATTTAACTCTGGAATGTTATTAGTCCAATTTTATGTTAGGCTATGTTCTTTGGGGGGGTCAAAAACAATTTTTTTTCATGTGTGTGTGCGTATTTGTTCACATTACATATTAATTGCACTCCTAACATCGTGTTTACAGAAGTAAATATAGGAGGTAGATAGGTGGGGGCTCATCTTTTTATCATCTCATATCTACAGACGAGTGATGCGGGGAGGATTTAGAAATATTTTGGGGAAACGAGGCGAGCCTTTTCAATCTTATTTCATCGAGACGTCTACAAAAGATGATGTCACGGTCATGTCGTTGCCGCGCGTAATAAATGAACCGTCTGCGGGGCGGAATTGCTAACTAATATCACCGCTTTATGCTTCGTGTTACAACTGGGATTTAATTTAAAGTCAACGCTCTTACTCGAAACAATTTAGCAAATTTAGTGACGATTGTCAGTCATCACCCAAGCACTCTCCCTGCAACGCACGAAGCACATATAAAGCCTTTGATGACGTATAGATCGGATACATGTGACCCGCCTCTTCAGATTGTGGTCGCATAGCCAAAAAAAAATGTTTGGGTCGCATTTGCCTTCAGTGTGAATGCAGCGTTTAGTCTTTCAGTTGAGATGCAGCACTTCACATATTTTCATGACAACAACTAGTGCTTCTTGTGGCATATTAGGGTCATGAGTAGGTACATTTTTCAACAAATACCAAAGGATAGTTTTCACAGAAAAAAAATTGTGAATAGAGAACAATCCAACCATTGTTCAATCCAACCATTGTCCAACTGAGTTAAGGTCATTCTAACATTTGATTTATGTAAGGATCTTTGTATTTAGAGATGTGATTTGAAAACCGGTTCCTTTTGAGAACCGGTAAGGAATTGGATCAATAAGTAATGCCGAAAAAATAATAATACAAATGCATTCTGTTAAAAATCTCTGCTAGCTCTGTGAAAATGTTGGATGGATCATTAAAAAATTTGCCGTTTGAAGCATAGCATACAGAGTTTCGAAGTCAGATGCATGAATTTAGATATAATCAGCAGGTGTAAGTTAAGGTAATATTTGATGGCCGTTTTGCAAAAAAAAAAAAAAAAAAACAGGTAGCTGGGAGCAGACAAGACATTTACATAAACAGTCTTATGCTGCAATGGTAGAAAGCTGCTTTCTCTTTATAACCTCAACACTGCTTCCATTATACCAAGAAGAGAGGCAGTCATCATTGCGCAAACACGCACACACACGATCCTCTTTGCTTCGGGGGAAACCTGGTTTAAAGATTAGATAAGAGGCGTGCATTTAATTCCATTGTATCGATTTAGGGTGGTCATCTGGATTTTGGCTCCTTCCATCGATCTGGGATAGATGATACAAGATGGTTATCAGGCACCAGCAACGTTGTGTTTGAACATGTAAAAATACTGTAACAGATTTCTGCTCAAATCACCGGAGAGGCTTCACATCAAAATGTCACTAAAATGCCACAGGGGAAATTGAGCTATTTCTTTCCCATAAGCCTCTAATGTTTGTAGCGGGGAGAACAGCAGAAAAATCCTGCGGCGGTTGTTCATTATCTTTGTCAAATAACATTGCTATCAAACCGGGCATATCTGGTGATTGCTTTCTGGTCAGTGTAGATTTTGAACATGCAGTTTAAAGTGTCGGATGTAGCATGATTCTTACATGCTCATGTTATCAATGTTTGTTTTCATCCAACTGTTATATATTTTTTCACAATTTACTACTTTAATATAATTTATATTGTATTTTCCCACTTGGGGGGGAAAAAAAAAAGCTGAAATATACTTAAGACCGTGATTTTTAATCTTGTTGGATGAACGGAACCCCACGAGTTTCCTATGCACGAATCCTTCAATCTTGAAAACATTTTTGGTATAGGGTTTACTAGTGAACAAAATGAAGAGGGAGTGTAGCATTTTTATTGAATTTTCACCTTGAATTCAGTGCGCATTGACCAGTTGACCAGCCCGTTTATTGTGTATTTGAGACTTACCTACCATGCCTACCATGTGCCAGGCGTTCCCTAATTTTTATTTTTTATTTTTTTGGGTTGGGTCAACACGTGCAGGTCGAAACTTGCCAACGATAAACAGACAGCCTGTAGATAATGCTCCACCAAGATGTTAATTGTCAAGGAAAGATTTTCATCTCGATGATAGAGGTGCCTTGGATTTACTTTTGTGTTCATTTGTGTTTTTAATTAATAAAATGTAACCGTCTTTTCATTGCTAAGTCAACTACTTCTGCTCCCGGAAGTAGTGTGCTTTGTCTTCCAGAATAAGAGCATGATACAGGAAGTACTTTGTTAACTGCGTAAATGATGCCAACCCAACAGTATTTTAGACTAGAGCAATGCAAATTTGAATATGCTTATTTGATTATTGTTATGTTGTTATTTATACATACACAGTGTCACATACTCAAAGTGTGAAGTCTCAATATTTATTTCCATTTTTATTGTGGTTCTTTGAGTTTTAAATTTGGACACATGACGTTGGTCACGTTTTGTTTTATTCAACTATTTATTTTAATTTACCATTTGCCAAAATGGGAATCACATCTTAGTTTGTTGTTATTATTATGTATTATCACATCTTGCTTCCCTGACCTCAATAAACGGAACTTCGACTCATTACAAAATGTATTTTTGCCCCATTAGGATTTGTATTAGAGTACTCCTGGTACAGTTATGAACAATTTAAATTGCCCAGCTAAATTAGCATGCATGTCTTGGGAATGTGGGAGGAAACTGAAGTACCAACACATGCACGTTGAAAACATGCAGATTCCACACGAAAAGTCTGGCTCAAGACTCAAAAACCAAACCTTTGAGTGCAAGGCAGAAGTGCTTAGCAAATGGCCACCATGCCACCTTTTAAAAAGATGAATTATTTTTCTGGTTTTATGACATGGAAGGTTGATGAATCCAGAATTGTTCTTGCAGTCAGAATGAATTCATTAAAATGCCACAATTACTGCCCTACATCAAATTTTCCATTTTAATGAATGATTGAACATAAATCTTCTCTCTGTTCAAGATAACATTATGTCACACTTCTGACTTATGATAATTGTATTCTCTAATTTAAAACCATTTCCAAGTTGAGATTTGGCATTTCAAAATTAATAGTCTCATAAATTCTTCCAATTTTATTTCCTTTAAAAAAAATTGCGTTTTTATGTTTTGGTTTATGGAATATCATTTGCCTGTGGTTGACTAGCAACTAGTCAGGGCAATCTGTGTATGGGTGGAGTTTTCTTTCTTTCTGTATTTTCCTAGATTGGTGCAGGTTCAAGGGGCATTATCGTTAATTACTGGCCATTTCTTCTTTGGCTCTTTATTACCATTGTTGATATGTGCTTCTCGTTGTTTACCATGATGGTATATTACTTTCATTGCTATCGTTGAACTGTAATTATTGTTCAAATATATACTCTAAATTATGCACACCATTATTTATAGAGTTACTATTCGCAAGATATATCATTTTCCCTAATCTATGTACTATATGCTATTTACAGTATTCCGATTTTATACAGATCTAACTACCATTATGGAAGTAGTGTGTCGTGTTTTATAAATGTGAGATGGGATTTCATAAGTTTCCTTCTTCCCACTCCGGTTTTGAGCAGTGCACCGAGACCTTGTTTTGTTGTCGCTGGTGTATATAGCAATTGCTTATTCTTTTTTGCCACGATCATTTTTTGCTTATTAATGCGTTTCTGCTGTCATTTGGCTTCTTGTATCCATTAGATGTTTTGTTTTGTTCTATTAAAAAACAAACAAATATATCAAATTGAAATGACTTCTTGAGAGGGAAAAGCCAACCCACATACTGTATATAGGTTGGATAGTCAATAGCACTGTGTGCCCTCTGACCCATTGACAAGTGAAGCTTGCTCTTTCTTAAGCATGATAATGGCAGCGATAACCCACAAGATACATTTTAAGGGCCGACAGCAATGAAAATGTGTGCTCTCGACAGCACGTTCAAAACTGACGCACGAGGAAGCCGAGAACGGCAGCCAAGCAGGAGCGAGCTTGAAAACAGTCCACCAACCAGGAGCGCGGGCGAACACGAAACGAGTCCACCAGTTTGTAGTGTGCGTTGGCACAGCTAAATTTGCATATGACACTGATAAAAGCCGCTTGCCTCAACGGCTTGGCTGGCGGTAAAATGTTGCGAGTCAGGCTACTTCCGTGAACACTACAACGTTGTTTTGGGTGTACGTCACTCGATGCGTGCTCTTTGCGCATGCGAGACGCGTCAGGGGCGCGTTGCGTTCACATTAGATGTCGCAATTGTTTTTGTAATGTGAACAGTACATAAAAAGATCGGATTTAAGAAACAATTACAAATTGGGCATCACGCACTGCAGTGTGAACGTAGCCTCTGTTACCCTGTGCATGTGATTGACCCCAGCTAGTTTCACATCATGACATCACCCTTTCAGTATGTTGATGGACAGGGTCAAACACCACAATCTGTATTTATCAGCAAGATACTGTTCCTGTGCTGTAAATGTGATTCTAAAGCCTCTTTATCCTCTTTCCGAGGATTTGCAGTATAGCAGATCACATGTGAGTTTCCCTGCACTTAAGCCTCACTATCAGCAGCCTAGTGGGCTGTCAACATGTGCAGGGACATAGTTTTATCTTTGTATTTATTTTCTTTAATTTGAGCCTACGCTCTTTGGAAAACTATGGAATGGTAAACCAAGTGGCTTTATGCTAAATGCTTTCAGTTATTAGTAAAAGCTTGTGACAGAACTGTGTAAAAATATCCATCTCCCAGTATAATTTTTTTTTTGAATTTGCTTATCTTCTGATTAAAAAAAAAAAAAAAACAAGTACTATTAAATCACCGCTCAAGGTTAACTCTATCCTGCTAAAATCACAGTAAAACCATTACAGAACATCTTCTGAGGTAAATACTGCTGTGACTGTCCATTTTATTACTATATCATCTTTGGGAAGTCTGTTTAAATGGTTGATTAACAGAAAGGGTTCCACAGCAAGTCACGCGGCTGATTTGTTTGGCACAGTTTTTACACCGTATGTCCTTCCTGAGGCAACACTCCCATTTATTAAGGTTTGGGACCAGCAGTTGCTAAGTAATGGGACACGGGCAGAAAATCAAACCAGCGCTGGCTGCATGAAAATCATAAACACTAACAGTGCACACAATGAATAGAATGCAAGTAACATTTCCCAGGTCTGCGTCTTTATTGGCAATGGCATTAGAATTTATGTTATTTCATGGATTATGTGGCAAGTGCAACAATGTTTTGTGTAAAAACTGTCAATTAATTTTTTAGGGATGTTCGATAGCACTTTTTTTCAGACAGATGCCGATGCCAAGTAACAATACTGCTATGTAAAAACAATAACAGATACTTTAATTGTTTTCTTTGAAATGTAATTAAATTAATGGCAATTTTCTATTCCTCTAATTTGTAATTTCTAGTTCCTGATCATAAAATACAAATTACAATTATATGTGTGATGAAATTCTGATTCTGATTCTGACCAAAATTTTTTAAGACATTTGGCACCAGGTGAAATTTAAGATTGAAATTAATATTCTTATCTGCCAAATGTTCAACATGTCTATGGTATCATAAGCAAAATCAAGTTTCTCCCTGGTCCATATTACACAGTTCATTTAAATGTAGTTGATGGGCGAGGGCCGATACCAAGAATCAGTATTGTACCGATACCCGGCTTTATTTCAAGGTATCAGTACTCGTGGGGAAAAAAATGCTTTATTGGGATATTGAGATATTATTTAAAAAAAAAAAACAATTGGGGACATTTTTTGTATCAAGCTGGGTACTAGTGCTATTGGTATTTAGCATCGGTGACTACTCAAGAATTGATACTGGTAATGGACTGAAAAAAAGTGGCATTGAACATCCTTATTTAAATGGAACATTCCTCTATCATATTGAAACAATTACTTTTCTGTCAAATGTAATTTGATTTGAACATGAATTGGTCTTCGTTTTTTTTTTTACAGTGGGCTTCTGTGTAAAATAAAGAATTTTGACGTCAATAAAAAAGTCTGTAAAGCTCCAAAAGAAGTTCCATCCTATCACAGAGATGTCTTTCAAACATGACAATCTTACCAACAGAGAAGGTAGCATATAAAGGAATGTATTTTGGCAGGCAAGTCCTGTAACCGCCTAAAAGAGACTTCATAGGGAATTTAAAAAAAGTTTGGCGATGCTGTAGGGACGAACGAGGCAGCAAGTAGCGGGGAATCGCGTGCTGTCAGAATCGTGTCTGTCTAAGCTTCCGGAATCTCGGAAGCTAATTCTGTTTGATGTATTAACCATGATGAAAGGGGCAGGGTCTGTTCGTTCACAGTCCTGCGCGGATTTGGGTACATTGTGTCTTATTGTGCATGGTGGTGGGTATGCAGGTTTGTTCACATCCGTTTTTATGTTTGTGCCTATTGATGGAGCAGAAAAGGATGTACTATTTATGTTGTTTGATGCATTAAAGATGCACATGCGGGATTGGGAGGCTTGCTCGGTACTGATTCTGCCATTCTATTAGATGCTTATTTGGGTCCCATGGTGTAAAACTTAAGTTTGTTTAGCAGAAAATAACCAAAGCAGATTCTCCATCTTGTATATACATAAAGCAGTCGAGACTCAATAGACATTAGACACTAACCTATTTTAAAGTGATATACTTCAGCCAGCTCTCGCTTGTCGTACGCAGACGGGAAATGTGTTTTCAAACAGCAGCTGAATAAATCAATAACTCAGAGGACAAAAGGTATGGTGCTGATCTATATCCTATCATAGTCTATCACCGCCATGTCCACACCTGTGATACGCTGTATTCCATATGTGTGTATACCGCGTTTATTAATGCTGACCATTTTAAACCTACACTTTAAATTTGCTGGCTTTCATTCGTTTTTATCCATACACACCTTTTTGGTAAGTGGTCTTTCATTTGTATAGCACTTTTCTACCTATTAAGGCACTCATAGGGCTTTGCCTTCACCTGGTGATGGCACAGCATCTGGAGCAACTGGGATTCAAGGACACTTGGGCATGGTCACAAGAGCCGAGGATCGAACCCGCAACCTCCGGTTTGGGGAATGACCACTTTAACACTGAGCCATATCTATATCTTTTTTATTATTAATTTTGCACAGTGAGCAATATAATAATGCCCAATAAGAATCCATAAGGAATTCATGTTGATTTTGGATTATACATGTTTTAACTTGACACCTTATATTCACTGCAGAGCTCTACTTCTGTTGCCAAGCAACTCTGTTAAGGTGCACACAAAGGGATCATTATAGATTTCTTGGATGCTAACCTGTACTTTAATAATAAATGTTTAAAAATTGCACAGTTCTGCAACCAGACAAACCTTTAGAATATGTATACCTGTATCTGCCGCCACCAATGCAATCTATTAAGTTAAACAAGGTTGTTTTCACTAAATGGATGTCCTCATAAAATCATTTTTCGCCAATAAATTTCCAGTCTTTTTTTTCTGGAACATAATCAGCGGAATCAAGTCGAGCTCCTCTTCTTATGCATCTTTTAGACATATGTTACTAACAGGATATGACAGCATGGCCCTGAGTATTTAAATGGTTCATGGTGCTTGTACTGTGATGTCTACGATACGACACAATGAGCCATAAATATGTCAGTTTTGACTCAAATGGGCTCTGAAAGGAGATGGCAATGGAGTATTCGTGCTAGATGCTTTTGCTTTGGGGCTTTGTCTGAAGCCCATTTTGAAAGACTCTGCCAAAAAATCATCAGATGATTAATCAGATCTGTCATCAATATCATACCATATCTGTATCATCTGAGTCTCACAGTATCAGAGCTAAAGACGGTCTGTGATCTGCTCTCATTTTTTTTCAGCGTTTCAAAATGAGAACTCCTTCTTTTAGTATGCTCAAGGCAGTCCACTTAGATGTCTTAATATATTTCTTTTTTTCCCCGATAAATGTGGCATTAATAATAGTATCTTTTTTGCTGAGGCTGGGAATCTAAGGCAATATGGGGCATACATCAAATATGTGTTCATTAACTCCCTAAACACAAGGGATGGAAGCTGTAAGTTGTTGTTGGCTGCCATTGTATGTGATGGGAAACAGGGACGCTGGATCCAAGAGGGGGGGAAATGATTTGAGGCAGGAACTGAGAAATGCAGTAGGATTTAATTTGCATGAAGACAGTGAGGCAGAGGGCATGACTCCGTGCTTATGTTCCATTGCTTTCCTGAGATGATTTCAGATGCGCTAGTTGGATTACAGATCTCTCGCTCCTAAAGGCCACAAACTAAACACACAAAGCAGCTCGCTCAAACAGTTTAATCTTTTCATCTGATGATTGACAAGTTGTTTTTTTCCGCATCACTCCACGGCGCAAGATTCTTCTCGACTGTTGGAATTTTTGAAACACATTCTGCTTTTCTGCACCGACTGGACGCTTACAGCCAGACATGAAAAAGGTCATTGTGAATCTAATTAAGTGTGATTTTTTTTTTTTTTTGCTTTTTCTTCCCTCCAGCGTCTTGATAACATCGAGGAGCATGAGACCTCCCCATGTAGTTGCATCATTGAGCGTAAGAATGAGATGCACATACGCTCTTTTGAAATAATAAATGTATTGCCAATCGGAACGTAGGGTAGCAAATCTTGACAAGCAAGACCATAAAAGATGCTATTATTAGCACGGCATATACATCGGCATGCGCACGCACTGTGAAACAGTGACTCACATGCAGACAATATTAGAGTGGGTAAAACGAAATTTTAAGCATGGTTGAAGGATTTGTATCCCTTCTCCCCAATCCAATTATGTTTTAGTTCAAACAAAACATAAGTGTATGCATGTTTCTCATCCAGATGCTGCTGCAATAGATATTAACTCTGATGATGGGAACTTTGAGAGGCAATAAGGTATCCAGCAGAGAGAGGATATTGAGGATTAATTTCTCTCATGCCTGATTCTTTACAGCCCTTTTTCGCCTTTGTTTTTAGCTCCCTTCTGGTGTTATTAAGTCTTTCCACAGTCTCTGTGGAAGATTTATTTTACAGAATAGCAAAGGAAAATGAGTGATGTGAGCAAGAGGCTAAATGTCATTCCCCTACATAAGTACGTAGGTTACTTCAGGTAAGTTCTTGAACCGAGCCTTGATGAAATCAGTTCAGCAATACTTGCTGACATGAACACGCTGATAAAGTGTATACAGCAAGAAAGAGCCATTACGTTTTTATGGCTGCACAAATTCTGCTTGAAAATATTGATCGGAATCACTGAACCTAAAACAGTGTTTCTTAACCTGGGATTGAGCGAACCCCAGGGGTTCGGTGAGTCAGTCTCAGGGGTTCGACAGAGGACAAGACAAACACCCGAGTCATGAATTGTGATGATACGCTCCGCTTGGCCATCGTTAGCTGCAGGTGATCATGCTACATTGTTTGGCCTAACTGCGCTGCAGGGAATTTGGTGCGCTCAGTAGTTGATGTGTAACTGTTGTGATGGTACGTCATGATTTTTTTTATTATTGTAATCCTTTCATCATAACTATGTCAAGCATAAAAAGTAAAGTGTTTGGGCAAATATGTGCAATATGAATTCAAATGTATAATGGAATTGGTATGGTGTTCCAAGGTGTTCAATTCTGGGGCCTTTGCTGTTGTCATTGTATTTGCTGCTCCTGGGTTCCATATTAAGCAAACAGCGGTGTTTTTTTTTTTAAAGTGCTCTAAAAATATAAAGTTGAGTTGAATGATGAGTCAGCATCCGAACTGTATGATTAACAATGCCACGTTGAGCAATTCTAGTCCAGCACAGCTAGCTATCTGGCACTTTCTGAATTCCAGGTGCAGAGAGCCAGATTCAATGAAAAGGCTACTCTCGCTGTTCATGTTATTACTATTATTATTTTATATACCTATGTCTTGAGTTTGAAAAAAAACAACTTTTTTTTCAATAAATAAGTGCTCGGTGAATGCGCATAGGAAACTGGTGGGGTTTAGTAGCTCCAACAAGCCTACCATTGACCTAACATCCTAGCTTGCATTATTGTGTTGGAGAAACAAGGATTTTTCGGACAAATTAGTCAATGTAAGGGGGGGCAACATGCGGAAGTGAATCAACGGTAGTGGGTTGCCTGCTTATATAGCGCGCCATTGAACTGTCAGCTGACAGATTGCAGAGAGCGATGGATTTACTCATTCGGTCTCGTGTACACCACGGTTGAGATGAAAAACATGCAGCTGTCATCAGAGGGAGCGTAGCGAAGAGTAAAAGTGATGTACATCAACTTCTTGATGTGAAACAGATCTGCTAAAAAGAATCCAGTCAGCTCACAACTCTGTCGGTAAATTTGATGACATCTTTATTGTAAAGTGTGTTTGGTTGTGTGTGTATATATGTATATATGTATATATACATATATATATGTTTGAGATGTGGTAGTATCATACATTGATTGATAATAATTTTGCCACCTATCACATATTGCATCCTGGGCACTTCCTCTCTTCCACTCCAAATAATTCCAAATTGTGATGTACTACAAGTGATATTTCCTCCCTGGTTTATGCCGTCGCCGCTAACAGTATCCGCTGTGAACACCTGCGCTTGACTCAAGCCCACATCCTCGTCAGTTTTCACTTTTGCTTAAATTACTCTCCTGAACCACTGTTCTTCGCAGGCTGAAGCCGTGATTGTAATTTGTACGAACTCATCTTCGTTTACTCTCCTCACCTCCACCTCTTGCCGTGACAGCCTGCTACTGTGTCTGACCATTTTAAATGCCACTCACGGCTACCCAGAAGCATTTGCGCGTTTTAAAATGCATTTGGTGTCTCCCTTCATTTTCATGTTAAGACAGTTTCATTCATTCTAATATGACTGGTTGTATTTTATGTTTAAATGTATATTAATCTACGTGTATAACAAAATATTTCAAATCTGTGATTCGTTTTCCACTGTATACCACTAAAGGGAGCCCACCCTGTTCTGACGGTTTGCGGACACTGTTGGGTGTATTGCGCTTCATTTACTGAGATTGCAATCTTTTGTCAGTATCCTAAATAGTTCTGATGGTTTTCAACATGAAAAAGTTGGAAAGGCCACAGAAGCTCAAAGCAAAGTTTTAGGTGATGGAATTGGAAGTGTTAGTGGAAGGAACAAACAATCATATGACTGTGTTACAGGAAATAAAACAAACCAAGAATAAAGCCAATCATTTTGAGGAATCCAGGAAGTCCATGAAAGGTATGCTTTGTTTAAAACTCGCCCTGATTGTGTGGCAATTTGATGCACAGGTGCAGTATTTGCTCATCCTGTCTAACATTGCATTTAAGACATAGAACATATCGCTAGGACAATCTTGAAGAGACAGCTGCTGCATTTTGACTGTATGTTTTGAATTAAGCCTATTTGTTGGTATGTGCGTATTTCGCATCAACGTGTAATGTGTGAGTGTGATTATTTAGTGTTACCGTTTTTTTGCTGGTCTTTTCCCTCTGGTGCATCAGGTATAGCAAACAGTTGGCTGTTCGTGATGCCTTTACTTGAAATACATACCAGCCGTGACTCAATCACATTCACTGTTATATTATTATGTAACACTCGGGAAATCGTTCTGAGAAAGGCCAGCACCAATTGTCACAATGCGCTAAAATGACCCAGATGCGTGAAAATGAATTTGAAAGGAGCTTTGTGACATGACTCCTTCTTGTGACTGGTTCCAAGTTAGCATTTACTGTATGTCAATGTTTTTATTCAAAAAATTTTTTTTACAGGAACACAACTTTATTCTTTGGCTGTATGGCTTATATTGTCATTTACAGCTACATTTACGTGTGTCTGCGTGCGTGCGTTGTATAAGTTGCAGCAAAACTTCCATTTAGAATTCAAATCCTGCCTTTTGCTTTGTAGAATCACTCCTCACATATTCAACTCAGTATGAGCTATTATGGTGTCACTCCAATGTATTTATTTTAAAAGCAGGTTGAGTTTTGTGTCTAGTGTTATATGGGTCCAAGTTATGAAAACTTTTGTGTTCAAATTCAAAGCAGACAAAGTAAAACTGTCAGATATTCATTTGGACATCTTCATAACATCTCTCTTGTCTGAAAGAATAGTTTTTCACTTTACATCACTATGGCAATCTGTCAATTTCTCTTGATTTTTCTGGCAGACAGTGACTTCTTGCGCTTCCTCTTTTGCTATTTTTCCCTTTTCTCATTTATCTTCTCCATCTTGTCATCCATTTCACTGCCCTCTTACCTTTTGTTTCTCTGCATTAAAGAGTTATCCTTTTTTAGAATGTAGAGGCATGATGCCTCCAAACCGCAAGTCATGTCGAGTAATGACTTTTCGTGTCCTTTGGGCTCAGATAAGCATATTTGGCCCCCGCTGTTTAAGAAAATGAGGGTCACATAAAAAAAGAGAATTCATTTTATTAACCCCAAAACTAATCAAAATGTTAATCCAGTGCTCTTCCAATTAAGTTTTCCCACTGATCCTTTCTGTGTTTTCCTGACAGCACCAATCTCCCCTGACACCAAAACATATTATATTTGTCTACGACGTTCCATCATCTCATTTAATTTTGCCAGAGGAAATATTAATGGATGTATTTTGTGTATTGTTAATTGACTCTTAGCCACAGTGTCTTCATCTAAACAGACCAATCATTAGAAACTAATCTTGGGCAAACCATTTTGTTTCTGTATACTGTATATTGTTACTTCAGTGCAATCCCAACTATACAGGAAAAAAACCCTGATGTGTATATATATATATATATATATATATATATATATATATATATATATATATATATATATATATATGTATATTCAAAACCACTTTTTTTCCAGACCGATACCAGTGCAAGTACTAAGCTCTTGAATAGTTACTACCGATCCCACTCGTACTTTTGATCCATGAAATAGCCACCCAAAAAAAAACAATCACATTTAATTAAAAAGAAAGACCTATGTATCCCAATATAGCATTATTTTTCCTTAAAATTGCATGAAATTAATGGCAATTTTCTATTCTTACTAAATGGTGGGGAGTGTGTGTCGATCAACACAGACAATGTTACTGGGAAAGGTGGGTACTTTAAATTAAATAAATGTAGATTTTGGAAATATTTTTAATGATGCATTTGGGCATAAACTGGGCATTAGCATTCAAGAATCTTTTGAATCTGTACCAAAGTCTGGTTGGGCAACGCTTTTCATGTTTTGTATATTGAAAGACAATAGCAATTGTTCTCTTTAATCGTTCAGGTTTTTGGTCCTTTTTACCAACTGTTGCCACAGAACAACACAAAACATCTCCTGGGCTAACACGTGTTGCAGTCCTGCCTGTGTCAAAACAAACAATATCATAACATTCATCAACATTACCAAATGGTGCAGGCAGGAGGATGTGTTTGTTCATGCAGAAAAAACACGTTTTTTGTCTTGTGTGGAAAAAAATAGATATATTACCAATGAATGTTATTGTATTTTTCTTCCATTCTGAGCTTCACCATTGATCAGGCACTTAATATGTATTATGACTTCTTTCAAACTGATCTACCTTTGTTGGGAGGTTTCTACAAATTTGCTGTAGCAGGGGAGCCGGAATCATCACAAGATGATGGCCCGCAGCTCACCACGGTGATCCAAGCTGAATATTTTCCCCACACTGGCTTAAAATGTGCTCCACGGTGAGACGTGTCCTTGTAATGGAGAGTAGACATCCATAGCTCATCGCAGGACAGAGGGGCTGACGAAGAGCTTTTTGTCAAAGGGTGATGCATTCACGGCAGCACTCCCACATCCTGTCATATGGAATGGCGTGAACGCTCCGATTTGTCATTAGATGTGGCAGCTATATTCACACTTGGTGGGTCCCGCTGCAGTAATACTTGATTTTACTGTAACAACATTATGGTATTTCAAGGCCAGTGCTTCCAGTGAAATGAAATTCACTTTGGGGGGTGGGGAGTAGTGGGAAAGAAGCACTCCAGAAAAGGTGACACAAACAGCGAAGGATGTGAATGCAGTCTTGCCTCTCAAGACCATTAGTGCCTGTGCGATTGTTTTTTAATGCGTTCACTCTGGCCGTTTTTTCTCTCCATTAACAGTATGTGAACAAAGGGACTTGTGGTCTTTATCCACCCCCCTTTTCCTCTTCCCCTGTCTGATCACTTCATCCTCCACCCAAACCCATGCTGACTCCCTTGCACTCTTCCCCCCTCCCCGTCTCTCGCTTATGTTCTTTCCCTCCCCCTTTGCCGCGTGTCCCCTAGTTTTCTGGTAGCTGTGTCTCTTTGATAATCCAAGACTCTTTGAAGACTCCAATTCCACACTGTTTGCCTCCGAGCTATTGCACCTACAAAAAAAACAACTGTGTGTGTGTGTGTATGTGCGTGTGTGTAGATGTGTCTAAGGAGAGGCAAGAGAGCAGTGGAAGGGATGGAAATGGAGGACATGATGGTGGAATTAAAAATAAATATATATGCATTTTCTGCATAATACCTTCTGTCTTCATGGGATTATATGCTTGGCGGATACACTAAAGAGTGCACATTTTCATTGGCGACTTTGTTGGTTGCGCCAATTTTTCTGGGACTTCACTCATTGATCCCAGCATACATGCAGGAAATACCAGAGCAAGTGAACTCCATATGAATGTAGGGATTTTTAATCTCCGTCTTTTTCAATCGTCTACCAATGACTTTCTGCAGTATTGGAATGATTGTTATAATTATTTAAAATAATATCAGATCCTACATTATTTTCTTTGACATACGATGACCAAAATGTGCACAATTCAGGATCAATCCAGCGTTTCCATATATACGGTGAACCGCGTTATGGCGAGGTTCTCATTGTACTTGAAGATGGTGAAGAATAATATACCCAGTGTGCTATTTGGATTAAAAAAACATCACATTTGTAGCACATATAATGATAATTAATACTTCGAGGGGAGCATGAGCAGGTCTTGAAGGAAGCCATTATGTGTGAGTATGTCCTCGAGTAGACTTGCACATTCGAGGCGAGTACACGTAATGCTTTAAAATGTTACATGTAACTGTGACAACAGAAACAACAAAGCGAGAAATGCATAGATTATACATGTGACAGCAATAATTTAATAAAAAAATTGTATACACTGAAATATTAGCTTCGGAGGCCCTGGTTGAAGCACTGTAGTAAATGAGCGCGATGAGCTCCTAGATGAGGGGTCACCAACTTTTTTTTAAACTGACAGCTACTTCTTGGGTAGATTCATGTGAAGGACTACCAGTTATATACACACTTCTGAAATACATTTTCTCAAATAGCTTTCAATAAAATTATATGTAATTACTAACAATTAATGATATTGATATGATATATAATGATATCACAGGCACAACCCGTCCGTTGAAAAACGAAAAATAACATTGACCAACAGAGGGAGACAGAAGAGGAAGCCTGGTGGTTCGCCAATCAGCTCCCCGTGTTTGTTAAATAGAAACCAAGGAAACATGAGGAAGGAGGGAGAGAAATACACGGCCCAATCTGTGCTCTTTAAAGCCCCTCTAATTAACTTTTCAACCTTCAATTCATATCTTCATAATTCTGATGATGAAACATTGATTTACAGCCAGATTAATGAAACCTTTGTCATGGTCTGAATCATTTTTACTGGCACTAAACAACTTTGAGGTGGATGGTGTGAACTCTGCCACACACAAAACAAATTACAAATGTGCAGACTGCTTTACGGCATATGTCCCCTCCTCAGTCGTTCCAAACGGAAGTCGAGTCAAACGTCTACATGCAATTACTGTTATCATGCAGAAGCTACAAAACACCCCAAGAAATGACGATTTTGGTCCGAGGTGACAATAATAATAATAATAATAGAAAGCCTACCTGGATGTGGATAGCACAGTACCGAATTCAATCAAGTACGCCAATGGCTGCCAAATGCTTTAAAGATGTAATTAGTGTGGCTGTTCTACAATTGTGCTAAAGGTCAAAATGCATCTTTGCTATAATAATTTCTGTCCACTTCTACTCCACTTTGTCACAAGCCTCCTTTTACCTTTTAAATGAGTCTGCCTGTGAGTTGGCTGCTAATTTCACCTTTGTTTCAGTCTCAATCTGTAGTCCCTCTTCTTCCGTCTTCGTCTGCAGCCCTCCCTGTTTGACTCCATCATGCCGCCTCACTTTGGCAGAGGAGCTTGCCACTGGGATTTTGAAGAAATTGAATTGAATTATGAAGGAATTTCTCTGCAGTACGATTGGCATCACTCCCTCCACACAATATAACATCATTGTCATATCTCTCAGTGTGGGACGAATGAAAATGGGCCATGCGCCATTCTTTCGCTCATCCTTTTAAATTGAATTTTTCATATCATGGGGGGCACTGAGACATCCGCCGTTTCCTTTAACATGGGCAGGAAACCCATTTCATAATATCTGAGTGACACATAACTATGATTCACTAGGAAATGGCTGGCTTCCAGCTGCAGTACACGTTGGCTGTACCGCAGCTAAAGGTTGATAAACAGGACCACATAGGTTTTCTCCAGTTTGAAATCTTAAGAGTGTGAAAGCAGAGGATACTTTATCCCTTTTTTTTTTTGCTGCATAAAAAGATATAGGTATTCTCGTGTAGGAGCATAGTGCTCATAATCTTATATATCCACCTGTCCCCTTGTGTGAAAGCATGCACACTCGAAACATTCAACTTCCAAAGCTCCCTGTTTAATTTGATTTGAAGAAAAGATATGGTTCTCAAGCTGTTTTTGCAGAAGTTGTATTTTCCAGTTGCAAATTTCACTTGCAGAGTTGGTTATACAGACTTATGAAACAATGTTGTGCTTTGGGCACGTTCCTGAAATTGTGATATCAGCATGCAGATCATCACTTAACTGTTAACATTCTACTAAGTACACATGGACAAAAAAAAAAGCAGAAAATTGCAACGTGACAACTTACATGTGATACAGCTAGCTGAAGAGTCTGACAACCTGTGGGAAGGTTCTTCAGCGTGCTGCTGGTTTTGGAGCTGATGCTGTCTTACCTGAATGGGATTTTTGCTGGCTGCTGAAACTATTCTACTTGGCTGATTTTTATATTTAACGCTACAGCATCCAAACCAGGAAGTGAAAAACTGAGTGTTGGGGTGTTTGAGCAGAACAGTTTTCCCGAGTTTATGGAGTGAATGGAGCCTCTGATATGCTTTTTTCGGTTACTGCTCTGGCGTTTGTAGCTGAGTGGTGGTGATCAACAATGTGCCCGCCCAGATTCTTCACTCTGCTGACTCTCCACAGCAGTCCCATCGACATGAGAGATGCAAATGCAAAGGCTAGCTCCGCCGACCACTCTACAGAAAGTAAAAAGGTGATGGAGTTGATGAAAAATACTTTACAATCTGCATAAGTACCAGCAGCCCAGTGCTGGAAATCAGTGAGGCTTGGCTGAGTGGCAGGGCACCTGACGGTAGAGTGGTGTCACATAGCTCTGTGGCTTTGAAAAGTGGACTGAATAGTTGGTGCAGTGGGAAAGCGCGGCAGCACTGGGGTCCAATGTCACATTCGGGACCAGTGGTGCAAATCAGCAGACACTGCACAGATTTTCTGCTATCATCAAAATGGTTTATTTTAGTGCGTGGCCCAGAAATTAGATTTTATCATCTCATTGACTTCTTCTAGACTGCAATTACATATAACCATTAATGCTATAGTGGAAGCAAAACATGTAGACAATAGTGATGTGATGTTACTCTGTAAAACCGAGTACCATTTGGTATGTTCTGCATGGTAATACACCTTTATGTGGGCCATGGTTCTTTGGTCTTTGTAGGCTTAATCAAATTCTGATACAAGCAATGTTTGTTGTTTACTTTTTTGCAGAGGTGAGTCCGTCAGTAGTCAACAGTCAGGACACACTTCCGTCATCATCAATCCATCAATATTTCAAGCCAAACCGCATTGTAATCGTTTATCCCTCATTCCTCCGAAATGGCTGTCTGGCAATGTTTCCGTCATTCGCCTGCAAAATGGGCGTTCCGTCATTGACAGAATGACAGATGAAAACCCACTTCCGGCATTGCTTAGTCCGTCACCGTCAATTTTTCAAAGTTTCCCGTCAGTTGTCAATGACGGATTGGTGGGAAATTTAGAAAAATTGACGGCCCAAGCATTGCAAGGTGGGTTTTCATACATCAGTGTAATCATACATTTGTTAATGTAGCCGGGATGCCCACCTCTGCTTTTTGTATATTTTAATTTATCGTACATATTTCTTACTACTATATTTTGAAATACATACTAGGCAAGGAATAAGAGGCAGGTTAACATTCAATACGGTTATGTTTAAATAACCGGTAACTCAAATGATCTAAATCTTAAATTGGTACACCACAAAATGCAGATAATGCTGCTTAGCAATATGAAGAGAGAATTTTAAGAAAGAAAAAAACGATATACTGCGGGGCAGTGTAGTGCCAACAACCTGACAAAATGCGCATCACGATAGAGGGGTCGCGATTCGATACGTATGTTGATTACCGATGCATGGTCTCCAAGGCCATACATATCTCGATATTTTACATTACTTTGCATGCATTTCTACGAAAACAGCCATATGTATACCCAAATGATATGCTGAATGGCAAAAATGCTTGCTTTTCTAATGTTAGCAGCGCTTCTTTGAATGAAGAGAAACTTTATGAATGAATGTTCATTATGGATTCTGACGCCTCCGTATCGATATGTGCATTGTAAAAATAGCCCCACAACGATCTATTCCTTCTCTTCTTTTTTTTTTTTTTTCACACTTTAAGGTGAACTCCCACCCCTAGTCGACATTGCCACATATGTTGGTGTTATCTTCGAACTTCACACAAAATAGCACGGCGCGGGCAGGATGCAAGATAAGACTTCATTCCACATCTTTAAGCATCACATGACATCACATTAGACATAAGTGATGAAATGTTTGATATGTTTTGTAGTCAGGAATGGAACTGTTTAATGTAAATGTGGAAATGCTCACCATAATGAAGTGATAAGGGACACCTTTCAATGATAATACATATCAAACTTTATCGTAATGCGCTTTGAATATCATATTTCAGTGTCTCTAATTGTGCATACTTTCATGGAATCGGGAAGTCTTCCTCAAGAGGATTCTCAATTTATTATTATATTTTTTTTATTTGCAGCACTTATCACACCGTTCTGCAGTTTACATGTGTAAAATGTAGCAACAAGATAAGTTGAAATGTTCTCCCTTTGAACAGTGTTTAATCTTTCAATCTGTTAGTAACAATGATTAAGAAAAGATTAGTAGTAAAGTAGTTGAAGAAGATGAAGTAGTAAAGATTAAGAAACTATAATGCAAAGTTGAAAAGTGCTTATCTGTAGTTTTTTTTATTTTATCTATATATATATATATATATATATATATATATATATATATGATTTATGTTTGAAAGTGTTATTCAGGATGGAATTTAAACCAAACATTTTAACACTATGGGTGATACCTGTGTGGTGTTGCATATGATAATATTTTTAGCTTTTTATTTATATAGCGCAAAAAATGTAACACTTTACAATAATTTTTTATGTTACTGTTTTTTTAAATAGATACTTGAAAATATGCGATTGCTTCACTCTCAATGCATTAAAACGATTGTTGCAGCCAGTATCTTTTTTTGGGGGGGATGGGGGGGGCATTGTGAAATACAGTATAAATGTGTTTGTGGATATAAAAAATGAAAAGTAGAAGGCTACGGCTGCAATTTCTGCCAGTATGACCTGAGAAAAATATTTTCTAAATGCTGTGGGAGCTCTGCGTAGGAGGCTGAGCATGATTGGTGTTTATTACTACTTTCAAATATGCCTTGGCCCCCTTGTGAAAAGACCATCCTTCTACCTGCTTTAGGATCATAATAGGATGTGAAAAATGAAACAATTCAAGCTCAGGCTAATTGGAGGTATGCATATTTACACCCCTACTACAGTATTGTAACAATTAGGCAAATGCATTTCTATTTGAATTTACATCAAACAATAAATTCTCGTTTATTTACTTTCTGATGTCATTACCAACTTAGAAGATAGCATTGCCCATCCATCCATTTTCGATACCACGGTTCAGGGTTGTGGGAAGGTGAAGCCCATTCCATCTGACTGTAGGCGAAAAGTACCTTGGACTGGTCACCAGTCAATCACAGTCGACCTATCCTGTGTCCAATTTTTCTTGAGAACCATTTAGTTGAACCAGTCAAACAGAAAAATGGCAACATCACTCTAAGCCTTTGCAATTGCCAAGGGTGGTGAATCTGATTAACCTAAACAAAATAAAAAAATATTGCTGATATTGTGTATGGGTCATGGACCATCACTCCTGACTCTGAAGGCCCCAGGCAGATTATATTGACATGGCAATAAATAGAAGCTGAAATCTGATTGGACAAGAAAAAAATGTTACATACATATTACTGGAAGCTTGCCAGCCAAGAGGATGAGGATTAAAAAAAAAAACATACAATTGCATTGAAGTTGTAAATGTAGGTCAGTGCTTCTGATCATGTTTCGATCAGCAGAGAAGGCCTTGCAGGCCCTGACTCCGCAGTACTGATTGGAACTTAAAATTGATTCAAGTGAATATGACATTATTTACTTGTAAATAATTTGCTTCAGGCATCTGAGTCACTGACATCAAGAAACATTTAGGATGGGTTCAAATCATAAATAAAGCAAATAGCCTCATTGTTCCAATACATTTGGAGGATAGTTGTCGTCATAAATGTTCCTTCATTCAGTCTTAGTGCCATAGCTACCCACAATGGCTAAACAATCCCCTACCACCGCCTCCAGGCTCCCAGAATCCAATCCTTCTGCTTGTCCCCTCCAGCCAAAGTGCTGTCTTTGTCTGCCTGACCAACTCTCCACTCCTGACCGGCCTCCCCTTCCAATCCTTCTGTCTTGCCACATCCCTGCAGCCCCGAGGCCTGGCAAAGGATTTGCGCTCAGTCTAAAAAAGAGAATCTATTTCCCATCTCGGCAGCCTTTGCTAGTTATCATACCCTGGAAACATGCTGACTCTTTGGAGTGAAGCCTTGAGGATAAGTTTAAGTAAGAACCCATATTTGAACAACTAAATGCTACATTCACATTTGAATAGTCACTGAGCCGTAGCATCATGTTAAGAATGCACCACTGAAATATAGTGCAGCTTGCTAGGTCAGCTGCATGGGATGCTTGATGAAATATCACAAAACATTTTTGGTAGAATTATGGTATGTTATCAGAATATTGACAGTGTGATTCTCAGTATGTTAATGTCAAATTAGTAAATAATAAAACACATAAAAACATCTTATTCCTAACGCCTTAGTACTCACTAAAGTCACAAAACAAAAATACTATACATTATAGAAACACGTAAGTGAGGGGAAAGAAAGTCTGGTATTTGCAGCTTCAACACGGTGAAAGGCATTGTGGGAGTATGCAAATTCACGTTGCCGTCTCAGGGAGTGACCTCGTCGTTTTCAGTGCATTGATTTACTCATGTGTCCATAAACAGCAATGGAGGAAGAGTCAGAGAGATTGTGTTTTTGTGTTAGCTAAAAAAAAAAAAGACATTAAAAGGTATGTAAAAAAAAAACTAAAATAAAGCAATTAAATTGTTTTGTAAATGTGTTACTTTTACAATCAAGTAACTAAGCTATTTTTTAAAGCAAGTAATAAGTAAATTAACCAAGTTACTTTTTTAGGATATCTGTTTCAACACTGGTTATTCATCTGTAAGAGATACCGTTTTAAAACACTTTGCTCAAGCACCGGCAAGGGATTGTGTTAGAAATTGTTGCGTTTCAACTATACTCGCTTTAACGGGCATATTTAATTGAAGGGATACAAATGGTTTATTCTTATCGGCCCATATGAACCCCTGCTCCCTTTTCTTGATGTTGCACCACGCATACAAATCATAAGGACTATAAGGAGCCATTGTTTGGTCAAGAATCGTTCACTTCTATTTGGAAACCCACCTTTCATTTCCATTCAACTATAACGGATATGCCCAAGACAGTTTTATATTGCATACTGGGTTTGATGTATGGACGTAGCAGCACTACTTGCAGAAAAAAATATGACTCACACTAAAACTCAAATAAGATGAAAGATGAGGAGATGCAGCGGCACAACGCAGAAAAAAAAAGAGCGGTTGAGATAGCCGGAGATGAACAGAAAACATTTTGAAGCCCTTTAACTACATAAAGGACGCAGTGTTCGTAGCACTTACCGACACTCTAAAAGCATTTTCTCCATATCTGGCATGTATGCACTAAAAGGATGATGATTTGCGTGATTTCCAGCAGGGTTTGTGTTTGCCAGAAAAGTGGTTTACACGGTGGAAAGCAGAGACCGGTAGTATCGATCCAGGCTGACGGGTCCAGCCGAGGCAGACCTGTTCTGCTGTCTCAGTGCTTTCCCGACTTTTGCAGGAGATGCACGTGCGGGGGTGGGGGAGTTTCGATTACACGTGCGGCGTACAGAGTCATCTTTCTGTTGTCGATCGGCGGTAAGTCGCCATTAGTAATCTGATCTTTAGAAGAAAGAATTTAATGGTCCCCTAACTGTATTTACAATCCATTCAATTTGATAAAGGGTGTGATCTTGAATGATCTATTATTTGCCGCCCCCTTCCTCCTCAAGCCATTGATTTCAAGATTCCATCGGTACGCTCATTTATGCATGTGGTCTTTTATTCTTTCATCAAATCTCATCAGCATGTAACGAGGAAATAGTGACTGTCACAAAGTATAATAGCGATGCTCCTTTTTATTCTTTTTTTTTTCTAGTGCAGACACCTTAAGGATTAATTGTCCGCTAAATCACAGCCATATTTCCTGTCTTTTCTGCTTTGTTAAACTTCAAAATCTGTGGGAAAAATATGCTAATATGGGTTTTAGAATGCCATTGGGGTTTGTGGGCTGATCACTGGCCTTTGAATAGGTTTTGAAATGGGAAGTCATAAATAAATAAAAAACACACATGGATGTAACACAAATATTACAAGAATTATTGCTGTTTTGAGTAGAACCAATAAGCAGAAGAATACATAATTAATAAAATAAATCGTAACATTTCAAATGTTACATCGGTACACAACGCATAAATAATTACAGCTAACTTACTCTTTACTTGACAGACTCAATTTACTTGGTTTCATATTTTTTGTTCTAATACACCTTTCATTACCATGACAATGTGAAGAAGTGAAAGCTAATCAGCGTTGCCAACGTAGCACCTATAAAACTTAGCGACAATGTTTTCATAATATCAATTATCACCAAATGTAGCCCTTTTTTTTCTGGTTTTAATTTTAGACTGAGACTCCTTCCAGATCAGGAGATCGTCACCCTTCAGTATTCAGCCTGCAAATTAGCCACGCATGTGCAAAGCCACCACTGTCTAATATTATCATAACCTCTCCCATAGAGAGATCCCCATACATTTGTGTTTGAATTTTCACTCATGGATGCACCACTTCATTAGCCGCTGAATTACGCTTTGTTGATTAGTCAGCGGCTCCGTGCACCGGCAAACACAAATATCCCCTTTCATGTGTTGACAACTAATATTTGTATATGTGCCGGCTATCAGATGCTAACATTGGTCTTACACATCCTAACACTGCAGCTCTGCTTACCTTCCGGTGTTACATGATAGTATGACAACCAGCCTCCAACTGCCCCTTGACAATGGCAAATTTTTGTTCCCGAGTCACAGGCAGAAACATTCGGTGTTGGCCGACTTGTTTTGTGAATTAGCCAACGTCCAGGTTGTGACATCTCAATTTGCAAAATGGCTCACTTATAGATACATTTTTAAAAATAGGCAGTTAGCAAAATTTGGTTGTTTGATTTTATACTCTATGGGTCCTATTTTCGTAGTGAACACAATACAAAGTGCAATGTAACTGTGCGCATAGGCAGAGTTTTCTTTCTTTAAGTATAGTATCTTCGCGTTTGCGCCATTGTGGGAGTGAAAACATCTGACTTACTTGATTCCCAGGCTAATCAAAGAGGATTATTCCTTTATTCGGTGCAGCTGATGGCACATGTAAAGTGCGTTTATAAAGAACTGCAAGATTTCTACTTGAAGATGATGTAAAGTTGGCTGCTACGAAGTGGGCACCTGGAAACAAATGTTTGAGAGGGTTAAATGTTATATTTATTTATGAAATACTGTGGCATCCATCACACATATCAGTGGAATGCAGAATCTGTCTGCCTTACACCCTGGTCAAATACACCAAAATTGCTCTACACCAGCTGCACCACAACTTAGACCGTGTTTCACCTAGTCTAAAACTAGTCCTGCTTCTTTCTGTCAATATAAAATGTCCTCAGTCTGCCGGAGGTCCTTGCCAGGGTGCAGTGCAGTCTTCCAAATTCCCAAACATGGAGAACTAGACTTACCCCGGAATGAAAATGAAGATGTGCCAGTTTTTAAGTCGAGCGCATGTGTGCAACTCCAGACCCAACTTTTTGTATAGGCTACAAGCAATTGTCTGATTTAGCATTCTTAGAGAAAATGTGATTGTGATTTTGGCAGGCTGCAAGCTGCCTTGGCAAAATGCCACTAGCCTGCCATCTGCATTGTTTGCCTTCTTTAATGTTCTATACTTTGACTGTTGTTTTGTTGTCACAGATGTTGTTGTTGGTGTTTTTTTTTTCCCCCATCACTTTTGTAGTAGACATTGATTAGTGTATTGTGATAATGCTCATCTGACATTGCAGTCCATTTACGGTGCATTTTCATGAACAAATAGATGCTTCATAGAGGATTTCATCCACATTTTTGAAGATTTCTGATTCCAATCTGAGAATATCAGAGAACATGTTTTTTATCTTGGCATTGCCATGAACTATCCAAATGTTACCGTTCGGGAGCAAGAGGCAGTTTATACTACCATTGTCAGTATAAACATTGTCTTAATTTACACAATATCATTCAAACTGTGCAGGATAGTCTTGAGACTTTCCTTAGTTAAAAAATAAGAACATAAATAAAAAAAATTGATGTAGTCCATGCTATGTTGGCAGAAGTAGTGCAGTGTTTGAGAGTAGCCATATTTGTTCCCTAACCCTTTAATGTCAAAAAGCTTTGTCCGGAGTATTGTGGAAGAGTAGGACTGGTTAGCGCATGAGTTACTGTAGGCTTGTGCTAGTTGCATATGGAAAATGGAAACATTATCACACAGCTCAATTAAATACAAAGACATTTACATTTCGTATGGTAATTTCTATTTAATAATGTATGCTTCTTCCAATTATCTCAATTTCTGCTGCTGTTCATACACTCTAACAGGCCATGGCCTTTAATATACTGTTTCAATCTAATAAAGCATAATTCCCTAGAAAGAGTAACATTCAGCAATGTTCCCAAATACATCATGTGGTCAAAGGTGTCGCGACACACTCCTTCAGTTTGCTAAATTAACTAATCAATCACAAGTTGAGTCAGACCTCTTAGTTTCAACTTCGAAAATGTTGCAGAAAGTCATCTCGGATGAACAGGGGTTGTTATTGCTGCCAGGGGTACAACAACTTGATATTGTCTTCCGTTTTCAGCTCCTGTAGGTGCAATAGCGACATGTACCAATACTTTTCTCTGTACACTGTATTTCATCTGTAACTCCAAGCATACAACCTGTTGTTTCTCTCAGCGGAGCACACAAACAAAAGGATAAGCGTAGCTGTGGAAAAAAAAAAAAAAAGTCTACTGCATTGTCTCTGTTTTGTAGCATCCCCATCGGCGAGTGACCTTCTCCACCACCAACCCCGTGCAGGACCTGCAGGACGCCTCCCAGCTTAGTTACTATGACAGCGGCTTGGAAGAATCAGAGACACCCAGTAGCAAGTCATCGTCTGGCCCTCGTATCGGACCCTTGACCCTGCCTGAAGACCACTATGAGCGAACCACTCCAGATGGCAGCATTGGAGAGAACGAACACCCTGAAAACGGTACATTGATATTCTTTCTCCTATGAATATGTATTTAAATGCAAATGCCTCCATTAGGGGTTTTTGCTTGTGTGTATGTTTTGAAGGCATTGTTTTTGCACCCCGGCAAATTGAAGAGTTGAAATGTTGTGGCACAGTCTGTGTTAAGTTGGCATGTTTGTCGAAGATCATGAATTCTTAAAACAATTTTCAGCGGTTTTGTTGCTCATGTGGGCAATCCCGTACTTGAACATGGCATCAAATTTGGAGTTGGCCATGTCTCTGTCCCCTTCATGAGCAGGTCCTCTGTCAGGCATCATAATGACCCTCTTTCACATGAGTGCTAATTAAAAAGCCAAATCATGGAGCATTTGCCCTCTAAATGAATTAAAACCATGACATCTGTGCAGATGATACTGCGCTCACAATCAATCACCCCTTGCTTCTTGGCCTCCAAATCCACATTTGCTCCCCAAAAAGAAAAAAAAAATCAGTATCATATCTGTCAATATTAAAAAAAAGTCATAGCCAAAGCTTTAACTGCCATTCTGCGAACTGACTGTGGCCTTAAGCTGTCCAACATTATTTGTAACACACTGATTCACCTAATGTGCTTCCGGTTTATTATAGCTTTTACATTGGACTGCCTCCACAGAACAGACATTTTTACGTGGTAGTATCTCACCAGACCACAGACCATTTTTCATTTCCATTTTTATTTGCGGTAATGTATAGTTTCAACGAAAAAAACATGGTCACCTCTAGTAATGCGCGATACCAAATAATTTGAATTCAATATGACACCAATCGCTTTTTTGACTTCTTTTTTTTTTTTATTATACCAATTTGATACTTGGTGTGATTTTGTATTTATTTATTTATTTTATTTTATTTTTAACAATGTTAATGTTTTGTTCCTATAACATACTTAATTCCTATAGCGACGTAAAAGACTAAACCTCCAAAAGGCACACTTGAACTTAATATGAGAGAAATGTCAATGATGAATATGCAAATAAATAACATGGAAATTAATCAAATTAAAAAATATATATAAATATAAAATTAATTATACAAAATTACTTTTCTCAAATGCTTTTTAAAAAAAAATATATTCTTAAAAAAAAATGTCCTTATGGAAAATCACCTAAATACTTACATTGTGAGTAATTAAGAAAATGATAAATTAAATGATTAAAAAACATATATACAACAATTAAATTGAATATTTTGTTTTAGGAACAGCAGCATATTCACATTTCTCTTACAGCCTGTATGTAGTAAATAATCCTAACAATTGTGCCATACTGTATGCATTGTTTTAATTTATAAATTAAATTCAATCTGATGCCCCATTGAGAGTGTGAAGCAAATTGGGCACCTTTTCTTCACAAACATTTTGTTGAAAAAATTCCCGTCATCCCACAACCTTTGCAACTTGCTTTTTTACAGCTTCCATCTTGTCATGCCTTACGCGCTGAGGCTCCATGTCCCCGATCATAGTAGCCAGAGGGCATTTCCGGAACCCCCAGATTTTAGTGCTCTGAATAACTGAACGGCACAATTTATAAATTGTAAATTTCCAAACGGTCGAAGTGGGGCAGAGTGCGCTCGACTACGAAACTAGTTGATACCCAAATTATATATATATATATCAGTATATAAAATCTCTGACTCTGTGTTTGCACAACCTAATGATGCCTGTTTTTTGTTTTTAAGTTTCTATTTTTGCTCCTGTTTTGCCCATCTGCAGAATGCAGGTTTTAGTCAGACAGGGCACTCTTTGTTGTCAGCAGCAGGAGAGCCTGACTGTGAATGGAGATGGAGCCGTTACAGAATGAAAAGATGCACACAAGATGTGGGAGATGTTAGATTGTGACAGGAAGTGGGGACTAAGAGTCTCTGACATGCAAACCCATCGGGCATACACATAGGACAGGGAGATGTGATGATGAACCGCTAACCAAGGATAGACCTAATTAAAATGTGATTCCCACTTCAGGGAGATAACCTAGAGCCCAGATAAAAGGAAGGTTTAGACAGAAAAATCAAAAGAGACAGCTGAAATTCTCCCCAGCTACACCTGAATAGTGACATGAAGTTCTTTTTAAGCATTTGAGTGACAGAGTGACAGGCCGCGCTGGTGCTGGGCTGTGTTCATCATAGTAGAGATGACTTGCAGGCATAAAATGAGGCGGGGAGCATGATGTGTCACTCTATTAAAGTAAAATCAAACGCAGTGCGAACCTCAGACTCTACCCCTTTGCATCTCTGAGCCCTGCTAATATCGACAGATATGTCTATTCAGTTATACAAGTTGAACTTTAACAGTAGTCTATTTATAGAGTGGCCTTGGCCCCTATTAAAGTATTATAGATTCGATTAGAGTATCCTCTATTCATATATATTTTTTATCGTGAAACAGCAACTCAGAGGGCCTTATTTTCATAGTCGTAAAATGGCCGCATGTAGAAAGACGTATTTGCACCGGTGTGGGTTTGAACACAGCCGACATACTTCCAGTTCCAATGCAAGAGGCTCCATTCATTCGGTTTACTTGATACGTGATACTTGACTTGGACTTAGAACCTTAAGACTTGGACTTGGCCGTCCATCGATCCGGGTCAGCACAGACGGTTCTTCTCAGTTTGTGTATTTTTTTCGAGCCTTGACGTCATAAAGCACTTGCCAAAAATGAAGGCACACCGAAAATGCGCACACCCGTCAACGACGGTAAGAGACGAGAGACAGAAGTGGCCACCGTTGATAACAACTTTACTGTTGATCAGCGGTTACAACAGACTTTAAAAAAAAAAACACACACAACAAAAGACACAAAAAAAAAATGATATGGACGCTTGCCTTGCGTGCAGTCTCACTGTCACTTCCTCTGTGCAGACTCATGCCATGTGGGATACCAAGTAGGGTGAGATTAAATGGCATGAATGCCATTTGCATGATAATGAGGTTCTTTAGAAATGCTGTCTGATTTCCCAGCCTTAGATCTCACAGTGGATGCATGCAGTGTCAAATGTTTGTTCTTTTTGAACTCCTGTCAGGGATTTCTTCTGCTTTTAATGACTGCCATACCACTATCATGCAGGGATCAACCTTTCCGGCCTTTTATTGCCTCTTCCTGGCAACAATCTGTTCTATGTTTATGTGAAAATAATGAGCAAAGCATGAACACTGCTTAAAGAGTTCTGGAGGAAGACAATGTGCAGTGAGCGAATGTCACCCTAATGGGGGCTTTTTGGCCTGTGAGTCACATCTTGGGTCTTTGGCTGCTGCCATAATATTACACTAATGCCTAGCGCAGGTGTCGCTGTACAGGTGCCGCGCCGTTTTTCTAGTTAAAACTGAAGTGGACTGTACCTGTCTGTGCTAACTGCTGGATCTGCTACCAGAAAGGATAAGTCAGGGGACTTTTTTTTTTTCTTTCTAAGAGGCATCTGTGGCGAAAAAAAAAAAAAAAGCCCCATCAAGTGGTCCCCTGCAGCGAGTTGTCTTGAGTAATATGTCTATAATTCTGAGATCATTCTAGCACATGCATTGTGCTGCAGCTGTTTGTTACCCCCCACTTGTTTGCAATTTTATTGCAGAGCAAATAGGTCACTGGGAAGAGCCTAACTGGAGCAGAATTAAACTTTCTTAACTGGATTAGGCTTTGACACCACAGACAGACAGTTTGTCATCACATTTTACCAGGAGCCTTAAGTAACATTACATGTGGTTGCGAAATTGAACTAATAATGTAACAAGTCATCATAGTATACATTTATTTCTGGAAAGAGAAAAGTTCTTGTTTGTGAGATCACAGTGTTGACTACACACTGAAAATGTGTTCTTGACTGCGGATAAATGTAATTATCAAACAACAGCAGAAAGGCCAAACCTTTGAATGGGGTAATATGAGACACGGACTATTAACTGAATCAAATTATAAAATTGGCTGATTTTAAATATGAGCTGACATCTAATAGAGTAGCGGAGATTGCAGCCACATGTGAAATCTAGAAGGAACCAGAATAGAAACCCCATTATCTCAATAAATCTACCCCTCCAATTTCATTTCACCTTCTTTTGCGCATTAAAGTGATTTCGCTGTCGTTTCATCATTGTGTCCCGCTGACATGAATAACAATAGCGATGATAATATTTTTTTCTGTAATAAAAACCTGGAAGTCGTTGGGGTTTTATTCCACCTACTATGAAGTTTGTTAGAAAACATTGATAAAATATGTATAATGCATTAATGTACTGCTGTTTTAAAAATGACAGAGAAAGAAAGAGGTTTAAACAAAACAAAACAAAAAACAGCATCATTTATTAAGGGATGACAGAGTTGAAGCCCCCCTACACTTACATTTAGATCTGCACCGACTTTTACACACTCGTGAAAAGCATTGGTAATTGGTGAGTGTTCTGAATCACAATAAAGTACAGCAGACATTAGGCTCCATCTGTTTTTTTTTCTTTCTGGGTTTCACATTAAGCTCCTGAAATTAGTGAGTGGTGCCTTAGTATCCCTAAAAAGCTTTTAGACATGCTCATCAGTGTCGCGAGGGTGTTGCCCTCTCGTCCAGTTGAGTCACACTTAGAAAAGGACAAAAAATAAGTAATAAAAATGAAATAGTAACAAAAACTACTTATGTCTATATGTGCAGCATTTTGTTCTTCTTTGAATGGCTTCAGAATGAAATAGATTTTTTTCTGGTGTGAGTTCAATCCCAGCCAGAATAATTTTGTTTACTTTTGAGTTAAAAAAAAATTGAAATATATTTCTCAATTTGAATATGCGTCGGGTGTATAAAAGAAAACACCCTTGTTCCACCGGAACGCCCAGCATGGCTGTCAAATTTCCAAAATAGTGTAAACTACACTTTTTACGGCATGAAAATCAAGCTTTGACATTATTTAGGACAAGTATTTGTGCACTGTCTACAAAAAAAAATAGTCCTATGTATCTATTGGTAGAATTATGGGCTTGGGAGTTTAAACTATAAGGATGATTATATTCAACATTGGAAGCATTATTTTTGCTCTCATGAGGTGTGGTCTTTTTAAGTGTCACCGCATATGTGATTTGCGGATGAGGTAGTAGATGCAATGCATCTTGGAGACGATGCTAGTGAGGGGTGGGGGTGGGGGGGGGGGGGGGGGGGGCTTCAACCTCAGTTTGTCAAGTAGTCCATGCAGGCATTAGAGAAAAGCCCCAAGGGGTCATCCCGCCATGCTGCAGAGTTGGCTACCAAGAGCTGCTGAAACTCCGTCTCGCTAGTGTTCTGACCCTTAATGATGGATAGAACCTGAGGGACTGGATTCACACTGTATTGGTCTGACATGAATTCCCTGATTTCCAGTGGGTTGCAGAAGAATGGAGTGTCTTTTAGATGCACTCGGTCAATTGATATTGCCACATTCACTGCAGTTCAAGACCATCCATATTGCACCGTGTAAAAAGAAATCTCACACCAGCAGCATGGTTATGTTCATTTCCTCCGAGATGTGACAGGTTCAATTGTTAATTTTCTGTATAGTGTTGATGTATCTATATTCAACATGCCTTTAGCAACAGAGGACATGAGTTTGTGCCATGCATGCATGCATGCGTGTGATGTGTCCAAGATGCCATAACATTTGTTCTACTGTGCAGTTAAAACAAAACACCACGATTATTTTTTTGAACAGTGTCAAATCTCACTAATACATTTGCCGTTGTTTCAAACTTCCGTCTTTCAAAGCATGCTTTTCCGCATGAGTTTTCCCTGAAGGGCTCTTGTTCTTCAAGAATCCTGACAGAAATGTTCTATAATGAAACTTTTTTCCCATGCCGGTTTCCTACTGAACGTCTGCTATAATTAGGCAGTCAACTCCTCACCACCAGAATATTGTCACTGATTTGTGAGGGTTTTTGTCAGAGATTCTTGTCGCTCTTGCAATTCATCGGTGAAAACCAGAGGTCTATTGCTCTTTAAGCGATATATTGCTAGGCATCTACACTTGTCACTCATCTTGATGAGCTATCTACTTTGAAACTGTGTCTGGCAGGGAAATGAGGTAGCCATCATAGACATGCACTGAAAAACAGATGGCAAGTACAGCCATAAAAAAAGACTGATGTTTACTCATGTTGTGTATTTGTTTCATAGGATTTAGTTTTTTGAAATTGTACTTTTTCATTTTCTTATTGCATACATTTATTTGAATGCCCTAATCTACCACATGCATATATAAATTTTCCCACAATTCAATTCTTGTGATGACCTGTCCTGGAGAAATCACTTTGCTGAGTAAACACTAGTTACTGTTGTGTTCCTTTGTCCCTTTCCATTGGGCTTTCATGATTCATTATGTTATGTCTCACGTCTTTTACACTGTATTGGATTCTAACTGTATTATAAGCTCCATATTGTATTCCATTCAGACTGTTGGTTGGTAGATCCAGCAGTGTCTCACATTGTGTCTCACACTGTTACGATCAAAGATAGAATTAACCAAGGGATACATGACGATCAATACGGAGCAGGGGTAAAAAGCTCATGGAAGACATCAGTTTTAAATGTCAACACGATCAATGATTGAATGATAGGCATAGCAGGGGACAGCGTTTTACCCCTAGAATCCTATAACAGAAGTTTTTGACATCACATATGGTGGCACTGATTTTTGGAAGTATGTGCTTGTGTGTTTTATGCAAGCCCTGTGTGGGAGGAAATGAACATTAAGTTGACAAGAAAAATCAATTTCTGTATACTATAGGTGAAACACTTGGTTCTTAGCAGAAGGCACATTAGGCACATTAGGGGTGTTAGAAAAAATCGATTCGGCAATATATCGCGATATTACAGCGCGCAATTCTCGAATTGATTCGATATGCGGCCGGATCGATTTTTAAACATATTTTTTATGGGAATATTCACCAAAACGTCTTACTTAGGGTTAGGGTTCACACATTAAGCATGGAAGAATGTTATATTAATGGAACATTAAGCCTTATTATTTGAAATAATTAAACAGAAATAATTATAAGCCTGAATTTTCAGATACATAAATACATTTTCATACAAATCTTACAGTGTACATGTACAAGTTTACTGATTAGTATTTTCTAAATTTGAGTTTAAAAAAATCGCAACAATCAATTTATAGATTTGTATCGGGATTAATCGATATCGAATCGAATTGTGACCTATGAATCGTGATACGAATCGAATCGCCAGGTACTAGGCAATTCACACCCCTATTGCACATTGCGATGCCATGGAACTGCTGGGGCTGTGGGGTGATACCACTATGGCACAAAGGTCAATAGAAGGAAAACATAAAATGCCTGAAAGCTTTCAAACAAAAGGAGGCAAGGGCCATTAAAGAAACACTGCAAGAAAAAAACATCCTTGGTTAGAGATAGGAATAGACACTCCTGGTCTCTTCAAGTAAATGTCACATTCATCAGCAAAGGTCTGGGTGATTAAACACTCTGTTGAAAAATCATGGCGGTATTTTTCAGGAATAAACCTCTCAAAAACTTTTTTTTTTTTTTTATATTGGTTATTTTATTCAGGTGCACCTTGAGGTCCAATATTAGTGCTGTCAAAAAGACAAATGAAGCTGATGTGATTGGTGCTAGTAATCTATATGGGGGGACGATGTGAGTTAAAAGGGATACTTCCAAGTTCAGCAGTAAAAAGTTAGTATTTTGTTTAGAATGAATTTGATGAATACATTATTTTTTGTATAGAATTAATACCTTTAAAAACGTATTTTTCCACTTGCTTTGAACTGAAGATGACATTACCTGTGATGAGGAAGTAGGTAACGACCAATTATGGCTCACCCCCAAAAATTGACTAAATTTGCTTCTGGTCGACAGCAAGTGGAAAAGTGAATTTTTAAGGGTATTAATTCTACATGAAAAATAATGAAGCTGTCAAATTCATTCTGGACAAAATATTGATTTGACAATTCATAGTAGGTGTGCAGATGGGATTTTGGAGCTTGGATGGATGGATCATCAACAGGCATAGGATATATGGTAGTCTACTTACATTATTAATGTTTTGCAAAAATGCCATTAATGTTTTTTTGTTCCTCATTTTTCTAAAAGCCACAACACAGCTACCTGTTCGTTCGGACCACACCCTAGCCACAATTCCCATATATGGGTGTGTAACTTCAGTTTAGTGAAGCTTCATGTAGGGCTGTGTAATTAATCGAAATTAAATTCCAATTATTACGCTCCACAATTACAAAATCAGCATAATCGTCCAAAAAAGATCATTAATACAAATTTTGAGTTGTTTAAATTGATACATTTGCACCATTTTTTTTAAATGTTTTTAAAGTAAGTAATTTAATAAAGAAAAGGAACTTGCATAATCATATTGTTTCAAATAATTTTATTTGTCTTAATTTTATTTATGTCCAAACATTTTCTTGTTTTGCACCAAAAAATAAATGATCGTCCTAATCGTGATTTCAATTACTACCAAAAATAATCGTGATCAATATTTTCTTCATAATTGAGCAATCCTAGTCATTTAATATAGAATAAATTGTCGTTGAGCTCACCTTTTCCATGTAGCTTGCCCAACACTAGTATTGCCTAACTCATCACATATCAACTCCTCAATTGGAGGAGCCAGTGCATAGCGTGATCTGTCAGAAGGTGCTAAGATTTTGTCAAACGCACCCCCTCACAAAGCAGTCTTCAAAATTAAGGTCTTCTTCGACAAAACTGTGCATGTCGGAAGAACTGACAGGAGTTGTACCATCACTCAGTGAACCATCCGCAGCAGCTCTTCCTGACGTGCCGCCGGCCGTAATGTCCGCTCAACAGGCGCTGACAGCATGTGGCCTCACCTGCTAAGGGAGACAAACACTTCAAACTTGCATCCATGATGTGAGGAAAAACAACTGTTTTGTTAATCCCTCAAGAGGAGCTACTCTTGATGGAGTCAGAATCCACAAATAAGCACGATTAATGCAATTTTGGAAACGGTATTTAATCCCAATTTGCACTGTGGGTCCACGCTAACAATTTAAGAGCTCACACTATGTATGCCTGAGCAGTCGAGCACCAATTGTTCAAATAAATCAAAAATACATTTCAGTGGAGAATGCTAATCTTTAAAACAAGGCTGAATTAACACTAATTTTGGAAATCTAGTGATGTTTGCACAACCTATCATGATTTGTCAATTGCCTCTTTATCTTCCTTTTGTGTGGTTAAGGATGCCAGGTGAAACTTGAAATGGGTTTAGTTGGGGTTTTATGCATTGCTCAAGGGTACATTGACAGTGCTTAGGAAGCTGTTGCCTAATATGTCATAATTTTGTTGTTGTGGTTGTGTATAGTTGTAAACAAGTCACATGGAAAATGAGAGGTTTGAGGGAGTGACGTACAAGAGTTTGTCACTTTTAATAATACATCATCATTAACCCTGATTTCCTGATGAATTTAAATGGCAACATTTAAGTCATAAGCACTAGAGATGTAATCGCAATTGTGTGACAAAAACATTGCCGCAATATCGTCGTCGCCGTCATGTTGCGATATTAAAAGGAGCATGTTTGATAAAAAGGCCAGGTTGTTTTCCAATGCGCACAGTGCGGCACCCTCTGGTGTTTAGTTTATTAGTGCTGTTTAACTTTAATTAGGCATGTTTTGGCCACCTACATTTAAGACCCCCACAAATGGCCAGATGAAGGTAACACATTTTAGCTTCTCCACAAATTGACTCGATTCACAATGTGTGTGCGCATTAGCAAGTGCCTCAACATTAAGTTTCATTAGTGATTGTAGTTTGTTTATGTACATTGAGGTAAATGTTAGCTGTATTGTTTGAACAATATGCATAATTATGACAGCAGCTAATCACCATTGTATTGACGAGATATTTACATGCAATTGCTCTTGTTTACCCCCACGCAAGAAAATTAACCCGTCCAAAAAGAAAACCTTTATTGCACACATGGACAAAACTATATTGTAACCTACATACTGCAGCGGGTTATCACTCCCATAAATCCGGCATATCAGCAAATATATTTCTCTGTCAAAAAATGACTTTTTGCCCGCTTCAGCCAAACACAGCATTGTTAACTACATAGACCATGATACTTTGTACCATTGAGCCAATGACTAACCAAGTCTATTTCTTTGTCACTGCTGTTATTACTGTATGTACAAAAACATATTTTTTTTCCCCAATATGACTTTTTTATATATATATTTATATATATATATATATATTTATATATATATATATATATATATATATATATATTTTACAATATTGTGAGTTTTTATACAGTATCGTGAGCTTTTTTATATCACAAACCTCCCCACAATGTTGTGATAATTATCGGATCATGAGGTTAGCATTGTGATATTGTATTGTGACATTTGGATATTGTTACATCCCTAATGAGCGCTGTAAAATTAGTTGGTGGATGGGGATCCACTTATTTGGATATGCAGTAATTTGGTATGTCGCAACTGACCTATAAAGACCGAGCCATACTGCTGCTCCAAACCACCAAACCCTTCACTTCCTACAAGACTGATTGAAAACTAATTGTGAACCAGTTTGTGCCAAAACATTGAATCATTTACATTTCAGTGTTGCATTCATAGCGTTAAGCTGTATTTTTCTGTTTTTGATACAAAATGCAAAGACGCAGACGACCACTAGCGAAAGCTGCTAATGTGCATGCATATGTTAGAGGCTTTAAAAATAGACTCTACCCCGAAAAAGCTGTCAAAGGCAGATGATGCTTTGTATTTGAGCCGCAGTATACAAAGCATGTTTCGGAATAAATGCATAGAATTATCCGCAAAGTACCACTACAACATTATAACGAATAGGTAAATGGCTGCTTGACTTTTGTTGAGGTGACTTTGACCGAAAACATTCTAATCATGCTTGTGAGATGTAAAAGAGCAACTGCCAGGATACTTTGTGTGCGCGTGTGTGTTCCATTATTCGGCAAGGAAGAATGTGTATGTCAACACTGCGTGTGTGCTTGCAGTGCTTGTCTTGCGTCTCTTAAAAAAATGCACCCCTCTGGAGAACAAAAGGCTGTTTTTGGTTCCTTCGGCTTGCTGTGAGAAACTGTTCTGAGCGCAATATATATAAAAAAAAAAAGAAAAAGGCTTGACATGTCACAGCTAAAGATATACAAAACACTGCTCTCTTGTTGTTTGTCTTCTAAGTATGACAAACACAGTATACATTCACAGCCAGTTATTATACTGACAGCCAGAACCAGCCACTAATGTCTGCTCAGATGTGGAGTATTTTTCTTCTTGGAACTTTTTTTTTTAGCCATTTGCCACATAAACCGTTTGCAGCGACCGCAAACACAGCCATTAATATCACCCACACACTCCCAAACGATAGTGGCTGTTATCCCTCTATGAGCTGTGGCTCCCTCATATTTTTTCCACCATCGATCATAGCCGTGTGCCACACGCGCTCGAAAGCAGCCCGGTGGGGAGACGCGGCATTTGCAATCAAACGGAGAGCAGCACTGTGAAATCTCAGGAAGAGGCAGCTTCCCCACCACCACCACCTCCCGATGCCTTTGGGCAGGGGATCAGACGATGAGGAAGCCTGCCTCAGACACTCGACACCTCCCACTGGCACCCTGATGCAAGCAGCATGCAAACCCACCCTTCACATGTATCAGTCAGCCGGGGGGGGGGTTTGGGATGGGGCGGGGCGGGTGGGGGTTAAATTGTGCGAATGCCCCTACCCCGTGCGACTACGCTGCGGAGTGCATGTTATGCCACTGCATCCGAGGTGCTTATAGGAGTGTGTGTGCGGGGGGGTGGGGGGTGTAGGCATGTGAAGAAAATTACCTTTTTTTGTGATGCATCATCTCAGATTGCACATGAGATTTATATAACATAAACGGGAGTACTACAGGTACTGTGCATTTGTTCTAATGCTGGTGACAGGACATTATTTGTGGTGCTGCATGCATATTGGAAGAAATACAACTCCTCATTAAAGCCAAATCACAAACCTCCCTGGAACTGGCAGCCAATTCCGCTTGCAAAATAGAGCTGCAATTATTTGCTATTATCATTGCTCTTAAACACTCCTTCCATTAAATAATTTGAATAGAGACTCACCGGCCACAACAAATTTGTATCAAATTCGCAGTCCGAGTCCCACTGTGCAAAAATAAATTGCGAGTTAAAGATGCCGGTCAGCTACTCTCAATGTACCTTTTTTGGTTGTTGTTTAAAGAGAGAACATTCCCTCTAATGAAATGAAAGTAAATACATCATGACATGCCTTGTTTGTGTTTGTTTGTCCATCCATACTTGGTTGATGGAACTCAATCATCATAATTAAATAAAATAAAAAAAAGACACTAATTAATGTGCTTGTGTTTTTACACTGATTTGCATAAAATGGATTCAATTGCCACTTCACAATCAGGAAAAAAATGCATTTTCTCCATAATACAGCTTACTAACCAGTGGCTGATAGAGCACCCAACAGAAAAACTTAGGTAAACTTAAGAAGTATTGTTTATTGCATTAATACTACCGGTTATTTCAAAAGCGCAACTTTCAAAAAATGACTTCAGTTTAACGAACTAAAACAATCATGAAGTAATAATTACTTGCACAAATCCCATGAATACGACTTTTGAGAAAAATATATAAAATATTTCAAACCAAGACGGGGATAACCGGGGGTTTATACACCGGGTTTATCAAGAAACAAACCTTTTTTCCCCACCTTACTTAGACATTTCCCTGTACCTACGCAGTAACTAGTGGTTGTTAAAAAAAAATTGTTTTGATTTTAAAAACACTTTGAAAGACTTTAATCATAGGCATGAGAAAAGAGCATAGTTTAACCTTTACTCAAATGTTTTGAATCTTTATAAATCTTTATAAATTTATAAATAAATATAAGTACGGGGGGGGACTTTTTCAGGATGATTTTGTGGGTGCCTATTATACACAAGTGCATGTTATTCACAGTATTTTACAGTAGCTTAAGATATATAACAAAAGAGATTGTTAAATTAACTTTCTTCGTTTATATTTCATAGATGAAAAAGCACAATAGGCAAAGATTATATATAGAAACAGGAACAATGCAACTTAGCACACGATACAACTGGGTGCTTTTTGTAGTATGCAAGGTAAACATAAAATAAATGTGGGACCTTGCCTTTTCTGACAGTGAGTCAATTAGTCACTTTGAAAAACATTGCTTCTGTGTGTGGCCACAGAGACTTTGCGTGCAGTAATGTGACTGCCTGGCCCTGTCTGGTTGGTGAAATGGAGTCAAATGTCGCCCGTGATTACGTTGGATTGGTGGAACAGAGTCATGTGACAGCACCCGAGGCATAAACCGCTCTGACGAACCAAAGCAAATACTTTCGATTGCACAGGCAATAGAATGATGAAAAGTAGAAGTTGCCAGCAGAATGTAGCTCAATGTAATCGAGTAAAAGCAGGGTTTCTTCTTAACAGAAATAAGTTACCTCAATGAATGTAGCTGGGTTAATGTAGATTGCTATAACCACAATGTTATTGAAAAAGCAAGCTAACACGCTAATGCAAAATAATGTCCTGCTTGGGCTCCGGGTGGCGGAGTGGTTACCGTCACTTGCCTTTGGTGCAAGTTGGCGGGGGTTCGCTTCCTTCCTGAAAGACCGTATATGTGTGTGAGTGCACCCAAAAAACAAAAACAAAAATAATAATAATAATAATGTCCTGCTTTCGTGCTCGCAGAAATTAACATTCAATTTCTCATTGTCTTGAGTAATTCATTAATTAACATCACTTAACAGTTGATGTCTATGAATAATTGATTGCTGTTCACATTGTTTTTAACTGAAGAGTTGACATTATTGCCATTTGGCGATAATAGACAACAAAAGTATCTCTCAATACGAGGGGTGTTCAATACCACTTTTGTTTTAGTACTTTCAGTACTCAAATCTTGAGTAATAGTAATTGTAATTTGTAATTTTGTAAAACCAATACCATGTAGCTTACCAATGCCATGACATTTTCTATTCTTCTAATTTGCCATTCATGATTGTAAAATGGCTACAAAAGGCCATTTTCTGATTTTTGTCATGTGACGTTCACCAGCTGAGCCGTCATAGGTTGTTACATGAGCTACATGTGATTCAAATTTTCCCCCTGAGATTGATAAAAATGGTTGGATTTTGCTGTATTATTCCAATTCTGCAAACACAATATTTATGGGGGCTCCATGGAACATTTTGAAAATATATTTTTTTAACCTGACTCCACCTTTCACATTTACGATCGCCAGCTCCGGAGTTTGCTATGAAGAGCAAAGCAGATCGTGCTCTTTTGTGTACATCAGCTTCAGTCAACCTCTAATATTAAATTATTCATCTCTTTCAGTGTGTTAAAGAGGAAAAAAGGTTCGCACAAGCATGCGCATTAGTATTGTATGTTGACAAGTGCTGTAAGCTGACATGCATGGGCTCGATAGGATATGCACACTCATGACAGCAACAACTAACACGACAGGATGCAGTTCCTGAATTTAGACCTCTTGCTTGTTTAATTATCAACACTATTTCTCAAGTAAAACCGTGTGAAAATGGAGATGAAAGGCAAATGGATAAGGGGACCTTGAGTATTAAAATAGCTGCTCTTTGAACATCGACGTTGTCTCCTGGTACAGCGCAATATGCGCTTTGACATTGCGAGAAGAAAATGTCAGACTTTGGCAGGCTATGCGGTGTATTTAGCTGTCATTGCTTATTTTACGGCTGTTGATGTTGTTGATGAGCACTCAGTGGTCCTTGGCATCAGGATGCATTACATGCTTTCTTTTAGTCTCATTAAACATGTCCAGCGCCTTTAAAAACTGGAGTCAATTAGTAAAACTGACAATCAGTAAAGATATGTCAACATTTTGACCCTCCGTGCAGTTCACGAGTGCATCAAATATAAATGTGTGTACATATAGAGTTGTCAGAAAAATACATCCTTAATTGGAGCATGAAGATGCGTAAATGATTTTTTTGGGTCTTGCAGCTATGCAGAATTTGACATGAGGCGGCTTGGTGTGGAGTAAACCTCCTGGAAGCTGTGGAGAGGTTTTAATCAAGTGTGAAATCCTTTTGGAGTCTTTTGCCTACACAAGTGTGCTCACGCTCAGACGCTCAACAATTCACCCAACTCTCCCCCCTGGAACGTATTTTGTAGCAGGGGTCCATTTCAGCACAGTGATGCATACAGACAATATTCTTGGAAGAGATGAGAAATAAAACTCCAGTCATCAAGCATGAGATACGCACACAGTCCCGCATTGTTTTCTTAGCTTTTTACTGACGATTCACATTTTATGCATTTTCTGTTTATGCCAGCGTACGTTTGACTTGAATTAATTTGAAAAAGTATCATTTTATTGAATATAATTGTAAGTGAATGATATAATTAAGCGGGAATATAAAAAGCTTTGCTTCGTTGTGAATCAAAGGACTTGCGACGCCTTATAACGAGCAATTAGGATTAAGGGAACAATGAGATTAAGGGCAACAAAAAGATAGCGCAACGGCCTTTGAACAGTAATTATCATTCTGACAAACAATTGGCCATGCCATATGGATTATTGTGTACGTGTGGGAATCGGATCATTTTTACCTTAAAATAACAGCAACAAAATCAATGGCACACTGGCAAAGAACATCTCTGTCATTGCCATGGCAACCCGTATCACCTACAGCTGTAGTTTATAATAGTGGTGGCCCAGCCGGGACACGCCATGTTAGCAATAGTGCCAGTGCTAGCATACCCGTTGAGAAATGTGCTAAACCTGCGATTGGCTGGCAACCAGTTCAGGGTGTACCCCGCCTACTGCCCGAAGCCAGCTGGGATAGGCTCCAGCAACCCCGCGACCCTTGTGAGGACAAGCGGTACAGAAAATGGATGGATGGATGGATTGATTGAGCAAACTTTGCCACACATTTCAATTCAATGTGAATTCATCGGCTTGCCTTTTTCCTTTTATTTCTAAGTCCGTTTGGTTCAACAGATGTTCCCAACCAAGAGATTTACTAAAGAAAAAGAATCAATGTTATGCAACAAACTGTTTTTGTCCTCTGCAGAGAGCTTGTTACGCATGCCAGAGAACAATTTGAACCAAATACCCATATAATTTTGGGTTGTTTAGAAGCAAATGTCAACTGACTAATTTCCCCACGGCCCAGTAAGCAAAATCTCTGGCAAATTATATTGACAATTTATTTTTATAACCGTTATTTTTACTTCAACTGGGCACTTCAGATGTAATACTGGACACGGCTTTAAAAATGATTATTAAAACACTCAAAATTGTCTAAAAGGCTTGGACAACATTTTGTGAGATAATTATCTTGCCGCTGGTCGAGAAAACAATACTGAGAATGAATCTCCGTTAAGATGGCGTTTCCTCTATGGGCTGCCTGTGGTACGCCATCTCTTGTGGTTGCATCAGTCACATGCAGCAACATCTTTACTAAGCTCTATGCATTTCCCACAAATGCATCCACTCAAATATTGCAATGTTTATGCAAGAACAAAGAAAGGGTATCCGTGATGGGCATGTTCTTTTATTGCATGTGCAATGTTGACATGATATCACACTAATGTGTTTATCGTCGCCATCAGAACGTTACGCATTGCTCGTGTCAGAGTGATATTGTCTGTTCTTTGCTTTACAGACATTGATTGCCTGTCCTTGTCAGGCTATGAAAGGATAACAAAGACAAATTCCAAAGGTTTTCTATTTAACCACAGCCAAAAGTGTAGTCTGTCAACAGGTCAGCTGTGTGACAAGTCAGCCGGTTGCCTGCTGCACATAAATGACGGCATTTTTTTTTGTGTGTGTGTATATATATATTTATATATATATATATATATTTATATATATATATATATATTTATATATATATATATATATATATATATATTTATATATATATATATATATATATTTATATATATATATATATATATATATATAAATATATATATATATATATATATATAAATATATATATATATATATATATATAAATATAAATAAATATATATATATAAATATAAATATATATAAATATATATATATATATATATATATATATTTATATATATATTTATATATATATTTATATATATATTTATATATTTATATATATATATTTATATATATATATATTTATATATATATATTTATATTTATATATATATATATATATTTATTTATATATATATATATATATATATATATATATTTTTTTTTTTTTTTATATATATATATACCTGTTTTGATGACGAATGATGAGAAATAAAAAACAAAACAAAAAAAACGACTAAGCAGGGATGAAAGTGGGTTTTCGTGCGTCAGTGTAATCGCCACTGACCAGTTAAAATACCAACGGACCTCTCAAGTCAACCAACGGTTGCCCATTTTGTTGAGGAATGACGGACTGACAGAATGCTGACCTCTGTCTGTTAGTCCTAAAATAATGGTAAGGCAGCGATGACGGAAGTGTGGTTTGAATAAAATGACGATTATAGTTTAATTCAACTTAAACAAAAATGATGGACTGACAATGATGGAAGGATGCCCAGAGCACTGACGAATGACGGGCCAGCAAAATTTTTATATTGGCCACCTCTGAGAGATATATTTATTTATTAACTTATCATTCAGGGTCATTTTGCATGAATCAGTCCCCAAGAAGAAGCACTGACTACTTTTACATGCAGTCATTATTCGGGTTAAAGTCAGAATTCCAGTTTCTGAAACAATTGAGGTAACACATTTGCCTGGCGGAAAGAGTTACTCCCGTTTACATGCTCATTTGTGCTCGGTTGGAATAACCCGTTCGGCCCACGACGCTCGGACAACGTTATTACATAAATGTCATTTCCACTTTTAGCTTAATATACGTTCAATAAAAGACATATTTATGTCACTCCCCACGCTCGGTTTCCTCCTCGCTCCAGAATTTTGGTGGTTCTTCAAATGTTTGTTGACAACGGCTTGAGTATTTCCGGTGGGTTGCACACCAGAAGCACTGCCTTATATACTTGTATTTACTGTATGTGTATATATACACAAACTTTGGCGTTTTCGCTGTAGAGACACAAAAGAATGTGAAAAGTCATGTCCTTGCGAATCAAATAAGCAAAGAAGAAGAAAAGAAGACTGAGAAGAAAAATAGCAAGCACATGCGCCCAGTGAAAAACACTGCCCCGATCGATTGAGATATATACTCCGGTTATGAAAGGAGTAACTCAGGGCTCTTATTCAGGTTTTTGCGCGTGTTTACATGGACTTACAAAATCCGAATATTGCCAATATTCGGGTTTTAAAAGGGTTATTGGCGGCATGTAAACGTAGTTACTGACTCTAAAAATCGTTTGTGACCCCTGGGTTGGTTAGTTAGTTAGTTATAGACAAGATTTTGCATTAACAGATTAAATTAAGTTATTGACATACACTAGCTAAATCAGGAGTTATTTTTTTTATGGAAATTAGGTCACTGGTACACGGACTAATTTATTTAATTAGGAATAGTTTAATTAATATGAGTGATAGTGAAGTGTAGAGAATTTCTGAGCTGCCAATCAATAATGCTTGCGCTGTTTGTCTTGCTTTTATATTTATTTATGTATTTATAGATTTTTGGGAGCACCTTTTTTTTTTTTTTTTTTTCTGAATACAAATCGCATGTCATCGAACTCAATACGCTGCTGTTGAAACTGTTAGCGGTCCAGTGATATGGTATTTCGAGCTTGCAAGACTAACTGCTGCTGGATACTCCTAAATGACACAGACACAGCACGCCATCTCCTGAATGTATCACATCAGCTAGTGGACTACGCACAGTCGTGCTCATTCCACAGCCATAGCAACAGCTACATAGCAACTGCTGCTCACTGCATAGCAACAGCTGCAAAGACCTCAAAAGTGGAGACGGAGGGCGGGATTCTTTGTGTTCAGATGACACCATTCCTGATCATTGATAGATTTTTAAAGATGATTATCAATTGTTGTGTTTGATTCATGTGATGTTTGATAACAAACTAACAATGCCTTATTCTCTCTTCTGCCTACAGATATTTGCTCACTGCCTGATGTGGCAATGACCGGAAACTGTACGACTGAGTGCAGCGAATTGGGCCACTCGGATGCTTGTTGGATGCCCGGGCATTCCTCTCCCGTACGCAGGACGAGGAACCCCCCGAAACTCTCCACCTTTGTGCCTTACCAGGAGAGAGGGAGTCTGGGACGCCTGGCAAATGGCAACGCCATTCTGGGTGGCGAAGAGCACCGGTCACGCCTTCCACCCTCTCGCAGTGCCTATACTAGCAGCGGTCACGATGCCGGTCAGGACTGCCCCTTGGAGGAGATGCCGCTCAGCGTGACCTCTGAGTTCCCACCCACCTCGCCGTCTGCCCATACTCCTAAAAGAGAAATCTATCTGTGAATATCAGCCTCCAATCAGTGCAGAAATGAAGAAAAGATCAACCATGGCAGTAGAACAAAACAGGCTGCCCACCTGCCAACGCCCAGTTGAAATTAACAGTAATCAGTCATTTACTCAATTACCGGCGTGATCACTTGGGTCATCTGCCATCTCCACCTTCTATTAATTTATTATCATATTTATTACAAATTCCACAAGGTTAATTGATATACTCTCTAATTTATTTATTCATAAGGACATGGATCAAAATGAGTTTGGTCTCTGCTACTTTGGTGGTAACTAATAATTGTTGTAGTTAGCCAAGTCCGAAGCTGTCAAGTGATCTTTTGAATTGAAACTTGTGATCAGTGCTCTTGTGCCATTGTTAGATCGATTTGATAGACAGCCAGTAAGGCCCTATCAGATGGCATTATGCTTTTTAACTAACAATCAAATGAAATGTTCTCTTGTTGTACAGTGCTGTAAATACGTTTTGAATGGTGTGCTCTACATATATTTTTGTCTGATAGAAGTTGATTAAAAAAAAAAAAAAAAAAAGAAGAAGAAAGTAATTTGGCTCCGAATTTTGGCGTAGTTAAGGTTTTCTTCGCTGCTGCTGCTGCTGCTGCTGTTTAAAACATCTCCGGGAGAGAAGCTCAATATTGTGGAAAGCATTTATCCGCCCCATATAATCACAAACACCTTCAACCCCTAATCATAGCAAAATGGCCTTTACCTCTGCTCCCTGCGGTGTTTCACCGTGGGTGGAGAACGCTCTGCAGCAACATTTGAACAGACATCATGTTCCATTGACTCTTAGCACTGTGACCTATAGTTTATCATCAAAACGCTTGACTTGGCCATAGTCCCCCGGAGTCACAATGACCAAATTGGGATTGTTTTTTTTTTGCCTCAAATACTTGTGACTCACTCAAAATATACCAGTGTGTCATTTTTTTTTTAGGGTTTGTTTTTAAGCTCTTCTCTATCCAGACAATCTTGCTCAGGCTTTCCCTTCACAAGCTATGAGGACGCCTCCGGAATTAATGAAGACGTATAAGGTTATTTATCAGAGTGCTACAAAAAAAAAACAACACTTGGATCATAAGTGGGGAATTGGAGTTCATGTTGCACTTAATATAGTCCTCTTCATTCTAAGCACTTTCATTGTTGTTTCAAAGTATCCTATTATGACAGCAGCTGTTTTCAGAGGTAAATTCTGGTGTCAACGCGCACGGTCCTTGAAGAGCATCGTTCAAGTAAAACGTCATTAACATAAACAGACTTGTATTCAATCCAGCATTCTCAATACATCTGTGATCCCCCCCCCCCCCCCCCACTCTCATTTGGCTACAAAAATGTAGGGATTTGTTTCCCCTCATGGAGATTTTCCAAGTCAATCTGAAGGATATGCCTGAAGGACACTTTGTATTAGTCAGTAATTGGAAGCTAGTAACGACTACATTAGCCTGTCTTGCAACCATGGTACAGCGCCAAGCGGTTTCTTTGATTCAAACATTGATTTGATTAGACTTGTAGATACCTTTCACCTCTGCAGCAAATTTCCATGGTGAGATTGCGTCTCTAAGCAAGGAAGAAAGATCCCCGAATAGACGCATCCTAATTGGGGTGAGTAATGAGTCCTGAGCTGTGGCGTGTGTGCAAAGCAACCTCCCCAGGACAAGGCACCCATCGAATAATGCACATCTTCCCGCAGCACTGCAATCAGTTAAAAGGATCAGCACTTACCTCATCACGCCGCCATTGAAAACTGCATTTAGAGTAATTGAACTGAATACATATGGAAATTACTGGACATGGCCATGATTAAATAATGTGGGCGATTATCCTGCCTTGAGGGGGAGAGAGCGCATTATGCCATTTTCCAAAGCCATTTAGTGACTGAAATAAAATTCAAACAACAGCCATGATGCACTGTGATTAAGCCCCCGCGAGTACCCCTCGGATAGCCGCTTCATGGCCCGGAAGCAGCGGGTGCGATCACTGACCTGGAATTAACGACAGACTAAAAGACGGCAAGGAGTGATAAAGCCAATGCCACGTCGCCTCAGTCACAACTTTTATCTGTTTATGTGTCTTGACTCGTTTATTTAGGACTTGCAACTGCTTTGCATAGATCTTTTTTTTTTCTTTTCTTCAGGGATTAATCCGAACCCGATATCAGCCCAAGTAGACGCTTATCACTGGCACATATCTGAAATGTATCGCCTGCTTAATCACCTAATTGGGGCAGGGATGATCAGGCACTAAATGGGAATAACAAGAGGCTGATTTACCGTGCGTCCTCCACAAAATAACGCTTCTGGTTTTGCTCTTGATGAGTCTGACTTTTCAACTGAAGCCACCATAATGGAACAAAATCTACCTGCATGTCAAATTTTGATTTGAAATCATACTTAATCCCTCTGCAGAGGGGCGGACTGGCCATCGGGAATTTCAGCAGTTTGCTGGTCCGTTTTTGGACCGGTTCCCACACCCCCGGCGATAAATTTTAAGCGCCGCATTGCCAACGGCCGCCGTGCGCACTCCCGTCCTCCAGCGCCGAGCAATGAATAGTAATTGCTGAATAGGTTTCGGCGTATGACCGTCGCCTCGTCGAAATATTTACCAGGCCCGATTTATTTTATTTTTTTCAGTCAGTCCCGTTGAAAGAGGATGGCCTTGATCAAAAGGATAGGACATCACAAAGCACTGAAATACACTTAAAGTATGTTAAATAATGTTTAATTTGTACTTTGCATTGATTTAATGTTGAATTCACTTGAGTATATTTTGCCTATCTGTGGTCTGTATTGTAAAGTGATCATTTCTGTGGACAGATAGCAAATTAATTACTGTGCTGAAATTGGCGAGCGGTTTTGTTTTCGTGTCAGTCAAAGACTCTTAGCAAAAGCGGTTGTGTGAATAAAAAAATAAAAAATAAAAATATCTGTTGGTGGTGTTAGTGTACATAGATCTCCACAACCCTTCGTCTGCTGTCAAAGCAGGCCGGGATTTTCGCATGGATTCCAAAGATAATTGGTAGAAACTGTTTACTGTTTCTTTTCTTTCAGTTTCTGAAATGTCAGTGCTGGTTTATATTCAAAACGGCCCTATCCTCTTGGAACAGAAATTTAACTGCACATATATTTTCATCTTTTTCACACACCATGGAAAACAAAGACAATTGCCTTGAGAATATGTCTTTGCAAGAGAGAATCTAGTTGTTATCCTGATTATTGGTATATTTATATAGGACAAAAATGCTTGTGATGCCATGTTTTTGTACAGTTTTATGTACATACAAGTGACGCTTTCTAAAAGTTCTGAGAAAAGCCGATGGCACATAAAAATTGTAACCTGTTTTCTTGAGCTGTGCACATCTTTGCCTTGGTTGGATTGACCTTTGCTGAGTCGGTGTGAATGTGGCCGTTCTATGCCTGCACTGTAGTCATTCACTGGCTCCCACCTCCTGAAGACTTAATCAAGTTATGTTTATTGTGAACAGTGGATTGTCTTATCTTACAAGTTTGTTCAACTCCTGTGTTCAACTTCGTTCTGTTTTAGCATGTTGACAACTTCTCTTGTAATACTGTCCTCATGAACTTTGTAATAAAATTACTTCAGGGAAAAAAAAAAAACTTGTCTTGTTTTATCACCACTGTCATGCCTAAAATATCCAGATCCCTTGACTGTAAGGTGGATATTGTAACCATTATCCACCATTCTGCCGTAGCTTAACTTTGCTCATATTGTGTGACTGTGGACAAAATACAATGCGAACCGCCAGTTTCTGATACGCATTCACCAAACCCTTTTTTTGTTGAAAAATGAAATATGACTTATTTATTTTCAGAACCGAGAGTGTAACCTTTTTCATCAAACCTTTGCTAGCTAGCTAGTTTTGCTGGACTAGAATTGCTCAACATGGCATTGCAAATCATGCAGTTAGAATGCTGAATCCCATCACTCGACTCTATAGTACGCTCGCTGATCGTTATCGCAAATTTCAAATTAGCCAATCATATGACAGCAACTCAATGCATTTAGGCATGTTGACATGGTGGAAACGATCTGCTGCAGTTGAAACTGAGCATCAGAATGAGGAAGAAAGGTGACTGAAGTGACTTTTAACGTGGAATGGTTGTTGGTGCCAGACGAGTATTTCAAAAACTGCTACTCAACTGGGATTTTCACACACAACCATCTCTCGGGTTTACAGACAATGTTCCGAAAAAGAGGAAATATCCAGTGAGCGGCAGTTCTGTGGGCGAAAATGCCTTGTTGATGGCCAGAGGTCAGAGGAGAATGGCCAGGCTGGTTTGAGCCAATCGAAAGGCTAGTAATAGTAATTCAACTAACCACTTGTTACAACCGAGGCATGCAGAATAGCGTCTCAGAATTCATATGTGGAACCTTGAGGCACATGGGCTTCAGCAGCACAAATAAAGTGATTGGTGAGTGTATTTATAGAGCACTTTAAAACAACCACCACTGTTTTCTTAAGATGGAACCCAGGAGCAGAGGATACAATGAAAACAGCAGAGGCCCCAGAATTGAACCCTGTGGAACACCATACGTTTTGTTATACCTACATGCAAATTCATATTGCACATATTCATCTGACGATTATTTTTAATTTTTTACCAGACATAGTATGAAGGGGTTACTGTACAATAATAAAGAAATCACACTAAAAACCATTACAACGGCCCCAAGTCGACTACTGAGCGCACCAAATTCCCTGCAGCATAGATAGGCCAGGCAATGATGGCCAAGCCAGGCGTATGTTCATAAATCCTTTGAGTCGGGTGTGTGTGTGTTAACCTCCGCCGAACCCCGGAGACTAACTCACCGCACCCCTGGGGTTTGATTGAACTCTGGTTCCCTACTATATTTTCATGAGTGTGAACGACAAGCACATAGAGAGGAACTCCAGTTTTCTGATAAAGAAAGGAAGGGCATCTCATTTCCTTGTGAAATAAAAATCCATTATATTGTGAAAGGACAGATCCCAGGACCTGTATTTAGAACTTCTCTTGCTTGAAAAACAAAGTACTCGAAGTGGATAATCCCCATCCAACACTGAGCCTAATTAGAGCAATTCTATAAAGCATTGATGAGCTGGCCTCAACCAACTCCACAATGAGCATTGCTGTGTTGTGATGTTAATTTTGAGATGCTTGTTTGTCTTAGTTTGAAGCTTGTTTTTTTGTTTTTCTTTTAGTCCTCAGTGAAAGTGTCCTTTCAGTTTCTGAATGGTAACACTTTGCATTGCATTCACAGCAGCTGCGCTGCTAAAGTGGCTCAGCAGTGGAGGACAACCAACCATATTATGCTGGCAATAGAGTGTTTGCAATTTAATTAATTAGGCCAACAGAACCTTTTCATTTTAGTATGTTTGTCTTAACAGGTTGTCATCAGCTGCCAAAACAAAGCTGACACATTGTTCTGGTATGCAGACCTTGGTTTTACATTATTTTTCGCATTTGTGTGCTTTGGGTAATTGTCACTTGTGCCATTCTAACCCGTGTCCAGAAATATATGACAGGCAGACCCAGCATATTTATATTTATTTTCAATTAATAAATACAATTAAAGTGGATAGTGCACACATCAAGAAGAGAAAAGTTATAACTCTCCTCTAGGAAGTGTTCAACAGAATGCACTCAACTAAACATCAAAGTCCTGTCATCCAAACTGTTGACAAATACTTTTATCGAATGAAAGCAGCTGGGCAGGACTTAAAGTAAACTGCTACATTTTATTCACATTTTTTCTATATTTCTGTAAGATTTCCATGACTTCTTACGTATACATTTGACTTCATTCTGAATAACAAATGTATCTTCTCTTGGGGTACTTCGGGTTACTAAAGAATAAACCGGATTTTGTAAAAGTTTTGTGCTCTTCATACCACCCATCAACCAAACATCAAATATATGCATTGATGACAGACATCTCACACATTCTCTACATAGCACTAAGAATTGCCTTCTAAAATAGTGTTGTTGTTTTTCTGGGGTCAAATTGATCCTCAACATAATATGCTACTACTACTGATATAATGTAAAATATCAATCTTTTTTTTTTTTTTTTTTACAATTGTAGGCCTGTACTGTGGTCTTATTTATTTATTTATTATTTTTAATGAGCTTCCCATCAACACCAAACAAAAAACGCTAACTGAAAAACAAAAATTTGAACAATTGAGATTATAATCACTGACAATTATAATCACAATTATAATCAGCTGCCATATCAAAAACTATGCATTTTTCTTTTTCCAGAATTGTTGTCATTTGTGCGGCTTGATTTACTGTTTGTGTAAATCAAAAACACAAACCCATCTACCTTTTGTTGTTTTGAAACTGTCATGTTAATGACTTTGTTAATATTCAGGCTCAATGTGATATATCTCTCACTTTGCACTGTTTTTCTTTTTTCTCTATTGACTTTTAGAATAGTGATTCAATTCTCACAAGAACGAAAGGAATCTGGGCTGGGTTGCCAGGTCAAGAGGCTCCAAATAGATGGAGTCAGGCTCGCCTTGACACACAGTTCTGAATTAGTCCTCTTGAAAGGGTTTCGACTCTTATCCACTCTGGAGTTTCAATCATTGAGAGGCGTGGAGCAGATTTGTGAATACTTGTTGACCCCCCCCCCCCCAACCCCCCCAGCTTGGTGCCTGTACATTGTGCTTCAACCAGGTCGCCTACCACCACTGGCTAGTCAAGTCAAGTCAAGTCGACTCAAGTCAAGTTTATTTATATAACCCTGAATCACATAAGAGTCTCAAAGGGCTTCACATGCCCACCTTTGACAAACATTAACGACATCCCCTGATCGAACCACAAGAGGGCAAGAAAAAACTCAAAAAACCCCGTCAGGGGAAAAATGAGAAACCTTGAGAATCCCCCTTTCATGATGACCAGGCAGCAATGGATGCCAAATGGGCAACAAATTCCATAGTTTGTGATACTAAACAATATTAACTAGAATAGTGCAAAAGTCCATTTAAGAAGTTGAAGCACTGCAAGAAGACGTCCTCATCCAAATCCAGCCCGGTAGATCGGGGCAGCTATCTCCATGGCGACAACTTCAAGGTGACGGTCTGCTCCGGATCCCGTCTCGGTCAACCAGCGCAGAACCCGTAAAGCAGCATCCAAATCGATCATTGACACCTAACTCCCTCTCCAAGCCCTGGAGAAGGAAGAAAAAGAAAGCAGCGGCAGTCACCAGGCACACATAATTCATCCAAATGCAAGAGTATAAAAATGAGTCTAAAGACGCGATTTAACCGTTTCTACAGAAGCAGCGGCTCTAACCTCCGAGGGTAAGGCATTCCAGAGCCCTGGAGCCCCAATCGAATACGCTCTTAAACCCGCTGACTTTGTGCTCTTGGGATTACCAAAAGACCAGCGTGTTGCGAACAAAGGTTTCGCGTCGGAACGTACGATACTATTAAATCGACGAGATAGGAAGGCGCTAAGCCGTGTAATATTTTATATGTTAGTAACAGGAACCTTGAAGAGCGGAAGCCAATGCAAGCTGGCTACAGGTATGTACCACCTTTGCACGAACAGTCTTAGTCAAATTTAGAATAAAATCTAGTGATGGCAAAATGAAGCTTCATGAAGCATTTGCGATATTTTTTGACTCCTCTAGATGGTGCTCTTGGTTTAAAGATAAAGGCAAGTGCAATGAAAATGGATTACATTTGCATTGCATCTTTGAATCATGAGTGCCATCTAGAGGAGTCAAAAAATATCGCAAATGCTTCATGAAGCTTCATTTTGCCATCACTAATAAAATCCCTCATATGATAAAAGATTCCTCTACCTATCGCACTGTCAAAACTCATTAAAGTTGCATTATTCATGATGCACGTGCCAGGAATGTCCAAACAGCTGCAGATTTGTACTTTGTTGTTTAGCGGAGCATGCACCGTATGTTTAATCTCTCTATCGAGGCACACGTGATTCATCACAATGGAAAATGTTTTTAAAGTCAACCAATTTGAAGTTTGATGAATGTCACAAAAGGGATCTTGGGTTTTTATCAATGTAAGCAGGCGGTGCCATTTAAAAACACATTGTGTGCTCCAGAGTTCACACATTGATCCTTTACAACTGTATGTTTGCGAAAGGCTGTCATCACCAGTTGAACATACAAAGTCAGCATCTTGCGTTGTGCAGCGAGCTCTTCGGCAGCATTGGGAATGTTGCAGTTAAGCCATTTTCAAAATAAGAATGCAATATTTCATGTTGACTTGCTCTGATGTTTCCGAGCCTCTGAGCTCATCCATCTTGTTTAGCTCAGTGTGTAGCCCCAGCTTGCTATCCCCCCTGCCTTTGAGTTGGCTCCTTTTCCACTACCTGCAACAAAAAAAATGATCCCAGTGCACTGATCAGCTCCACTGGGCATCCCCAAGTAGTGAAGGTGTGAGGCGATTCAATCTGCTGTGGATTTTTTAGGAGATTATGGTAGTTGTAGGATGAGTATGTGTTTGTGGGCCTCTTGGGAATGGAAGCTCATCCTGGGTATTCCTAGGAAATTTCCACCTCAAGTATTTGCCTCAAGCGCAGGCAAACAGCTTTTTTTTTGTTGGTTGGTCATATATGTTACTATCCTTTGTTGCTTTAAATCGATATTTAAAGGCATAGTTATTGATACTGCTGCGTTTGGGAAATTGTGTTTCGCCAAATAATGCACATGTACGTAACGTGGTCTTTAGAATCTACAAAGACTGTAATGTTAATGTAACTGTGGAACTCCCCGTAATTCCGGAGTCAAAAGTTTCACACTAGCCTGTTGACCGGATTTTCAATATTAAAAATTAGAACAATACAATTTCACGGAATAACAAACAAAACAAATTCTCACCAGGAACTATTTATAACAAATTTAATCACTAGTCAATTTGTTGACCGGTAGTTGTGTTATTGCTTTAGCTAATGCTAAATACTATCTTGGTTGACAGTTCAATAGCGCTAAACAATACACTGCGCTCACCATAATCTAGTTTTTTTTTTTGTTTAGTCCCAGCAGATATTGGAAGCTCACTGTGCACTGATCCCGAATTGTAACATTGGAAAATATGCCGCAATAGGCTAGTAGGACTACATGTCCCACAATTCTTAGACACAGAAGCAGGAAGTAATTCCAGTTGCAGTATGATGAAAACAAACGTGCTTGTTAGCGATTAGATATAGTGATTCATATGACAACTGTGATTGACATATTGACATGTCGACAATCGGCTTGCTGACTCCAGTAAAAATAAATAAATAAATAAATTGGGATGCCAGGATATGACCTGCATAAAGACGGGACAATGGGGCTGGCGAAATCCGCCGAGACTCGGGATAAGGCTGTCCCGTTTAATGGGGACGGTCTGGTCACCCTACTCTAGCTTAATGCCCTGCTTCCGACAGACTAGAACACAAATACGGTCAAAAACTGTACATGATTAATTCTGCACAATGGCTTTCCCTGCTTGCAAATCAACTTTCTTTCTTCTGGAACGCTGCATTCATATTATGTTATTTTTTCTCCTATTGAAAGCTTTTGCTGGCAATTGACCAATGAAACGTTTGGTCAGACTAGAGAATAACCTCCAAATGAGCAATGTAGCGTATGATTGCGATGCATGGTTTCCCCCAATCGAGATGGATGATGAAAGGCATCCAAGTGGACCATCCTCAAGCCAAAGAAATCCCAATAGTTTTGGTATGAAGGATGGAGTATCTCTCTGTGCTTGTCACAGCTCTTTTTCACCCAGATGAGAATGTAATGAACCAAGAGAACAAAAATACTTTTTTAGTTTTCTTTTCTCATTCTGCAGAAACTAAACTTGCTCTCTTTGAATTATAACGTGTTTTAGGAATAACATACAAGCAGGGAGGAGAAGATGGCATTGTAGTTATTTTGTTCAATTGTAAATCAATCCTCACAAAGTGAGAGCATGTGGTGACAGCGAGTGGCTGTTCTACAAGACAACCTCTATTATCCTTTCCTCTGAACCTTCTCGCGGAGATGAACACACGTCTTGTTGTTGCGCACCTCAGCTCGTTGAATCATGCGGCAAACAAAAGTGCACCACCTGTGCCTGTTTGAAGGCTTGTTAGCTAATAAGTCTCTCCGCTACAGAGCATAAACACAGAATGCAAATGTTACTTTTATCTTGTGCAATGTTTCTTTGTTTTTCCAAATACCCTGTGAGCAGCACAGGACCGGGTTCGTAATGGAAGTTACAACTGCTACAAGGGGGTAACAAGAAATACAAATGCTGCTAGCTTCATAGATACTGTGTCGCTAGCTACTGTCAATCAGACCAGCAGATTGATGAAGATGTCAAATATTATTACATTACTTTCTGACTTAAAAGGAGAAGTGATCTCATTTAAATATTTTTACATTCCACATACCCCTGTGATGGGCCAGCAAAAAAAAATCCAGGGTTTACTGTATACCATCTCTCCCCCTAAGTCAACTGCAATAGGCTCTAGCTCACCCGCGACCCTAAACCGTGTCACGACGTAGTGAAAATGGATGGATCTAACCACACAACTGAGAATGTCGATTGGACCCTGGCGAGCAGACTGAGAAGTTGTGAGAACCACTGCAGGCGCAGGGGGTATCTCAAAACAACACATCCTGACATTTACAATGCTGGACTTATAGACGCAATTAAGAGACGTATTACCATACCACTTAGAGTTGAGGTCTAGTTAGTCTCTCTTTCATCCAAGTACTAGGGTATAAAGAGCAAAACACTTATTGTCTCTCTCAAGTTTTTTTTTTGGGGGGGGGGGGGGGGGGGGTCATTCAATATCATGTAAAAATGATCGTCCAGGCAAGAGATAGCTTGATACTTCTCTGTGCCTTACTGTGAAAAGTACAAAAAAATATGGTTGTTAACTTTTTTTGCTAGCTTCTGCCATACTGCGTAATACTGATTGTACTTGCTCAACCTAGCATCTACAAACAATTGATATTCTCCATTCTCCTCTAGAATATTTCAAGAAGACATACATACAGGAGACAATTATTTCCCTACATTACATTGTTGTCCTTTGTAATGTTTTTCAATCCTCACGCTAATCTTTGGTGGAGTAAAGCATGAGCTAAATCAAGCCACGTGCGGAGATAAGTTGAGTCACATAACTTTGACATTTAACTCCTAGTGTTTTATGCACCTGTATATGCAGAAGTATATATATTTTATTTTATTTATTTATTTTTATTTTTATTTTTTAAATATTTTTTTATTTTTATTTTTTATTTTTTTTACTTCTGTTAATCACAAAATTAGTTGGAGAGCTGCTGCTTCATAATTTAGACAAAACTTTTTTAAGCAGGACATTTATATTTAAAAAAAAAATCGTACTCTAGGGAAAGGGTCCCAATTCATTAAGTTGTTGTTAATTTCACTTCTCTTACGTCGTAACGGATGACATAACTGGCACCCATTGGCTTCTGGGAATTTCTCCTGTGGTCGGCACCAGGCCTCTCAGAATAGCTGTGTAGTGCTGGCTTTCTATCTATCAATTATTAATGCGTCAATGTTCTTTTGGAGACCCTCTCACATGAGGGATGTGCTGTCTCAGTATTATGGTTATTATCTGCTTTTTGACTCATGGAAGTGTTTTTGTATTCAGGGTAGTCTCCCAGAATGGTGTGAGGGAGACCCAGGACCATGTGATAATCGACAATCCGATAAAGATGGGATGGGATGATGATAAATTAAAGATGTTAAATCCAGTCAATGGCTCCAGCTCATAACTCTTGAGCTTCCTGGCTTCTAATGTTTTACAGCTCGTATTATTTTTACTGTGTGTGTCGGCTGCATGCTAGCGTTATCTGCTGTAAAACGTCAAAGATTGTAAGATGATGCGTTAGGTGAATGGAGAGCACAATTTGCAGCATGGTAATGATGGGGGGAAAAAAACTGATGAATGAGGTTGAGTGGTTATTCAATCGTGATGCAAATTTTCATAATACTTATAGTGCTGTATATGGAGAAATTCCCTTAGTTTGTCTGATTGCGCAAGAATAATATCAAACTACTGTGTTATACATTATATCGATGGAAACTGGACTTGCTTTGACTCCTTAAAAGTTGGATTAAGACACCCAAACTATTCAATTGAAAAAAAAATCCTCTTGCATGCACACACTTCCATCGGTCACATATTATAGCCGGCGGACTTATGGCAGACCTTAACATTCAATTCACAAGAGAAGAAGACTAATAAATTCATGCAACATAAGCTTGAAGCCGATGTTTTAAAGTAGAAGGGACATATTGCTGGCGGAACATCAATAAAAAAAATCATAAACTGTGAGATGATGCCTGAGCATTTAAAAGAGCTTTAGAGGCTGTTATTGTAAACACGTTAAGGCTCGCTCTACACATCTGGGCGTTGCTTCTGCATATAGATCTGCAATTGTAACATTTAAACTTGCTTAATTAATGCACCTTTACATTTGTGCAGAAAATGGTTCCACCTCTCGATTATCGTGGCCCTACTCGTCAGGTTTATATTTCAATTTGTCAGCCTTGAAACAATTGCACAAGTACAACAATTACAGTACACTGTAGGCATTTATTATAGAGCCTGAGGAAGCACAGTAGGGGAACACGGCTCTCCTGTAGCCTTTTTCCTCTGGATGAAAACACTACTTGGCTACCGCTGCTGTTGCCTTGGAAACCTGGTCACTCACACTCCTTTACCCACACTCTTCCCCACTCGCTTCATTAAGTGCATTGCTACTGGCAATTAGAATGAAACCAGCGGCAGGCCTGGCTGTCTTGAAATGCAGTCTCCAATTAAATACGTTCAAATAGCAATGCTCCTTCAAGCTACATCTGCTCTCTATATAATAAACCACGCACCTGGGAGCTATGTTTCTAAAAGCCTGCACAGTGTTTGCTATATTGATGAATTACCTCAAAATCCATGTTTTCTTTTATTATTTTTTTTTTACTTTGTTTTAACATTGTGAATACCACAGAAACATATCTTGCCTTGTTACCCGAATGCCTTTTCAAGCCTGCACTGTACGCATAAATCGGTAAAGCAATGCTCCCAACATACCTACAATATTTCACAGAAAGGAAGGTTGAAAGTCCAACATGCATCCTTATGTATTATATAGTGTAACAAAACATCCATCAATGGCATTTTCTTTTTAACTAAATATAAAATCAGGATCACTGCATATTTTTTTGTTGCGCTTTTTTTCATAGTTTGGCCGGTCCGACGACTTATAATCGGGTACGACTTGGACATATTAAAATTTAAAAAATCCCCGTTTCCTCTGTGCATTTGGAAATACGCGCACACTCCGACTATTCAGAAACTCAGAGCGTTGTCGAAAAATGTCGTTCAATTAGTCAGAGTGCCCCAGAAAACGGAGTACCGGAACTCAGTGCATCAGGAAGTACAAGGAAAGGAAACAGTTCAAGCACGAGCTGCTTTATAAAATAGACTGCATTCGGAAAATGAATGGGAGGGGAGCACGCTCTGCCTCTTTGAACACACACGAGTGGTGTCAGGGCATCCGAGTAAATTTCAGCAAATGAGGCCTACAAAACTTCTGCTTATTGTAACAATCCGTAGTACGGCACTGTGCCACAAGGTGGAGCCTCTTTGTTATGCCTATGCGGCAATTTTTTGTTTTCTCCGTCAGTGTATTTTATGTCGTGGACTTGAGCGATCGCATGCATAATTGAACCCTTGACTGTGATGCGTGGTAGCGCCAAGAAGCCTACTTTTTTTTTTTATGTATTAAAAAGTTGCTCTCTATCTTTTGGCTATCGAGCAGCGCCGTCCATGGCTGATCAGCCACCCTGCGTTACATTCTAAGTATGCTAAAGTTCTTCTGTTTAGTTCAAAATGGCTTACCTTAACTTGAATCCTGCGTCACATTGTGGCCAAAGGTTTTGCTGCGTTGTAATCTTTGTTGCCGTGTAAGGAAACCAAATGTTTATAGTCATGACTACCACACTTCTTTGTCTTCCAAATGAAAGATGAAGAATGACTTCCTCTTCCGGCCGAAGTTCTTATTCTTCCAAGTTGCCATGATTATCGTACTTCTTTGTCGTTTTTTCCAAATGGAAGAAGTATGACAATAATTTAAACCACCAAAAGGTGCAATTAAGTGACCAGGATTCTACTTTTAACCACAATGCAATGCAGGATTCTAGTTAAGTTAAGCCATTTTAAACTAAAAAGGAAAACATTTACGTAGTTATAATCGAAAGTTTCACCATCCCCATATGCAGCCGGGTGTGTTCGGAATTCTCTCTACCGCCACGACACGGCGATACTTGGTAATATTTTTGTAATGATTTGTTAATCTTTAGAAATATACTCAAGAAAGCATTAGTTGTATGTTATATAAAATTGTTTTCATTTTTAGTGCCGCTTGTTTTACAATGAGTGAAGAGTGTATTGTGGGGAAACCTCTCTTTCCATGCAAAATACTGTAACTATAATAATTAAGTTGTAATTTAAGATATTGGATGGATGCTTAATAAACAAGCCAACAGAAATGACAAAAAAAAAACGCTGCAATGTCCATGCCAGGCCAGTAGTTGGCAATTCTTATGTCAGCTATACTAACAAAGTTGTTGGAATAAAAGTAGAGGAAGTGGTATGCTTTGCAAAAATGTTGTGCCGTTCACTCTGCATCAGCTTGGTCTCGAGCTGTCCGGGTTTTATTGAGATAAAATTAGCCCATCCATCATGACTAATGGCAAGTAATGATAGTGGCAGTGGTAAAAACCAGCAAGCAATGTCAATCTCAAAGAGAGATTGTCTGGCGACTAATGCGAAGAAAAACTGTCCGTGTCCGAAGACGGCAGTCGGGTGTATACAGCATAATGATGAGTTATTAACATTGTTTTTTTTAGTTTTAATTGATATTTTAGCCGTTTTGGATTTAGTTATAGCAGTATGGCTCAATGAATAGAATTGTATTCTTATCTGTGTTACTTTCATGAGAAAGGCAAACGGGTTTGTATATTTGGTATCTCTAATGGGAGGGCCGGTCTCTGCCGGTCGGAAGGGAGTCACAGGCTTATTATTATTGTTTTTCTCTAATCTGATTTATACCCATGGGAACAGATTCTCTTGTATTCACTGAGTTGTAACCAAGTGTGCTGTGGGCTGATGGGCGGAGACTTCTATTCTCCCACTTTTGAATAAATGATGATGGGACGGGGAGCCGAAGACACAATCTGACCAGAACACGGCTTCAGTGTCGTCAGCCTTTTGTCATCAGAAGCTTCTGATAATTATTTACCTTTGCAAAGGGACTTCTTCACCAGGATCTCACCATTCAGTTAATTGAACACGCAAAGAGTACAATACTTAATATTGTCTACTCTAACAATATACAACGTTAACCGGTTGGTACGTTTACGTTTAAATATGCTAATATGCAGCAAGTGTCAGTGCCAACACAAGAGCAGAGCAATTAATGAACATAATAGCTGAATGGCAAAATAACTTCAGACTTTTTGGTGTTTGTGTTGAGTATTGGCATATAATGTTGACTACTTTATGTATTCTAAAATACAGCAATCATTGTGAGGTAGTGACAAAGTAAAGGCTACAACCTCACCCCCCAAAAATTGTACCTCCTCCACAATAATAACTTTGATATCTAGTATAGTACACATATAATCTACCTGCACAATTTGGTTTTATTTGAACATTGGCAGAAGTATTTTTTTATACATAGACAGGAAATCCTAACCCATCACCACTGGAATCATTGAAAAGAAGAATGGGACGTCTGGTGCCTTTGACTTATAACATAATCAGCTGACGCGGCTCCTCGTTGTATTTATTGCTTAATTTTCCTTTTATACAAGGCTTCCAAACACCCCAAATCTGCATCTCATTAAATATATTAAACAACTTGTCTTTCCTTTGACACGAGCCATGTTTCATCCGCCGGTACCTGCACCTTCCCCAAAGCGCACCTGCTGACATTCAATTGGCGCCGAGGAGTTAATGCAGCTCAGGTGTTGTATTAAAGATTGCCCCCAGCTGGTTGTGGCATGCTTGGCAAGGTAAGGCCAGAAAGTAGTGGGCGGCCAAAGTGAGAGTGGGCTGTCTGAGTAGGTGAGCAATGCTTGGAACGCTATTAGTCTTGCTTTTAAATGGAGAAGCACTTACATACTGCGGCGCTCACAGGAAAATAACTGAAAATTAAAAGGGAATTTTAATCCAAATGTGAATAAATGGATGAAGAATTCAACTGTTGGATGTTTGGTTGAAAAACTCCAAATGCTGTTTTCCTTCTTCAAATGCTTCCTTGCTTAAAAGACTGCAACTACCCATTAAAGTTTGATGTTCATCATCTTCAGATTCAAATGTATTAGAGATCCACATTGAATTAAATCAGCCACTAACGAAACATGACCTTCTTCTAAGCTACTGGACAAATGTTCAATGCAGCCTTAAATGACATTCAATGCTTTTCATTTGCATTTCTTAACCTTACAAACATGGCATTTAAGCAATAATCTAATGAGGCAGCACTTATGGTCTATTAAGTCATTCAGAACTCTCGGATATTAGGGAAGTTCGGAGAAGAAGAAAAAAATTAAATTAAATTAAAATAACTTCCCTAATATGAAATCTGCATACGGATATATTAAAATGTTTTAAATGCATTTTTTTCTTTACCAATTATAATCAGCATAGCACTGCCGCGCATTTGCAATTTACAGCTCTCAACTAGTTTAATATGCAGTTATGTGGCCATGGAAGTCTTCGTTTTAGTCTTTTACTTATTGTTCATTCACGCATATGCAGTACATGAATGTACAAACCTTTGGTGTTCTAATCTTGTTCTGTTGGTAGATAATGATTGCTCCGTGCTAGCTGACTATTTTTTTTTAAGTACATGTAAATGGCGTACTGTAATCAAATATGTAGTTAACTGTTTTTTAGTTAGTTTATACAAATACCTTTCACAACGTATTATGTGGGTTCAAATGGCATAAGACTTGTTTTATAAATGACTAAATGTGCATAAAAGTCAGCTTCTACTAAATCACAACAAAATGGTCCAAATTTCAAAAGTCCAATCGTTCATTCAGACCTGTTTTTTTTTTTTTTTCCAAAACACAATGTTAATTCTATGCTTGTATAAACAGCAAATGGATTTTTTGGACCACACTGAAATTGCCTAATGGATTGAACACTCCTTCATATATACAATATAGGATGCGAACAAAGACCGACAGAGCTCTACGCAGAGAAGTGCTGCAGGGAGTGGAGATGTGGGACACTTTATGTAACCACCAGCCTTCGCTGCTGCCCTCGAGAAATTTCAAATCGATCATTGCACTCACACAAGGTGGCACTTTTGTTGGGGATGGGTGCAGCACCATTCAGTTGAGAGACAAGTCAATAAGCAGCTATTGGAAGAGATAGTTGTTTTTCAACTGAGAGGGAAAAAAAAGAACGCTTAACAACATTTCAGATACGGAACACTGTGCACAGAAAACAGAAAAAAAAAGGAAGACGTATAAATGATTGATAGAAAACAGTCAATATTATCAAATTTGGTTTATTTAGCACACCGGCATAGTTGCACCCAATATGTTTAAAAACAAAATACATCTGAAGTTTTTTTTCACACATACCGTACTGGATTATAAACAAAACCACACACACAACAAGACAAAAATGGACATGAGTTTTTCCTCATAGGTGCGACGATATGTATTATTACATGCGCCATGAATGTTATGTGTGTAGACACTATAAAAAAAAAAAAAAAAATGAAGAAAGAGAAAAAATAAATAAAATGAAGAAAGAGAAAAAATAAATAAAATGAAGAAAGAGAAAAAATAAATAAAATGAAGAAAGAGAAAAAATAAATAAAATGTTCATTTGTCCTAGTAATTGGTGGAATTTGATTTGATGTTGTTGTTCCCCCCTCTATAATCCACATAGTGTTCCAGCCGTGCACAAAAATCTGCGTTTTTTTTTCTTCTTCTTTTTTTTTTAAGTGAACACAACCTTCGGCATGAATCTGAGGTTTGTGAGCTATACACGCTTCAACCGGAATAGAACAAGTAAACATGTCAAAAGCTTTTCATTAAGAAATGAGATGCATCTGCAAGTGAAAGAGCATCACAACCTAGAAATCTCACAGCAAATAAATTGTTAACGCAGTGTAGAGTACTATAATGATCCCCGGGCATTACAGCCTTGTTGGATTATTGGCTTAGCGATGATAGTCTGTGATTTGTAATTAAATGGTAAAAACAAATTGTCATTGATGAATTTCTCGACAAGTCTACAGGAACCTCAGTCACGACTGCGTAGCTGAGCGGTTTTTCGTGATATCGGACAAAGAAAACTAGCTTCGACACTTCCAAGTGTTTGAATGTCTTAAAGGGAAGCTCAAGCTTGTTAGGGGACTTTTTCAGTGCCATAATAGTTTTCTCTTCTTTAAACCCTGGTAATACTTCGCTAAGCACAGAGTTCATAGCCAAAACAGCTGAACTAATCACCTGCCACACACAATCTGTCAACCTTTCATGGAAGCCTCCAGGTGACAGAATAATTGGTTGTGGTTTACTTTCTTCTTGGAAGGAATTCTTTTTTTGTTTTATGTTTCTCCCCCTCTGAGGATGTTTTGGTTTTGGTGACAGTGGAGTCTGTCTTGTGCATAAAAGAAACTCTCCCAGTGCCATTTTGAAGGCCGTAAAACTTTGCTGAACGCTGCACTGAATGGAGCCAACTGCCAGCACATCTCAATAATTGATTGGCTAATTAGCGTTGGTCCCTGCATATTGCGCCCATGGGACCGTTCATGTAGTTTTTAATAATCTCATAACTGTTTAAACAAGGTTGATTTTGCACATAATTCACTGATGGTTTTGACAGTCTTTTGAAACTTACTAGAATGTTTAACATCAAACTGTGCAGATTATATTATTAGGAATTGGCCCAAAGGCTGAGGACTTTAAAGCCTTTGAACATTTTAAAAACATTTATCTATTAACACTATCTCCGAGGTACACTTTGCGTGGGAGTAATATCAGTATTGCATAAAGAAGTGCTTAATATTCATTAACTTTCAGATGCAATTACATAACATACACATTCATGTGTGAACAAGGCAGCAGGTTTGTATTCAGCTCATTACACTTTTCTCATTTGTTACTTTGAGTTGCGTGGAATGCCCCCCCCCCCCAGTTTTTTTTTTTACCAAGAAGGCTAACTGAGTGTTTGCAGCATTTTAGTCCAAAGGAAGAAGGAAAAATCCAATTGATGAGATCTACAAAAGCATTCCAGAAAAATACACACATAAACTATAGTTTAATTGGAAATGATTTGTCCTGACAGCAAATCTAATTTGTTTTGGCAGCCATTGTAGCAATGGTGAAGCGTGGGTTGAGTCAAACATTTGTGCCCTCTAATCTGATATACTTCCATACATTTACATAGCATTTTGGTTGTCTACACGTTGGTTTTGCAGGTGTACGGGACAAAGTAGATTTAAATGTAGATGGGACGGATATAGCACTAAATCGGACCTAAATGTTGAATTAGTATTTTTGCGTAACTTCAGAATACAATACTTCAGGAAAGTGGAGATATATCAGTTTACCCCCCTTTGTAGTGGCTAATTCCTTTCAGAGATTCACGGTTAATTCCAAGTATTTGAAAACAGCCATTTCCAAACTGGTTGTCTCTATTAAAGTCATGGATAACTGCAGCCTATCCCATCTGACTTTGGGTAAGAGACATGGTATAGGGGCTGTTTAGGAGTCATTTTGCAGGGTACACTTTGAAAACAATGTTTTCATGATATAAACTGAAAAGTAAGTTTGCAGGTAAAAAAATAAATCTCTGTCATCTTTGTCGAAACAGTCAGTATACAATTGACAATAATATGTTAGTATTTTGGGAAACACAATCATCCCTCTCTTCAGAGGTGGGCAATTTACAAAATGCTGCTGGTTCGTCATTCGTCAACGTCCTGGGCCTACTTTCCTCTTTTTTTTTTAAAGCCAAATCAAAATGTAATCGTCCGTTATTTTATTTTAACCACGCTTCAGTCATCACTTTGTCACCGCTATTTTAGGACCAAAAGACAAAGGTGGGCATTCCATCCATACTGACGGACTGTCCATCATTTCTCAATAAAACGGGCTGGTCCGTCGGTACTTAACGTGACGATTACACTGACGGATGAAAACCCACTTCTGTCAGTGCTTAGTCTCTCTTTTTTTTTTTAAGTTTCTCATCATTTGTTAGAAATACGGGTGTCCGTTAGTGATGGACTGGCAACAGTCCATCAGTACTGACAGGATGCCCACTTCTGTCTCTTCTGCTAGTTGGATGTATTGATTTATTTTTCTTTTTTCACGAGTGATGGTGTTCAATATTTACGTTGTGAGTTCTGCGGGTTTATTTTGCCAGAAAAATTTGATCGTAATCTAAATTGTACACCTTTCTATGTGGTGTGTTGTTTATTGTTTATTTTTCATTTAGTGTCGAGTGTCTACCCTTTTTCAAACAGCACGTTTCCCAGGTGTATTTCTTTCAGAAAACCATCTGGTGTGCGGTGTTAATCATGCGTTGCTTTAAAGATGAATGCTCACATTGTTTTTATAATTTGCAGAGAAGAAAAACAGTTTACCTTGAATTTTCACACTATTAGTGCACCTTTTAGTAGCCCTTCATTATTCAGACACGCATACCTTTTTGTGGTTATCACCATGAAGACCTTCCTATGGAATGACACAGCCTAACCTTTAGAAAGAACTGACCCTTCCCTTCAGGGACAGTCAGTGTAGACAGCAAATTCTCAGCAAGCAAGTATTTTAAGTCGGCCAAAAGGGCACAAGATTGTTGAGGGGAAAGGCACACAACTCGCATATGTCAAATCCTTGGAGCGTTTCCTGCTCATCGCTTGATAATTGGTCGTCCAGACACTCGCTATTGATCGCCAATTTAGATCCACCTCCTTTGGGTGAGTCAGTTATTTTTGGGTGAAGTTGTAGCTTGGTTTTTTTTCACTTGTGTGGTCAGCTGTTTACTTCTGGTCCCCTGACCAAGAATGCATTTCTGAGGTTCATGGCGGGTTTCAAGGAGCTTGTGAAAGATTTGGGGTTGCAGATAGTCCTCAGATGATATTATGGAACGGGTCTATAAACTAGAGGTGGGCAACCATCTTCCAATTTTCCTTTAAGTGCATCATGATTTTCTGTTTAACACCATCTTTTGCATCCTCCTCTCTAACACCAACTGCAACTTCAGTCATCTGTCTTAGGTCTTCCTCTTTCTTTGTTTCCTGGCAGCTCCATCCTCTTTACCTGTCAGCCTGTCCATTATTATTGCAAAGAGGAAGGAAGGGGCTTAGAGGTGATCCCTGATGCAGTCCCAACTGCACATTAAACGCCCCTATCACACCTACTACACATCTCACCAATGTTCTGCTACTTTCATACATATGTTCCATGTATGTTCTAACGTACTTTTCTGCCATTCCAGATTTTCTCATGCAGTACCAAAGTCCCTCTCTGTGTACCCTGCCATAGGCTTTCTCTTGGTTTACAAAGACACAATGCAGTCCTCAAGGCAAACACTGCATCTGTGGTTCTCTTCAAAAAGCCATTTTTATTTTGAACGTATAACTTAAAAATAGTTTGCAGACTGGCGGTAGAATATTTCTAAATTGAAATGAATATGAAATGTATAGTGGAATTTTTAGCAGCGAGGTGAGATCAATAAAACAGTCTGGAAAACAAATTGTCTTTTGGTTTCTTTTTATTTGAAACTTCAAATGGAAGTCTTACAGAGCAGTCTACAAGATTGTGGTCTGTGAGACAGTGCACAGAAACGTACCATGGGAAGATTCTTACGCAGACAGGAATAGGAGGTTACTATTTACAGGAACAGAGCAATCTTAAAAGAAAGAGGTGCTTTGAGTTAAGCAGACTTATCTGTCAAGGTTGTCCTGTTGGCTTCACAGAGAATCCTCATGTACAAGAAGTGAAAGGCTCATTGTACAAAATGCGGGTGGCTACCATATATGCTGATGCATTACTTTACATAATATTAATTATTATAAATGATCGAGAAGATGTGACCCAATTTCCTGTCAATCATTTGCATGCACGGTCAGTTTTTGCTCAGTCTGCTCTGCTCTGGTTAGCAACAATAGTTAAAAACAAGGAATTCTGGCAGTCCTCGAATAATTCAAGACTAAGTGTATGTCATGTTGATTTCCTATTTGAATGGCTGCATTGCTGGGCCTGGAAAACTACCGCCAGTCAATGTTCTCACTGGGTTGTCAGGAAAGTTGATTACCTCTCTTATATTTTTAATGGATTTTACTGTATGTTAAAAAATGCAACAATGACATTTAATGTTTGGCAATTTTTCCACAAGGTTCGTTGAACATTATTAGGGCGTGCTATAGAATAATCCTGTATGACAATTTTAAAATATCCTATTTTCCATCAGACCCGAAGTGCTTACTCATTTTAAAGTGTATTTGTGCACGTGTAAGACCTTAAAAATGTTGTATTCCTATAATCTTAATGTAAGGAGGGGAATCTTGCATATAATGAGAAGTCAGTGAAGTTGCTGTCAAACTGATGTGATACATGACTAGTGTGAGGTGGATCTTGTGAGAATGCGGGTGGCAGAGTTTTGGACCAGTTGCATTTTATGGATGGATTTATTCAGTAGGCCACTGAGAAGTGAGTTGCCGTAATCAAGATGGGATGTGACTCGTGTATGAATAAGAGTGCCAGGGTTGTTATGGAAGAAAGATGGACAGAGATGCGGTAGATGTGGAGGTGAAAAAAGACAGACCGAGTGATAGAGTAAATGTGTGACTGAAATTAGAGAGTGATATTGAGGATGGCATCTGGACTCAACCTGTAAGGAGGGGGGAAATGAGGTGTTGCTGACGGCGAGAGGGTAGCTTCGGTGCAATTTAGGAGAATTTAGTTGTTTTTACTGTTAACTTTGAGAACGTTAATGGCATGGCAGGATTGGATTTTCTCATACATTCAATGGATGCAAATCAGGGGTCATCGACTTTTTTGAAACTGACATCTACTACTTGAGTTCTAAATCCTGCGAATGGTTACATTTCTAATTATGCATTATGGATATATGTGAAGAGAATTGTCATATTGTTCTCACAATAATATTCAACAATGATTTAATCATGATACTGGAATTTCATTTTACTGGTGAACTATTTTTAAAAAGGTCTGCAGGCGACATGTGGTCAGTGGGAGCCTGCAGACACACGGCGGGCTGATGTAGATTATTAAAAGAATGGGACCAAGGACAGTGCCTTGGGGAACAATACAGGAAAGGTGAATCATTTTAAATTAATACATTTAAAATGGTCAGAGTGATAGGCGGTGAACCAGTGAAGTACAATGTCAGTCATTTCAGAATGAAATTGTTCATGTGGGTTATTGTTGGAAAGGTGAGCATGGTTATGTGATGCAATGGCTTTTTGGATACGATTGTCGATTGTAGGGTTGTTGAAGTTGTTGGGTCAGCCCCAGGTGAGGCGTGTGAGATGCAAGCTAATGGTGGATGGAGATTGGCAATTTTCGTGTTCAAAAATGTCATCATGCTTTATATTGTTCTGTCATTTAGAAGTGAGGGCATAATGAGCTGGACTCCCTGAATGTAATGTTTTGGCTACAAGGGGAAAGGGGGCCCATTTTTCCATTTGAGACATTAGCAATGAAGGGCTATAGAAAATCATATGTATATAAATATATAAACAAATGTAGTTAGTCTATTACCCTCCCCTCTAATAGTAATGGGAGTCCAATATGGAAGCATGTCCTGTTCACGGGTTGCTATCTTTCTTTGTGTTGGCATAACCGCTAATTGCACATTAGCATTTAAGCTATTCTCTTTCAAACCAGCTGTTGAGCACAGGGCGCAATGTTAAATCCTTACGAATCTGTACTTGTTTTTGCTTACTTTGGAAACGTTTGCATAGCGACGGTTAGCATCTGTCATTTAATATCGGACCATTGACTTTACTTTTTGTTGTGGGCAAACTGTTCTAAAAATTAACCCCAACTCACTATAAATTTTTCAAAAATGCAGGTATTGGACTTGCAATTGTTAGCAGGCTTAGTAAAAAAATATCTTCTGTAATATTAAGTTTGCTAAGTTGACAATATGGTTATATTCTGCCTTGAATTAATGTGTTCAGTGCTGTGCTTTGAGAATCAACCGTGAGATTTTTTTTTTATTGAAATTTTAAGACAATTCTTTTAAAATATTTGTGAAGTCGAACTTTCAAATTTAACTCCAAGCACATCTGAGCTGCCCATCTCGATAGATCGGTTGCTGAAACACTTTTAGCTCTCCGAGTGTACGGCACATTTCTTTGGTGCCAAATTGTCCAATTTGTTTTGACATTTCCCTTTAGTGTGCTTCTACTCACATTTGGTCGCAAGTGATGTCGCAGAGTGCCCTGATTTTACCAAATGTGCCCAGGAAGGAAAATATATTGTGGCCAATAAAGTTGTCACTTTACAGTGTTGGTCTGGGACCAAATGACAGCACTCTGTGTAATGAAAATTAAATTGACAGGAAACTAATTTGTTCGTGAAACAGACTATAAGAACTAATCACTTATTCTATGAAATGTCACCCATTGTGATTGAAAAGATACACTATCTATTCTTGCTCCCTGTGTTTCATTCAGTTATAATGAAAATTATCATACAGTTGAGTGATCTCACTCACAAAACGTTTTTTTTCCCCTTCGCCCAATTAGAATCTACTACCTCTTTGCTTCACTTGTAAAAGGTCTCTGAGTGTCTTTCTTCTCCTCTTCTCATCATTTAACGGTCTGAATTGCACCCGTTTCCTAATGCGGCCCGTTAAATACCATATGATTTAATAATTCCATACTTCTTTTTATTGAACAAATTGAAAATGTATTTCTTTTGATAAAATACAAAATCTGCATAGTGTGACCACTACATTGAGATATACAATAAATGCTTTCTCTTTGGGCTTAACATATGGGTTGTAATTTTGTTTTTAATGTGTGTGGCTAGTTATTATTGCTGCAGTTCATCACTGTTTGGTTTTACAGTCTGCTCACTACATAAAATGTCTGTATTTCAACTTCGGAGATGTTAGCGTTATTATTGCAAGTGCCATTTACAACCCAAATAATATTTGAGTTTGAGAATTTCAGATCAAATTCTGCTTTTGCAAAGACAATAATGGTAAAAGTAATATGACCTGTCATCGTTATGAGGCAGTTGTGTTGCTGGCAGTCTCATGACAAACTGCAATAATAAACTTGTAGCTTAATGCCTCTCTGGTGTCAGTAGAAACTCGTCATGATTATATATGTGATTTTTTTCTTTCAATTGCATATTGTTAGATGTCTACTGAAGTGCGCCTAACGTAGCATATCATTTTTTCTTGTGTGTGTTTATATTCATGTTGAATTACTTAATGCGGGTCCGACCATGGCCATGCAGCCTTCGAGCCAGCTGAAATCCTGATAAGAACAAAGAGCATCCACTGCAGACTTAATTTCCCAAAAGGCTTTGCAGATATAACAGCAATGTGTGAACTTGTATCATTGGTTGAAGCTTGGTAAAACCACACTAAAAAAGCACGACTAGGCTTCCCCCCCCCCCCCCCCCCAAAAAAACTTCAACTACAACAAAGAGACAAAGCAACAACAGTGACTCATTGAACTGAATCAGTTTAATGAGTATGGTGAGTCAATAAAGTTAATCAAGTTTACCAAAAGTCTAAATAATTGATATGCAACATGTCTGGATGGAAAAAAAAGTTTACACTAAAAATGTGCCATTTCTTGTCACAGTGTTGCCATAGTAAAAATGAACTTAGATACTTTACTGATGACTTAAAAAGTAGTTTAGTTAGATTACAAGTTACTTTAATAGTTACATTCTGCAGATACTGACAACTTTCCTGAACAGAAAAACAAAACCTGGTTTTGCTGCTTAATTGGAGATGTGTTTTTGACAGTGATATTTAAAAAAACATTTGTTTTTATTGAAAATAAAGACATTTTTGATTTATCATAATTATTTTAATTTAAAAAATTGTATTTTCAGGATTTCACCTGTGTAAATGTACAACTTTCTAGACTTCACTTAAAAACACATTTTGTAATAATTTCTCAAATAAAAGCAGTCTTTTTCACTGCATTTAACTATTAATGTTGTAATGGCAAAAGTCAATATTTAGAATCGACATTGTTTTTACACTATGATGATGTCACTCCCTCTGAAGAGAATTTTAATAGTGCACTCCCACAATGTATTTCACTATGGCAAATGTCAGAGTTCTCCTTTTTTATGTGTTCTATAAAGTATACTTATTTTTTTGTGATGTCAGTGAGTACTAGGAATAAAAAAATTAAAAAATGATCTCTCACTGGGGGGCAGGGTTCACCAATTCCGGTCCTCGGGGTCCGGGGTCCTGCAGGTTTTACATGTTTCTGCCCACTAGCCCACCTGATTCATATAATCAGTTCATCAGCATGCCAGATAACGATTTTGATCTTTAGTATCAGGTGTGTTGGTAGGCAGAAACATCTAAAACCTGCAGGACTTTGGACCTCAAGTATGTAATTATAGACTACAGAGTAGTTTTTATAGCTAGCGCGTTATATTAGTCGTTTCTCAAAACTGCACTTTGTTTTTTAAGTTGAACTAACCCTAACCCTAAATCCTAACCCTAACCCTAACCCTAACCCTAAATCTTAAACCCTAAACCCTAACCCTAACCCTAACCTGGCGTCACTGGTTATCAAGCTTCTTTGGACATTTCCATGTTAGTCATTTGCCATTATGCATTAGAATTGTGTATGAAGTATATTGTTTGTATTTTGCTGACTATAGAGACACTTTCCCACATAAATTGTGGCTGTAGCTGAGAATATTCAGCTTGAGTGTATTCAATTCCCTGAGCTACTGAGGCCTCCTGATTTCCACCAAGGAGAGCAGGAGTCTACGCGACAACGCGATCGCTTGCTATGATTAAATGTGACGCAAATTTAAATGTGGTTTTATTAAACGAAGCTCACTGACAACACTTGTTTAGTTGTGGGAGGTGTACATCTTTCTCCCCGGCAGTTTGTGCCTCATGCTGCGTGTGACGATATGCTAAAGTGTATCTGTGTGTTCGACGGAGATAACAGCTCACATACTCCTGTTTGGCTGTTTGTATCCTCCAGAAGAAGGAAGTGTCTCCGAAAGCTAAACGCAGCCGAATTAAAAGCTCACATCTCACTCCAAATGGTTTATTGATTTATTGCAATTTGGCGTAATCACGGTGAGCGCAACATGGATGGCAGCTGTGTGTTTGCTACAAAAACACACCAGGCACGAACAGGCCGAGACAAGCTAATTACAGTGCCCGGTTAATGAAAAACCTCACCAATTGAAAGGGCTTCCTCCTGGTGGACAGAAAAGGTTGGTTGCTCGTGGGGGATATTCTGATACATCCAATCTCTGAGAAAACAATCCCTCAGCAGCTTTCACACAGTGCCAGGGATCAACTGAAGCCAGCTACCTGGAAAGTAAAGACATGGCATTATCCCCTCACTCAAAGGAACTCATTCGTGTAGTTGTTAATAACACTGTGTGAAGTCACTCACCAGGTGGTTTTCTGCTGGATGGAATCCAAATCCGACGCCATCGTATGCAAATGGCGAGGCCTGTCTTTTAAGTAGCAAGCCTGCGCGCGTGTTATTCACGCGATGTGCCATTGAAACAGAGCGCTCTCAGGTACAGCCAAACAATGATGGAGTTTCCTTCAACTAAACAGTGATTTCCGCCTGGCTAAGTCATGCAAAAGAAAAGAAAACCACGGTTGTGCCTCATGTGTTTAGTAGTCCAACTATGCGTGCTGACTCTGCTTGGCAATACTATGCAAGAGCAGTAAGTAAAACTAGCGATTTGAATAGTTTGCAACATTAGCTGCTGTTGTTTATCAAGATTAGCACTTATGGTGTTGTGTTTAATTGCAAACTGAAGGTTTTGTGACGTGAACATATTGCTGGCGTTGGGCTGAAACCTCCTAAGTCACAATTTGGAGAAATTCATATATATTTTTTTAAATCTATAGGCCTACTTTCTATCAGACATTCCAATGTGGTTTTATTTTTATTATTATTATTTAAATTATGATTTACCTGTCTGAAGTGTGGAAAATTGCTTTCTCTCCGTTGATGATGCAATGTTTATGGTTGAACAAACATGCCATTTTGGGGGTCTCCTGAAAAGGGACTATTTTGAAGGTACAAGGTTTTGGCCCGACGCCAGCGATATTCAATGCGTCGGCCGATGCCTCTTGTGGCCATTTTACGATCAGGAGCTAGAAATTGGAAAAATGAAAAATGTATTTAGATGCAATTTCAAGGATTTTTTTTTATATTGGGGTATATATGTCTTTTTTTAAATTATGGGGAAAATGCTATGTATCAAAAGTACGGTTTCGAGTTGAGTACTTGTAATGTATTGATCTGAAATAAGCGTAATCAAGCATCCCTGTAAAAATAATTTAGGAGGATTTCTTACAAAAGCATTGCATTAAAATACTACAAAAATGTAGATGGTAGGATACTCACAAATTCATAGTTGTCATAAAAAACGGGAGCAAAAACAAAAGTGTTGCATTTGTTGAGTATATGTATAATTCAGTGCAGAATGGATGAATATGTAAAATTATCCCCACTGTTTTGGTGTCCGTCACTTTGTGGTTGTAAACATTGCAATGCTGGCTTACTTCTGACTAAATGCAATATTTCTAATATTCTCTGTCACGTTGGATAACAAAACATTGTGGCCTTCTCTTTGCAGAAGCAGAATATGCCCTGTCAAGAAGTAACCTTTTAAAATAATGTGTGCCTGTTTGTAATGATAGCGCAGCTTGTGTGTGTGTTGACTCTTTTTGTTGTGTTTTCGCCATTGGGCTTTTGGGAAACTTTGACAGTAAGCGAGATACGCAGAGATGTTTGCACTGCACCTGCACTGCACCTGCTTTCTGTGGACACATTCACATTTTATCTTATCTGATTCCGCAGTATAAATCAAATCTTTTTTGATGTGCACGACTCATTGCTCCGAGGCAGCGTCTCTTATCAATTCTAAATGTTGTCACCTTCACTGTAATTTGTAACACTATCTATTGTAAGGCAGGAGATTAATAGCATGGGCTAAGGACAGCCAATAATACGCGTGTAAACTCGACCACCAGATCGGATCTGTCTTAAAAGTCGATGTTGCTAAATGAGTCTTAAATTTGAGTTAAGTGTTCCATAATTAGTCATTTATAAAGAGGTGGGGTTTTTTTCAATTTCAGAAAATAACATTTTGGGAGCTTCAAATATGAGATTTCAATATGATAACAAAGCCACAATTTCACACCAGACTATTTCCAAATACATTTGGAAGACAGCGGCCACTGTTACCCAGCACAGGAACGTTCAAGTACTGTAGATTTGACAAGCCTGGCAGGTTACTCCGAGTCAACCTCAAATTGAAAAGGAGAAAGCTTCAACTTCTGAAGCCAATTACTTAAGTTTGCCCTATTTTCTTTCACCCTCCGCTCACAAGAAAGGATTCAAAGAAACAGGCGTCTTATCATATGATAATAACGTACCATGGCCTGCATGTTTTTATGTGCCAAGTCATCTTCACATCATCCATTCCCTTTATTTTTGTGGTGCATTGTAATCCCACCCTCTTCGTCTGGGAAGGGGGGGGGGGGGGGGGGGAAGGTACTTAGAAGATCCTTCAGCTGAATAGTCAGTTTCTGTGCCGCTGAAGTGTGCCAAGAGAGAACATTTACTCTGAGATTCTTTGCACTATTCTGTTAAGACTCTGGATGCTGGTGACAAATCAAATGCATGTCAGTGGGAGTGTGAGAGGACAGGGAGAGAGCCAATCATGCAAAGCTGCATGGCCAAGCTGCCAAAAAAAGATTCATATCATGAGTTGAATAGCTATTTTCTGGAGGGGGAAAAAATTGCCTAAGAGTACAAAACACCCACCATTTAGAAAGTATTAAAAAAATATATCTATATTGATGCCAAATAAATAAACAATGGACTCTACTTAAATAAAATGTTTCATTTCTGAACAGAGGCCCACTTTTTGGGACGTTGACAAATTTGAGTTGAAATACACAAACATTAAATAGCGAGATTATTTTGTGTGGCTGACGGACATAATTGCAGATTCTAAAGCAGTAGAAGAAGAAATAATAATAATAACATGAGATGAGTTTTGCTAAACTAGACAATTATCTTACTGTCAACAAAAGCATGTCTATCACCAGTGCAGGAGGTGATAGAACTGACCTTGAAAAAAAAAAATACACGCTCACATGGAAAATAAATCAATAGCACATTCAAAAGAGTAAACAGGGGGGAAAAATGACAGTTAAGCAATTTAATGGCCAGTGTTTGTGTCTGCCTCAAAGAAGCTCGACATGGTTGGTTTCTTTTGCTCTCAACCAAAGGTGTGTAGAGTAGCCAAACATAAGTATATAAAATATGAATCTGAAAGTTCTGAACAAAATTTAAAACAATAATAAATGCAATCATCATAAAATAACACATAATAAATCAAATCTGTTCAAATGCCAGATTTGTGTGATGTGAAAACAAATGAAACCAAGATCAATAATTTCAAAACATTTTCCGTCATTAATAGGACCTGTAACCTGTACTAAACTCAACTGAATTTTAAAAAGTAACATTGCGTGCTCACCCTAACTGGGATATGGCTGAGCTAAGAAGTAACCAATTACATTCAAAATCTCATGCTGCTTAGTTGACCAGATTAGATAGATCAGGAAGATATAATTAGCAGTAGTATTTAGTTTTTTATGGTACTTGCAAAACAAGGAAGAGCGAGAGAGAGAGAGAGAGAGAGAGAGAGAGAGAGAGAGAGAGAGAGAGAGAGAGAGAGAGAGAGAGAGAGAGAGAGAGAGAGAGAAGCTCCAATTAAGTATTTACCCCCAAAGATGCCCGTTTGACAGTTACTTAATAAAATATTGCTAATGTTGGCCTAAGCTCTGCCAAAAAAAACACACAAAAAAAAAACATCTGCAAATTACTGCGGGGTGTTGCTTTTGGCCTGAAATGTCCACACTTGGCCACACAAGAGACAAGCAATGCATAATAAAGCTGTTGTATTTTTGGAGTCTGAAATGTTAACACAGGTCGCACACCGCTCAAGATTTACAAGTTACTTTGACAGGTCTGTCAAAACGTGTGCGGGTCATGTGACTGCCTGAGGCCATCTGATTGGTGAAATGGAGACAAACGTCATCATTGGTCAGGACTCAAGGAGGAAGTCTCTCTGATGAACCAAAACCATACAGATCAGCAATTATTGATTGATAAATAAAAGTAGTGTTTCTTATTAACATGACGACTCGAGTAAAATAAAATACTGCATTAAAGTGACAATTTATTCAAAAAGTTACTGGAATCCTGTAATTGCATTTTTTTTTTAATTATCATTATTAATGGTTGCTTCTTAGTTATTTAAATGCAAATGCCAATGAATAAAAAAAAATCATTATTTACATCATCTGACAAACTAATTTGTAAAAATGACATTTAGAAACAATATTGCTTTCTCTAGGCAATATTGTGTGCTCAACTTTCTTGATTGTGCAAAGCATACATGAGGGTCCAGGTGTAATGTGTCATCAGAGGCATTTGATATGTTTTAATTGGACTTGTCAACCAGCTGGCACTGTCATATGCTGAAGTCCGCAGGGGGAATGTCAATTGCTTTGAGATTTAATATATCATTTAATGATACCGACCACTGGACAGGACGTCATTGTTCTGCAAGCGACTCTCTAGACGTACTACAAGAAGTGAACAAAAATATTAGAGACATTTAATAACTGTGTTTGTTTGTGTTTCCTTTTCTGTTGTAGCAATGCGCGGTGGCTGATCGGCCATGGACGGCGCAGCCGGACAGCAAAAAAACGGGAGAGCAACTGGAAGTCCACAGGTTCACTTTTATTAAAAAAAAAACAAAAAAAAACAGTGGGATAGGCACCAGCGTGCGTTACAATAATCGTACCTCCCCGGCGTCAAAAACATTCACAGCCAAAAACGAAAAAGAACATGTCCACAAAAACAAAGAGGCGCCACCCTGTGGCGCGGCGCCACACTGCGGATTGTTACATTGTACAGACATGATGTAAAATATATGGGAAATAAAGTCTCATCAATGTGATTGTAAAGTGATATTTTATCAATGAGTGTTTCTTGTCGCATTCGACATGTTCCACCAAGCAAAAGTAATGCATTCGTTGTTAAAAAATAAGAATATATAAATAAACCGCTGTGCAGGACATTTCGGATTAACTGTGGCACGTGCTCCGTCTCAAAGGATGTAACTCCTGTTTGTGACATTTCAAAATGGACCATGTGTTTGTTTCAGAATGACAGCCAGTAACCATTCTGATGGAGATGCAAACCTTTTCCAAGCATGTAAACCCGAATCATGTTTTTGACCTTTCCCACATTCTGACAGTCTGTGGCTAAAACTATCAATACTGTGTAAATGTGATATTTAATTTTTTTTGCTGCAAATGAATCACATGAAATAAATATCCCTGCATTGTTTCATTCTGATGTACTAATTTAATATAATAAAAAATTTTGCTCCATCTTTCTTCAGTTTTTGTCTTCAGTACTTTCCCTTGTGGATTTGCTTGCATAGTCTTCATCTCATCTGGAAACAACAACAATGAAAATGTTGCAACTACAGAACTGCTGTAATAATACATTGCAGACTTGACAGCATACACCTTTGAAAATTGAGATGTCTTGTCTCTCAGCTAGACCTGTGAAATGATTGCTGAACCTCATTATGGTGAATGTTTGTTTACATGAATAAAGGCTTCCAAACATACACAGCACACAAGCAGCCGCAATGCACAATTGTGACATTGGGTCTCAGATGAAAAGAGACATCTTGTAATGTAAACTCAAAATGTTAAAACTTGGCCCGTATTGAACACTGAAAATATGTTCCGTGTGTCAGAGCGAGGTGATATGACAATAGCTATATATCATGGGTGAACATGCATAACAAATACGACTAATTCATCAAAGAACTAACTAACAACAACAAATCCCTAATTATTACTATTTACAAAAATAAAGCCACTTAGGCATGCGGGTATTTCAAACTTCTTCAAACTAAACAAAAAAATAAGCGATTTCACATAGCAGTTTGCGAGTCTAAATTTGTGTCACGGCAAATTGGTGCTATTTACGCCGCACAAGTTAGCTAACTATATGGCTAAACACATTGCGGTTTCGGTCCTAAGTCAGTAATCATAGCCTCCATGGCGCCGAAAAAGATACACTTCTTAAAAGTATTGTTTTCATGAAGGGATTTTGAGTAGTAATTAACAGAGGGAAAGCCGGAGAATTATGCCATGCCAATTTCTAAGCTAACCGGCTAATGTTATCCATGAAACCATGTAAGTAAGTGCTGCTGATCAAGCACACTTTTTTACAGAAGTCTGGCTGGAACTACGCAAAATTGGAGCATATCTAGCTTTAAACAGCAAAATAGCAAGCAGTTTAATTGGAAGAAAGTATCTGGAGAGAAACATGAAAATATTGCTACACACATAGCTTAGCAGGGCAGGAAATGGATTGTTTTAATATTGAGAATATAGTACTATAGTAGTAGGCCTGTATATATATATGGATGGATATAGTATATATTGTTCTCAAAATTAGATTACAGTAGAGCTCATATTTTCTTTAAATCAATATATGTCTGAAATATTAATTATTATCTGTCTTCTTTAAAATCGACATTTGTATTTGATAGAGGTCTATTTAATGCCAAAATAAAGTGAGAAAAGGTGAACACTAATTATAGTTGTAGTTATAGAATAACCAAAAATATTATGGTATATGGTTATCATGATATACATTAAAATGATCTATATTGTATTTTCCATATCCAGCTCTGTCAGTGTTGTTGTTAATTTGTGCATTTTTTACTTCACCGTAAAGAGAGTTTTTAAACTTACTCAGCGCTTCGATGAGCAAGATCCTTAAAGGCTTTTGCGTAATGGGTTGTTTTTCCGTTGCGTTTAATCCTCTCAGTGAAAGCTAAAAGTTTTGTTTGAGCGGCCTTTTATTGCAACATGCATATTCATGTTCTGTGGTGTCCTTCACATTTCACAAGTGCGCAATTGGGCCACTGAAAATACTCTTACATAACTCTCATGATGAGTTATTTGAGGAATCTTCGAATAACCTTCGTTTGCAAAGATTTGTGAGAATATAGTTTTTAAAATGAATAATTTTTACAAATTCTGGACTGATATCACCATCCCTATTATTGAATTATAGTACTATGGTGTACAGAAAAACATTGTATAACATGAACATTTTCTTTTCAGGTTTCAGCTCTTCTCTGAGATGATTTTACTCTTTGATTGATTTGCCCTCCTCTTGAACTGATAGAAGACAATGGATAACGACAAGATGTCAAATCACCTAGCTTTCGTATCTTTTTTTTAATGTTTTTTTTATTTGCATGTCATTTCTATTAGTACTACTATCCCAGATGGATTTATGAAACACTCGTGTAAAACAAGCCATCTGGCATGTCAGGTTGGTTCATTTCCTCATACATAACTCTGCTTATCAAAGCAAACCGGATTTCTCCATGATTTGGAGAAAAGGCCAAAACACTTTTCCTAATTACAGAAGCTCATGCGGTACCTCTGGCTGTTTGTGCTGCTGCTGCCGCTGCCGCTGCTGCAGTGACGAACATCAACAAATCACTTTGCTATATTTAATTGTGACTCCTCCTTGTTGGAGTTATATAGGGATATTGGAAGCATTTGCAAGAAAACTAATTCGGATGTGTTAGTCGTGGAATGTGTGAGAATTCATACCCATAATGGGTCGAGTTGCAGTGAATCCAAATAAAGCTCTTGCCATGTCATGTTATGAAACTTTTCATGGGCTGTGATGAGAGCTAGATTTCACAAAATTAGGTTACAAAGCATAAAACCTATACAAATGAAATGTATCATCATGATATGGTAAATTAATTATCTGGGCCATATGTTAATCTGGTCTAATTTAAACGTTCAATAAGAGACGCTACCAGTTGTGTTATTAATTATTAAAGATGTTCGATACCACTTTTTCAGAGCGATACCAGAACGAGCACTCAACTCTTTAGTCACAGATACAAAGAACCAATACCACTAGTACTTTTGATACATAAAAAAGAGATATAATTTTAAAGGAAGACAAATATATCTCAATACAGCATTTTTCCTTGAAATTGCATGAATTTAATTTGCCAATTCATCACATTTTTCATTTCTAGTCCGTGAGTACCAATACCTTGAATTAAGGCCAGGTATATATGTCATGCCAGGTGCTTGACAGCCCATCTGGCTCCTTCTCCCTACTTCTTAGTGCCTATAACCTTTTATATATTAATTTTATTTATTATTTATGTTTCTTCAAATTAATGTATTCCGACAAGGTAACTGTTTACATGACTTTAAGTCAGCAGTAGTTGAAATCAAGCAAACAAAATATTTCCGATCTTCTTCAGCCAATACATGATCGGGCATGATTTCCAAACACATGATGGGACCGCTAACTATAGAATAATCATTGTTATGGCCAACATTTTCATCAAAGGTCTCACAGTATGTAAATGCTACAATGCAACATCAGTGCGATGTGTGAATCCCATACCGATGTACAATATAAATCTTCTGTAATAGTGAAGCCTCCGCTAATGGTTCTGCAGTGTTGTTTTTGGCCCAGCAGCAGTGCAAACATGTTACTGGGGGGAAGTATGTACCTGCACTGTAATGTACTTACTGTCTAATTTGTGTCTCAGTGTGAGGCCATATATCCTGTTTAGGGACTGACACTTCTCCTCCTCCACTTTATGGTGCTGTGCAGGCATTTGATGAGGACGTGAACACGCTGTGCTGATGGATGAGCTTGTCAAGGTGGCACCACGACGCTCCGCTCCCCACAGAATGCACATGGCTAAAGAAACGCAATCGTATAGAGAACATCACTTGAAACAATATGCTAGTCAAAAACAGCTAAAAATATTTTACGGGAGTATGTTCTTTCAGTTGAAAATGTAAGAGCTATATTGCCATAATTTATCCTCCACTTGAAGATGTTTGAGAAAGAAAGAGAAATGCAAATTCACGGTCGTGACAGCTCCCAACGTACGTCAACAAGCTTGTATTTATTATTTATCAAATCATGCCTTTTTGTTGTTCCTGCTGTTTGCTTTCACTTCTACGTGTCAGCTGCCAGTGTGCAATGGTGTACCTTGTGCCTCTATAGTCAGGAATTTAGCTCAGGAATAGGAGTGTGATTCCCCGAGGCAGAAGTTCTGAATCACTGACAGGTATTTCAAAGTGTTCAATTTGTGCAGGTTCTAAAACAAATCCTTGAAAAAAGAGTTTAACATGCCTTGCTTGTGTTTCTTTTAACGCTATTTTGGTGCTTCTATTTTCGCTCTTGAATTTCGGATCGTAAAACAGCAACAGTAGAGGCCGATAACCACATTTGTTTTTACTTTTATCTCAAAACCCAACAACAAATTGTTATTGATATAATGTGAAAGCCGTATCTTGTATCTTTTATAATCTAGCACATGATGCGTATGTATCCTTGTGATAGTGTTATCCACATGAGATGACAGGTTAAAGTTGCCTGCAAAGCAGCATGACGTGGTCTTAATTAATTTATTTATTTTTAAACTTGAAAGGGGCGTCAATTTGATGCATGTATGCTAATCGCCCCAAAACTTTCATAACTCTTTTGTCTTTTATCCAATTTTCAAAAGGTGGAATCATCGGAAATCGTGCTAAATACAGAAACTGACGACATGCAACAATGACGTTGATTATTTTTTTAACTAGTTCCCAATTTAAAATAAATGTTGTGATGCTCAAAACATGCATATTAAAAAAATAAAATAAAAAGAGACAAGGATGAACAAATACTGCATAAGTTGTTAAAATACATAGTAAGGAATTAATACAACACAGTGAGTGATATTTGTAGTTTAAAAAAAATCGATGACATTAACGCCGGAAGTGACAGAAAATATGTGAGCCGTTTGTTGGTTGGAATTCATTCGCAAGCACACAAGCCAGCGGCAAGTCCAAAATCAATGTGAATTCATCGATTTACATCACATTTTGCAGAATCACAGAAAAATATCAACTGTAGTTCAGATCATTGTAATGATTTGGAAAAATAACTTACTGGTAATTATTATTTTTTTTTATGATTGCTTGTCAACTGCAAATTTTAGGAAATGTTGGAAACGTGGTTTGTGGTGTATGTATTTGTGGAAATGTTGACGCTTCGGATAAACTTCACACCAACAATTGTGTTAAATATGTAACTATTTTCAAAAGTGTTAATTAATCTCTGGAAAGTGTGGCGCCATATAAAGTCTAAAAAAGTGTTAAAATCAACTTTGTGGGAGTCAATTCAGCACTGGGCATTTTGCTGAGAGGAAATAAGAGCGGTTTGACTAAAATGTACGATTAAGTATGTACTCATGCAACCTGTTTGGTGAATGACAACTGCCAACAGCCAAACAATGGCGGAAACACACACATATATATATATATATATATACATATCATACAGTATCTTACTCTCCTTTCTGCAGATATTTAATTATATCTTTTCATGGGACAACACTGAAGAAAAGACACTTTGACACAATAACATTTGTCAGTGTACAGCTCATATAGAAATATATTACATTTATTGTTCCCTCAAAATACAGGCATTAATAGCTAAATCCCTGGCAACAAAAGTGAGTACACCCCAAAATGAAAATGTCAAAATTGAGCACAATTAGTTATTTTCCCCTCATTACTGTCATGTGACTTTTTAGTGGTTATAATGTGCATTCACTTTTGTGAGGTACTCTACTGTACATACTTTACATATATACAAACATATACATACAGCACATACTAGCGCTAACAACCGAATTGTAGAGTGTAGCATGGCCCGACACTGGATAGTTAATGAAGAGAATTAATCTACATGGACAACAAATCTAAAACCGAAATGCAATTTCACCTATTTAACACCATAGGTAGCTTCAGGGAAATCAACATAATATTAAAAACAAAATACTTTGCGGAAAGAGATGCATATTCATACCTCATAAATATGCAGACCCCTGTGTCCATTACAAGCACTGACGGATGACAGGTAAATTGTGAAATATTAATCGGCCCCATCAAGTAGCCTATCAACTCCTGCCTCCTCACTTAACGAACAAAAGTTATCACAAAAGCTCTGTCACTGTTCACTGCAGTTTAGTGAAGACAAAGGAGTAGAAGGCAAGAGCTAGTGGAGCTGCCCGGGCCAGTCTCAATCAACACGCCAGGACGGATCGTGGCCGCCGGTCTTGTGCTCTCGAAGCAGCATCAGATGGCGGCTGCGGGTCTTGTGCCCCCCGAAGCAGAGAAATCAGGCATCGGAGAGTGACGGGGGCTCTGGCTGCACAGCTGGGACAGGAAGAGAAGAGGACTGGCGCAGCTCCAGCGGTGAAGCGGGAACTGGGGGCACAGGGAAGTGACCCGCTGAAAGTGCATCAGCATTAAATTGTGAAATGTGCTCATCTGCAGAAGTATTTCGCCAAAATTTTGAAAAACAGACAATACCCAAATTGCAAAATTATATACAGTGGATTCATACACTATGGTAGTGGTGTTTTTTTTTTTTAAACAAGATTCAACCATGAGCAAAATGTTGCATGTCTCCAATTTGTAACGAGGTTTTGTGTTATTGAGTGGTTGAGGTATGCAAAAAGTCAGGCTGGCAGCTCATTTGTTTGAAATTAACCTTTGCCAAGGAGATACAGACTTCCATGCAATTGGAATGAGGGTACTGTATGAGTGAGAACTTTTTATGGTTTCAAACCACTTTTTTTTTTGTCTTTTTTTTTCTTTTTCTTTTTTATCAAGTGACATTCTTATCTGCAAAGTGGAAATGTTATGTGCTGGTACAATAAACTGATGAAGAAGAAAAAACTGACAGCATCTGCACCCCATGCAATTCAGTCAGTCTGCTAATTAGGCACATTGCACATCTCAAGTCATGGAACAAACCCTGCAGCATTATTTGCTACCACTTTTGTTTTGTGAGTGTGTGTGTGTGTGTGTGTGTGTGAGAATCTCAATTTTCCCACTGAGGCAAAAACGGAATCACTATGACATCAGTATGCTTGGGTGGAGATGTCACAATGATAAAATGATGTCTGACAGTTTAGAAATCTGACCAAATGATTCATGAAAGTGCATCACTGGCAAATGACAAGCCGTACAAGCTATAGCTAAGGCGAGGATTGACCTCCATGTGTTGGCTAGAACAACAAAAGGAAAAGTACTGTATAAGGTTGTTCCTTTAGCTGAGGATAAAAAAAACTGCAAAATACTCCCAGGCAACTAAAGTCTGGTACAGGCAACAATAAGCCATTGAATGACAGAATCTCAGAGAAAAATGTCACAACATAAAATAACTTTAAGACAGATAAAACACTTTTTTTGGGGGGGGTCTTGTGATCATTGTGTTATGATATTAGTGTATTATACTTATGCAGTTATTATGCTCCATTATTAAGTTCCATCCTTAATCATCTTCTAATGATAATAACATATCCAATAACGATGGCTGGTCATAACAAGCCAAAAGAAGCGCCAACACAGCTGCATGTCTTTGGGCAGTGGCAGGAAACCAGTGGTAGCTGACAGACCCACAGAGTGGATCAGTGTCACACAGTAATGTCTTGCTCTGTGGCTCCATTAATAACCTCAACATCTAAATGAGCTTTAAAATATACACATTAATATACACTTGGAGAGATAAAAGTTCCATCTGGAACCATTAATGCTTATTTGGAGTGAGGCCACAGAAGAACTTTACCAACGGATCACCCACATCAACTGTATGCAGTTATTTAATGTACTTTATTTTTAGCATTAATACATACGGAAGCGTATTGCATTCACTTGAAAAAAAAAAACACCTCCTGTTTTTCTGACAAATTTTGGGGGGGAGCTTTGTTTTTTTTTGAGTATTTTATTTTATTTTATTTTTTTCTGAATATTTTTTTCTGTTTCACTAAATATATTTTTCTGTCAAAAATTATTCAGAAAAATGGGCTGAAAAAAGATATTCAGAAAAACAGGAGGAAACCTTACTCAGAAAAACAGGCGGGGGGGGGGGGTGGTGTTATTTAGAAAAAAACAGGGAGAAAAATTATTTTTAGTATTTTTTTTTTTTTTTTACCTCTGAACTCCAAGTGACTTGTTACAGATTCGCTAATAGCGGAAGCGGACACTTTCCCGCATACCTCCATATGCAATAAGATGGTCATGTTTACTTACTGGCTCTAAATAAAATAATGAATGTGTATACTGTATTGTGGTTTGTTCTCTAATCTCTGAGGGAAAACCCCTTTTAATATTCAGAAAAACAGAAAAAAAAAGTTTAGCTAAACAGGAAAATTATTATTTTATAAAACAGGGGGAAATTACTTAGAAATTTTTATTTATTTTTAAACAGAAAAAAAAAACAAAGATCCCCCAAAAATTTGTCAGAAAAAAGTGACTTGCAATACGCATATATGTCCTTAGGAAAAAAAAGTATAACTGTTTAAGAACTTATCACTAAAACTCCCAACCAACATGGGGAAACATTAAATAATTTATTTCCATGAGGAAAAGTAAATATTTTCAGTCATTTCATAAGCTTGTCGACAAAATGGTATATGTGCAATACAACTTGTTTCCCTGGGGAGACAATAACCAAAATCACAACAGCCGCGTGTCGACTCAAGTGTCTCATTAAAGCTCAGATGACTGATGAAAAGAAGGTAAAACTGCTGTAGTGGGTCTGAACTTGGCAAGTGTTTAGGTCCTGATATTTAAAGTTTAAATGCCTGTAAAGAGGATTTATTCAAAGGAGCTCCGTTTTATTTGTGATAAATGTTAAGAGTTATACATAACAAAGGCAGGATTTTTTTTATTATTATTATTTTTTCTTTAAATGTTTATTATTTATTTTCAAGGCAGAAAGAAATAGACAATACACGGGAATTAAATGTTCAAGGATACAAAATAAAAATGAATCCGTACAGCCAGACAACCCCAGTGCTCACTCAGAATTTAAAATGCTCCAAAAAGCATCAGGATTTTTGGGTGCATCCCAGCGGTTCTAATATTTTGGCCAACGATCATATATCTTCACTTTCCGGGATCCTTAAAAACATCTTGTTTGTATCTCCTTCCATTTGGAGAACAAATTGATCACATATTGACATATTTTTAGGGCTCCAGCGAATCACAATGATGATGATATCATCATTCTCAGACTGAGCATAGAATATTGGTAGAGTGTGATCCACATGCAAAACTGCACGCAACCTTATCACATTATTGACATACTCCAGGATTTTATTTAACGTCATTGGCAGTAGGATATGACCAACATCATCATCCACTCACATCATTCCTGCAATTAAACTGAAGGTCTACGATGAACGCACTCTTCTATTCACTTCCCTTAATTTGCTGAAAGGAATAATAATTTCACTCTGTTCCTGACTTCACTGAGCACCGACTCACTAGATCAGGAAACAACCAAGCCCGACTTGTCAGAAATTCATTGTCTTCATTAAAACATCATGATCTATTCTATGATTCATGATGTCCATGTAGAAGAGTCATGTAATTGGAGTGTGATTTAAAAAAAATAAAAAAATAAAAAAAATTCTCCGGTACACTGAACAGGATTCCAACTGAGTCGTTACCGTTTCTGCGTCATTTCTTCGTTCCCTTTCTACTTGCACATCACATACACATCAAAGTCACATTTCAAGCAGTGCCCAGCAGTAATGATTGCCCCACATTTCTGAAGCTTAAACGCAAGGCTCCATTGAGGTTTTTTTTCTTCTTTTTCCTCAACTGTTTCTTGGCAATCTAATGTCAGTTTTCTGACATGTGTTGAACATGTATGTATAATGACTTTCTCCTGCGGTATTAGTAAGAAAGGCCAAGGTAGGAGGTATGTTGTCAAGATGAAAATGCCTGGCGTTACGGGTATAAGCAGTATCTTTTTGAGTGTATCATTGCAGTGACAAGTCATCACATCAGGTAAAAGGTAAAATTCTGTCTTCTTTACAGCTGTGATCATTTTGTTTTGCCTACTCTTAACAGAAACTGTGCTCCTTTCATTATCCATCTACTTTCAGATTTGACCTTGAAATCCTCACACTCGTTGGCATAATATCTACATCAAAACAGGTAGAGGACAACGAGTATCATAATCTCAACAATAGCCAGCTAATTTGATATTTCCTTTCCCATTACCATTCAGTTGAAGTCTGTCATCCGGGAGGCAAATTTATGATAATTCTAAGAGCCATTCAGAGGCATCAAACTGCTGATCAGCCAGTGATCAGCAGTTTGCTTTAATGCTTATGCGTCACCGAAGCGGTCTGCTTGCAACCTTTGTGGAGTATATTAGCGCATTAAATATTTGTTATTGTTTTGCTATTGTCTCAGGTTGCAAAAGGTAGCTGTAAACATTACATGTATGTAACCGGAGGCCCTATATATATATATATATATATATATATATATATATATATAATTTTCAGTATTATATATTCATTACAGTACTTTAATATCTTTCACATAATGACAGCGACTGACGGTGTGCTTGTTTCATGTCTAGGCATGCACAGTATGTTATAATTGTTGTTTTTGTTCACACCAGGGTTATAATAGTTTAGAATTTTTCATTATAGTTTATATTTCATTTTGACTTTTGCTTTGTAAATTCAGTTAATTTTAATATAATTATGCAGTCCACGTGATGAAAATGCCTAGAAAGCAAAAAATCACGCCGTAAAAAAGGGAAAGAACACTCCCGGAGCCTCCAAATATTAGTATTAGCACTATCTATTATTACTATTATTAATGATTTGTCAATACTCACTAAGTATTGTGTCATTAAGTAAGGTCAACTATAATTGCCAAAAGACTGTTCCACCATCCTTCTTCTGTACGGCCAAACAGTAATACCAAAATAAATACGGGGAGTCCAGGGAGTTACGTCGTACGCAACCTACTTCACGGCGCCGTAGCACTTTTTTTTTTGGTGAATTTCCCACAGTAATCACACCATTTAAAAGTTATTTAAAGTTGTGTTGTATTTACCTCCAGCAACGGGCATCCATCGAGCAGGTCGGCTCGCCATCAGGAGCGTCGCATTTCCGTGTTTAAGTTTCCATTAGCTCCGCTTTGCCGTCCGTCAGCAATGAATGTCCCTTAGGGAAACACAAAATATTATTTCCAGCATCTCCCGGGAGGCGCAAATATGTTCTTTTAAATTACTGTTCAAAGTATTTTAATGTAAATATCAACTTTAACGGTAAAATCCGACTTAATTCGAAATTTGGGTTACATGGTCAGTGCAGGAACGGAACTTGTCCGTAACTCGAGGACTCCCTGTATGTTAAAAATAAACCTCGAAAACTCATGTATGATCTTAAATTAAAAAAAACAAAAAATAAAGGAAATTTACATTATAATTATAGTTAGGCTTAGTTAGTTTTATAATTAATATCTATATTTAAAAAAATAATATTTTAGTTTTATCATTAATTTTCATTCACTAAATTAGCCTTGGTTCGAACACATGCTTATTTTTATTTGTTTTATATAATTGATTTATTTGTGTCTTTCTATTAATAATCTTAGCGCACGTCTGTTGCTTTGAATATAAGGGCTCACAAACCTGTGCTCCTGGTTCCTACAGGGATTTAATGAGATGATGATATCCAAATCTACTACTGATTGCTTCTTAAATATGAGCTTCCCCACTTGGTTCTGATCTTCATTTAAACTGATGTGTTAATCTAATTCTAACAACTGCACTTGTATGTGCAGTATGTGCTACTGCTCCAGATGAAGTCATTTTATATTAATGTTTTAATGTTTTTTTACACAGTACATTGCACTCTGTCTGTCTTACATGATACCTTGCTGAGGATGAATGTTGGAGTCCATGATCTACACGCCCATCCAACGGTTTTGGAACAGTCAGACCAATTCCAGTTCAGTTGAGCTGTTAATCCCAGGTATGCACCATTTTTTTTTTTATAAATTCTATTTATAGAACAATGTTATTTGTATTGAAACATAGATAAACGTAAATAAGGTTTAATATTCGTGATAACTTCATCAAGCATTTGACCCATTGACATCAGAAAATGTATGCAATATTGTGCATGCTCGATAAGGTTTAAGTCTTTGACGTATTATCCTTGATAAAAATCCTTTTGGGTTTGGTAGTGTGCTTCTTGCACCATGATGAAAGACCTCCCAATTAGTTTGATTGCATCCCCCTTTAAATTAGCAGACAGAATGTTTCTGTAGTCTTCTCAGCTCCTTTTGCCGCAGCCATAATGTTGTTCATCAATTAAAATTGCGATTAGTGTGCCTTTCCCAGAAGGAATCACGCAAGCCCAAGCCATGACATTACCGCCACTGTGTTTCACAGATGAATCATGATCATAGGCTTTATTTTTTTCAAATACCATAGCACTTTCTTCTAGTTAAAAAAAAAAATGTTTTTATCGCTGCTCTGCCAAATTCCAACTTGGCTTTTCTATTCTGCTTGCCAATTAGTATTTTGCATCTTGTGGTGCATCCGCTGTACTTTCTTCTGCAAACATTAGATTGTGCTGCCATTACTTTTACCCTCTGGAGAATGTTAATGATTTCACTAACAGTTGTTTTGGGGTCTTCTGACAGCTCTGAAAATGTTTTCCTTGGACTACACATTCAGCATATGTTACAAAGAGTTTCTTCTCCAGGACATTCCAAATTGTTGTATTGGTTTAGGACAATAACTTGTTATATAAATAATGCTTTTGCATGAACAAAAAACAATCTAAGTACATCAACTGATTTTATAATGTGTAATTATTATTGCTGCACACACTCAAGACCCGAGCTTTACCACACATTGGTGCGCAATAGGAAATCACTACATCCATCCGTTGTAGTCATCAGGCCACCTTCGCGCGGCATGTTGGGAACATTAAGGATTACATCACCAAAAAAAAAAAAAGCACAAGGAATGTTAAGAACAGCAAGTGGGGATGGCGTGGCAGTCTGTTTGTTCAGTTGCTATTTCACAAAGACAAGGATCTATAGGTGCATTCACATTGGGCCAGTTGTCTTATACTGTGCTGCACTCACACTGCGTTAGACTCAACTGGGCCTAAGCATGTCATGTTATGACAAAGGAACACTGCAACCGCTGTGCTATATATAGGCATATTTTGAATCAGTCTTGTTATTGTGAGTTTAACTCATTCATTGCCGTTGACGGCTATAGACGACAAAAAAATCATTTGAACTATTTCTATTAGTTTAGCATTTTTCCACTTTTGTTAGCAAGAGTATGAAAACCTAGAAAAAAATATTGTACATTTAAAACAGATATAAAATGTGTGATTAATCTTGAGTTAACTAGTGAAGTCATGCGATTAATTAGTATTAAAAATTGTAATCGCCTGACGCGCCTACTTTTTGATTATTTTTTAAATAATAAATTTTACTTATTTATTTTTAATAATCTTTTTTTTGAAGAAAAGATTATAAAAAATGTGTAATCATAATTAATCGTATGACTTCACGATTAATCACAAATGTTATATCTGTTCTAATACAATTCCAAAAAATATTTGGTTTTCATACTCTTGTTAACAAAAGTGGGAAAGAATGTTAAACTAATAGAAATAGTTCAAATAAATTTTTGACGTCTATAGCCGTCAATGGCAGTGAATGAGTTAAAAGTGGCTGTTATCAACAAGCCATGGCAGGAACCTTGGATCATACCATTATTTTATTTATTTATTTTTTAATAAAGAGCTCAGTATTGTTCATTCGGAAATGTCATCATCATTGCTCTTTATTTTATTTTTATTTTTTTTATTTATTTTTTTATTTTTGTGTGTGTGTGTGTGTGTGTGTGAGTATGTGTATGTGCGTGCGTGCGTGTGTGCGTGTGTGCGTGCGTGCGTGTATTTGTTAGCTCACCAACAAACCTATTAGAAAAAATCTCATACCGTTCACCTAAACCGAACACCGCCGTCAGGAGACCCGAGGGGACCAAAGAAAACCAAGGAAGGTGAAATCCGGCACCGACCAGACACCACCCACCAGAACTCCTCCCCAACCCAAGAAACATCCAGACCCCAACAAATCCAAAAAACATAAAATCAGGGATCATACCATTAAAGTCAATATTTATTTTTAATTGGACACAAGCACGTCTTTTTGTAGTAAGATCAAAATTGTTTATTAATTAATACAACTGTTCTGTAGAAATAAGTCTGTGATTGGGCGGCATGGCTCAGTGCTAGAGTGGTCGTCTGCCATCCGTGAGGTTGTGGGTGGAATCCTCACCCCTGGTAACCATGTCGAAGTGTCCTTGAGCAAGACACTGAACCCCGATTTGCTCCCAGTGGACCTGGCAGTGACCTGCGTGGAAGCGGGTGAGTGAATGTGAGCGTGAATGGGTGAATGTGAGGCATTGTAAATCGCTTTGGGCACCATATGGTGTAGTTAAAATAAAAAGCAGTCCATTTACAATTTACCACTGAATCATCCAGAAGCCTCAACGCTGACATCGTGACGCTTCAACTTTCTTTCCCGAACTAAACTTTTGTGTCAACCATATTAAAACGTAAAGATCTTGGAAAAAAAATTTCACTATGTGTTTTAGTCACTTAGACCTCATGAAATATTTCCAAGAGTGCAATGAAGCGACAAAATGAGGCGAGGCGACGACTTCTTCGAGGCTTGGCCGCAGTTCTCACATTAGACAGCCCATCAACGGCCACATTTGCACAAGGGGGGTGGAAGCACTGATGGCGTGATGAGGCTAGAGGTGAATCCCAAGGCGTGAGACAGCAGTTTATATCTTGGAATTCAAAGGCCATAAATATATTATATCGTCCACCCTGCTACTTGGCTACATTGCTGTTTTTCTTATTCTATTCCCACCAGTTGCAAATCATTATTATTATGTTAACATGTCTGAAATAATGTAAATCGTGTCCCCCCCCAGCTCAACATTAGAAAGCAGAGAGCATTTGCAACATTAGCTATGAGCCTTGAATGGTGGTGGAAGGGCGCAAGGCAAATCTTTTAATCCAGTACAATCTGGACAGCAATTGGAGAGAAAAAAGCAAACGGATGAGTGAATTTGTGAATCTCCATCTGGGCCCACAGATCGAGTGCAGCTGTTGCTTGTACGTTCACAAATTTGGCATCACAGTATATTTAAAAACAGGTAACCATTTTGGGAATGATTGTGATTTATTTATATTCTATTTCTAGATGAAATACTGTAAGTACATAGCTATAATATTTTTTGAAGTATTTATTTTTCTCTTCATAATTTAAAAAAAAACAGGTCCAATTGCAATAAATAAAAAAATACATTACACTTAACGTCCACTGTTTTCACTTGCTGGGGGAAAAAAAAAACATGGCTCAATCCACCTGCCTGTATAATTCAAAGTTCAACTGTTGTTACCACGACAACCGTAGGCATAGAACTTGGACTAAGCAAGTGGCTGCTTGTTTTAAAACGATTCAGTGTCTGAATAGAAAAGGCAGAGACCGTTTCACTCGTGGAAGCAGCACATAGATTCGGAATCACACTTGTCAATTGCTGTAGTGTGCAGTGAACACCTTACCAAACACAAATACCCCAGCCCCCATCTTGTCAACTTCACAGCTAAATCGAATTAGAGCTAACATTGCCACTCTGCTTACCCTGCTTTGAGATGATAGTGCTTTCGTGTAGACTTTAGCTGAGAAGTTAAACAAGGCAGCTCAAAATAGATTTACTTACTTTAATTCAAACTTGATGGGTGGACATGCCCTGCAGCGACCCAACTATGCATAGTCAATTAAAGTCGATTTGCCATTATGTATGCCCTTTAAAACCTAGCTGTATAACTTGATGTTTTAAGACTTAAGCTTTGGAAAATATCTAACAGAATATGACTATTAAAATATATTATCATGATCTTTTCACATTCCTTAAATCTTGTGTTGATTTGTGTTTGATTTTTTTCTTTTGTTCAGGCATAAAAAGCACAAGATAATGGAATTTTATGAACTGAAGTTTTATCTCGCTCTCACATAAAATAAGTCTCATGTGAGCGAATCTTTTTTTTTTGACAAAACAAATATCAAAAAGTTTCAGGGCTTCAAATCAAAACTGAATCTAGACAGTCTCTAATAAAATAAGAACAGAGAGAGTGGCATTCATATCATCGTAATAACATTTCAACAGCATACACTTTTGTATAAATCCTGAGACATAATCAAAATAATAACAACAGCGACAACATTATCAACAACAACAGCAATTATAACGATAACAATAAATAATTCCAATTGTCCAACGAGTTTTGATGCTTGGTATGGTGAGATGGAGATGTTGATGTCTGGGGAGTGGAGAATGTAGAAGGTGTGGAGTTGGAGGAGGTCAGAATGGTTGCAAGTGGAGTTTATGGTGGATGGGGGTGATATGCAGTGTCACGGGAGCATGTAGTGCGAAAATGGGCAGCTGAATTCCAGACATGCTGAAGTGTATTGAGAAGTTTGGTGGATGAACCAAAGGTTGCTGTTACAGTAGTAAAGTAAAGATGTAATGAAAGCATGGAAAGCAATGGAAATCCATGATGATGTAGGGGGAGGATGTAAAGGATGAACAGAAAAGGACCAAGCACAGAGCCTTATTAAACGTTTTTAACTCATTCACTGCCATTAATTCATTAAAAAAAAAAGAATATTAAAAATTAGGGGCAACAGGCAATTAAATGTTTTAATCGTAATTAATTGCATGACTTCACTAGGTAACTCACAATTAATCACAAATGTTATATCTGTTCTAAATGTACAATAAACACATTCTAGGTTTTCATACTCTTGTTAAAAAAGAGGAGAGAAAAATTTAACTAATAGAAATAGTTCAAATAAATTTTTGACGTTTATAGCCGTCAATGGCAGTGAATAAGTTAATACCAGATTCATCATTTAGTGCTAAATGCAAAATTTCAAATATTTTGGAAAAAATATTTTTGATTCACATCCCTCTATAATGTATTTTGACTGAAAACAACATTAGTCCATTACAAATGAAATTTATCAAATTAAGATAATTAGCTGCCTTTTATTATCCAAACAGGTTTACAATCCTTGCTGATATTGGATTTTCTCATTAATTTTTGCAGGCGTCATCAAATCCATGTGCACAAAGGCAGGTGAGCTTTCTATTGTTTTAGAAAACGCACGGTGTCGTGCAAAAGCTGTCGACAGCACTTTCATACAATAACACCCGCAAGGAGCAAAGAAATGAATGTGAGTCGCTACACTTGCCTTTGTCTATTGTACTCACTTTTCCCTCCCCCACAGACCAATCAACAAGTACACCATGTGGCTAAGAAAACCTACGTGGAGACACAAGTCTGGTTAATAATTATCTTTTAGTTATTACTACTTTTATCATTACATATCTCTGTGTATAATAGAAAAAGAGAAAAAAATTAAAGCTGCGAGCAGCTCTAAAGGGCCTTCGCAATCCTGACCACGTTGGGGTACTGACACATAGGACAGAACACTCTAAAATTGAAATGTGTTTGCTGTTAGAGGTCAAAAATGGTGCGTAATTAAAACCAAAATGGCAGACTTCCAATTAGTTTAGCACATGACTACATAAGACTTTTTTATTATTTTTTAATTTTTTTAATTCTTAGACTGATAGCTATGCCTCCCAATTTTCCCAAATCTCGTGAAACACACAACTGGAAATGCTTCGTTAAGATTTTTAGAGGGCACTATTGAGCAATTTAATGAAAATCGCACAAGAAATCTGTAAAATATTGATGTTCATGACAGGTCTGGTGTGTGTGCAAAGTTGGTGAGTTTTCGCCCATGTTTAGACCCTCAAAACTGTAACAATTTTCTGAGCAAACCCACAGCAACAGTGAGTGCCGGAATGAAGAGCTTCTGGTAAGTTTTCATGACGAGTTTGAAGATTGGATAGATTTTGTAGGAGCAGTTTATTAAAATATGACCTCTATAAAAGGCCAGACAGGGACTTGTCTTTCCACAACCGTCCATCTGGCTCCTTCTCCTCACTGGGCTTCTTTATATACCTGTATACATGTAGACTATGTTTGTGTATTTTCTGTAATCTTAAATCAACATTTATACAGATAATATGATCTCCACTCTGGGGTTTAAAAAAAATGTAATAAATAAATAATTCACACAATGGTATTTTAGTAGTTTCCTTTAAACAATATAGTCCAATGTACCTTTGTTGTGTATTCTAAAAGTACTTACTTACTTAAGAGACCTTTGTGCAGTCTGTCACTTTTTTACTCGCAACTGCCACCTCTGGCCCAAAACATAACTGCAGCATCCGTGCAGTCAGAGTAAAACGGCCAGGGCTCTTCGTACTCATCTGGGCATTGGTGGAGCATGCATGATGTAGAAAAACTTTAATATGACCTTTTTAAACTGCACGATGGCACCTAAAAATTGGCTTAAATTTTAGTAGATATATTTTGCTTTTATATTAATTTATTTTCCATAATTTTGCATACAAATTAATACACCTAAAGAAAAACTGTTTTTGGAAAGTCTCACCTTTGCTATATTTGTATGTAGAGTCTGTATTTATTCATTTTGAAAAGTAAATTTTCTGTGACCTATAGAGTTATTGTGTGCACGAAAGGCCAAAAGGCATATAAAAATATGAGTTTTACCTTTAAAAAAACAACAACCTGTGTTTGTGTTCGGCCAAAGTCTACAACTGGGAAAGGAAGCTGCTACGGCTGCAGCAAATCTGGTCAGAGAACTGATGCTTGCCTGACCTTCTGCCACCCACCCAAGCTGCAATGCCCACAGCAAGACTTTAAACAAGGCATGGACAAACTGCAGTGTAAAAAGTGTGTTCTGAGACTCAAATCTGCAAGTGTATGCTTACTCTGGAGCCACCTCTCCAATAGCTATTACCAAATAGAGGAATGTATTTTTGAGTGAACGTACCTTTTTTATACCAATGATATTGTTGCTATTTCGGTTTTGTGTGCGCTGCCTCTGTAGTGACAATGAGTTTGGTAGCCTCTTAATTATTTGAATAGTGGTTGCCTCCATGCACTCCAGGCCTTTTTTTTCTCTCGAGATGGGCACAAGTTTAGTCAGCAATCTCAAAGATTTGGCGTAATTGAGAGTGTCACCATTCCAACAACTTGTGCTCAGCAGGATATAACTTGGCCCCCCCAGGACTGGTTTTGTACAGCTCCTTTGCTACTGTGTGTGATATTGAATAGAATACAGTATAGACACGACATTCTTGCTACTGTAGGTGCTAGGAAATATTTCTATAGAAAAACAATGTGGGAGGTAGAGACAAGGAGAAGGGCTATTATTATTATTGAGAGCGTGTTATACTATATCATCACTCAGTAATAACTGCAGTTAATTAGTGCGATGGGGTCTACCTTGTTCGTATTGGCTAATGAAAAAAAAAGTACTTCACAACAGGGCAAACAAATTGCTCTGTTTCAGAGATTACTTGGAGCTTTAAATCATATCAGATGTGGGGCAAGTCTCTTGAAGCAGTCAGTGATAACATCCTTAGTGATCCATATTTGTCAGGAGTAATTAACTCAAGGTGAAGATTGTTGGAGATTTCCTTCTTACACACGATGCAGAATTCACGTTATGACCTACAAGGCCAACGCAATGTTGCTCAGTGTCACAAGAGAAATGTTCAGATTCATGTTTAGAAATAAAACGGAGTCATTTTGCAATATTAAGTTTTTGTATTGTGTTTTACAATATAAAATGATTAAAAACAGTATATTTGAACCCCCTTGAACCTGAGACAGCTTTCTGTACAGCCGTGTAGTTGTAAGAAAGGAAGAAATGAGAGCGTGTATCAATTGTGAAAAGAAAGAATTTTACACAAACACAAGCCATGACAACTCTATTTTTTGCGGTGATCTAAAATCCTTCTGAATAAAACATTCTGTAAGTAACTTAGAAATATGAATGTAGACACATTCGCTATGAATATTCTTGTGACACCATGGCAGTAAAACAGATTGGGGTCATGACAAAGATATAAGCAACTCATTGGTAATATTGCAATTGAAATGGCAGTCCACCAGAATACAACTGAAACATTTTTTATTAATACAAAAAGGTGCAAAAAATATACCATGTAATGCTCTTTGGGATTTAGTAAGGACAAACACCCACACTACTCATTTGAATAACCCACAACATGAAATGTGAAGTACTATCGAAAAAAATGTCCAACGTGGTTGCAAATTTAAACTCGACTTGACTTAGCTACCACTTCATTTAAATATATTATTCTTTTTAGGTAAGAGTCTATCGGCATGGCACATCTTGACTTGGCTTTATCGGCCCAATCCTTCTCGTGAAAGCAATCTAAATCTATTAGATTGTAGAGGCATCTCCTGTGACAATCGTCTTTAGGTCACCCCGAAGATTTTCAATTAGATTCATGTCTTGGATTTGACTGGGCCAACCCAACAATCCTCTTGTTGTAGCAAAGACAGTCTTTCTTTTCACTGATTGAATTGAAAGGTTCCCACTTAAATCAGCGAAGCTATTCATTTACAAGCTTTACAAGCACGTAATGAGATTTGATTATTTTGGAAGTACGACAGCGAGATACAGCCCCAAAGCTTGATGCCGCCATCATCTTGCGCCATATAGGTAGGATTTACTTTTGGAGTTGGTTGAAAAGTTCCGTTGCGAAGCTCATGCCCAGATTTTGCAGACCAGTTCTTCATGAATCGAGAAGTAGCCTGTTAACTAACAAACAGATGGACAAACACAAGCTGTCCCAGTTCGGCTTTGGCAGAAGCATGGGGGGCTATACGGATGCCATATTTTTAGTTACTAGTAACTCCGCCGTTCCGACATCCCAGTCAGAGCCAGTTATCCTCTGGTCCCTCTCGGTCCTCTCCTCTGTGCTGGGGCTGCCATCTGTTGCGATCTATTGCTTGGCCCAGGCATCCTGGTTTGCCCGAGTGTCCCCTAGAATCACCTTGGTGATCCCCGTGTAACCGTTTCTCCTTAGACAGTCCCTTTGTACTAGATAATGAGCCGTCATCCAGACTCCTGACCTTCCTTTGGACAACCTTCGCGCACACACAGTTTTGTTTTGTCTCTACAGTTTGGATATTATATCAAGGATGATCTTTTTATACCCAATCTATGTTGACATGATGTAGCGAAAACAAATATTGTCATGCTGCTCTGGAGTTCAGCCGCGCATAAATCTCCAGTCTTTATACATGTCAAATAATTTTGAAAGACAACAGGTCCTCGTTTGTCAACTGTGGCAGAAGGACGAGGCTAGTTAACGGTTAAAGGTAAGTCACGTGACAAATATTTTCTGAATCAGATGAATCACGATTAATTGCTTAATTAAAAGGCTTTTTAATAAAAAAAAAAATTCCTGCCAAATTTGAAGAGCACCTGTTATGTATTAATTATTTCGACATTTAATGTTATCTCTTCAATATTTTTTCTCTCATCCTCCCTTTTTTCGAATCAGTTAATTATGGGACTGCTGCGGAGCAAAGCAGGCAAATATTACTATCCCCCAAAAAGTTTATTATTATATCTTGTGATAAATTTTCAGACAAAATGCGGCCCGCACTGTTGAACGTACCCGCACAAATGAAGTATCTAAAGATGTGGCTCGATCGATCGATCGATTCCGAGTTACCATGGCGACGCAACCCCCCAAAAAACAACAACAAAAAAAAATTGTGTGGCAAAGGTGTAATTTAGTAAATTTTATTCGACTTCAAGCCAAGAGAAGTCACTCTTTTCCGACCATTCTACTCCATGTTAATTTTGCCGCCTTTTTCTCATAATTTTGTTTTAAGTCACAAGTTTTCTACCTGCTCTAATTTCATCATCATTTTTCATTCGATATAAAAAATAAAAAAACAACATGCTGGCGTTCCCCAAACCCCCGCTGTTCTAACGAGCCATTTCTGGAATCTGTATCTTGAACCAATAAGTCGTGAGAGACTTTTGTTTGAGGTGTGCGCTTTCTCATAAAACTCAGTTAAAGCAAAATGTGTGTGTGTGAAATGTGTGTGCGGGTGTTTTGCATTACCTGACTTCAACTTGTCAACTTGGCCACAATATTTACTCAATATCCATCATATATGGACATTTTGTAGTCTCAAGGGTCTTCTTTCTGCCAAAGGTGTCATTTAGTACCTTTTATTTCACGTCAAGTGAGGAGAAGTTACTCTTTTGTGCGTGAATGTGCATGTTTCTTGTTAAAGTGACACTAAGGAACTTTGAGTTTATGTTGATTATGGCTTAACTTCCACATTTCTTGACCAATTCCAACTGTTCCAATTTTAAATTGTTCAGCTCATTCCCAATTTATTTTTAAATTTTCAAAATAAGAGCACAATTCTATATATTTTTTTTTATGGAATGGAATGGGCTGCTATTTAAATAGTGCTTTTTTTTTTTTTAGTTTTAGTGCACAACCATATTGGCAAATTGATTAGGTACGGCCAGGATTTTTGCAGGATTCTGAATGTCATACGCAAACATTTATAAAATGCTTTACTTTAATGCGTGCTGTTATGTTTATTGCTCAAACACAACCTGTGCTACCTTTAAAGTAACCATCCGCAGTCAGCTAAAGGATCATCTGCGGTCAAAATTAATAGTGTGATCAATCTGCGTTAATACATGATGAATGCATTTTTTTGTGATTAATCAATAAGTTAACGCTTTAACTTTGACAGCACTAGTTATTAGTTTTTTATGGTCAATACGCAGTAGCATTCTGCATGTCCCTAATGCCTACTGTATATATACAGTAGCATTTCCTTCCATGTGCATTATATCTAGTATATTAAAATTAAGCCTATGTCAAAACAATTGCAGTGACTACATAAAGACTGGTTGAGTGGCTTTTAGCTAAAAGTTATTGACTCTAAAAATTTGCAATAAAATTGGTGTGTTGTGAGGCCTTGCATGAATAGCCCAATCATGAATTAAATATAAAGAGGCAAGACTTTTTATGATTACACATTAGAGGGTTCAAGAACAATTGAAAGCTTTGTGTGTCACTTCCCAATCCATTATATATCAATCACCAAACTTACAAAAAGCCATTTCTTGTGCTCGGTGATTACTACATACCCCGGCAATGGGTTTGAATATTGAAGTCGCTGCTGCCATTAACGGAATTAACTTCAGCCAGAAACACATCTCAGAGAGAACACACCAATTCCATTATCTCAGCTGGACGGTGGCCATTCTGAGCTTCTCTTCCGCTCTGCTTCCAAGTGCTTCAAGCATGGAGCTTGACATGAGCATCGCGCTGCGATGCGGCATGCACCTACTCTCAAATGCACTCGATCAAAACCATTCTGTTTGAAATATTCATCCAGCTGGAAAACCACATTTGAGTCTTTTGGAAAAAAGTACAAATATTTAATTTGTTTTGCCGTTCCTTGAGTGTGTTTAAATGTAATACAGTGGAATAATTGGTCCACTTTTGTTTGCCTACAGTTCCTTTCTTGGGGCAATTTGAAATAAGTATATATTTTTTTACTTTCCTTGCTCTTGAATGCATGCAGTAATATAAAACAAATAAATTTTTCAAAGTTGCTAAATTGTTATTCTAAAACAGTCAAACAGTCGTGGAATGAAAAATAAAACTTTAACAACCAATACTTTTAATAGAAATAACATTATTGTAAAATCTATGGCTGGCATATTTTTGTTGTTCAGAAAACTGGCATGAGCGCTTTTAATAAAGGAAACATATCAAACAGTATTCAGTTACTTATCATTTGGATAAATAAATAAATAAATACTAGTGACACCACAGTGGGGGTTTTTTTCCATCATAAAAAACAGCTTGGCATTTCTCTGTAGCTCCTTTGAGGAGGCACGGCTTGTTTGTGCTTCACAGTCAATTCATCATTTATACAGTCGAAATACATGAGGGAAATAAAGACACTGAAGAGTGCAATTATTTTCATTTGACAGGTTGTGCACTTCATGCCTCATGTAATTCCTGAAGAGGATGTTTATTATTGACTGTGTTAGGTACATGTAATTCGTATGTGTCTGTGGGTGCCCGTGCATGTGTGTGTGTGGGTGTGTGTGTGTGTGTGTGTGTGGGTGTGGCGCTGCTTCCATCACACAACACAGTAAGTGATGGAAGAGAAGACAATTATAGAAAATTTGTTAGTTTTCTTCTGCGTTTGTTTTTGGATGAAAAACGACATGTGCTTAAGTGTAACAATTATCGGCCGGTTGTAACTTTTTCAACCTGATGAGTTTTTACCAAAATTCCCACCAAGCTTCTAAATTTCCAACTTCTCCGAGTCCTGAGGCGCAGACCGCACCCCTGGAGCGGGGATGGGGAATAAAACCCGTGACCTACACCCGCTACTTCCTCTTCACACGGCTCTGTCTCACCCATCTCAAAATTATAAAAAAAAGGTACAACCTTCATTTTAATGACTGATTCAACGAGGTTCTCATCTGTTATCCTGATAAAATTATCAAAAATAGATGTGGTGCTCCGCAGGCTTGCTCAAAATTAACTCATTCCCTGCCATAAATTAATTTAAAAAAATTCTAAATGTACAATAAAAAAAATTCTAGGTTTTCATACTTGTTAACAAAACTGGAAAAAAATGGTAAACTAATAGAAATAGTTGAAATGAATTTGACGTTTATAGCCGTCAATGGCAGTGAATGAATAAAAAAAAAAAGAAAACATTATAAAAAAAATTGGGGCGTCAGTCGATTAAAATTTGTAATAATAGTTAATCGCATGACTTCAGTAGTTAACTCACAATTAATCACAAATGTTATATCTATTCTAAAAGTACAATAAAAAAATCTAGGTTTTCATACTCTTGTTAACAAAAGTGGAAAAGAATGTTAAACTAATAAAAAATAGTTCAAATGAATTTGTGACGTCTATAGCTGTCAATGGCAGTTAGTTAAATACTAAATTTGGGTCTCCTTCAATTAATGAGACAATTTATTATTACTTTAATAATTAACAGTTATTGATTTAATAATTAATTGGACTGATTTCCCTTAAATAAGGATGTCCTAAATTAATTGTATTTGCTAAAATATTTTAAAATAATTCATCTTGGTAAAAAAAAATTTTAATCACAAAGAAGTGATATTTTTTCTTAATTTAGTAAGATTTATTTCAAAATGTAATTTACTGTAATTCAACAGCTCAATGTCATGATTTTCATACGCGCTGATTTAGGCTACAACACAGACACTGGACATATTGTGACCATTTGCAATAATCAACTGATATCCAATAAAGGCTACGTTCACACTGCAGGCAAATGCGACCCAGATCGCACTTGTGCCTTGTCCTGGTGTTCCCCATTTTCTCGTCAGTTTGTTTCTGTTTAGGTTCTGTCTTTGTCATTTCATTGCATATGTTCCTGCTGTTTCTGTCTTGAATCTTGGTAATCCTTTTGTTGTGAGCGTACTCCTTTTTTTGTGTATGCATTTAAAGGCTGACAAAAGAAAGTGTCATCCTAAACAATCAAGTGCAACTATCTTTTTGAGAATTCCAAATGTTGGAGAAACACAACGGGAAGTCAGAAAACAGTTGCTGCACCCTTTCACAATATCCAGAAATGCGACAAAGATTTATTACCATTTGTTTGACATCGGTAACTTTTGTTCCTTCTCACCCAGAGGGGAAAGTGCACTCTGTCAAAAGGAAAACCCTCAATTCTGTCTAAGACAAAAACAGAACAAGTGTATATCTCAGTGTTCTTCAGAGCAGGCATCAAAGGGAGACGCACACACGACCTGACAAACACTGAGAGGAAGGAGCATTATTTCATATACAGCACACTCTCGTAAGATTGTCTGCTTCATGTGGGAAAAATCATAGGGAGTGTGAGATCAAAACAACAAAATGCAGTGCTGGAGTCTTGTGCGGAGGATGGAGGCACACACTTCCAAGAGAGGCAGAGAACATAAGTGACCAAATTGCTCACATTGTCAAGCCTCAAGTTTGAGTACAGCACAACAACACATTAATCCGCCGAGGAGATTATAATAAATTTGAAAGTCCTGGCAATCGCATTTGACATATAAAACTAGCTTTTTTCCCTCTTCATGATGAATATACTTGGATATTCTTAGAATTTTTCTGACAATTCAAACACAGATGCCATATTGATCACAATTTCTCACCTCCACCCATCCATCCATTTTCTGCTGTCTACTGTGTTATTTCCGATGAAATAACAAAAGCACTGTACTGCGTTTAACAATCAGCTTTTATTTCAGCCGCTTACAGAAAACACAGCGGGCCACTACGTCCAGTCGGAATCCGCCGAGTGCTACTTCACATGCTCGCTGACCCCAGTTGTCAACAACATACAGAAGTTACATGACGAGAAAGTCCTCCAATAAATACGACCACAACGGCAAATTGACATACATGTCAACACTCAGTTTTGTATTTTTTCGCTATTTAACATTGCCGATAGAGGTCGCTAAACTACAATATGTAACACTTGGTTGTAAGTTGATGGTAAAATGACCAATATGGTCGTTATTGTTGGAGGACTTGCAACACATCACCCTTGTACAATATTACAATATGTCACATCTCAATCTGCAATCTGCATGTGTGTCAATTTTAACCGGAATATATGCATCCCTAGAAAGTATGTCAATTTGTTAGCAAGTACATGTTAAAGCTCAAATGTGTGGACATTTGTTCAATTAACCTCTGTGTGACACATGAGTTGAAAAACAGAGAGTGTTTATGTACAAACACATAAAGCAACAACTGACAGCAGGGCTGGATTCAAATGGCCTCGACGAAAAACATTGACAGAGAAACCTTGACTGAGAACTTTGAGCGGGCTGGATGCAGAACTCAAAAGTACAAAGTAATTACAGCGAGCAGGGCTGGGTGTACTGACAAAAGTGCCATACAGTAACTCTTGCTATATTGCAATGCACAATTCAATATGACAGAATAAAGGCCTATATGACAAAAAAGGTCACAAATAGGAAACCTAAAAACAAGAACTAAGTGACAATTACAGGATCTAACCTAACTGACAACATCATACACAAAACACAATGACTCCATGACCCAGCCCTAAACACAGTCACATGACCCAATGATGCAACCCAAAACACAGTCACTCACAACACGAGCGACCAATTTTTGAAATGCCAACAAGAAATATTGCAACATATTGTTTATTTAGCAAGGCAATTTCGGAGCTTGTGAATAATGTAAGGGTTGACTTGGAGCCTGTCACAGAAGGAGGCATACAATGTCACCTATGACAAAACCCTTTTTCAAGGCTGTATTTTCGTGCATTGGTGTTTGGCCTCCTCCTTCACTTTTGCAGGCGTTGCGTAATAATACGAATTGTGATTGAGACATAACCTGGTAAATGTTTCAAGTAAAGGCGTGATGTACGGCCAACTGCTCGCTGTATCTGGAGCACCAGAAGGAAAAGATAAGCAATGTCAGTCACAAAATATCACACGCACATGGTCCACATTGATGCGGGGTACACGCATACTGACTTACAGTCAAAGTCAGTGACTCAGATGTCTCTTTATAGATTAACTTGAGTGATTTGTACAAACGTTTTAAACACAATGCTATGCAACATGGGCACATACCTGCAGAACTACTTTCAATTGTCACAGACAAGTTAAATCAAAGAAAATGTGTCGTCTATGCGGTTGCTGACTTTCAACCAAAACTTTGGATTTTGGAAAGTGGGAGGAAACTCACCTAGCACGAAACGTTGAACACCATTGGATGTAAGTTATTGTTTTAAAAGCAAGTAATAAAGTATTCTTGGTTACATGATGTATGAAGCAGTCTGCTCATTTCATTATCCATGCAGACGCTCATTTTCAATTAAGTTAAATGATCTGCGAGCTGCAGAAATGCACATCTGGTCACGGGGTAATACTGAGTGTAGAAACAGGAAATTTCCTTCTTTACAGAGTTTATGGCGGCACTCCAAAGTCTGCGCATATTGTTCATCGCGTTAACAGTATTGGAAGAAAGGTGACTTGGGTTTGGTCTGAACCCTTCATGCAAAGCTTTTAAAGCTTTGGAGAAAATATCAAGGGGTTGCACAGGTCAGGTAACAAATGGCAAAGTGGTGTTGTGAAATTCCAAACAGAAACTTTGAGAAATGTGGCGCTGCAGTGACTGGATACTAAGCCATCGTATTGACAAAAGTATATCTACACTATATAATTAGTTTATATAAGTTAAACATTATAAACATCTATTGAATTTGCATGAAATTAGTTGTTGCATATTATATATATAAATATATACGTGCATACGTATATTACGTATACCTATTCTTGCAATATTGTAGGAATATTGGCAGTGATGTATCATCGCCCACAAAATGCTACATGCTGCTTTCCACCCTCGCGCCCACCTGTCTGTGCTCTAATCTTAATAAGTTGCAAAAATGTTGACCGATATTATTGTGCTGTGCGACCAAACAAAAGGGAATACAAATACTGACAGAAGATTAATGCAGTGAAACACTGCAGATCTCAAAGGTCCAACAAGGTGCACGATCCAATTCCTCTCTGCTTCCAAAGTCTTACTCATATTTATTGGATATTATTTAATAGAGAATTTAAAAGGACTTGCAGATTTAAACACTTCAAAGAAGAGCACCTTGAAACTTGTAAAATAAGGTTGACAAGTTAGGCTCTTAAATTTGGCAACAAATGTTTGAATAAATTAAAGACTGCAGAATTCTCTATCCTTTCTGAATTTATTGACAATGATGATGAAAGACACTTTACTTCGAAACACAATTAAATGAAATTGGTGTGGGAAGATGATTATTTTACTTATTCTGCAAGCTGTCCTAGTGCAGTGATTGCATTCAGGGCTGGTTCATTTAATTCCTGATTAATTCCCGCAAATGTGGTTGATCAACCACATGTTTTTCAGCAGCCTGCCAGAATTGAAGTAATTCTCAAAGGTGGGCTGAAAATAATTGTGTTTGTACTTTGAGCATGTTATTGTGATAGCAAACTTCTCAGCATGTTTGGATCTGTAAAGAGGAGGCACTTGTGAAGCCACAGCCATTGATCTATTTGTGGTTTCAACTCCATTAAGACGTGGTCATCCATTGCAACAAATTAATTAGTGATCCAGAAATGTCAATGCTTATTTGAATAAAAATGCCAGTCTATATCTAGCCGATGCATCACAACCTTACTGTTGTCATACTATGGCTATTGTTTTCTCATTTGATAATATTGCACAAAAGCCGCCCAACATCGTTTTTTTTTTTTCCCACCAGCCTTTTATCATGACACTGTATTGTGTGAAATGTACAGACCCGCAAGTGCCGCTGCTTCAAGTGCCGATGCATGACCTGCGCTCTTATGAAGCTAGAATACACATTTAAAGACTTGCGCATTTAAAAGACTGCAACGTGTTTATTGTTGTGTTCGCCGTACTGCAACACACGCATCGTAATGATCTCATCCTAAAGACATCATCTCAACAGAGTCATTAAAAGCTAAGTCATTAAATATGTCCTGTATGCCTGCCAACCTTATCATTTCCGAAAAATCATAACACTTTCCTGCCAGTATGATTTTATATGGAGCAAATTGTTTCCAACATTCCTTCGATTGTCTCTTCTTTGTATTCAGAATTTGAAATGTATTCCCTCTCCGCAGATACTTATGGGCCCACTTCTGTTCTTTCAGATCTTGAGATTAGAAACTGCTGTGCTGTTTTTGGGTCTTCAGTGTATACAAGCTTTATAAATGAGCCTGCAGAGATCCCCGTGTATGATCTGTGATGTCACATTGATGTACAGCCCGAAGCGGTTCTTTTACTTCAATGGGTGGCAAACTGTGCTGGTTGAATTTTTTTTCAACCAGTGTTTAACCATTACAAGGAATATCGCTCGAGCTACTGTGAGGTGCGATTGCACTCCCATGCCTCTCAGGTACAGCTATTGTCTCCTCACATTAAATATCCACTATCTACTTGAAATGTGTTTAAAAAGCAAATTTAGTCATTCCAATGTAGAACAAAAAGTGCTTGTTCCATTCATTACATGTCATTAAATCACAGCCTCACACTCATTAAGACATTTTTTTTTTCAATACAACCCAAAGGCTAGCACACCCCAAATTAAAACCATCTATCTAATACAAGAGCTGCACCAACAAGTCTACCATTAGAAAAGCTTGACATTGCCCCACAATTTCTTTTATCGTCATTCCTATGCTGCTCAAAAAGTCCCATGGGCATAATTTGCACTCAATGGTAGGGATTGCTGTGATGTATGTACCGTGGTCCCCAAGGAAATTCTTTCTCTGGCATGTTGGGTTAGCCACAGTTTCTCATCTTCTCTGAAGCACTTCATGCGGAATGTTCTTTCAAGCTCAACAATATGTGTATTATTCTAGATCCGTGCCACGTTATTTTCCAAATAATTTTGTTGCCTTTTCTACACAAAACTATATAAGTATTGTGGGAGTAAAATTTTTGATACACTTTTGTATCCAGTTGTGTCATGGATGAACTAAGATTTACAGCACATCAGGTTAAGTGTTTTTTTGGGGTTTTTTTTTTCCTGGAGAGCTCAGTTCATTCGGTAATTTTACCGATTTGACATGTCATCATCATTGCTCTCTTTTTTTTCTTTTTTTTGTTTATTAATTTTTATTTTGTATGTGGGTGTGTATGTGCATGTGCGTGTGTGCGTGCGTGTGAGTGTGTATTCATTAGTTCACCTAAAACCTATTAAAAAATCCCATACCGTTCACCTAAACCGAACACTTCAGAATCCAGCCAGAGTCGTGAGGCCGCCAGGAGACCCGAGGAAGGACCAAAGAAAAGAAAGGAAAGTGAAATCCAGCACTGACCAGACACCACCCACCACCCACATCAGGTTAAGTTTTATCGGTATGTGTTACATAATATGTGTAGATATGCCATTGTAATATAACAGATTTTTTTTCTGCCCCCCACACACACACATTTTATTTCCTAATGGCTAAATTCCTAAATATATATTTATAGCGTAGCCTACAGTACCACTGATAATCAAATTCACACTTATGGATTATTTCGATTCTTCAACTGAAAAAACATGTATCTAGTCTCTCAGTCATTTTTTGTACATGCCACAGATGCACTATTTATTTTTCCTAATCGATTACAATTCACACCTCCATGAGCTGAATTCCCAGTCACATCTTTTAGATGTGTAATAACTTTACTGCAGTTAAATGAAGCTGTTGTAATTTACAATTTGAAAAGCTGCAAATGATCTCTGTAGAAAGAAAAGCGGCATCTGCATGTTAAATGCCACTGAACAATTTCTGCTTTTATGGTGACTAAAAGGTTAAAGGCTTTTCATCCAGGAGGAAAAATGCTCCCGCCATGCATTTATTTATACTACGGCCATAACGGCTTTTTCAAGTGTCCCTACAGGGATGTCTGCACTTCCAGCACCTCTCCACTCCAACACACTTCCCCTAGTGGGTCTTGACTGTGCTTGTGCACATGTAAAACTCGTCTCGGAGCACTCTGCCTTCTGCCTGGGGAATGACACCCTCAGAAAACACCTACATGAAAATGCAATTAAAAGCTTCATCTCAGAATGGCACGGACGGTTTTTAGGGGCCGGTGGCAGGCAGGAAATGTAGGGTGAGAGCAACGTTGTGCAGGATGGACAGAAGAGGAGGAGGAGGGAGTGAGGTGGGAAGGAGCACATGCCATCTGCATTCTCCATCTCGGCTACTCATCTTACATCCATCATTTCAGCACTCTGACTTAATTTAAGCATTTTTTTTCTGATGAGAGACACACAAGCACACTCTTCCTATTTATAGCAGTACTAAACTCAGATTGCGTTCTGCTTCATCCAAAAATGCAATATTTAACAGGCTTTTTTCTGGTATCTTAGTGGAGATGGCCACAGTTTTCAATTGATTTGACCTGCCTACTGATGCATGGTAACGTAAAACAAATTGAATGTATACATTTAGGCTTCTATAAGTAGTCAAAATTATTCTCTACATGTTTGAAAGCTATAACAAGCCCAGAATGTGAAAGGTAGGGTAGTTGATGTGAACCAAATATCCAATTATGTAAATGTTTCTGTGTGGGATTAGTCCATCTCTACAGAATTCCTGGAAGGATGGTTCAACTACATGCGGCTTTAGTTATCGATTTTTACGCTTTAGCTAGCCCCAGAGCTTCTATGTTTTATATACTGGAGCTTACATTTATAGTATATCTTCATTAATCAAGATTTTATTTACCTGACCAATTAAATGACCTCAGAGCTATATCAATCATTTCAACACAACAACTATATAAAGCCCACGCTAATTTCAGGTGATATTTATTGAAGATCTTTAAAAAAGAATGCATAAAAAAGCGGGATGATCGTGATGACAAAACCTTTTGACAATATACTGTAATTATTGAACAAATACAAAAAGTCGTTATGCTGGACGGGTATTGGGCTCGAATATACGCTACTAAGATGTCATGATCTGTGTTTTGTTTGACTAGATTGTTTAGTTTTGTTTCATGTTAAGTCTTGTTTTCTTGGGGTTTGTGATTTCCTGTCTTGCTCGTTATGTGTTTTTGTTTCCACCTGTCCCCGTCAGCCCCCTCAGCCACTGTGTCTTCTCTGGGTGTTTTTCATTGTCTCATCAGTTTGTTTGTATTTAGTCCCTTGATTTCTTTCTGTCATTGTTGGTTCATTGTTTGTTGCTTCTGTTTCTTGCTTCTCGAGATATAATGAAAACAGCAGAAGTCCCAAAATTGAACCCTGTGGAACACCATACGTTCAGTTTTACGTGTGGTTTCATATTTTAATTTTTTTTTTGCTCAACATAGTTAGTATGAAGGTATTATAATAATAATAGTAAAATATATCACACAATATACCATCACAGAAGTCGACAACTGACCGCACCTGCAGCACGGCATTGTAGCGTGATTATTTGTAGCCAAACCAAGAAACATTGCTTTATATCTTGTTTTTGGAGTTGTGTTAATTTTGTAGTTTTGATCCAAGTGTCTTGTTTGCCTTTTGTGTTTTGGAAAAAAAGTTGTTTTTTTAAATGTCCAAAACAATGACAATTAAAAATATTTTCTGTGATTTATTCTTACGTGGATTCTGTTCATACGTTACGTCACTGGTAGGCGGACCCTGCGGCATCGGCGGGCATTAGTGGGCCGTGCCCGCTGTGTGTTGGAAGCTGTTTTTGTCCAATCAGTGCCGTAAACTTGCGTTGCTTCTGCTTCAAGTAAAGCATGGCTTGCCAACCAACCATATACTTCCTTTCAAGTTTGTCTTTTGATTGACAGCTAAAGCTAGCAAATGTCGATCGGGATGGGTGGTCAGACGCACGTTCTATGACAGACGAATCTACTTCCGGGTTAGCCAGCGCGCGCGCGCTTTCGGTCTCCGGCCGAATGGCCTGCTAACGTCATATTTATGTCGCAAGATGCGTCTGCCGCTGCCGTTTTTGTGGATTAAAAACAGGCATGCAAAGCAACGCATTGTAATGGGAGGCACCAAACGTCAATCGATCCAGGCTGACACAGTTGACACCGCTGGAATTCCTGTGAGTCCTCATGCTACAACGTGCATGGGTGAGTGGCAAAGTTTTATTTTAATCAGTCAAGCCACACACAGAACACATGCATGGAAAAATTGTCAAACAACAAACACACACAGTGATGCGATTAAATCTATGTTGCAGGTTGAAATTATTTATCCCATGGCAGTACAAAGTGAGTTGAATTCTGTTTTTTATTGCCAAGCTTGTTAATGTTGATGACTATCACCAAGTTCTAGTAAACAATTCACTTTACACATGATCCTTCTAGATTGATATTTTGCTTAGTTTTCATTGAACCCATATAATATCGTTCTTTTATCGTTATCAATCTTGCAGTAAAGGCAATTGAAATGAAATAACACAAAATAAAATTAATTAATATCATAAGTAGGTAAGTATACAAGTAAATACAATTAATATTAATACATTAATGACAAGAAATAAGGAAGTGAATGCTTGTAAGTAAATACGTATCAATACAATAACAAAAAATACAGCATGCAGACGCCATAAAACAATACATAGTTATCTACAGGAATGGCGTTCAGCTTTGTTGCTAATGAACTTTTGCGTTGAATAATTGCACACAAAACTACACCATTGTTTTTCCTTTTTTCTTAGATTGCATGATGAACTGCCACTTTTAAGTGACAGAAAAAAAAATTCTGAGCACTTTTGCAGTTAGATTTAGGTTGAACAATGATACTTCATCATCTCTTCTCCTAGCTAACCAAATAATAAGCAAAATTCAGAACGACTCAGATGAGTGCTTCTCGTTGCATTTACTGGACGATTTACAGCATGAAACTTTAGCAGCAAACTATTTGGCCTGTCAAGCTCAGGACTTCCTCAGTTATTGTGCAACATCCACCCATCCAATTTCTTTACCGCTTGTCCTCATTAGTGTTGTGGGTGAACTGAAACACAGCAGACTTTAGGCGAGAGGTGGGGTACACCCTGGACTGACAGGCAGAGCCGCAGGGCACTTGTAGACAAACTGATGGACAATGGAGAGTCGTCAACTCAACCGAACATATATTTTGGGAATGTGAGAGGAAGTCGGGAGCATAAAGAGGAAGGCCAGAGTCAAGATTTGAACCCCCGAATCTCAGAAGACAAGACGCGTCAACAATGCTCGGACCGTTACAACAACAATCCTGGAGATGTTTTAAAATAGCTTACTCATTTATCATCTGCTTTCTACTCTGAAATAATCAGAACTACGGCCCATACGTACTTTATAGAATCAAAACTACCTATACATTCTCATTGGGTTGTTTAGCTGTGGGTTATCTCGGTACCACTGGAATGCAATCAAAAAGTAATTATCCCGAAAATGAAATGTCGCTCTTTTTAAGTGGCAAGTATGGAAAAAAAACGAGGGGAATTTGTAATTATGGTTATAATATCGTCATTTCTTCAAACTTTCTTATCCTTTCTCATGTTTGAAGGCAACACGCTGTGTTGGTGCTTGCTTGCATACATTAAGAGAGAATGTCGACATTCATATTGCAGATCAATTTGCATTTCTTAAATGCATCATTAACAAGCGCTGCTGTTATGTTGTTCTTTTTGTTTCTTGAGCTTTTCACACGGCGTGAGCTGAGATATTTTTGTGTATTGTCTTTTCTTTTTAATTAGTTCACTTGTTGCTTGAAGTTTGGAAGCACTATTTGTCTTTTTATCCCCTAAAATGTACGGATGGGTGAGTACTGAATTGGGCCGATACTACTGTTGTCCCGATACCACTTTGATTCCGATACCCAGCTGTGCCGTTTCGGTCGATGCCAATACCGTACCGATATCTCGCAGTTTCTTTCTTTATTTTTATTTTTATTTTTTTATTTTTTTTAAGAACTGCATACTCATTTGGATGTAGTAAATTGCCATTAATTTCATTAAATTTTAAGGGAAAAAATGCTATATTGTGATATTTAGGTTTTTCTTTGAAATGATCTGTCATTGTTTTGAGGGGAATTTTGTAAACATAACAAATGCAGCTAATACACTCTTAAAAACAATTGGGTAAAAAATAACTCAACTATGGGTCAAAAATGGACCGATCCTCTACCTGGGTCGATTTGATCCAAGTTTGAGTCAAGAAATGGGTCTTTCAGCGTACAACTCATAAATATTGGTCATATCCTTTACTTGGGTCAAAAATGTGTTCATTTTATATAAAACAACAAAGAAAGTTGGGTAAAATTGCCCAAAAGTGGATCTGTCCATTTTTGAGCCATAATTGGGTTACTTTTGACCCAACTGTTTTTAAAAGTGGATCTTGTCCATTTTTGAGCCATAATTGGGTTACTTTTGACCCAACTGTTTTTAGAGTGTACTAAAATCAGCAATGTGTTATAATCATTAATTTATATACGGAAGGTGTTGTGTGACTATTTTAAATAGTCTTAGGCATGGGTGTCAAACTCCGGTCCTGGAGGGCCGCAGTCCTGCAGGTTTTGGATGTTTCCCTTCTCCAACACAGCTGATATATGATCAGCTCATCAGCAAGCTCTGCATAAGCCTGATAACGATCCTGCTGATTGGAATCAGCTTGTGTTGGAAGAGGGAAGCCTCCAAAACCTGCAGGACTGCGGGAGTGATGGAAGTTGTTTTATAATGTAGTAAATATATTAACAGATCATTTAAAACAACAAAAAACATTTGTGTCGTTTTCAATGTCTTTGACAAGTTTGGCACGACACGTGCAGTGCAAGAGTTGTCCATTACTACTAAAGAAAGCAATCTTTGGTTGCCATGGCAATGGCGGAGGAACTATGCTCCTTAGAACAAATCAGTGTACCATCCCAACAAATGGACGCACAATACAGTGCTGTGTGAATCAACCTACAACATATTCGACTTAGATCATTTCATTTGACCTAGAAATTGCCATCAACGTCTTCCTATTTACTTTCTTGGGATGCTAATTGGAGTCTAGAAGTGGCCTTTCCTCATTGGAGGCAGCCACAATCTACATTAAAAAATAAGAGGCATGAGGCTTTTTTCCCATTTGCCACCAGGAATCTGGATGGCCTTGCCCTGAAAACATATTTATAATTAATATGCAAAGTCTGGTGGTAAGTGGCTTCTTCGATTGAAAAGTCTCTGCACGACATGTAAACCTGACATGCACAACTATTGCATTTGAATCGGAGCATGCATTTCTCATTACACGGCGTGGAAGGCACACCGTTTGGCTAGTTATGAGATATAAACAACAGGTTAGCCAGCACTCAGCTTCACAACTCATTTTAATCTCTTGATTTAAAACTGAAATGAAATAAGACACCCCTCACAATGGTCAGACCCAGTTATATCTTAACTGCTTAAAATCATAAATAAAGCAGTGTAAAGTTGCTTTGCGGTTGAAGGTGCTGCCATCTTTAGAATTCAAACGGATGTAAAAAGAGGTAAGCAAGGGCTTGGTGGACCTGATGAATATGAATGGGCCATGTGGCGCAGCGACAGACATAAAAAAATCAAGAAGTGTCGTGCTTATGTGTTGCAACATTGGAAATGTAGGCAATCCAAAAGCAGTGACTGCCACCAATGACTATGTTACAGCAAGGCAGGAGCGGCTAATGGAGACAAGCTCTTTCCATTAGAACGCCATCTGTTCCACCGCAACCATACTGCTGGCAGCTGCACACATGTTGGAGCAAGACCCGCAAATTGGATGGAAACGTCCGTGCCCTGGCAGGAGATGACGACCTCATTGGGTCAGTAATTTTAGGAAAAAGATACATTTGGCTTAATTGATCCATCAGGGTTCTCCTGAAAGGGGAAGTCAACCCAAAAATGTGCTTTACAATAATAATAATTAAAAAACAAACAAACTGTGCAGTAGTTTTAGATGTATATTTTTTAATGACCTGTGTGTGCGTTTTCTTTTTTTAAATACGCCAGTGCAATTACAGATTTTTATTAATTTATTTTAATGGCTATTTACCCTAGCTTCAATAGTCAAATTTAAAGCTCGTTACTGCAATTCTATTTCTATAAAGAAGATAATTTTAAGCGCAAGCCAACCCAAAAATGTGCTTTACAATTTTGTTTGTACAGTTGTTTTAAATGTGTTTTTTAATGACGTATTTTTTTAGTACACCAGTCCATTTATTTATTTATTTAAATGGATAATTACCCTGACCTCAATAGTTAAATTCAAAGCTTGTGACTACAATTCTGTTTTTGTAAAGAAGATAATTGAAAGGGAAAGTCAACGCAAAAATAATCTTTACAATATCAATCTCGGCGCACCTGTGTTCTGAGTTTGGTCAAGTGATATTTGCAAGCTGAGCCGTGATTGGTCGTTACCTGAGCAACTGTGATGTCATTTTCAGTTGACATCTAGTGGCAAAGTGGCCGCCCCCTGAGATGGGTAAAAGAGATGGATTCTGCCACTTAATTTATATTCTACAAACTCAATATTGATCAGAATGCCGTGTTTACACTAGTTAGGGAGCATAAAACATATTGTAAAGATTATTTTTGGCTTTTAAATTCTCTTATTTGCAAAAATAGAATTGTAGTCTTGAACTTTAAATTTTACCATTGAAGTCAGGGTAAATATCTATAATTTTAAAAAAATCCATAATTGGACTGGTGTATAAAAAAAGCCCACATCATTAGCTACTGTAAAAACAAAATGCAAAATTAACTCTGAATATTGGATCTAAAAAAAATAAAATAATAAATCTACACTGAGCAACTAAAGTTTGTTTGTAGATCGTAGACCGGTCAAAAGATCAACTGTGAGAGCATCCTTCTCCATTCAAATTGTGTTTCAACTAATTCTCCTTGCAGATCTTTTGAGCGGTAATAACGTGCTTCTTTCCGCTTGGCCGTGCCAGTTGAACGACAGGAAGACTGTAGGCCATAATTATCCTGTTTGTTCAGCGGCCCAGCGCTTTTTATTATTTAAATCTCCCAGGGCTGTGTAAGTGCTGAGAGGCGACGCTTTCTCCCCATTTTTCGCCATGCTGCGCTAGTCAATGTTAATGCTGCTCTGTAATTTTGTTGCTGTTTGCCTGGTGTTCATCATCAAGAATGGGATAGATGCTTTAACCCCCCCAAAAAAAGTGTCATGACTGTGTAAACAAATAAGACGAACAAATTGCCTTACAGACAGAATGCGGCAGTCAAAGGACATTAAAAAGAAGTGCTCATGGCCGTTACCTTTACACTTCCGCTCAAACAAGATCATCGCGTGTGAGGCGATCATAACAGAAAGAAGCCCGAGCCAAGGAAGAACAGAGCTACCTGAGAGAGCCGTGACAGGTTAGTGAGAAGTTCCCGCAGCGAACCCCCTGGAATGAGAGCCCAGCAGGGCAGTACTGTATCCTCTGTTAACTCAAGTGTGCAGCAGTAAGTGAAAAGGCCATAAGCTGTGCCTTGGTTAAACCCTCTTGTCATTAGTAGTCATGCATGTCTCCCCATCCCTCGCCGTGTGGTTTTTAACGTCTCTCCAGATGACAATTTGCACAAGTTTTTAACAAACTTCAGGAATTCTTTGCACATGCAGGTTTAATATGCTGATGCCCCAGCACTAAGAGATACTTTAATTATTACATGTTTTACATAACAAATAAAAAAACTGTTTTCTTCTAAATCCATGCAGTTCACAGTTATTTTGTGTTAGCTTTATTGAGTTTTTTTTTCTTTCATTGTTGCTAATTTTGCTAAAAACTAAACTATACAACAAACACATTTTCAAAGTTGGCGGACGTTTATTGGCAGGTTTTCCAGTACATCACAGGTGTCAAACTCAAGGGTCAAGGGCCAGATACGGCCCGCCCCATTATTTTATGTGGCCCTCGAAGGCAAATCATGTGCATTGACTTGATGTTTCTTGCTAAACACAACATTGCAAATTGTCTTTACTTTAAATATTGTTTTATTTGTTACCAATCCTCCTTTTAAGATAAACTGAAAAATAATTGAACAGTTTTTTGCTGGCTACTGATTTCTATCAAATTGTATGTGAAAATATGAGGTTATCATACATTTACTGTATGTGGGTTCACAGTCATAATGTCCCTCTGAAAGAACCTAGAACTACGACAAAAAGTAAAAGTCTACTATTAGCTTACGTTATTTAATGACAAATTCTCTGTAGCAATCGTAGCATACACAGAAAAACAGAGGCAAACTACAGTGGTATTATTAACTACATTTACTAGCACATTTATTGAGTCAAATTTAAAAGAGACGTGCCACTACAAGAAGAGTCATCCCACATTGGCTATCAATGGGATTCTTGGGAAAGTCGAATCTCTTAATCTTGATGCTGCCTCTTATACGTCATCGGGTCAAGGAGAGATGAAAAGGTGCTTCCTTTTTCGGACATACAGGACAGCCCTGTTTCAAATTAATTCAACTCCACTGAATTATATTTAAATAATTCACAATTCTATCCATTAGATACGGATTGCTTCTGTGAAGGATCGTTTTTGCAATTGTCCATTCTAACAAATTATGAATGAAAACCGTTCATTTGCATTGTTGCAAATGAAGTCAAACAATATGCAAAAAGCATTAAATCCCTCCCTGTGCTCTTTATAGCTGTAATACAATATATTGTCTTTTGTTAGTGATTGTAACCCTGCGGTGATTGTGATTAGGGTTCTGTTTTGGGGAAAAAGTCCAGCTTTCTTTCTTTCTCTCTGTCCTTTTTCTCTCACATGAAATTATATCCCTGGCATATGTTTCTGTATTTAATATTATTTTGTGTTTGCAGCCCCCCCACCCCTCCGCCCTCTCCCCCTGTAATGACAGTAATGTTAGTCTTGCGATAATGAGGCAAATTTGTACTTCAGCTGTTCACTAAGTTGTTTCTTCGTTACTTGAAGTGATTTGGGAACTTTTAATTGAGTATTTATTATTATTATTGTTGTACTTTTTTTTCTTTTTTTTTTTATAAATAAATCCCTTGTACATCCCGAAAAAGTGCACAAAATGAAGAAAAAAAAAATCTCAACTAAAACCTATAACAGCCTCAGCACACTATGAAACCATCCAACAAAAATCTAACATAACACTTTATGAAAGTCTTTAATAAAGTGAGGTGTTCTGTCCAATTTAGTTTGTAATAAATAGGAAATCCTCCAGAAAATAGCAGTGGGAACTGCTGCTTGATCAACCTCAGGTACCATTCGAGGTCTGCTTTCAGGTCCTCATTCGAGCTGTCATGCTCCATTATGATCTCCTTCAGGAGGCATTTGGGGGTGTGCTCAATGATGCCGCACAGGGCTGTTTTGAGAATAGAGAGCAGCTCCTCATTCAGATATAGCCATACTAAATTCTGGAGTTTTATACGTTTCTTAGTGTATTCTAATGGAGACTGAGATATATATTGTCACTATACTGCGGTTATTAATGAAATAGCAATATTTGGACACTATTATACAATTGTTGATTAGGGGTGACAGACTCAAAGGAGATTTGTTGAACAAACAACACATTTTTAGTATATTATAGCTGCTATCATTAAAGGTGCATCGTATTGCAACAAAATATTCACAAAATACATATTTTGTATAGAACATGCAATAAAACAAATTTAAACAAGCCAATAAATAAAACAATCCAGTGGTCAGAAAAAGTGACAATCAAATTATATGGTTTGTAGCATCCTGTATTGGGCAATTAATAATGCCTGAAAATATAATACAATTTGCACTTAACTTGATCAAAAATGTAATAATACCCAATAATGTAATACTTTTACAGATAATGTAAGAAAAACTTTCTTTATGATTACATTTTCAAACAGTATATATTCAGGATATTATTACATTCTAGAGTGCTACAATTTGGTCTGTTCTTGCAGCTTCATGTTTTCTTTTAACTCCTAGTTCCCACAATAAATAGATGTAATTTCTTGCCTCCCCAATCCTTTTCTTTACCTGCTCAATAAATCTGTCTCTAAATTTATACCTGCCTGATATTTATTACCCTTAAAAGCCATTTGACGGCCCCACTATCAATTTCACTGGCATTTTTATCAGTACCAAACCACACCCAACGTTTAAAAGAAACTATCCTTAACAGATACAGCAGTTGATGTTATAGAATTGCCTGGACTCCAACTGTAAGAAAACCTCAACAAGAGAAACCATTATCTTTTTTTCTCTCCTTAGATCTGAAGACACTAACATACAGCATGACATTAAAGTCCGAGACCTAAGGGGAGCATTGTCCTTTTTATAAATGCTGAGAAGGCACAATGGCATCCCCTCCTCTCTTATGCGGGTTGTTTACAGTAGGCTGAGTAACAGACTTAAGGATTTATTGGCAGTTGTGCTATGGCTGAGCACAAACACATGAAAATGTCACAGTTTGTTAAATGGCTTCTGACCTGAAAAGGAGAAGAAGAAGAAAAAAAAAGGTTTTGAGCAGCGTGAGCAGCGTAGTGTTCATTATAGCGCAATCACCACAAACAAATGCACCTTTTTATTTGAATACGCTTTTGCATCAAAGGGCTCGCTCGTATGCAAAATAGATCTATTTTCATTGTACTGTGTGGAAACATGCTTCACGGTCCTCCTGCAGCCGTATGGACAAAAACACAACATGTCGTCTTTTGCATGAATATCTATTATGTTCCTGCAGTGTCAAATTAACCGCGTGGACAGTCAATCATTCCACTGTAATCAGAAATAGTACAAGTCACGCATAGTCAAATAAAGCACAGCAAAGCCACTTTCCTCCTGGGTTAACAGCATTTCATTGTTGCAGAATGAATGGCACCTGCATCTGTTTAGCCTCCACAAAATTGAAGACCAGGGGATGTAAGTGATGTCCAAACAAACCAAAACACTTTGGACACGTGGCGGTTATCCATGTGTGCCTTTTGTTGTTGTTGTTGTCTTCATTTGAGCTCAGCTAATTATGCAAATCTGGTTATTCATCATTAAGTGAGTATCTGTTTCACTATATTTGTGGGCGTAATGATTAAGTGTCCGATTACTTTTGTCCAAAGTGGTCTACAGTTCCATTATTTTTCCCATTTCCTGGAGGTGACCATTTATCCATACCTTTTATCCACACTCCAAAATGTATAGACAAAAAAAGTATAACACGAAGTGAGGTTAAAGCCGATGTCTTATGAATTATAGAAAATACGAGTCCCATCTTTGTATGCAGCTGCACAGAAATACTGAGCAAGTAATGCTGCATTGTAATGCTGCACTGCGATTGCATTAGCACAGTTCATGAACCTTTTTTTTTTTTTTACTTTTATATTGCCCACAACAGAGAATAAACATAAAAAAAAAATGAGGTGTCATAATTACAAACTATCTTCATTTCAAGAGAAAGTAATATAGCAAGCCATTATCAAAGCAACTTTCATTAGATTGATAACTTCAAATGGCTGTTATCAGTGTTCTGGACCATTTCTTAATTTGCTTGTTGAGATCAATTATGGCTAATGAATCCTGCTGAGTGGGCTGTGGGATTGAAGGAGAGACAGCTGTGCAAATCTTACTTTCGAGAAACTGATTGTTCAGAGCGAAGATCAGCTTGTTATGCATCTGAGTAATTTTTACAAACAAATGTTGAATTATTGAGGAGGCAACAATTATTGAGTTTACAGTTTCATGAATATTGGTGAGATGATGAATTGAATCAATGGTGTCTTTATATGGAGAATTATTTTATTTTTTTCCCAACAACTTTGCATCATACAGACACAAATAATTTGATTTCATTATAGCACTTCATCCATCCATTTATGTTCAGTTGAGTTCGGACGCATACCCAAAATATTTGTTCGCTATTCGCATTCACGTTAACGAGCAAGTACTGAATGAACTTGAATCAACGGTAAACAGGGTGTTGTAGGGCTTTATCTACACCATACGGTGTCCAAAGCACTTTACAAAGCCTCATTAATTCACTTCCTTGAAAATACATTTATTTATTGAACTTGAGTGTACACTGGTGCTAGCAGTCATCCTACAGAAAGGTTTTCTTTTTTTAGTTTATAATAGCTTACTTTAAAGGTGAAGTCAACCTTAAACATTTCTTGACAATAATATGTTATATGTGACCTCACTAGTCTAAACATGACATTTTGATAAATATTACATTTGTGGAACATGAGTTATGAAGCAAAATCCAGCCATTTTGCCACTTGCTGTCGACTGAAGATGACATCAATGTTGCTCAGGTCTCAGGTAGCAACCAATCACACCGCAGCTTCAGAAAACAGGTAAGCTGTCTTCAGTCGACAGCAAGTGGCAAAATGGCCGCCCCCTGAGATGGATAAAAACGGCTGGATTTTGGCCAAAGGTAGAATCCAGAGTGTTTTTCTTGCTTTGGTCCAGTAAATCCATCAATATTATGTCGTGCCAGCTAGCTAGCGCTAAGATAACCTGTCTTCTTTGGTCCGGCTGGCATCCATGTAGCCAAACGCCCTTTGTATGCTCCTGTAATGGCATGAGAGGCCAACCGTGAAGTAACAAAGACAAAGGTGTTGATACACTGCCAAGCCGGGCTTTATTGACTGACTTCTTAACAGTTTAATTTAATGCTCATTAGCCAGCTAAATATTCCAATACACACACAAACAGTTCTCGGCGTACACACGCGCGCACACATGTACAAAGTATTGAAAAATACACCGAAGTGGACTTTAGGTTTTCTTTGAGATAAACTGAATTTCAAACAATTAAGAATACAGCAACAGCAATAATAATAAATAAAAAAAACTTAAGGGATCGCGTTATTGCAGTTATTTTGGATTTGTTTACCAGTGTACATCAATGAAAGGCATTACACAATAAGAAACCATTTTACATGGCATTTTTTTTGGGGGGTGGGTTACATTATAGCCTCCCCACAAAGCTGCCATGTGTGACCACACAACGCACACGCCATGTTGACGTACACCAGAAGCCAACATACTGTGTCAATGTTGAGTCGCACAAGCAATTGAGCAGAGGCATTTCCGCTTTGTTTAGGGAAGAGGCTCTTTTATCGATCAAGTAACTGCCAGCAGCATCTTGCAATGATCTTGAACAAGTGGAAATGAATGAACAGGGGGGTCATTACACAAAACATTAACTTAACATAGGGTACAACAAACTGGTGCGCAACAAGTAAGTAAAACAAATTATTACGAACTAAAACTATTATTAGCCTGTAGTACAGGGAAATGCAACCAACAATTAACTTTACTGAGAAAATTTGGAAGTCACCTATAAACATTTCTTGATGATAATATGTTGTATGTGACCTCACTAGCCTGAAGATGACATTCTGAATAATAATACATTTGTGGAATAAAAGTCATGAAGCAAAATTCAGCCATTTTTGTTCATCTCCATTTTGCCACTTGCTGTCGACTGAAGATGACATCAATGTTGCTCAGGGCTCACGCAACGACCAATCACAGCTCAGCTTCAGAAGACATGTGAGCTGTGATTGGTTGTTACCTGAAACCTGAGAAACATTAAAGTCATCGTCAGTCGACAGCAAGTGGCAAAATGGCCGCCCCCTGAGAAGGATAGAAATGGCTGGATTTTGCTGCTGAACTCATATTACACTAACGCAAATGCCATATTTAGACCATTGGGGCTGCATAGAACATATTATTGTCCCCCAAAATTTTTGGGGGGTCGACTGGATCGAGACTGCACCTAAATGGTAGCATCTAAAATTTGAGATGGTGCAACTAATTTGTTCATATACTCGCACGTGTGACCAGTATGCTTTGTTTCTAACAAATGTCTTCTCCGCACTTACACCCATTTGACAGTAATATAGTGAAAACGAGAACATGTGAACGTTCACTTTGCAAGTTAACTTGTGATTCATGTTTGTGCTCCCCTAAAATTTCATGTTAGGGTTCATTGTGTTCAAAGAAAAAAAAAAGTCTCTAGCCGTTCAGTTTTTACAAATATTCACAGTATGCCTTGTTTATCATTATTAGTTGGTTGTTGTATTAGTAGCCGGTTTTATTCCTGGGAAGTCCTCCACTGCCGAGACCCAGATTTAAATAAATAGATGAATAAATGAATACATAAATAAATAAATAAAATACGTGGGTTGCATCAGGCCCTTTTAAGCCAGCGTTAAAAAAAAAAAAAAAAGCCAAACAAATCATGTAGCTCATGCCATACACCTGGAACGAGCTTTCATTAGCAGAACCAGTCCCAAGTGAACAAGTTCAAGAATACACAAGATATATTCAACACTCTGTATCAGGATACACATTGGGGAAAAAAAAACAGTGCCATCTGGTGGAAATTGACTAATTAGGATGAGGCGATGCAAAGACACAAGAAATGGAAATATGTCAGGTTGTGATGTAGTGTGTGCTGTTTTGCAACTAGTTTGGCTGCATTTCAAAATTGTACGCCAGCCTGACCCCCCCCCCCCCCCCCCCCAGCTGTGTTATGTGTGTGCGTGTGTTTTTAAAGACTTAAGTGTACCGCATTTATATTTTCATGCAGTGTGCAGCCTACTTGTGTCTAAAAAGCGAAATGTAGGGAGTCTTCTTCCTGCCCAAACGGGTTCACGAGTGCAGTTGATCAATGAGTTTATCGTTGCCAGCAACCTCTCAGATGTCCGGTCTTGCCTTTCTTCTAGCCATTTCCTTTCTTTGTGTTGTCTGCCAATCGAGAAATATATCACCACGATACAGCGGCCAGGGCCTGTTACTTCTTACTCGTAAATTACACCATGTTGTTTAGGGTTCAATAAATCGTACTAAATTATACGTGGCACTTGAAAACGTTGTTTGCCTGATTAAGCTCATGTAGCTACGAATTCAAAGTCTAATGAGTTGATTCTGCATCGCTTCGAACCCTTAATCTTATTCCAAGAATGCCAGGGGTTGCAATTCAGTTCTTGGTTTGTTGATAAGTGTGCTATTTAAGATTGTCCAGTGCTGTCTAATGTCCAAGTGCGCAGCTGTCTGCCTATTTCACTTTGATATTTCTCAAGCATGTTCTATGTCCTATTATAGACTGCTCGCAATGTATGCCATCATCTTGACATTTCAGGCCAGTAGTTTCACATGCCAATACCAATAACTTTCTCTCCCTCGTCTCCTCATTGCCACCTTCCGCTCGGAATCTGTACGCCCACATGGCTTTGAAGGCAACTGAATGTCAAGACATTTCACAAAGCAACAATCAACCTTCTGGTTATGACTGCTGCCTGCAGCAAACTTTCTCCGCTTTTTCTCTCCCCCCCCCCCCCCCCCCTCCTCCTGCTGCTTTTGTTCCTGCTTGTCAACAGACTTCACCGCGCTTGTCGAAAAAGTAGTGACACTGAGGATGGACAAAAGGTCCAAGTCCTAATTATGGTTGACTTATTTGTCTTATTCTAAAGCAGTGAACTGTACAGATCACGCGTATGAATGTATGTGCTGCTGCACAATAAAAGAGGCCTATTGAAAATGTTGCCTTTTCAAGACCGCTATCATACACTTACAGGGGTATTCGGCACGCACATGCACAGCTACACCCCTAGTGGTGTTCAAGCACCTGCTGCTTTGCCTTGAGAAAAGTGCCTTATCTGCCAGGATATATATTTTTTTCCCCCTCTGCATTCATCAATATTTGTAAGACACAGCCTATACAGCTTGTTTTGTCCAGATGTTCACATTTTTCGTGTTTAATGAAGAGAGGGGCAAGAGTTGAAGAGTGATGCAGACACAAAAAGAGAGACGGAATGAAAGACAGCTTGACTGTTTCAAGTTCAATAGCTTTACTTCATTCCAAATCTCAATTATTAAGCCTTTAAAAAATGCAAAGGTACACTGTGCATGAGGTCATAGAAATCTTCATAGAGAGGTTGACAAAGAAGCTTGAATGATCATGACCTCTTCACCTCATTTGTATTATATTATTATATATATATGTATTTTTTTTTTTACATAGAATATATTAAGTGTTTTATTTTTATTTCTTTTAACCAGAGCAGAGGTTGTTAAGTTTTGAGTTACAATCATTTTACAATATTTTTACATTTTTGCCTGTTCATTTATTTATTCAACTTGATCGTTATATATATATATACAAAATAAATATTTAAGGTAAATATATCCCATGTTTGTTTGTTTAAAAAACAAAATTTGGGTGATGGGTGTTTTCGTTTTTTTGCTAAAAATAATTGTCAAAAGTGCAAGTAATGACATACCACAATAAATGAAGATATGTAGTTAGTTATTGTTTGTTCTTGCACTTACTGATGGTGTGTTGGTTCACTTTCCGGATTTTTTTGCAAGCAGTATGGGTTCAGTTCCCTCTCAGTGACTGTGCAAATGGTTGTCTTTCTCTCTGTGTGCCCTTTAGCCCAAAGTCAACTGGGATCGTCTCCAGCTCCCTGCGAACCTAGAAAGGAAGTGGTGTAGCCAACAATGAGTGGGTGTATGGTTTGTTCTAAATACAAATATTATCCGTGCTTCAAATTTACAATTTAATAAATCGTATTATTGCGGATTCATTTCTGCTTTAACACGTGTCTCATCATTGGCTCACTGCAAAATAGTATGCTGTGACAAATGCATTGTGTCTTTCCGACCACAAGATGACAGCAAAACTCGTGGGCTTAAATGTGGGTTTGGACACTGATGGATGGATGTCACATTTTAACAACAGTTTTAGCCTACAGTATAAATAGTCATTAAAAAACATTAGTCTCTTCAATTTAAATTACATTTCTTAATTAAAGAGTATCAAATGAAGAAAATCTGACACAAAATGCAAGTAAATGATCCTCAAAGAAGCGCCATCGAGACCAAATGCAAACATATGGAGGTTTCAAAATATCAGACTGACGTGTACCATTGCCTTTAATGTGCTTTACCTTTAATTTTGTTGAAAATGTATCAGTAATAGCTGACAACACAATCAAAAGCTGCCCATGTAAATGCATGTGAAGAACCTAAAGAAATCTTCTGAAAAAAAAAAAGAAGATATGAATGAAACTATTTTAATTTTTGTGATTGTAGTTTGCAGTGATGTGCAGAATAATGCCTACAGACGTGAGTGTATCTGAAATGTCAAATGGGCAAACTACTCCAAACTACTCTACTGCGTTTTACCACTTGATGGCAGTGCAGCTAAAGGGATGAACGGTTGCTCAAATGAATGCTGGCTTTGCAATTAAAACGTGCTCAATCAAAATGTATGTATTGAAAATATGAACTTATGCATTTATTTGTAGTCAATCATTGACATAAAGCATACATGCCACATGAATGACACCAATGGGATACATATGGGAGTTGTTTGCTCATTTAATAATAATAATGAAAAGAAAAAAAACAGTAAAGTTATGGCTTTATAATCTTCTTCCAAATACTTCCACACACTGGGTTGTTCATTCCATGTGTATCTTTCTTGTTCATTGGAGCAGAAGTCCAGCAGGCATAGCTGTGTTTGAAATACAACAGTAAACAGCACTGCAGAGCCGCCGTCAGTGTTGTGAAGACTACGCAGCCTGCTGGCCACGTTTTCATGTTAAACAGGCCAGTGTTTACTATACCCATATGAATATTTTACACTGCAGCAGCATGCAGTGCAATGACCTCGGCGTGGAATAGAATTTCATTATTAACAGTCGGTGTTTATGTATGCTGATTGTTATCATGGGTTGTATAGGGGAAGTGGATAAACCGAGAAATGTTAATAATATTATATTGACGTATGAAAATAGTAAAAAAAAACATTGAAATCATTTCTGCCCATCATTATGGTTGAATTTCTCATCCAAACTCATAACCAAATTGCAAATTCACTGAGTTATTCCACTTTTTAACAGGAAGATAAATGAAGGGAACTGGACATATATGTGCTCTGTCCTGCCAATCACACCTCACCAGAAACAACTTAGCACAGGAGGGCATGTGCAGCTTGACCTCCGAGGTCAGCTTCCTTTACCCTCAATGAATTTCAAATCCTTTATTTTGAAATCCCACAACTGCTCTTGCAAAGTCAGCGCTCATGTCCAATGTCGCTTGTGGAATACTCACTGTGCACTCTGTCTCTTGCATTGATGTGCTCGATGCATGGTTCCATTTTCATTAGCATCTCCAGCAGAGTTGACCACAGACATATTGACATTGTCTAAATGCTTCGGTCTGCCGCAGTGATAGGTATACATTGTCATGTTTCTGTAGCTGTTTGTGTGTGTGTACACTATAGTATATTATATACATTTTATATATACATATACACACACATATATGCATTTTATATATATATATATATATATATATATATATATATATATATATATATATATATATATATATATATATATATATATATATATATATATATATATATATATTAATCATAATTAATCACATTATTTTATTAGTTAACTCATGATTAATTATAAATTGTATATCTGTTCTAAATGAATAATAGAATGGTTATTTACAATAATTACAATAAATTATTTTTTCCTGAGTTTTCATATGCTTGTTAACATGTGGGAAAAAAATGTTGAACTGGTAGAAATATGACTGCATCTTTTAGGCATTGATACAGTAATTTCATAATTGAGTTAAAATTAAAAGGATGTACTGTAAAAAAACAAGTTTTTCATTTATTGTGAGGTCCTTTTTCTGCCACTAGGTGCCATAACTGCTTTTGTAAGACGTCGGTGACAGCTCAGTGCCTTTTCTTGTCATATTAAGAGCTATCTAATGTTTAACATGAAGTAACTTGTGAAATTCTGCACATTTTTAGAATTGTACAACACAACTTGGCCCCAGTCGGCACAAATATATGCATTATTAATGAATTTATTACTGCCAAATTTTGACGTTCCAAATAAGGGGCGGTCATGAATCGCGTGTCAAAAAAACTGGTGCTGTTAAAAAGACAAAAAAGTACTATTACACTTTTTTATGTCCATGATATTTTTTTACATGACATTTTGATTTTATTGTATAAAAATATATTTGACTTACTACTGACATTCGCGAAAGTTAAAAATAGGTTAAATGTCCTGAGGTGTTGTGCTGGCGTTGATTTAGTCATAAAGCATTGTGTGAGCAGTGAGGCACTCAGGTTTTTTTTTCTCACTCATTATCAGCTGCAAGCAATAGGAAAGCATAAAACCCCACTAAAATTAAACTTGAGAAAATGTCCCTTTTTTAAAGACACACCTGCACCAAGTGAAAATGGATTTTCGGTGTGATTATGCAAATAAAAGCCTCACAAAAACTGCAATGAGTTCATTTGCTCCAGGATGGATGTTACAAACCTGATTTGAAGACTTGAGGCTGAGATGTATTTTCCTATTTTCAGATTTAGGATGCACAAAACAATGTTAGTGGTTATTTGGAGTAGGCCAACACAGGAAAAAAACATCAAATACAGTAATTAACATGCAAATAAACGCTCATCATTTTTTCCAACAGCGCTTTTTGTGCAAGCATTTTATTGTGGCGCCGTGTGGTTCGATTAATTGAAAACCTCGGTGTGCACTTGTGTCAATGTTTAGGGCAAATTAACTTTTCTTAAGTCCTTCCTGTCATCCCGAGTTAGGCTCTGTGGCTGTCATTCACGGGGGAACATGGGCAAGTAGTACAAGGTGTGTCAGTGAGATACCGCCGAGTCAAAAGCCCTCGGCACCGCGTGTGCATTAAGGTTAATTTGAACTGATTAGATGAAGCAGGAGGGGGTTGTTGCTGTGGGGAGTGGAGAGCATTGTGCTGTGTCTGGCTGTGAAGTGGGATTTATATATATATATTTTTTAAGTGTCGTGTTGGAGTTCCTATTGAAGAATAACAGGTCGAATGGGTTCACTTTTTGATAGCTTGATGGAAGAGTCCTCTTGCCGGTGTCCAACGAGCAAGTCTGTGAAGGAGCACTCACTCCTCCATACTAAATGTTTATTGTATTGAGTTACATTCTGGTGAATAAGTAATTTCTAGGTGAATTCATTCTTTCACCCAGCGCTTTTTTTTTTTCTCCCACAATTTCTAAACGCTTATTCCAAATCATGTTTATCTTGAGAATTATGCTCAACTGAAGCATTATAGGATATAATTTATCCTCCTTTTTAAGGTTGGTGGACACTTCATAAACAAACTTCGACAAAACAAAACAGCTTAAATATCTTCAAGGTCAAACATGTCCAAACAAGCGTCAAAGGCATGCCACATTCCCATACTCACAAAACCAAGCTAACGGATGTCGTTAATGGCGCTATTCTGTCATGAACTCAAGAGTCTGCCAAAAAATAAGACTTGCAGATAATTTATGGTAATCCATCTAGCAGTTGTCAAGACGTTTCACAATGGACTGAAATGTCTGCTTGTGGTGGCAGATGAATTTTAGTCTTGTGTGAAAAGTCTCACAATGACCATGTATTTATTCGATTATTGGGAAGCGGTAAGTTTGGGCGTCTAAAAAAAACATGTCTATGAAATATAAATAATAATTCCAGCATGGTCATGATTGCTTTTTTATAGAATACATTGGCTCAAATAATTGTTTTGCTTTTATAGGTCTAATTGCACATGAATAAAAAATGAGAGAAACATCAGTCAATACCGATCTGCATTCAGTAAAATGTGTGCGAGAGAAAAATCCTCCAAGATGCTTGAAGAAACGATTAGCAGCTTGGATAAGCTGACAGGTCTTAAATCTGTTTGTGCTGCATGCTGTATGGTGGAATTTTGCTCAAGCCTGGTTAATTATAAAGAGGGAGACAGCTGGGAATGGCAGGAAGAGGCACATCACATCACAATTATGTCAAATTACCTGGAAATATCAATATTGGAGCAATGTGAAACATAAACTCAACACACTAATAATAGCCTTCATTTGGCTTGCCTTGCTTGGCTAGCATTTAAAATATAACATTTCATAGCATTTCTGTTGTATGCACTGCTTCCAATATGTATATGTGGATGTTGTACTTTTTGTCCAATCAGATTTCATGGTGCCATGTCAATCTGATCTGCCCCTCAAAAAAGTGCAACACATACAAATAATGAGGCTGTTTCTATTTAAATTATTTTATACTGTCTTGCCCTTTGTGTGTGCCTTTATTTGGAGCCCTGTTCATGTTGTACCCGGTTTGGCCACTGGGGGGCAGTGTGGTTCCACGCAATCTAATACACTGTTAAGTTGTAGCCACATTAGTAAGTAGAAGGGAAAAGTCACGATCAAGTTATTCCAATAAAAGTTGTTTTTTTTTCAGCATGGAGCCGAGTGATAAAAGTGCCGAGAGTAGCGCGCTAATTAGCATTAGCGAGTCAGACCGGAGTAGATCATTACAATTCCTTGCACATCTATAGATTGAAGCAAAAATCATTGTCAATTAAATCATTTTGAATCAAAAATCGTTCTTCATCGAAAATTGATTCTGAATTGAATGGCGGACCCAAAAATCAGAATCGAATCGTGTGACATTCAAAGATTCCCACCCCTACTTTTTTTTTTACCTTACACAAATAATATTTATTTACCTGATTATCTGAAAAAAAATACATATATTTTGATTTTTTTTACTCGAAGGATTGGTGGGATTGGTTCTCTGCTGGGCCCTCGGAACATTAAGGGGTTCCAAAAGTTTGAGGGGTTACATCTCCTGTAATTCTGGAATGCTTATTCGTATGGAAAAGTCACTTTTACTGCTGTGGGCTTGCACTTTCCACACCAAGGAACTGCGTGTGTAATAGGATGGCAACTTTAAGCTGAATTTCAAAATATACCTATCACAAGAAGAAAATTAAATCTCACAGCGACAGGCTGTATTTGGGTGCTTCACTTGCATTAATGTTAACATTGAGAAAATTGCATCAGCCAGGAATGAAAGTGTCGACATTTCCTTTCCAATTAAGCTCCCTTGACTACTTATTAAGTGTTCAGCATGCTGCAAGCTGCAGAAAGCATTTGATGAATTTTCGTCTTAGCCGGATGTCCTTTCATTTGGTTTGGCATCTCTTATTTTTTTTTAAGATGACTACACTCCTTTTAAGTTAGTTTTAAAAAAAAGTAAATGTTGCATCCATGTTCACATATGGATTATCCTGCCCCCCCCCCCCCCAACACACACACACACATAATCCTCACTGGTTTATTGCAAAATCTCAGGTTTGTTTTTCGTTGAACAAAGGGTATTGATCATGAGGTCAACTCCTTTAAAATAATTGATTTCTAGAGAGAATATGGCGATCAGGCTATTGACCGTTTGGCTGCCATGTTTGTGTTTCAAAAGAAGTCTCTAAAATATGCTGCATCAATTAAAAAAGGATATGGATATTTTCTTCAAGCCAAGAATGTTTGCTTTTTTTTCCACATCGCATTTATTGGTTTAAAAGACTGTGGATTTCTACTGTGTAAAAGTGTATTTGCTTCCTGAGCAGAACACAATATTTTATGTATGTGGAAGGAATATAATTTTTTCCCTCACTGAATCATCTAAGAATAGTCTGATTTTCAAGCGAGATATGCAGTGCGCCTCTCTTGGGAATGAATGCAAATGTGTTGGATAAATTCCTTTGTTTCTTTGCGGTCTTGAGAGTGCCATCTATTTTATATTTATGTTTCAGCTTCTTGCATGTCTGTTTGACACCCAAAACAAAAGCACTGAAGTGTTGAGAATCTGCTGGAGACGCTAACATCTTCTGTCGTTTTTTTATTTTTGTACATTGTTTTGCCTCAAATGAGGAAAAAAATATTCTAAACACTTGCATATAACTTGCATTATTAAAAAAAAAAACTCAGTTTCTTGCCATAGGTGGTTGAAGCACAAATGTATTGCCTTTGCATATTAATGAGATGTTTCTTCTTCTTCTTCTTTAACTGAACTAAACTTTCTACCCATAGCAGAGCCAACCTTAGACTTTTTTTTTTCAATTTTAGAATTTTAGACTGGAGTTGCATTCAAATTGAAAATGAGTGTAAAATATAGTGAACTGTCCTAATCATAATTCCTCAGCAATACAGAATGTCTCAATCTTTTTTTGAGTCAAGTTACATATAAATTGTTTAAATAATAATAATATTTTGAGTTGTTTATTATCTGTATTATCAGATATGAAGCTGAAAAACATGTGCGTGTATTATTATATAGGGAGGGAGAGATTCTGTTTAGATTCACATTCAGTTTTTTTTTAATTTTGTTTTTCCAGAACTGTTCTTCCTGTTCATTTAAAACACACTTCAACATATCAAAACTAGGAATAGAGTGACTGCAGGTGGCAACTTTTGCATACGTTTAACTGTCAATTAATCAGGAGATTGTCTTGATCCCTTAGTTCTTCATCTTACTAAAACATTTTGGATAATTCTCTGCTTTCAAACTTTGTAGGCATAGTTTGGGTAATTTTCTGTGCCAACGTGACTCGAGAAATCTTTTTTTATAGTGCATATTAAAAAGCACAGAAATGTAGTGTCAAATATATTTTCAGTTCCTTTGTGGTTCCGTTTTGATCATGGTTACTTTTTGTTTACATCATAACAAGTTGTCTTCTTTGTTGTCTGTCAGTCAAAACAGCACAAGACAAGAGATGCTATGCTGACACTTGTGAAAGGACTCCTGTTTTTTTTGGGATAATACAACTAACAATTACTTGAAACATTTTTTTATTACGTGTGACTGAAGTGATTTTTGTGAGACTTTGAAACTTGGCAGTACTCATTTCGGTTCTCTGATTATGTTGTCAAGCAGATTGCTTAGAGCTCACACTTTTCTACTTTTAGTTTATATCCCAGCAAGTACTGTAATTGCAAAGTGACCAGTTAACTATTTCAATTTTACGCTTCTAACAAAGAAGTTTGTCACTCATGTCTGTCTTAACTATTTTTTTCAAGGGTGCAAAAGCACAGCATAATTCAATTTGTTCTGCAACCCGACTCATGGTTCCCAAGAGCAAAATGAAGCCTTGGAATGTGTCTCCATGAGAATAAAGTTATAGCATTGAATTTGGTGCTTTATTTGACAAAATAGAAATTTATATTAAGATTAATGCTGGATTTGAGACTACTGGGAATTTTTTTGTTTAGATCTTACAAGGTCTGGCCTGAGTTGAATTATAAACAAAATAATTTGGCACATTAAGTGATAAACTATGATTTATTTTATTTTTTTGGGGGGGTAATAATAATAATAATAATAATAATATCTCCTCCCCTTTATTAACTCATTCACTGCCATTGACAGCTATAGACGTCAAAAATTAATTTGAAGAATTTTTATTAGTTACATTTGGTTTTCCCATTTTTGTTAACAAGAGTATGAAAGCCTAGATTTTTTTTTGTACATTTAGAACAGATATAAAATTTGTGATTAATCGTGAATTAACTTGTGAAGTCATGCGATTAATTATGATTACAAATCGTAATCACCTGATGCCCCCAATTTTTAATAATCTTTTCTTTGAAAAAAATAATAATTTAAGAATGTTTTTTTTTAAGAAAAAAATATTAAAAATTAGGGGCGTCGGGCGATTACAATTTTTAAACGTAATTAATCGCATGACTTCACTAGTTAACTCCCGATTAATAACACATTTTTATATCTGTTCTAATACAAAAAAAGTCTAGGTTTGCATACTTTTAACAAAAGTGGGAAAAAGTGTAAAATGAATAGTTCAAATTAATTTTTGATGTCTATAGCCGTCAATGGCAGTGAATGAGTTAATAATAAATATTATTAATAATAATAACAATTTATTATTATTAATTATAAATAATGCTAAATTTCACATCTGTAGTGTTTTCCAGACACCCTCTGTCCCATTTGCGGGCGAGTCAAGGTGGGAAAAGCAGCCTGCAGACTGTTACCACGACCAAAGCGTGTCAGGAGGCGGTCTGAGCCAGCTCAACGGTGGCGTCAGCTTCCCTAAGGCCCAGGGACTTTGTTGTTGATGCTTAGGTCGTTGGGGACAGCTAACCACCCGGGTGGGGGCTGGCTACGTAGCCTGTTGGGGATCATGTGTGCAGTGCTTAACAGCATGGCTTGTGGTTGTTTAGCAGTAATTGTGTGTTGTGTTGTATTTTGTAGAGAGTGCGTGATAGCACTGTGAATAAAAGTGCTACAGTAGCCCTCTAGTCTTTATGAGTTTAGCAAATAAGAGCTCTATCGCGTTCAAGAGCAGCTCCTCCTCTCGTCACTGGCTAACCCAGCGTTAACTTGCTTGGCCACCGAATGAAAGAATATAATACCGTCTTTCAGAAAGAAAGAAAAAATGTTTGATTCTTCTGTTTTCTTTTCTTTACCAATGCTGCCATTTATTGGTGATTGCGTGCCATTAAACGATACCTAAGCTCTATTTTAGCTGTGGATCTACAACAGCGGTTCCTCTGCCCCTCCCATCGGAAAAAAAACGGTCTGACGAGTACGCTCGTCGATGGCTGCGGATGAGTTTTAAAAACGTACAATTTTCACATTTGTAAACCTGGAGTTTTCCCCAAACAATTTGTGATCTAAATGAGACGTAGATTGAACTTTTTAGCGCAAATGCCAGTGTTTGGAAGAAAACCAGACGCTGCAAACTGGGCGAGGGTTCATCTTTCGCGGGGAAAATATGAGCCAAGCTATCAACGGAGTGGCTTCAGGACAACTCTGTGAACGTCTTTGAGTAGCCCAGACAGTTTTTAGACTTCAATCCAGCTGACCATCTCTAGAGAGATGTGAAAAGGGATGTGGACCAATGCTGTCTATCCAACCAGATGGAGCTTGAGAGGTGTGAAGCAAAGAGGAATGGGCAAAACTGCTCAAGGAGAGGTTGAGCCAAGCAAAATGATTTTTTGCTGTAAATGCACCAACAAAGTATTTAATTTTAGCAAAGGCTTTGAAGAATTTCACTTCCACTACACATGTGATTTCTAATTTTGTACGTAAGGTGCTGTGACTACTTTGTGGATTGTAACACATTACACATTAACTTGCAGGAAAACAACATTTACTTACATGTATATTTTTAGGAGTGATCTATTACGTACTGTATGCTTGATGCTTTTCACACTGTCACACATACACTGTCTGCCTCCTCAAGCACTTCACAAGGCTTTAAAAAAAAAAACACCGTTATAAGTAGGTAATGGCGCAGACACAAGCCCTGACCTTGACATTGTCTCCTACGTGCGATCAACACGAGAGCGAGAGCGTGTGAGAGAGCTCCAGTAGATTGATGAGAGGAGTCGGGAGCCCCTTTTGATTTTGGCTTGTGTGTAAGGCAAGCATCCCACGTTGCCTGGAAACCCATCCACGGGGGATGAAATATGAGGGAGTCTTATCATGATGCAGATCAAATCACATCACTCAGTAGACATACACTTTTTTTTTTACCTGATGTTGGAAATTAAATGCCATCATGCATTCATAATTCCGACATGGAATTTTCATCTGGATTCATACATTTTAATGCGAAATTAAACCTTATGAGAGTGCTTGTTCCAGATGTATTGTGCTTGTTTTCCGAAGATCATAAAGGCGATGCTTGAGGCTCAAGCAAGTGCTTTTATTTATTATATATTAATATGATACAGTTGTTGTTTTTATTACTCATGTGAAAATTAATGAATGTTTAATCTATAGAAGAAATGTACAGTGCTTCTTTTAAGACATTATTCCAGTGTAGTACTTGAATTTCTGTCCAATGAAATGTGCATCAAATACTGTGTTAAGATATATAATTTAAGCGAATACAACATCTATCAATTCATGCAGAGGGTGACTAACATATGGCTCGCGGGCCAGCACCTGCCCTCATGGGGTCCAATCTGGCCCGCGAGGACAGAACACAAACTGCAGTATTTATTAAAATGAAGTGTGATTGCTAATTTTGTCCACTAGGGGGCACACTGACGACTACTTAAAATACATTCTGAAACTTGGCTGTTACTCAGGATTTGATGCACACACAAAAAATCACAAATTTTTGTTAGGAGATTTGAGGTTACTCTGCAATAAGCTCTATTTCCATAGGCAACACGTGTGCTTGAGTGTAAAAAGCGGCGTATCTAGATTTTTATGTCAATAAAAGTCTTGTTTATAGTATGTTTGAGTATTTGGCAGATTGTGGTTGAAATTAGACTATACACTCTAAAAACAGAATTGTTGAACCAATTAACACACAATTTAATTAAGTTCATCCAAAGTGAAAATATTAATTGAATGAACTGATAATTAATTCAATTTAAATATTCATTTTGGATTATCTTAATTCAATTGTGTGTTACCAATTGACGCAATTATTTAAGATGGCTCTTTTTTTAGTGTACATTTTTGACCAGTCGAATGACTGGAGCCACTTCCATTCGACTGTGTTCACGCCCACAACGGCATCAACCCAAGATCGTAACTATGCTTGTTTGTGAAAATACAAAATAAAACTCCACCCATGTGCACAATTAGACCATGATTTGTGATAGACTTGCACTGGGAGCAAAACCAGAGCACAAAATACAAACTGTTAAGCAAAGAGGAGAGCGAGACGACGTCTTGCAGAACAAAATTTCAACCCACACTATTTTTCAATCATATTAAGAGCATTGTTTTTTTTCGCGAATGTTTCTAAGACATTTCAAACGATCACCAAAATATGTAAACATGCAAACTATAATCCAAAAAAGACACAACCACTCACTATGGATGTGTATTTTTTTTTTTCTTGGCAGTCGCTGTTTGACAAATGAAACAAATATATGGATTAACGCATTCAAAACACAAATCCAATTGGATTAAAGAAAAATGAAACAACATTTTAATCCCACTGAACAATAATAATAATAATAATAATTTATTAAATGTATCGTATGAATCAGATTTTGAGAAAAGTGGTAGCCTATGCTAAGGAATGAACAGCATTTGTGTGTGTTTTTTTAAAGTTTTTAACACTGGAAAAACTCCATATTGACCTTTCTCTCACATTTAATCCTCGGTATTGTAATTTGAATTTTTAGCTCCTTCACAGTTCCGTTAAGTGTCTTTTAGCCTTATCCTAATGATGGGGGAGATGTATGGGAGTAAAAAAACTGACGTGTGATTACAATAAGTGCTAATAGCAGACGGTAATATTGCAGAGTGTTAGGTAATTGGCACAATTAACACAAATCATGCTCTTCAAGCTTCCTCATTGTTCACTTTGCTTGATTTTGTGAGCTTTTCATTTATCAACCTCCTTCCTCGCACCGCTGGGAAAAAACAACAACATGGTCTTTAGGTTAAGGTCACATAACAGCTACTTGCATGCGATGACATTATTTTCGTTTCGTGCAGAACATGCCACTTAGCTGCACCCTGCATTTTCGATCTTGCGAAGGCGAGTACTGTTCAGCTCAAAAGCTATTGAGTGCAAAGAGGCTTCCACAACATCACAACGTGAACTGTCTCAATAAGAAGGATCAAAATGGGAAATGCTGTCGAACGCATCATCCCTTGATGAGTGAGATCACTCCGATTTATAAGATTGTGTTCATTTTCCAGCCCTCGTCACATGCTGACTCAATTTAGCCATTGTCTGTAATTATTATTCGATCCACTGCTATGAATACTGTGCCAGAAAAAATGGTTTAATGTCAGCTTCTTGCTGGATCAATAGCAGCTCATACAGTACATCTTTCTGGTTTTAGGGTAAAGCTGCCTTTATATCACCATTGACAACTTTGAGCGATATTGACAACCCGGCACCTTGGGCAGTGGGAAGGACTAAACTGCCATTTCCTTTGCTTTACACTTGTAATGGCTCTTTTCTAGCAGCGTGTTAAATCATCAGTGTGTGAAAACAAAGTACACGATTTATTTCATCGTACTTGTCTTGCTTAACCAACTGTGTGATTTGATTATCTTTTTCAAATTAGTGTTGGACTACTGAGAAAAGCTGTCACCCAGGCCAATGCCAAATGTAAAAAATGACAACAAAGATGCTGACTAATTTTCTCAGCATGCAATATGTATAATATCAACTTCTACCTTGCAAGTATATCCACATGGAGATCATATGTAATACATTTAAAGTATTATTGTGAATAATTCTTTGTGAAATTGTGCACTGTTGATGCCCCTTAACAGAATGCTTGGGGACGATAAGTACTATAAAATAGTATCTAGTTGACTACAACTCAATTATTTAATGAATGTGCCCCGTGGTTGGCTGACGACCAGTTCAGGGTGCAACCCGCCTCTCGCCCAAAGCCCAAAGTCAAGGCTCCAGCACATTTGCAACCGTCTGGATAAGTGGTACAGAAAATGGACGGACAGATGACTTCATGGATTCAACAAAAAACAAAATGTATAACATATTCAATCTTCTTCTTCTTCTTTTTCCTTTCGGCTTTTCCCTTCAGGGGTTGCTACAGCGAATCAGTAGCCTCCATCTAACCCTGTCCTCCAGGGGTGGGAATCTTAGAATGTCTCACGATTCGATTCAATTCCGATTTTTGGGTCTGCCATTCAATTCGGAATCGATTTTCGATTAGGAACGATTTTGCTTCGAAATGATTTGATTGACAATGATTTTTGCTTCAATCAATGATCTACTCCAGTCTGACTCGCTAATGCTAATTAGCGCTACTCGCGGCACTTTTATCACTCAAAAGAATGGCTCCACGCTGCAAAAAAACTCTCTAATGTGGCTACAATTTAACAATATATTAGGCCGTGTGGAACCACACTGCCCCCAGTGGCCAAACCGGGTACAACACAGCGCTTCAAATAAAGGCACACGCGGACAAAGGCAAGACAGTATAAAATAATTTAAATAAAATCGAGTTTCGATTCTGAATTGTACTAAATGAGAATCAATTTTTTAGCACACCCCTCTGAATCCTCTGCTCTCACACCATTTAACATTTAGTTTTATTTCTGCAGTACGCGTTTTCCGTTTTGACATGCGCAAGCGCATAGCCAACGGGATTATAAAATGCCGAATAGAAACATACTTCGTTCGAGCGTACTTGCAAATACATTTAAACATAGTAAAAAAATGTTTACTCTACATTGGCAGTTCTACGCTTCCTTAAGAGTGATAAGTCAAAGGGTAGGTGAAAATAAGCTTCTGCCTATGCCTTCTCGGTCTCTATGTGTTTTCGTTTTTATGGCGGACCTGTGTGTGGTATTTTTTTTTCTTTATTCATTTATTCATTCAGTGAAAAATAATGTAATGGTCCCAAAAGCTGTTTGTATTTCTCCTATCCACTAGGGGGCATATTCGCAATGGTATCTTTGGATTGCTATGCTATACTGTGATGCACTGCAGCCACCTACAACTTTCTGTACAAACGTATAGTAGGCTATTCAGTTGCCCCCCCCCCCCCTCCCCCCTCCAATCATTCCCCCTCCAAACTGAGCGTGGAGAAGGAGGGGCTGATATGAGCTGCTGCACCGCCGCTTCTCAATCTCACCTCCTCCACAACCACATCAGCGCCTCTCAACCCCGCAACTTGTCCCGCATGGCGAAGGGTGCGCTTCCCCGCTTTGAGACCGAGACTCGCTAAAAAAAACAAAAAAACAAAAAAACAAAAGTACCGCTGGTCGAGAAGAATGTGGTCGGGACCGCCCGGATCCGCGTTTAAGTGGAGCGCGCGGGGCGTCGCTGGTGTTGTTCGCAGTTGGTGACTGCAGAAATAACACCAACGTGTCCGCAGACCGCCGCTCGCTCGCCGGTGCGCTTTTATTGGAGAATTCAGGATGAATGTGAACGAGAAACGCTCCTGGCTTTCCTTCCCTCGCTGCAAGATCAGTGCCTTGATGGCGAACTTGCAACTGTAGACATTTCAAAGTCGCAAAAGGTGAAGACGGGGGGATTGATTGATGAATTGATCGCCTTTTTTTTTCCCCGCTTGAGGAGAAGGAATTCATGCGCCGCTATAGCTGAAGGGGTCAATATGCCAGGATGGGTCCTATACAATATTTGTTTCTCTGTGGACTTCTATACACCAAAATGAGCAATGGTAAGCGAAAAAAAAAATGATTACACTTATGATTGATGCAATCTTTTGTCTCAAATGTATCTCCATTAGAAGCGATTATGTGTATGGTGGAGTCACCAAGCTTTATTTGTATGGCGCACTGAATTACACCACTTGCACAGTTACATACCAATGTGTCGGATCAGCTATTGCATGTATATTATTAGCATAATGGTTTGGAAAGTGCTTTGGTAAAACTTGAGGGATGACTTCATGAAACACTTTAACTCCCTTCTTGCCATTCCGAAGTGTTACAATCCAGATCATAATTTAAGATGATGCGTTGCTTTCGTCATTATTGCTTTAGGATGGGTCATTACTGTATTTTGTGACGCAACAATTCATTTGCACAGGCAGATGATAGAGTTTATGTCCTGCAGTAATAACGGCTAATGTGCTGTGGAGAAGGTGCTTAGTCTGAAATTTCTCCTCTTGAGAATTTATATCTACAGGTTACTCATAAAGGGAATGGGATTGTGGCCACCCAGTATGAAGAATTGTGGTGGTGTGGTTGCACACAAAAAGTGTTTGTGGGTGGACTTTTAGTGTTCATATGTGCACTCTAACAAAAACTATTGCTATTAATTATACTATATAGAACTTATCTGTTGACTAATTGTGTCCGTTTTGAGCGCAAACAGATCAACTGTGTGATTATTAATACCTCCATTTGTCTTACATTGTTCATCATATTTCTCAAATCGAGCACATATAGATGCTACCATGATTTTGCACATGTAGGCCTATGAATATTATTTTTCATCCAAAATAATAATAGGAGAATATCCAACATTAAGAAGTGCTACTCTTTCAATTTTAGTGACCTCTCAACTTTTTACCATTTTGTAGAGGGATTTTGAGGGACTTCTTCCTGGGTTCTACAAATCTCACCCTTGTCTGTTTGCTATCCTTGAGATGCAGATGACATATTTTGTGAATATGTAGATACAATTTTTTTTTAAAAAAAATCATGTAGCATTTTCATTACAAAAGTGACTCCTTGGAACTGTACTGCTATGAGGAGTTCACTTCATCACCAATTCAGCACCATGGATAGATCCCGAACAAGAGAGGATCTAAGAAAGTTCTTTTCAAAGCACTTTCTATGAGAAAAAAAATACTTAAAATTTCTGTAATGTTACATCACTTCAAATTATTGATTGACTGACTGCTTTCCGTGAATTTTGACTCAAGGCTTTACAAATTGGAAACGTACTGTGCGAAAATCTACAGTTAACTTGAATATCAACAATTAGCCCTTTGAGGCGCATTGAACTTAAGTGACAGGAATTGCCTTCTTCTCCACCTCTATTTCCAAAAGCTAAACAAACTAAACACACCAACCAACAGAAAAAGAAGCAGCGTTGATGTAAAAAAAAAAAAGTTCAGTAATAACATGAACCTTCAGTTTACCTTCAGACAAACTAATATGACAGCAACGGACATTAGATTGTATTTTCCGAAGCACACATTCATCTCCTAAAAGGAATTATATCACATTACGGATGTACGAGAGCTTGCAAAGAATGAGCAAAAGGCTTGCTGAGATTACTCTGCTTTAAACTGAGACATGTACTGATCCCATCTCTAAATTAAGGAATCAAAATGGGTCACATCACTACAAAGGAACAATTAACCAATTTTCAGTGTACAGTGGAACTGCCAAGGTCGAACCCAGGAAGCTGGTCAACCTTGAATTTATTCAGATTACAAAATAATGTTTTAAGGTACGGAACCCCACTAGTTTCCAATGTGCAATCACTGGACCTTTCTTTATTAAAAAATAATGTGTGATTTTATTATTATTATTATTATTTTTTCATCCACTCAGGCATGAGTATTGAGTACAATGACCAATGAGGCATGATCACCTGCAGCCAATGATGGCGTGTCATCACAAATCATTTGGGTCGGTTGTGCGTTTTGACTTCCACCGAACCCCTGAGACTGACTCACCGAACCCCTGGGGTTCAATCGAACGCAGGTTAAAAGGATACTTGACTCATTGAGCCATTTTCAGCAGTAAGAAGTGAATACATTTTGTCCAGAATGAATTTGATAACTTCATTATTTGTCATGTACAATGAGTCTATTTAAAAACACATTTTTCCACTTGCTGTCGACTAAAGATGATATCACCTGCGCTGAGAAAATAGGTAACAACCGATTGGTCAGCAAAGTGAGCCATGATTGGTCGTTAACAATCACCTCAGTTACAGGTGATGTCATCTTCAGTCGACAGCAAGTGGAAAAATGCGCTTTTAAAGGTACTAATTATCCATGAAAAACAATGAAGTTATCACATTAATTATAGACCAAATGTTATCTTCTTACTGTTGAAAATGGCTCAATGAGTCAAGTATCCTTTTATGAAACACTGATCTTGATTGAGATGGTTAGGAGTTAGGGCATACGTTAGCGCATATGCCAGCTTTAACATCTCAAACTTTTAAATAATAACTAGTGACAACAGCGCATTACTACTGCAAATCCCTAATTTAATAATAGTTTCCTTGTGTTGATTAAATAACCCAAGATACCATATGATGAAACATAAAATGTTATGTTTTCTTGTCAGGATAGTTCATAATAGGCATATACTGCAAGATCTTTCCAAAATTCCAAAATGAACGTTGCAACTTGGCCATCAAGGACAAAAAAAAAAAAAAGTAGATAAAGGCCCACATCTCCATTGTTACAGTACAAAGTGAAGCATTTGATGTCTCTGTTGTACATTCACAGTGACAACATCTTTGATGATATCAGTGTTTGATGGAACCTGTTAATGGAAAAGTTAATGAGACGTAATGACTTCTCGGCTCCTGCATGTGATGGCAAACATTAAAGCCTGTGTGTGAGAACACTGCAGAGCCAAAAAGACCCTGATACTAATTAATTTGGCTCTCAAGGACAGTACCCAAATGATCATTTGTTCCATCTGCTGTCACACGTACACATTGATACATATTGATTATTTACAGTAAATTCATTTGGGAATAGGTTTCTAAAGTATCATCTAGGGGTGTCAAAATTAGTGTGTTAATTTTGATTTCATTTATAAGTCCTTCAACACGCGGTTAATGACCCTTTACTCGGAAAACCTGTGGGGCAATTCCAGTCGCAACGTCCATGTCAAATTTTTGCAGTAATAAATTTAATAATAATGCAAATATTTGTGGAGGCTGGGGTCAAGTTGTATTTTACAATGTGCAGAATTGCACGTTACTTCATTTTAAAAATTAGCTAGCTCTTAATATGAAAAGAAAAATGCACAGAGCTGTCACCAATGTCTTAAAAATGCAATTATGCCATCTAGTGGCAGAATAATGACTTTAACACAAATCAATATCACACTTGTTTTTTTTACAGTACAATACATCTTTTTAATTTTAACTCAATTTTATGAATCAATATGAAATTACTGTATCAATGACTAAAAGATGCAGCCATATTTCTATTAGTTTAACATTTTTTCCCCTACTTTTATGTTAACAAGAGTATGAAAACTTGAAAACATATTTTCTTGTACATGTTCTTGTACATTTAGAACATATATAAAATTTGCAATTAATCGTGACTTAACTATTACAGTCATGCGATTAATTATGATTAAAACATTTTAATCACCTGACACCCTACTGTCATCATTTAAATAGGATATTAAAAAGGCTTGCATGATTATTTTCCACCAAAAGACAGCCATTGATTATATGTACTTTCATTGTTGTTATGACTTACAATGGAATGCTTTCCTTCCTTCTTTGCCCTCAAGGGTCTCGTCTTCGCCAGGAAGACTCCCCTCCCCGCATTGTTGAGCACCCCTCTGACCTGATTGTGTCCAAGGGGGAACCAGCCACTCTCAACTGTAAGGCAGAGGGCCGCCCAGCCCCTACGGTGGAATGGTACAAGGACGGGGAGCGTGTTGAGACGGACCGCGACAACCCTCGCTCGCACCGCATGCTGCTGCCCAGGGGGTCCCTCTTTTTCCTACGCATTGTCCACGGACGGAGGAGTAAGCCAGACGATGGCAACTACGTGTGCGTGGCCCGTAACTATCTGGGGGAGGCTGTGAGCCGGAACGCTTCTCTCGAAGTAGCACGTAAGTCTGAGATTTCTTCGGACCCTTCTGGGCGTAACACTGACGGTCCCGGTCAACACTGCATAACAACAGTACAACGTGGAAATAAATGAAAGTATATTATAATCATGTGCACTGTTGGTGTGTTGGGATCTTAAAAAGGTAGATTTCACACTAAATTAAGCATAACATTTTGTAGCTTTGGGATCCATAGATTTCATCTGTCATAATATGTGCAATGTCACCCCTTCACTGAACCTACACCTGAGTGAGCGTGTGTGAACGTGCGTGTGCATACGTGTGTGAATATGCTTTCACCCTGCTAGTGAGACCTGTTTGGATGACCTGTTTGAGTAATGTAAGGGCAAAGCTGCGAATTGCTCCAGGGGAGGAGAGAGAAAGGAGCCCAGATTTTAACCTAGCAAGCTCCCTTTTACTATTTGGATTTTGGAAAGATGCATCCTGCTCCCAGCCAGCGCTCTCCCTGTGTGGGAGAGGGGCTTGAGGCTATTCACATTTCCATTATGTGCTAAACTGAGCTGATTTCTTGCCATGAACAAGATGCACTCACGCTCAGACGCGCACACACAAACAGCACAGATACTTGCTTGCACACATGAACACCCACACTTGTTTCTCCGGCTCTCCATTTCTCATCTCGTAGTGAAATGAAAGAGGTGGGAAGTGGATATTCCACGCAAACACAATTGTCTTGACTGAAAATGTAATTTAAGTATACGGCCATTGACTGGGGATGAATTCTGGGTGTGCTGCCAACTCGGATGGGCTACAACGTATAGTCAACTAGCCACACTAATAATTTAACAAAATCCGTCATTAAAAAAAGGTTAAATAATTGATTTGTGCTTGGCCAAAGAACAATTTATGCAGCTGGTTTCAACTGATTAACTATTGCATTAGTGCATTATTTTTCCCAATTTTAATTTTCCTCTGCTCTACTATCACACCATTAGATTTATGTCCTTGTGACTATCCTGTGCAGCCTTTGTGCATCTCTCATAAAAAAAATATAATAATAATAAGATGGCCAGACTCTAGTGGCCCTTTCTGACATTTTTGTGTCATTTGTAAACCCAATTCACTATTTGTCTTCTTTATTTTTACACACACACACATCTTGTTATTTCTTTTTTTTTTTAGTCCCAATTCCTCTTGCTTGAAGAGATGAATATTTATTTAAAAAAATAGTGGTGATCAGGAAGAAGCTGGGAATCTGAATTAATTACACAATCTTTATAGGTGAATTTGTTATGATGACGATGTTGTCAGTTGCTATGCAGCTACTTTGTCCCTTGTGATGATATATAAAGTTGCTCTGGTTAGGGTTAGGCTCTGCAGTTGCCATGCCCCTTGTGATGATGACGTTGTCAGTTGCTATGTCCCCTGTTATGATGTTGTTATTTGTATGCAGTTACTATGTCCCTTGGGCTGATGACATTGCTAATTGCCATTCAGTTGCTATGTTCCTTGTGATGCTGACATCGCTAGTTGCCATGCAGATGCTGCGTCTCTTGCGATGACGTGTAGTTGCTATGCAGTTGCCATGTCCCCTGTGATTATGAAGTTGTCAGTTGCTATGCTCCTGTAATTGTCAATCTTAGGTCCTGCATTTTAGATTCTGTATTTGTGACTCAAATTTTACCATATAGGCCTTTATTCTGTCATACAGAATTGTGTACGAAAGTTACAGAATAACACTTGTCAGTATGTTGAGGTTTTCTAACCTTATTCTTCCATGCTAGCTGTTCTTCCATGTGTTCAGAGTCCAGCCTTGCTCTCTCGGTCGGAAAATGGATGGATGGATGGATTTGAGTATACCAAGCAGCAAATGATGCTTTAGTTCTACCTACAGTACATCCTTTTTATTTGGCAAATCGGGATGGCACTTGAAGATAATGGATAATCCAAAGAATCAAGATTTTTCTCCACTGATCCTCTTGACTGACAACTCAATACACAAGTGCTATGTAATAGCAGATTGATTTGGTGGTAATTTCCTGGTGGTGCTTTCAATAATATAAAGCTAATTTGCATTTCTCAGCTCTATCATACATTTGTAATTCAAAATCGCAGCTAAACGCCACATACTGTACCGTGTCTGCCTACAGGAGCGGCAGTTATTTTATGGAGTTTAGTTTTAGGCAGCAAAGGGTGTTTTTGGCAACAAGAAGAAAAGGATGCATCGAAGATCAAAAAGAAAATTTACAAGACCCAAATCCTGTTTTGACACAATCTGGAATTTTTAGCATATAATAATGAATCATTTATGAGGCTTTGGTTACATCTGTTAATGAATACATTTGAATTTCTCCCAAAAATAATGTTAGGTTTATTTCCCCCAAGAGTATCCTGTGTGAAGAACAGAAGTGAAGCATTTCCCCCCGCATGATAGTTAAAGGCCTGAATACCCACATCCCCAGTGTACATTAAATTCCAAGCATCTGCTGAACTACGTGGGATTTTAATTGTTTCATTGTCAACTCTCGTCACAATGGTTATGAGTGCACTGGTAAAGCTTGTCAGCATCGTTGCCATAAATTTTATTTCACATCAGCAACATTCTTGCAGTATCAACTACATCCAAATATGACTTAGCACACGAATGTATCAGTGTTGACCTGTTTTGCAAATTCATATAAAGATTGAGTTTATTGGGAAACAAAAAGGCAGCAGTCTTTGAATTCTGAGAACATGATGCATTCAGCGACGCATAATTGCATGACCCCTTCAGAGGTTGCAGAATCCCTCCAGTATTGCTAAGGCTTGCTGAAATTGGCCTGTTTTGTAAGTCAGTGCACATCTTCAACTGTTATAAAGGCAACATTGTTGCTCAATCTGTGTAATGCATAATGTTAGCGTGCTTAAGATGTAACAATTTTAATTTCATGTAAATGAGGCAGATTTGTCAGATAGATTAAGCATATCAAGGGAATACTGGCAAAACAAATGACTGTGTCATAAATAATAGATGTGGGCACACTAGCATTGTATTTTCACATAAATTGAGCTCAGGAAAAATAATCAATAGACTGTGGGTTAGATTGCACGTGTGCTTAATGTTGATGTTATTGTATGTGCAGATATAACAGCATAACCCCCCAAACAAAAACAAAAAATAAATAAAAAGTATTGGAACTGTGAGGCCAATTCCTGCTTTTGCTGTTGTTGTTTTTTCCAAATCACAACATCTGGGTTAGATGCACAATTTAGAATAGCATCTTCATCAATTAAAATGGAATGGTAATGTCATGGCTTGGGCTGGAATGGCTTTTTCTGGGCTCACTAATCTTCATTGATATGAATGCATGTGAAGGCAGCAGCAAAATTACTCTAACTGAGACGTCTACAGAAATATTTTATCTATCATTTTAAAGAAAGGTGTAACCAAACTTCATCATGCAACAAGAAAATGACCCAAAACTCTGCAATTGTGAAACAGCAAATGCGTACATCGGGGAAGGAAGTGAAAGTTTTTATACTAGCCAAGTCAGTCCCCAGATTCAAACCCAAGAGAGCATGTATTGTTTTTATCTGTGAAAAGAATACTTAAGGGAGCAACCTATATCAGCGGAGCACAGGCTTGATTCAGATATTACAAGTATTGATTCAGTTGTAAATATTAAGTCTTATTGGTGTAATGCATACTTCAGTTTCAGTACTTAAAAGAAACTTAAAAAGTGCTTAAATTTTGTGTTTCCTTGTAAATAATGCAATTTTTTTTTTTTTAATCTTCAATTTCAAATGTTTATTGGTATACGGCAAAAATAAACAAACCAACATCTCTCAATGATTTAATATATATATATATATATATATATATATATATATATATATATATATATATATATATAAGCACACACTTTTACTTCTACAGTCACCTGCTGTCATTATGTACAGTCCAGGCTAACCACTGTGCCAGCTTTTCACATTCGTAGTGAACAAGTGTGCAACTTCAGAGTACTGTTGCCAAACTGGTCAAGCTCTAGGCCACAAGTTGACTGGCACTAATCATCATCACGAAAGGCTGTTGATGGAATTAGAGCAGCTCCTGCAGACTATTACAGAAGCGAAAGGCACAAACACGGGTGACGTGTTGAAGGGGAGTGGTGGGTGGAATGACCCTACATGCTTCATAAGCAGTTAGCACGAAATCCAAGTCTCAAATGAGCGTGAGTTGATGTAACGTCATTCATCAAAACAATCATCAGGTACCAGTATTTCTTTATAATAATAATAAAAATAATAATTATTATTATTATTATCCATCAGCAGTCTCCAGACCTCCAGAGTTGTTGTGCAGGCACAATGAGTATAGTTCCCCAACAAGCCCCCAGGAATAGAATGAAGCCCCCTACCAATCTGGCTGCTCTTTCATATGTTCTTTATTATTGAGTGTTTTTTTTTTGTATGCTGTAATAAAGTGTGAGAAATAAAAGTTTTATTATAGACATCATCTGAATTATGCCCTCAGGGTTGTCATAAATTACCTTGACCTCTGCTTGTGTGGTGTCTTCCCTGCTGCGTCTCATTCTCTTGCGCTGCTTCCTTGTCACTGCGTACTCTTCAGTGTTGAGCATTCCTTTGAGCCGTTCAGCGCCGCGGACTGTGCAGTAAACAACATTAGCCTAATTGGCATAATTTGAGAGTCAACGCCATGCTTTCCCCAGGCATGAAATGGTGTTCGCTCACAAAACGCCTCGCATGGATGGAATCATTTAGGCCCACCTCCGTGCAGTATTTGCGCTTTAGAGCTGGCATACACCATGTGGGTGGTGGATTATAAAGTTATGTTTGTTCAGGATTCCAATAGTCGGGCTTGGATTCAAGGCGGGTGGGGGAATATGCTGTATTGCAAAAATGAGATTGTGTTCAAGCCATTAAACACCGATTTAGCACTTCTGGTGGCTATCTGAAAATGCTACTTTAAAGTTCACAAGGGCTTCAACTGGGAATTGCTCTCTGGTGTTTTGGAAGGTGGCAAGTTGCCCTTAATCAGGCATTTCACTCATACCCGTTGCAGTAATCCAAAGTGTAATGCCTGCCAGCTCTGTGTGTTTCTAGGCAGCTTGTCAATGTTTTTCTGTGAGTAGATATGTTAGCCACGTTGTGCCATCTGTTGCCAGTCAGACAGTCCTCTTGTGTACTTACAGTATCCACTGTTTATCATCCATCTTCTGAACTCTTTTTGACAGAGGCCAAAAAGTTGTATGCAGCTATGTGATAAAAACTCATAAGATCTATTGAGGCCATGGATTGAGTTGTAAGGACACAATGCTCCCCTTGTTAATAATGCTCTCATGCTCATATGTGTGGAAAGGTGTTGCCTAGTCAGTCAAGAGGGACTCAAACATCAATTTTCTTTTCTTTTCTTTTTGTTGGCTCAAGACTGTGTGGTAAGGGGCTAGCATCTGGTGATAACTGGACCATGCTCAGTCCTTGGAGGCCTGCACAATATGAGGAATGGTAAGTTAGCTAAGGGCTAGCATCTGTTGTTAACTGGACCATGCAAACACCTTTAAGAGCTGAGGTGTACTTTCTTACAGTTGGTTGGGGATGGAAGCATATGCCTGATGTGGAGAAGCATACTAAATGTTTCGTCGCTTGTAGCCTTGTCGCAAGTGTTGTGGAAATTCATTATGCAACACAAAAGGCGACGATATGTGTGGCGCTCGTGTTTCTGCAAACACAAACTTCGTCTCGAAAGCCACATTTAGGATCCAAGGGTGGAGTTTGTGGACGGCACTGGACACCCGATATAAAGGCCATGTGCAGCTTTTGCGACCGTGTGAGATGTAGCAGGCTGTCAAACAATGTAATGAACGTGTGACAGAGATAGAGCAATCACTCTCGCGGCCGAATTGTTTTTTTATTGTCTCAGCATAACCACGCCGTCCATCTACCCCAACAAAACCATCTGTATCACTTTTGAGAAGTCTTACAAGGCTACAGACTGCATTTTGTTTCATTTTAATGTCATTACAAAGCCTTGTATCTTTTTTTATTTTTTTATACTCTTAAGGATGGGTGGTCGATTTTTGTTCATGGTGTAGTATGTTAATAACGGTACTAGACAGAGCCTACGGTGGTGTGGGGGTGGGGTGGGGTTGATATGGGCAGGACTCAAGAGGAAAAGGCGCAATTACAAACCCAATTGACAGACAGCTGCATGGATTTATCAATACAAAGCATGGTTAACCAATTGCACACAACTCGGTCAGATCATGGATCAATAAGTAAGGCAGTCTAGACTAACCCTTTCAGCAAAACGTTCACTTTGCCCCGAGACTCTTTCTGCAAATTGGGGCTTGAGAGTCATATTATTTCCACCAATTCCCGCCTATGTTTTTTTTTAAATAGACACTGCCGACCAATTAAATAAACTGCACTTCATCCCCTTTGACAAACGTTTCCTTCGTAAATATAATGTTTTTGTTATATTTCATGCCGTCCAATAAGTGTACAGTGCGGCATATATGTTCTTTTTTTTTATTAATTCTATACTGCTGACTATGACTGTATAACATGATGCCATATATTTTACATTACTGGTTGTAATTAAATAATGTAATGTCTTAACATTATATTTTGAAATATGGCTACATACCCCATTTTAGATTAGTTGGCACTGACTTAAACTACTCCATTAGAACAACTCGGTCGGCCTTCATACGATACAGCAACAGCAGTAAATCATTGCTGTTGTCATTGCTGGAAAACGTGTCACACTCTGTTGCCAAGGACTTGAAACCAGTCATGTTTTATAATGATTAAATATTCTCTTATTCAGATATTAAGATGATCAATGGTGATGATGTTAAGGATGTAAAATTACTTTGGGAAAATTAAAACGTGTTTGTCTGCAGGGGGCATGACAGAGAGGACATGTACAGGTTTGCAGTATTTATATGTGCTGATGAAGACACATCTGCGTTAAAAACCTGAGTCACTTAGCAAAAAGAGAACTTGCACTTGTAATAATTTATCAAGCTTGAGTAATCACTTTATTATGTGATGGAACATTATATTGATCAGGTCTAAGCGTTTGTTTAAAAACTATACAGTAAAATATAAAAGTAAAAATAAAGTATGCACATATATACCTGTATAAATAAAACTATACAGTATACATATCTTGGCATATAGTGTGGAAAATTACTTTAAACAAAATACTTACAGCTTTGATTTACTTTCCCTAAAAAGTAACTGAATTAATAACATATTACTTCTTCATAAATGTAATTAGTTACCAGGGAAAGTAATTATTGTGTTACTTTTTTGAAAAATCTTCGAAAATTTCAAAGAATTCAGATTGTTGAGCGGGTTTCTTACATAGAGTAAAGAATAGCACAGACAAGTTCTCAACTACATACCTGGCAATCAGAGAAAAGACAAAACAAATCTAGCTTTTGTTGCTTGAACACCATGGATACAAGCAGCACCGGCATCATCATGGGAGTTATAGTTTTTTCGGCCACAATATATAACTTTGTGGTTGCTTGTACTGTTGAGAAATATACAACCTTGTGACCCATTTCTTGGTAGCTTTAACTCATTATGGGTATTTTTTTTTTTTTTTTTAATCTCTTGTTGGATCAAAATCTTGACTCAACATGCTAGGTCAGTATAAAAAAACCCAGTTGCTCAGTTCCTTTTGGACCCGGTGCTGGGTTAGGTGTTTCACTCAATTTGGGTAACTTTTAACACAGTAGTTTTAAGAGTGCACTTTATGAAACCATTTTATGTCTTTACATATTTATTATTATGCATTGTTGTGTTTTTATACAATATGATGCAATTTTTCTTTTTCTTTTTTAAAGATAACAAAAAAAATAGCATTTTTGTTGGGGGGCTGGAACGGATTAATTGCATTTCATTTACTTAAGATGGAGGGCATTACTTTTATATACAGTACACATATAATGAGTTACAAGGTAACTTGATGTTAGAAGTCAATGTACCTTTACAATGCGTTTCCATTGTGGAAAGCCAACATTTTCAGAAGCCTAATTGTTCATCAGTCATCATCTGTTGTTCATCTGTTGATCAGTCTGCCTTATAGGTGATTGGTAAAAGGAGCATCTGCAACCAGTCAGAGGGTCTCCATAGTTTATTATTCATGATGCCCTATCCGACAACCAATATAATCTAGGCCAAGGCACTGTTAGTTACGCTAAGTGTCCCATTCCAGACTTCCGTTTGTCCATTCATTCATCCCAAATGCCTCAGTTTGCCTTTAAAAGGTCAACAGCCCCCCCATCCATTGCATCTTTTGATTCATAAGAACTCGACAACAGACTTACCAACATGCACCTCAGTGAGTGGACAACTATCTGGAACCTTTATTAATTCATTGGAATCCATTGAATGCAGCATCTTTTCTCAAAGGCCATACACTAAAGCACCTGTTTTCTCATGTGTTTTACCTGGATGCTTTATAAAAACATGCTTTATTCAAGACAAGAGTGAGCAACTCTACATGACCTGTGCAGTCTTTTATAGCAATAAATGTTCAGAGTGCTGCGGCTTAACGACCCTTTATGCATCTTGGTGTTTGTGGCTGTGCTATGCTTAATTCATTCTGGCTGTGGTGAACTAACGTGAGGTTAAAAACACTTCATACTTGTCCGCAATAACATGCCATGTAATTGTATTTGAACAGCTTTCCCCCCACTCTAAGTCTCTAAGGAAACATTGTTTTTATCAGCTATTTCTGTATCATGACTCCTCTTTTTACATTTTCATGGGTCTCTTCATACTCCAGGCCCAGTGCTTGGGAGCAAACCCTTAAAGAGTGTCAAGACTGTTCAACGTATTTTAGCACTCATGCACTTAAAGGGGGAAGCTGTGTAGAAAACATGTCATGAGTAGAAAAGCATCCTAACAAATGAGGAGCTAAAAAAAAAAAAAAGGAATACAAAATGGAGTTGGTCAAACTTCTGCAGTTATAATGGCTTACACTACTTTAAAAATAACTTCAAATATTTTTGGGAGATTATAATGATATTACCAACAGAACCGTGAGCAAAGACTTGCGAAATTCAGAAATTCCGAGAGGCCTTAAAGCAGTAGCCCAGCCCCGAATCGTGTATTTTGTTAAGAGGCGAGCCCCAAGACCTTTAGGTCTCTATTTTCGCTCAGCATTAAAACGGGTGCATCTCAATTTTGGTGCCGGCGCAAGTCAAGTCTACCGTATTTGCAGAGGTGGACACTTGCATAGTTACGGTGGACTGTCATTGACGGACGCCCACCTTTTGGCGAGTGAATTTATGAGGTGAACCCTCAAATAAATACACGGTCTGAGTACCGAGGGAAACAGGTTTAGGTCCTTCAATCCAGGTCAGTAAAGACGGTCCTTCTCAGTCCGTGTATTTTTTCAAGGCTTCGCATCATAAAGCACTGCCGAAAAAATGTGGAAGCACTCACCGAGAGGTTGGCATCTGTCAATGACGGGCCAACATAACGTTGGAAGTGCCCACCCTTGTGCGTTTGGGACTTTATTGCACCTCTCTGGATGTTCCGGCAAAAACAGCTGCCATCATATGGAAATTTGGTCACAGAAAGTAGACTGTGCTCGGCCTAAAAACGGGTGCATCTTGATTTTCGTGTCGGGGCAAGTCTAGTAAATTTAGCTTGTATGTGAATTTGGCAAACGCGCTACGCCTCCCTGGGTGTTCCGGATCACCTAGCTGCCGGCCGCCCGGCACAGCTCGCAATTTGTTGACCAAAAGTCAACTACATTGTTAGACTATTTTATAGGAGGTCGCATGGAGCGCAATTTTGGTACATTTGATGAAAGACAAATAGTAGACATGGTGGATGCCATTGTATTTCATGCATAAATATGGAAATAATGTGGGGCAATCCTCTAAATCATTGTAGAGATCAATTCATTGAAGAAATTATTATCATTATCATCTTTAAATATTTTGTGTTACGCATAGATACAAGGCAGTCTCCAATTGCCCGTGTCACGTGAGCACCCAGTAGGAAGGATCTTGCAGTTTGCCTCTATAAACGCAGTTGGCACGCGCCAGTTTCATCTCATCGGAGACCAACGAGTCAAATTGTTCTGGCAATGTCAAGCACGACATGCACTCCCAACCAACTTGATTTTTTTTTTTTTTTCTAAAGAGAGCCCAGTATTGTTCAGTTGGTAATCTTACCGATTCGACATGTCATCATCATTGCTCTCTCTCTTTTTTTTCCCTCTTTTTCTTTTTTTTGTATGTGCATGTGCGAGTGTGTGTGTGTGCATGTGTGCGTGTGTGTGAGTATATACTCATTAATTCACCTAGAACCTATTAAAAATCCCATACCGTTCACCTAAACCGAATACTTCAGAATCCAGCTAGAGTCGTGAGGTTGTCAGGAGACCCGAGGAAGGATCAAAGAAAAGAAAGGAAAGTGAAATCCAGCACCGACCAGACACCATAGGGTCACCAACCCCAGAAACATCTAAATTCCAACAAATTAGGGAGACCTCAAGAGACCAAAGGAAAGACTGAGGAAAGGAAGGACTTGATTTTCAACCGCCTTGATTTTAATGCAAATGAGGGTTGCCACTGCGATTAGCCGCCGTTCCATCTTATAAGAGCGCACAATGGTGTAAATGCCCCTTTCTGCCCAATCTTGCCTGTACAAAGTCGAGGGAAAGACCAAAAGAAAGAAAACTCCACCTGCGTTAGTTAGATAGCGCTTTGCGCTAGACTTGCGCTGGGAACGAAAATAGGTGCTCTTGAGTGTCAAATAGTAAACCTGATTTGCGCATTTGCTTGGCTTGAAGTTAACTTTTGAGACTAGGGCGATATCAGTGATGCCTCACTACTTCTAATTGGTCATCTATAATGTTGCCAATGACCTTTTGAATGTCTGTTAGGTTTGATCACTGACATGGACGAAACTAGCCTGAGGCAGCAACTGTTTTCATTCGTCGTCGTATTGGAGCAATTAAGTCTTATGTTGGATACATTTTTACAATAGCATTTGAATTACCGAGCTATTTGATGAGACTACCGAAGTGTGTTGAAATCAGTGTGATGTATTTCTTTAAAGAATAGAGGAAGACAGACAATTACAGTTTGATGTTGAAAATGAGACGGAATGTAACAACGTGGAAGTCGGCTGTGTTTTACGTGTACAGGACGATGCCCTCATGTTTTGTGAGTTAGCCTGGCGTCATGCTCCAGTGGTTAATGTGCACTGGTTTATGGCTGCAGATGTTTTCCGCATTGGGGATCGGGACTGAGGAGTGACCAACACCGCTCAGCATGTGGAGGAATGGACCGTGTGTTGGAGAACAGATGTTTGCAGCCTCTGTGCGTTTGTCATTCGGGCTTTAATCTGGTCAGTGAAGGGCATAAAAGGCAATGTGCAGGGCTATTACATGCATGGGGACCTCAGCTGTCTGCCCACTTCAGAAAGCTCCCAAATCTTAAATGTAACTGCCAAACGCACAGCCATCCCGGTCAAATCAATACGGACGGACACATGCAAAGCAAAGTGCTCCACTTTGTAATTGGCTCAGATTTAGGCCACATGCTGTATTGTCAAACCTGTGGAGATTATGCTTTATGGTTAAATCTGTGGAGATTATGCAGCGGGAGGATATAATGCCTCCATTTTCTCTGATTGCTTTCTTTGTATTATTTCCCCTGCATGTGAACATCCCACTCATTCCATCCCTTGTTTTCTCCCCTAATGGTGCACCTTGTTCTCTTTTCACTTTACTCTCAATTCCCATCTGTTGTTCTGCATTCCCGCCCCTTCCAACCCAGCTACTATGAACTCCTTTTCACGCCCCCCCCCCACCCCCTTGCCCCCCCCCCTCCTTTCTTTCCACCTCTTCTCCTTAGAGCCTCTGGCTGTCTCCCCACAAGTGATGTTCTCCTGGCCAGATGATGCATGCATATCTCTTGTGTCTTCTTGACGCTAACTCACGTCGACATTTGCACAGCATTGTGGGATTCTGCTCTCGGTCATATTTTGTGTAATGATGAAAATGATGATGGTGATGAGGAACTTGGGGAGGAGGGGGGCGGTGATGGTTATTTTTTGCCCTTGTCTTTTCTTCAATATTGGCCAATGCACTCAGTGGAGAGGAAAAATAATGATTGTTTGTGGAATCTTTAACTCTGGATTAGTGCTGTCACTATCAAATATTTTTAGAATTGATTAATCTATCAATTATTCATTCGATGAATCGACTAATCAGATTCATTTTAATTTGTATTAAAATGTATTAAAAAACAAACATTTCCCCCCTGATTACTGTTTATTAACCAGTGGTTGGTGTTTAATTCATACTTTGTATTCGTATAGTGATTTGAAAAGAAAAGGGGGGGGGGATTGATGTTGTACTGTGTTACCTGTTCTGTCATTGTTTAACAAAGTAATAACAGATGTTTGCAAATGTCTTATTTTGATTAAACACAGAAGATTATCAGTCTTCTTTCATGAAGGACTACAGAAATCAGTGAACAATTACTGTTGATATGCTGAAATCTGAGGATTTGGACAATTTTAAATTGAAAAAATTCATCCAAACGATTACTCGATTATTAAAATAGTTGTTGATTAATTTGATCATCGATGACTTGTCGATTAATCGATTAACTTTGACAGCGCTACACTGAATGTGCTCACTTTGAGGCTTAAAACTGTACATGTATGTCATGTTTGTCAGGCAGCCTCCAACATAAAAACTTGCTTTCATTAGGTTCAGTGTTGAACATTTTCTAACTATTCCTTACAATGAATTTGCCTCACAGGCTACTAGTGTCTCTTAAGTAACACCATGTGACAGGGATGAAAACTATCGCAAACAGATTTTTTTTTTCTTGTAAATGTGCAAACAAGGGGAAATTTGTTCCCAGCTAAAATAGAGTGAGAATAAACACATTCCGGGGTAGGCTATGATTATTTGACTAACGCTGGAGAGAGAAAGCATGAGCGGAGTTATGCTTGCCTTTTTGCCCTCCAGCAGTGTCTCCTCCATGTGTGTGTGCGGGTGCAGTTAGAATGCGGGCGGTAGTGTGCATAATTCAAGCGTCTCTCTGTATGCAAAGCTGTGTCAGTGGATACGCCACCTATGGAAGATTTTTTTTTTCTTCCTTTTTCCCCCCCGCTGACTTCGCTACACCCTAATTAATCTGCTTAAACCTGCAAGGCCTGTTTCCAGCACTCTTACACATCAGAAAAGCCAAGCAGCACTGAATCCAACCAGGATTTTCTCCATGGATGCTGCCAGTGGAAAATCACCCAAGCCTCACAGCTGACAGCTTTCTGTCAGTGTGCAGAGACGCATATAAAGTAGAGACGTGCATAGACCTCATCATTTCCCATGATAGATGTTGGGGGAGAAGGCAGTTGTCACAATGGTCATGAAGCTCCTGAAACGATCAGGTTGTGGGGCTTATATTGCCTAAGTGCATCCATCCAGTGTTCGCTGGGGGAGCAGACAATTTGGTAGCCAACAGATGAAACAATTTATGGTCGTCCGTGTTCCTTTGGCCTTGCCTCGGGCAATGACTGCGATCTGGTTCTCACACAAATGTCATGGGTTACTGCCATGTTGTGTCACTTTTACTCTCAGAGCTGGAATTGTTGTAAACAAGTCTCCTGGGATTATCTAATGGAGTGAATCCTGAACTATGCAGTCAACTGCTTGTGGTTGCTGTTGTGCAAGTCTCAGCCCACACATGGTGTTTTTTTTTTTCTTTCATATTTATGTGTGCTTTGATTCATACTTAAACCAGGGGTCATCAACCTTTTTGAAGATGAGAGCTATTTATTGGCTACTGATTAGTGTGAGGGGTTATCAGTTTGATACTCACTTCTGAAAGCACAAATTAGCTCAAATTAGTTTAAGTTTAATATGTTGCTATTTTAGGGTTGGAGGAATAAAATTGTCTCGTCAACTACAAAAATCGGTTGACGTAAAAAAAAGTTACCAGAGAAATCGATTGGATAATCAAGTCTGAAAAGATTTGTTAGTGACAGCCCTAGTTTTAATCATTAGAAGACACAGATCATGTTAATGATTTTTTCACAATATTTGATAAATCACCAATTTTATTAGGCTTTACGCAATCAGGATTTTCCGGCCTATCACCAATAAGGGATCAACAAGATTTGATTCGATCAGAAGATGGAGCAAAAAAAATTACAAAATTACTCTACAGTCGGCTACCGTCATTTGAGGGCGATAGGGACTGGCCCGGCTCATGAATAGCGAAAACCCAGCAATTGAAATACATGAACAAAAAAAAAACATAAACCCCCCCCCCAATTTTCTTTTTTTTAACAAAACACTGATGAACATGAAATCTTAACATGTAAAGTCTTATTTTGCGGAGCCGATCAAATTAAGTCATTACAGCCGATCACTGATTATACATGAAATGCAACATATCGTCTGATCCCGATTCAACCTATCACATCGATGTCAAGTCTAATTTCTATAAAATTTTTTACATTGTTTTTAAAGGGGAAGTCAACTCATTTCTTAATATGTTCTATGCAGCCCCACTATTAATATTGCATTTGTGGAATATGAGTTATGAGTTCACAAGTTTTCTGAAGCTGAGCCATGACCCGTGATTGGTCATTACCTGAGCAACTATGATGTCATTTTCAGTAGACAGCAAGTGGCAAAATGGCCGCCCTCTGAGATGGATAAAAATAGGTGGCGTCAACTCCTATTTCCCAAACACAATATTAATCAGAATGCCGTGTTTAGACTAGTGGGTGCACATACAACATATTATTGACTTGAACCCTTTAAACTTTCAAATTTCCTAGAAAATCACAATGTGCTATCATTATTTTTATTTGAACTGGCCTGCGTGCTACTCGTTGGTAACCCCTGCTTGAAACAAATCATTTTACTCTACGGTTTATCATTTCCACTGTCTGCATGCTTAATATTTCTGAGACCCCCCCCCCCCACACCCCGTCATTTGATGCCACAGAAATTATGATGAAAAAGCCTCTATGAGACAGTTTTGCAATATAATAGCTAGGGCTTAATCTAGGTAAGTGTGTTGTTCTCCCCCATTAAAATTCAATTCCAATAAAGCTCAACAGCCATTTTCATTATGCCAGGACACCAAAGTGCCAACTTGCTGAATGTTTGATTCCACTCTTCGCTTACTGAAGATGACACCACAAAAGTACACAAACACAACATATTCGCAGCCCATAATTGAATTAATGTGACACGTATTCAAAACACACATGCCCACTAAAAGAGCTGGATTATGCGGCACCAAAGAGAAGTAATCTTTCGAAAAACGAGTTTCAGAGTCGACGTGAGTGTGCTGGCCTCACATAACCAGCTTCTGTCATGACGCAGCTGCAAATTTGGCCCCATGCAGTCACTCACACTGAATGATTTTCAACATCAAATGCGAATATTCTTCTTGTCTTGTTTTGCATATTTTACTCATTTATTTATGTTTGCATCAAGTATTTATTGCTTTTTTTATTACACGATTTGATTACTTATTTAAGCCCTCTCTGTGTGATACACCCTAAAAAGCGAAATTATGTATATTGCTGTCTGGGTAGAAGGATCAAGGCGGTAGAGTAAAGTTTAACGAGCATATTTGTTTGTTGGTAATCATTGTTCTTTAATTTATTTATTTATTGATCATTTTTTAGTGGTTAATTAGACTGCTATCACTGTTTATTGAACTTTCTGTTGCTGTGAAATTGCACGTCATGACTTTACAACGGCTACAACGTATTCGGCATTATTTCAAGGTATCGGTTGTAGCGATGGTGGCAGACACAAATATTGGCCCTCCCTCTTGCGTTGTTTTATCAGTACTTGGGATCAGTCATATTTACTCAAGAGTTCTTACTTACAGTTCTGAAAAACATAATACAAGAGTAGCAGCTGTTTTGCTGAGATATTCTGATTTCATGGCGGGGGAGAAAACTATAAAAAAAAATTCCAATGTGGATTCCACAAACCCTTGCAATCACGGACAAACATCTGCATGCTCACTAATTTGCAGTGGAGAGACAAGAAATCACTGTGATGATATCTTAATCAGACTTAGAAGGACAAATGCTTGCACAAAATAATTCCAACACCACCCTTTTTTTCCCCTGTTAGTTCAATTAATCCTTGATTGGAGGCAACTGCCTGTAAAAACTCTATCCGAGGCAACAGCGAAGACGGCTGAGCATTATTGGCTGTGTTTCCCTCACTTTCACTTGCCAGACAAACGACAACAACTTTCACAAGAGTCAAATTGCCTGTTTGCTGCCTTCCTCTCGACAACTTCTCTTGCTGTCAGTCCTTGATGAGCAATATTGGCGAGTGAATGCTTTGCGGATGTTAAATGCTTTAAGAGATGTTCTCACTGACTTTGCTGCGATTGCGCCATAAGTCACCGTCCTGCTGTCCTAGAGTTGCACTTGATGTTCGCCGCCCGTTAGAACGCTTGCGTTTTCATTCACTTTAGGCTATTAGCAGCTTCTAAATTAAAAAAAAAAAAATGTAAGCACATGATCAGAATGTGACGTGAACTTGGTAGTACCATATTTAGCGACACTTAATTAATCCTAATGGCTTCTGAAATAAGCCAGCCAAACAAATAATATCCGAACCATAAATTACTGTTCGTTGTTCCATACCACTCAAGGCCATGAAATACTCCCCAGGGCCACTTTAGTTGCTGTTTTAATGTATGTGAGTCTATCATACTGTATTATACACTGCATGTACGCTCACATAAACAACTGACAAGACATGAAATCCAGTGCCCCCCCCAAAAAAATTACACACACAATATTTACTACTTAGAAAACCTTTCAGGGTTTTATCATATTTTTCATTTATTCGTATCGTTTTTGTTACACTAAAATGACTTAGAGTAAAGGGTCTCACAGCATCACCACTTTATTGCCCCAAATTGAAAATTGTATTTTCTAGGTAAAGAGTACATGGTTATCATAGGCCCTTGGAATCATTTATATCGCACCTGCTTATGCCCACTTGCTCCTAAAAGTGGTATGCAGTACTTGCAAATTAAGTTTTATTAACTCATTCACTGCCATTGACAGCTATTGATGTCAAAAATTAATTTGAACTGTTTCTGTTAGTTAACATTTTTTTTCCACTTTTGTTAACAAGAGTATGAAAACCTAGAGTTTTTTTTATTGTACATTTAGAACAGATATACAATTTGTGATTTGTTAACTAGTGACGTCATGCGATTAATTACGATAAAAAATTGCAATTGCCTGACGCCCCTAATTTTTTAATAATCTTTTCTTCTTTAAAAAAAAAAAAAAAAAAATTTAAATTGTAATTAATTGCCTTCAATAGTTAACTCACGATTAATCACACATTTTATATCTGTTCTAAATGTACGGTAATTTTTTTTCTAGGTTGTCATACTCTTGTTAACAAAAGTGGAAAAAATGTTAAACTAATAGAAATAGTTCAAATGAAATTTTGACGTCTACAGCCGTCAATGGCAGTGAATGAGTTCAAATATGCCTTAATTTGTGTTTTTGTTGACTTAGTTTAAATTAGGTTTAGTTTTTGCTTCATGTAAGAGTCGATGTCTACTCTTTTGGTTTTCATTTCCACCTGTTCTCATTAGCACTATTCCTTGTCTCCAATCAGCTCCCTCCAGTCACTCGTGTCTGGTCCAGGTGTCTCGTTAATTTGTTTGTATTTAGTTCACTGTCTTCATTCTGTCTGAGACAGTTCATTCTTGTCATTTGTCACATAACCTTCATCATCATGTTTTCCCAAATGTTTTGTTTTTTTGTTGAATTATTTTGGGATTTATAATTCAGTGTTTGTTTTTTTAATTTTTCTGTATTACTTTTTTTATTTTATTTTTTTATTTTTTTATCATTTGACATATCCTGCACTCAAAGCCTTGCTTCCATGTTTTCCTGAGTTTGGGGCCTCTCTTTTTTTCCGCCCAATTCCAACATGCAAACCTGCCTATTTGACAAATATTTCCTTTACAAAAAACAAAAGACAAAACAAAAAAACAATTCAAATGAATACTACTACTACTACTACTACTACTAATAATAATAATAATAATAGTAATATTATTGTCTTCTATGAACAATGTCAAAGATGGCATCAATCGCTATAACTGTAGTTGTGGAAATATCTAAAATGTTTTAAACAATGTATCAATTTTATATTATTGGGGGTGGTGCGGCTCTGTGGTAGAGTGGTTGTCTCCCAACCCAGAGGTTTTTGGTTCGATCCCATGCCATTGTGACCACGTCAAAGTATCCTTGAGCAAGATACTAAAGCCCTAGTTGTTCCTGATGCTTCGTCGTTGGTCGGTGAATGAGTGGTCGAGTGCTTTCAGGGTCTTGTAAGGTGGAAAAGAATGAAGTACCGTTTACCATGAAAGTAGCGCAACTCTCCACCAATGTTAACTATAATAATAATATTTTTATTCAAATTACTTATTGATAACACATTGCAGAGGTGGGCAAGACCACCTCTTCATTGGCCCGCGTTTTCGGCAAGTGCTTTATAACGTGAAGCCTAAAAAACACCTCCGCTTCTGAGGCTCAACGGTAATTATTCATTTACATATAAACTGCATCAATTAAAAATCATGCTTTTTGATAGAGGTTTCTCATTGATCAAATAGGATCCAATGCAGAATTATGCAGGTACTATACCCAATGTTGTGCCAGTTAAATGCAGTCCCAGTTGAATGGAAGTGTGCGGAATGCTTGTTTTCACGTAAGGGCAGCTATGCGCGCGCTTATGTGCGCGTGGCATCTGCCGCCGCTTCCTTATCACCTCCTCGCACACCCGCTTACCTTGAAGCCTGAGCCTTTCCTCTTCTTCATGTCTCCTCATCAAAGTCAGATCCCGCCTTGTTTGCAGCACACCTCCCCCACCACCTGCATGTGTTCGCCCTCCCCCTTCCCCTTCTACCTGTTCTGGCTTTCGATCAAAAGCTCGCCTGTACCACCTTGTTGTCCAAGCAAACCTTGCGATCATATCATCGCTGAGAAGAAAAATTCATGCCGCTTGTCGTTGGTGCTGTGGTCATCGGATGCGCTAATGAGGATTAGGAAGGATGACAAACTGCTTGAAGTTGTTGCAAATGGAAGGAAGGACATTTGTTTCACACTGTGAGTTTTAACTAAGCCAAGTGGAGTTCAAAAGCTGCACAAACCAGTATGCTGTGTTTTAATTTAGCATCATCAGAGCAAAATATGCACATCGGAGATGTTAACAGTATGCATTTATTGGTATGTGCCACACAGAAGCCAACTAAGCGTGCCATAAAGTTGCTGCATCTGTGCGCACATTCGCACCGCAGGTGCAGCTTCCCGCAAACAGATAATTAGATGCGTGGCAGCACCCGCGCTAGCGTCTGGTATGACGTTATTGACAATATTGTCAGACAGCTACAATTGATGAGAACTTGAGTCTCGAGTACTACAACGTACGCTTCGCACGCATCTGATACTACGTTGGAACTCAAGAAATTTGCGGGTTGCCTTCAACATGAATTCTCACTTGAATCTGAAAATTCAGATATGGTATTCGTTTCGAATCACAATTCGAGTCACCACCGATTTGTGCACGGCCCTAATTGACACAAACCAGTGACATGACAAAAAAGCTTGGCTATTATGAACAAAAGAAAACAGATTTATTCAATATGATATCCACATCCTATCATCTAATTGCCTTGCTCAATGTTCACACAGTACAACATGATATTGCCATTCATTTATTTTCTACCTCATGTTCTCTTGTCTTACTCGTATGTTCCCTTCTACACATCGCGTATAATAATTGTGTGGGTAAAGTGTTCACATTTTTAATTAACTGTGCCCAAAGATGGAACGTCTTTGGATTTCTAATTAACAGGGCTGAGGTTTAAGTACATTGGAAAAGTAAAATGAAAAATGTCTCTTCTTTGTCCCCCTCTTTTAGTAGTAATTGTGCATGTGCCATTCTCCATGTAGTCCAGGCTTATCATATCTCAGCATGAACCACTTTTCTGCTGGAGTTGATAAAAAAAAAAATAATAATAATAATGTGTGAAGGCTTCATTTTTTTCCTGTGGTTTTGTTTTTGTAGTAAATGGGCTATTCCTCACCTAATGGGAGCAGTTTTTTTTTTTTTTTTTTTACTTGTGCCCAGGCCCATTAATAGTCTATATTGGACTCGTAATACAAAAAATAACTGGTCTGCAAATAACCATATTTTCTGTATTGATTCTTTATCCATTTTATCCATTACTCATATAAATTAAAAGCCTTTTCATGCATTTGTTGTGCCATTGCATGTGCATTTTTGTAAATGATCAAGTTTGAGTCATGTGTGTGTTGATTATAGACAGATATAAGTTTTTTTCTTTTTTCTTAATTAACTCATTCACTGCCATTGACGGCTTATGACGTCAAAAATTGATTTGAACTATTTCTATTAGTTAAATTTTTTCCCCCACTTTTGTTAACAAGAGTATGAAAACCTAGTGTTTTTTTTATATTGTATTAGAACAGATATAAAATGTTTGATTAATTGTGAGTTAACTAGTGAAGTCATGCGATTAATTACGATAAAAAATACTACTCTCCTGACTCCCCTAATTTTATAATCTTTTTTTTTTTTTAAGAAAAGATTATTAGGGGCATCAGGCGATTACAATTTATCATTAATCACAATCACAATCACATGTTTATTTGTTTGTATAATTTCTATACAGTACATGTTTGAAATAAACTCTGAAAGAAGGGGGGAAACAGTGACATAATACCCCTATTTATTACTAAACTTCTGTGGGAATTAGGGGTGTCAAAATTAGTGTTTAACACACGATTAATGACCGCCCCTTACTGGGGGAATTCCAGTAGCAATGCAGTAGGCACATCCACATCAAAATTTAGCTGTAATAAATTTAATAATAATGCATACATTTGTGGAGACTGGGGCCAAGTTGTATTTTACAATGTGCAGAATTTCACGTTACTACATGTTAAAGATTAGATAGCTCTTAATATGAAAGAAAAAAATCACTGAGCTGTCACCAATGTCTTACAAATGCAATTATGCCATCTTGTGGCAGAAAAATAACCTCAACACAAATCAATATCACACTTACAGTATTTTAATGTTAACTCAATTTTATGAATTATTATGAAATTACTGTATTAATGACTTAAAGATGCAGCCATATTTCTTAGTTTAACATTGTTCCACTTTTATGTTAACAAGAGTATGAAACTTATATATACATATTATAAATACATATTATTATAAATATTTTATTGTACATTTTATTGTACATTTAGAACAGATATAACATTTGATAAAAAAACTGACACCCCTAGTAAGAATGCATTGAATCCTTGCATGAAATGCAAAAAAAAAAGTCATAGAGCTTATGGGACAACATCTGTCTGAGCGCTGTGTGTCCCTCCCTCATTGCTTGATTTGCCCACCCCAAGGGAACGGCAGCATTAATAACTGTAAGTGGATAATGCTCTAGCTGGAATTCCGATCAAGGTTTAATAAGAGCGTGATTCAGTTGGCCGCTGGAGGCAGGAGGCACTTTGTGTGTGCGTGTGTGTGTTTACATGCCTTATATATTTGAGCGGTTTTCTGTAAAGTAAAGCAATCTTTACTGACATTTTGACTCAATTACGGAACCCGACCAACAGCATAATGTGCCCTTGATAATATAATTGAGGAGATAAGGTAGCCATATTCTATTTGGTTCCAGACCACAACAGTAGCTTTGGACTTTTGCCAGGTTTACAGTGTGCACTGACTATGATGATTTTGTCCTGACTTGATCTTGCGCAACGACAAGCTGGCTTCATGTTTGCAGTTAATTGTAATGTAAGATACTATGTTATAGCTCTGTAATGTACGAGCCAGGCTCACATGGGTTAATTAGAGCATCACACGGATTCTATATGTGCATGACTTCTGCTGTGATAGAGAGAGACTGGTGCACCCGAATAACATTAACTCATTCACTGCCATTGACGGTTCTAATTGTCAAAAAATCCTTTGAACTATTTCTATTAGTTTATCTTTTTTTCTACTTCTGTTAACAAGAGTATAAAAACCTAGAATTTGTTATTGTACATTTAGAACAGATCTACCATTTGTGATTAATCGTGAGTTAACTATAAACATTTTAATCGCCTGACTTCCCTAATTTTTAATAATCATCTCGTCAAGCAATTAAAATTTGTAATTGTAATTAATCGCATGACTTCACTACTTAACTCATGATTAATCGCAAATTTTATATCTCTTTTAAATGCCTGGCTCCTAAAAGTGGTATACAGTACTTGCAAATCATGTACAAGTTTTATTAACTCATTCACTGCCATTGACAGCTATTGACGTCAAAAATTCATTTGAACTATTTCTATTAGTTTAACATTTTTTTCCACTTTTGTTAACAAGAGTATGAAAACCTAGAGTTTTTTTATTGTACATTTAGAACAGAAATAAAATTTGTAATTAATCGTGAATGAACTTGTGAAGTCATGCGATTAATTACGATTAAAAATTGTAATTGCCTGACGCCCCTAATTTTTAATAATCTTCTCTCTTTTAAAAAAAAAAAAAATCGCATCAGGCGATTATATTTTTTAATTGTAATTAATTGCCTTCAATAGTTAACTCATGATTAATCACACATTTTATATCTGTTCTAAATGTACGATAATTTTTTTCTAGGTTTTCATACTCTTGTTAACAAAAGTGGAAAAAATGTTAAACCAATAGAAATAGTTCAGATGAAATGTTGACGTTTATAGCCGTCAAAGGCAGTGAACGAGTCAATAGCAAGTTGAACACGAAACTAATAGCGGATGCCTCAATACAGAACTATAACTCGTGTGTTTTGCTGAGAGTGGGAATCATTTAGCATGCTATCTGTTCATTGCCATTAGCTCCGAATGATGCAAGAGCCAACCTGACTCTGACATCTAATCCTCTTACTCGGAAGAGGACTAATGCGTGCAAAGTATAAAGTACATCCGACAAACCGATCCATTTTTTTTTACGTGCTTATTTCAAATGTCGTCGTATTTGACGAGGATCTTGTATGGTTTGTCTCCTCAAACTCTTTGGACTCCCCTCCTTCTCTGTTCCTACGTCCCCCCCCCACCCCCCCTTCCATCCCTTCCAAGCAGATGGCATCCCTCTAACAGAGCGTTGACACCAGATGTGCAGTTTCAGTGTCAACTCAGGGACCAGCTGGGCCGAGTGTGCCAGTGGTTCTTTTAATGAAAATGGCTTCAATGTTAGTGTGTGTGTGGGTGTCTGTGTATGTGCTTTACAATGGTTCAGTGGCATGTGACAGTTGTGGAAGTCTCTGTGGGTGGAGGTTTTGAGAGTGAGCCACAGCCAGTTGCGCTGAAGCTCAACTCAGCCATGCAGTTCCCAACAGCACAAGCAATGAGCCTGAAACCATCTAACTCGGATCCAGGATAAAATAACTCTATACGCCAACCTTTCCCACCCTAGTTATATATTCTTACTTTTAGCATATTTAGCAAGAATAGGACCACTGGGCTTGTTACTAATTCATGCATATCCTTCTTAGAGTTAAACAGTTAAAGGTGGGATTTCCTTTTTTATTAAGACAATATACTGTAAAATTCCGTGTATAATACGCTCCGAAAAATCATCCCGTGATGTCAGTGAATACTATCTATGCACGAAAAGAATTTTGAAACGAAGTACTTAATTACATACGTTTATAATATTAGACATTAAATATGTTGGAATGCAGGTACGCCATTTTTCTATAACATCTAGGTACAGGTAAATGTCTAGAAAATGTTTATTTTTATGAATCCGGATGATTTTGGATCATTTTATATGGAGAAAAAAAAAGTGTCTTATCCTCGGGATTTTACGGTAGTCGAAACGTGATTGCCAAGTACTTGATAATGAACATTTCCTGCTGATACGATCTGGAGACCCGCCTAATAAAGTTGCCACTACATGCTGCACTCTCTAATTTATGTCTTTGCTCTAAAACAATTCATTATTAAGCGTCATTCTGCTGATCAATTAAATGATAACGAAACAAACACCATCCTGTTTGCTTGGCTTTTATTCTGACTTCTCGGTAAGACGACAAACTTGTCAAGGGGAGCAAAAAATGTGATTCTCGATTTGGAAAAATGGAAGATGTAAAATAGACATGCAAGCGTATGTCTCCATGATGGCCCAGTGATCTAAGCTGGTGGAGATGTGGCCATATTTCCTGGCAAGGAGATTACGAGCGAGGTGCACTTTTAATACCCATGCCAAATGGCTGACGAGGTACTTCCTCTCACTCTTAAGCAGGTTCTGAAAGAAATTTCTTGCACTTAGTCATTGAAAGCTTGGGGCCATTCATCCATATCGTAAAGGTTTTTAGTGGCAGAAATGGCAGAATAACACTTGAGTAAAAGCATTTTATTCAGCATATAAAACCAGTTGGGTCAAGGTAAGGATTTAATAGGACTTTTAGTTCTAGAGTAATCTGTTTAACAAATGGCTCCAAACGATTACTGGATTATTAAAATAGTTGTTGATTAATTTGATAATCGATTACTTGTCAATTAATTAGAGATGTCACGCGATTACATTTTTAATCAGATTAATCACATCTTGGAATTTTGATTAATCACGATTAATCGCTTAATAAAAAAAGTATTTTCATCAACATTTTTGTCCCGCCAAATTTGAAGAGCACCGTTTATGTGTTAATTATTTTGACATTTAATGTTATGAGGACATCTTCAACATTTTTTGATCCACTTCACAGGCTCATCTTTTTCTAATCAATTAATTACTTGCATATTTAAAAAATAAAATAAAAATGACCCCAATATTTTGACATGAACAAATATTCTAAATGTGATACGCAAACATTTATTAAATGCTTTACTTTAATGCATGTATTTATGTTTATGGCTCAAACACAACCTGTGCTACCTTAAACGTAGCCATCCACTGTCACGCTAAAGGATAATCTATGGTCAAAATTAATAGTGCGATTAATCTGCGTTAATTCACGATTAATGCGATATTTTTTGTTGTGATTAATCAGTTAAACGCTTTAACTTTGACAGCACTACAATTAATTGATTAATTTTGACAGCTCTAAAATATTCTTAAAAAAACAACTATGGGTGCCCCCTCCACGCATAATGTGTCACATAAAAGCAGGCAAATTACATCCTGAGTAAAATAACATAATAATATAATGCCGACCGGCAATTGTAGTACAAGCCAAATCTGTAATATTTTTCTTCGGGACAACATGCTGCTGCGGGTATGGTGATCCATTGCTCTCATCAATTACATTCCCCAGAGAGAAAACAGGGCGGTTTTCTGTTCCTTCTCGTGGATCTAATGGTGCTTCCTTCAAGCGCCTCTCCTAGTCAGTAATTGGCACAGCAAAACAAACACGATTTTAGTCTTTACACTCCCAGATGAAAAGGGTGAATAGAGCCTTATTAAGAATAAGATGCAAACCTGTATTGATCATGTTTTCCTTTTAAATTGTCTGTTGTAATACAGTACAATATGTACTGCATTTATTAGTAGTGAAGCATTTTCTTAGACTATAAGGTGACATCATGATCAACACAGCACTGTTGTGTTTAAAAAAAAAAACTTTCATGGGAGCACATTATTTAAGCTTAACTCATTCACTGCCATAGACGGCTATAGACGTCAAAAATTCATTTGAACTATTTCTATTAGTTTAACATTTTTCCCACTTTTGTAAACATGAGTATGAATACCTAGATTTTTTTTATTGTATTAGAACAGATATAAAATTTGTGATTAATCGTGAGTTAACTAGTGCAGTCATGCGATTAATTACGATTAAAAATTGTAATCGCCTGATGCCCCTAATTTTTAATAATCTTTTCTTTAAACAAATAAAAAATGGATTATTAAAAAATAAAATAAAGAAAAGATTATTAAAAATTAGGGGCATCAGGTGATTAAAATTTGTAATCGTAATTAATCGCATGACTTCACAAGTTAACTCACGATTAATCACAAATGTTATATCTGTTCTAAATGTACCCCAAAAAAATTCTAGGCTTTCATACGCTTGTTAACAAAAATGGAAACAATTTTTTTACTAATTTAGTTCAAATTAATTTTTGAAGTCTATTGCTGTCAATGGCAGTGAATGAGTTAATCAGAAATAATATATATTGAGCGTGTTCCATAGAATTTGGCAGTTTGATTCTTCTCATCTCATTCTTAAGACAGGATTGTCAGTTTCCTAACACCTGTTACCTAGAGAATATGAGCTGGCTTGCATCTGTCAATCATCCGTTGCACGTCTTACACTACTAACCTTTCCTCTCGCAGAAACGTGACACAGATGTTGTCTCGTCGCTTTCGCGCTTGTTCATCTGTCCACAGACAATCGGGTTTGGCGCGCGGAGTTGCATGCAGATCAGACGACGAGGCTGGCTGCAGTGTGTCACCACGCACAGTCAATTTTGACAGTGATTCAAAGGGTTATTACATCGCCTGAAGAGGCCTCCCTGCGTGCGCTATGCTTTATTTCATGTCAGTCAGACCTCATATTGACAAGCTGTGGAGCATCGAACAAATGATTTGATTTTGATTCAATGTTTTGACGCATGGTTGGAAAATCAACTGATAACTTTTGCATGACAGTATATATAAGACAATATGGCCATGTGCACATAAAAGCAATACAATTAACGTATCAAAATAAGAGCTTCTGAGGTGCAAAATATTAGTAACATCTAATACATTATATGCAATTGGGTGTCATGTGCTGGTTGGTGTAACTAATCGTGGTGTGCGAAGAAATGCAGCTTTTGAATATTATTTTCTTTTTTTTCCCTTGAGAGCTCAGTATTGTTTATTCGGTAATTTTACCGATTTGACATGTCATCATCATGCTATTGAATATTCTACTGAAAAGACTATTGAATAATCGAGTACTTGGATACAAATAAATATGTGTTTTTGCCTGGTTAAAGAACAATTACGAATACAAAAGAGAAAAGAACACATTTTACTCAATAAATTACCAACTATTTTTCATGTTTAAATTTGAATTGTGCATAGCCGCAAACTGTATTTTCTTCTCTAAAAACGTTCATCAAAGTGATGTCAGAACCACAGTAGCGATTTTGCTGGCTAAAACGGTACATTTGAGTAAGCCTAGTATGTTAAAAAAAAAAAACTAAAAAACTGATCAGTATGATGCACCTGTGTCAGCTCAGCTGTCAGCACCAAGGTGTGTAGTCCATCAGTCTGTATGGGGCACTCGCTAAGCGGCTAGCTACTAATAGCCGCTTAGGCATTAAAACTTGCAGTAGATGCCGTACTATACAAGCAGCAGCTAACCCTAACCCATTAAACAAGCATCATAATTAATTAATTTAATAATTAATACAAATATAGCATCCCTGAATATGTATACAGGGTGACATCTAGTCGGGCAGTGATTTCCATGTATTATTTGGTAAGTTAAGTTTTATTTTGGAAATTGGCCATGTTACCAATCATACATTAAATTCCTGGCGCATTTATTTGAATTGAGATATTCAAATTATTCTGACTCGTTTTACTCCTATGTGCAATGTACAGTTAATCCCTTTATAAATTATACTCTAGCCACATTTTAAGATATTTTTTTCATGTGTTAAATATATAATATTGTTTTTTTTTTTTGTTGGTTTCATGTGCTGAAAATTGTTAAATATCACTGACAATTTGGAATAAACCTCTTAGGTTTTAAGAACGTTGGTAATTGAGGAAGATTGTAAATCATTTTGGGCATGGACTGGTTTTTCCTCCTTTTGTTTTGGATTTCTGGAGTTGTCTTTCGGTTTCAATGTCACCCTGGTTTCTCTTTTCATCTCGTCAGCTAGTTCTTTTGCCAGGTATTATCTGCCTATCTATCCCTAGTTTTGTAATCAACCACTGTGTTTGTTCATTCTTTGTCAATGCCGTGTTGTCCTATTGGGTGTCACCTCTCCTTTCTTTTTAAATGAAACAATAATCATCCATTTTATAGCATTGTAATTATTTTGGATTTTGGGGGAGAAGGACCAAACGAGCTAGACTGATATTCATATGTACACTCATACTGTGTTTTGGTGGTATCCAGTTTAAAAACAAAATAATTGGGGCTGCGCTTCAGGATCCACATATTCACAGCTTATTATGCTGAAAAGTGGGCACGGGAGCAGTCTGCTGCCTTTAGCCCAATTGGCAGCCTGGTGGCTGTTGCTCATCTGTCCCCAAGCCAACAATGAGCACATCACAGATCTGGACCGGGATTAAAGGACCTCACACTAACAGCTGGCCTGAGATTAGCCATGTCAGTATTTACAGTTATTTTGTCGACTTGCATATCACATTCTGTAAAAATAATGAACAAAAAAAAAAAAACCTGGCTCGAGAAGACTCGAGTCTTTTTTTTTTGTTGGATAGCTGGAAGCAGGGGAGAAAGTTTAGCCATTTCTTTGTTCATAAATCTGGCTGTCTGAATTGGAAAACGGTGAGTGAGTGTTTATGTTATCGCACAGTGGAACTCATCACCCCATGATGGTCGATCTAAGAAAGGTTGAACACATTTTTCATATCTGTCTGTCAACACAAATGTCACCTAAAGCAATTTGACAGCAGTACTGGCTGTTTCCTCTTATAGAAGCTTGGATGCTTTATGAAATTGAAGACTTTGAAAGACATCCTGGGAAGGTGTTGGAGAGAAGGTCAAACAAATGCTGATCTTTTACCGTCTTTATATAAGTACGCAGAATGTCTGTTGGGTGGCCTTGCGCTTCCCAGAGGGGCCGTGCAGGGATGTGATTAACAGAGATTGGGGGTGAATCGTCTCCTAAGCTGCTCACCGGAGCATTGGTTTTGGTGGTTGGCGAGTAGATGGGGGACGAGCATTGAGTTACTGAAACCTACCCTGTGATATTGACTGTGCTCAGATACACCTACAGAAACTAATTGTTGTTGCTGTTTCGGAGTTATTAATTTAACAATGTTTTTATTTTTGTGGTTGTAGTTTTTATGGGCGTAGAACTGCACTGTATCATATATTCTTATTTAATTGTCTATTGTTAAGGTTTGATTTACTTAATGAAATATATTTCGGATATTGATGAAAAATGAAAGACAGGAATGTGTCCTGTGATTGCCTGGTGACCAGTCCACAGTCAGGGTTGGGAGGGTTACTTTTAAAATGTATTCCGTTACAGTTACAAGTTACCTGCTAAAAAATGTAGTTAGTAATGTTATCAAAGTACCATGATATTAAAGTAATGTAACTTGATTACATTGGATTACTCCAATACTGAGTATGCTCATGAAGACAAAATAAAAATAAATATCACCACAATATATATTCTATACAACGGGCCCCTGCTATTTGCCCTCACTCGCTCTCATTGTAGAAATGCTAATTCCTCAAAGTAATCCCCATTTTTAACAAATGTACCTGTAATCTGATGACATGTTTTTTCCTGTAACTGTAACGGAATACGGTAAAAAAAATAAATTGTAATCTGATTACGTAACAGCGGTACATGTATTCCGTTACTCCCCAAGCCTGTCCACCGTGTATCTAGCCTAGTGGTCTGCAACCTGCAGCTCTGGGGCCACATGTGGTTAATGTACATATTTATTTTTTATTGTTTAGATAAAACATTCTTGAAATGTATTAGTGATTTAGATTAAAAATGTATAATTAAATATTCAATCCAATTTTTTAGTTGTCATAAAAAGAAACGAACAGTGGATGAAAATGTTTTAGTATTACCTAAAACATAAAATTGCCATAAAATGGCCACATTGCATTTTTTTTTTTTAAAGTCGGAAAATGATTGAATAAAAGAATCCTACTAAGATGCTTACTTCAGTGAGCAGGTGTCTTAGCCCGAGGCTAGAAAAACAGGTTATAGACAAGTGCGATGCCCCAGCCCAAACCCCCCCGCACAACTCTCGCTCCATTTTTCCAAGAATATTTCTATTTCTTCAACATAATGTCATTTAATTTGAACTGCATCCTTGTCTCAAGTCTCCTCCTGTTCATTTATTATCTTTCAAAATGTATTTAAAAAAAATATTAGGAGATAATGGCATTGCGTTGGCATATTTATATGTTGTATACTTAACCATCTATTTCAATGGTTTAATCTCTATACCATCCCAATATGCAAATATTGTTCTGCTGTTGGGGTGGAAAGATAGGACGTTGTGTAAACAGAGATCGGTGCCACAATCGTGGAATGTGTTTGATTATGCTGAATGATGCGGATGCACAGATAATCTCATGGTTTGATTTTTTTCCCCAAACTATAATTAAGAACAAAGGGGAATGTGATACTAACATTAACAATGAAACATATACAGACATACCAGCACAGAGTGCAATATAACAGTGGGCCATATATATAATAAAAAAAACAAATTACGGCATTTCAAACCTGCAGGTTCTGTGAAGGGATACATTTACCGGTAGCTTTCTTTAAAAGCCCTGTTCATTACAAAGTGATGACGACGATGATGACTGTGAAACAGAGCAGCATACATAATTTGGTTTTGAGAAGACGAGTGCATGTAAGACAGCACTCTCTCCCGCGGGTGACCACTTCTTCAGTGAAATAAGGCAGATAAAAGGCTAAATTCTGATCCCTGACTCATTCCCCAGCTCATGTTGTACATCTCTGCAATATTGCTGTGAGGGTCCGTGATCTCCTTTGTCTCACGGGCTCGACTCGCTCTTTATATGTATGAAAACGGGAGCATCATATTTGTGGTCACTCTCAAACACTTACATTAGCGGGGGCAGAACTTTATTAGGTTGAGTTTAGCATTCTTAAATGCAAAAGCGTGACCTTTGCATAATGTCGTACAGATGCATGCGTTCACATTTACAGGTGTAAGTTGATGAGATGAGTCCGGGAGGCAGAGGCATAAGCAGATTTACAAAGTCTTGGAAGCGGCGGAATGTGCTCTCTTGAAAAAATACATGGAGACAGGATTAATTAATTATAGATGTGGAAATGTGGTCTGAGGGAACGCTGTTACAGTAACTGGAGGGATGGCAAGCGAGAGATGTGAGGATGAAGATGAGAGGGAGGAGGGGAGCGGGAGAGGCTTCGTCCTATACCATCCACAACTTCAATTTTCATTACATGACAGGAGAATGGAAGTTAATTAAACATGACAATGCTGCAGCGTTTATTGTTAACCCTTCATGGTGGCTTCACACGCAAAGGCCAAAGTGTGCATACGAGATGTGTTGTATTCTCGCCCAAAGTGTAAATCCACATTCAAATATGGAAATTGTGGGGAAATGAATATTTGATCTCTTTGTGGCACCAAAATGAAAGCAAATGTATAATGTTGTTTAATGCCTGTGGTTCACTATTGGCTCGATCCACAATTAGACTCAAAATGTTTGGCTAATCGTGATAGTTTATACATACACGCATACCGCTTTTAACTGTGGAAAAGTGGAGTCACCTTTTCACCTCATCTACTTTCAACCTTCATGTCGATGCTAATTGGATGTGACACTAATGAGCCCAAAAAGCAAAGTGAAGTGGCGCAAGGTTTTCGCGCTTCTTGCTTACAAATTTGGCGATCTTAATCACACCACCACTGGACATCATGGTTTTATGTCCGTAGATTACAAAAGAGGACAGGAATAAATATCAGATTTGGAAAGTGAGCTAGGATGTCCCGATCTGATCATGTGATTGGAAATCGGGGACGATCACATGATCTTTAGCTGATCAGTGACAAAAAGATTAGTCTTCATTTCCTGAAATATATTTGTATTTGCTAATTTTATGCGTAAAAAAAAAAACAATAAAAGTGTCACCGGGGCATCCCCAATTATTAATTTTTGCCTTCATCATTTTCTTTATTACATTACATTAACAGCAATGTAAATTTATTTTTATTTTTATTTTTCTGAGCGAGAGCTCGATATTGTTCATTCGGTAATCTTACCGATTCGACATGTCATCATCATTGCGCGCTCTTTTTTTTCTCTTTTTCTTTTTTTTTGTATGTGCGTGAGTAAGTGTGTGTGTGCGTGTGAGTGTGTGCTCGTTAATTCACCCAAAATCTATTAAAAATCCCATACCGCTTACCTAAACCGAATACTTCAGAATCCAGCTGGAGTCATGAGGTTGTCAGGAGACCCGAGGAAGGATCAAAGAAAAGAAAGAACAGTGAAATCCAGCACCGACCAGACATCACCTACTACCCACCGGGTAGCAATATACATTTCTATGCAGCCAATTGTACTTTTTTCCCCACTGAGACAATTTGGATGCACATTATTTTATTCCATGGTATCTGATCAGGACTCGATTGTCTGTATCGGCAGACACTCAAAGCCGACGACTTTGACTTGGGTTCCAAAAAAAAAAAAAAAAAAAAAGTGTGATCGAGACATCCATCCCTAATTTAGAATGTTTGCCCTCATAGTTTTCCTTATTACGTTACTTTACATTACATTAGACCCACGAGACCAGGTAGTGTGCTTTCTCAATGAATGCCGGTCTTCATCATCCCCATCTCGTGTATGCTGCTGCTGTTGAGTGCAGAATTATATTGGATTAGGTGATGTACATCTGCTGGATTTGTAGCCTTTGGGGACGTTGAGTAAACGCTCCTCATATCTCGGCGCATCACAGTCCTGACTGATTGCTGATGACTTTTTTAGGGCACAAGGATGTTAAGTTGTTTATGTATTCAAATAAATAAATAAAAAATCGAGATATCTGCTACTCTCCTGATTGTGTCGGCATAACTGTCTGTCTTTTTGTTCCGACTTCCTGAGCTGGGGTGATTTGTTGTGGTCATCAGCAAAGAACAGGGCAGCTGTTTTTTGTTGTTGTTGGCGTTTGTTTCGTTTGCTCGTGCATGTGTGTGTCGACATCAGCGTGTGTTTTATGCTTGTGACAGATATGGGACATCCTTGACTGCAGTTGAGAAAGTGACACACCCCTACAGGCTATCGTGTTAAAAAAAAAAATCTTCAGCAAACTTCAGCCACAATTTAATGTACTCCTGTCATAGGAAATCTCTCAAGTGCTCTAATGCATTTTGTGAGACCGGATCGTCACAATACCTGACATTGGGCTCGGTTAAAGTGCATACATAGTCTAATCGCTTAAAAAAACAACTTGATTGTTGTGTAAACCTGCCAGCTTTGTTTGCAAGCTGCATATCAATTCTTAGCATCCCAAATTGAAATGCAGCCATCTGTTATATGCGGCAACTCACAAGGTGTCTTCATCTTTCCTCTCCGCTCATACATTATTCTGTTTCTTTCTGCCTTTGCTGTGTTGCCATACCAGAACAACACAGTTGGGTTGGGCTGTGAGGGCTGAAGCTGTATTCCGGTACTGGACCACCCACCAACCTTCATGCACATCTACAAACAAACACACACACATGCACAGTTCGTCAGTCAGTCACACATGAATGTGCTTGGTTAAGAAATCCCTGCATATGTTTTATAAATTAATTGGCTTGTACGGCTCTCACCCGTAACCATCTGTTTTTCCGCACATGGCTATTTAGCATTTTGTGTTAGGAAGTCGGTAATATCATTTTTAATTATTAAATTTTCATACCCTTCCCCCTCCCCAATTTTTTTTGAATCTCCTTCTCTTCAAAGGTGCATGAAATTATTTGCTAGCCCGGTACACAAGAGCAGATTTGAAGGCTGAAAGGGTACAAAAGTGGCACAGAAAACAAAATGTACTGTCATCGTACAATTGAATGAACATGGACATGAAAACAAAGCAAGGGCATGACGTGAGTGCAGACAAAGGACGGAAGAACATCCACCCAGAATAGTAGATAGACAGGAAGTTACATGCAAAAAATTACGCAACCACCTCGGCAGGGGTCAATAGGAGAAATCAGTTATTGTTGTCTTTTTTAGTGTAATAAAAGTAGATTTTTTTTTCATTAGACTCAAATTTGACTTTTTTTTTTTATTTTTATTTTTTATCAGGACCTGATACAATATACAACCATACAATATTTATAATGTTTAATTTCCCTTACATGTCCTATTTTTAGACCAAAACAAGTTTTTAATCTTGACCTCTTTGAAGGTGAGAGAAGCTTGCGTCATATTTTCTTGGAGACACTCAATGTCCACATCAAATTAGGGATGTTTGATACCACTTCTTTTTTTTCAGACAGATACCTAGTATCTATACCAATAGATAATTTAGATAAATACAAATTTTCCCCCAAAAAGCATTGAGAAATAATATATATATATATATATACACACACACACCCCTAATATACATTATAATGTACAACGCACAACAACTTTGACTGATGCTTAAATTGAGGCTGTCAATACATGCAAGCTAGCTAATGGATCTACCTGGCATTAATTGGACCAGAGAGGGTAACAAATGCACTGTCTGGTAAATGCACCGTCTCGGTAGATTGTCGACATGTTTTTAAAGCGGCGTCTATTTACTGTATATGATTCATTATGAATCATCTGAAGTCAGAGCTTTCAAGCTTGCATGAGGATGTAAAGTTCCTCATGGAACTTTAATAATACTGCTGTGATAAGCACAATTGTAATTCAGGATACACTATGGAGGACACTTTACCTAAACGCCCTTCTATGTCAATTGTACTGTATATGTATGATGCCGTTTATGTTGCCATGTTTTTTATTTATTTAATACATTAGCAGTTGAACTAATGCTGCCAAATGGCTCTCTTTAATAATTGACCACAACACAATCAGACAACGACTCGTGTATCCTCCCCACAGTCTGAAATTACCACACGTTAGCACCCTACACATCGCTGCTTCCTCTCGTGGGACTCAATAGATTGGAACACAACCCCCACCTCACGGCTCATGTGCCTTGGTTTGTACACACTCCAAGGCAAGCACCTCATTAAGCACCCCCCTTTCTCATATTTTTCTCCTCATGTTGCCAAATAAAAGTGATTTGAGAAGATGCTCACAGCATGATGCACTACTCTACACAAATAACAACCAATCTCCACACGTACGCACATATTAGGTAAATGCTTATTTGCATTATTTTTTTTGTGTTCTATATAGTATTACATCCTGCAGGTGCACCTAATTTTGTGGCCAGTGATTATATGTTTTTGACTATAATGCTGTACATGCTCAAAGTAGAAAAGCCTAACACTTAAAATATCATTGAACAATTGAATACAGCGATTTAAAACATTATATTGGTTACTCATAGACAGTTTTTTCAAATTCCAGGTAGCGCTTTCATTTTAAGAAAATGCTTTTAAAATGATATTATGTTAATTTACAATACGTATTTTGTGTTCAGCAATAAGAGCTGATGGGCCCCACTGCCACAAACGCACTTTCTCATAGCACAAACTGCTACTCCTATAATCTCCCCTCCCCCGCCTTTTTAATTTGCCATAGCTGATGAGCAAGAAATTGTATTATCAGTCACTCACTTCTCATTTATTAAAACATGAAATACTTTGTACATCATCAATCAAAATATGAAAAGGGTGACAGGGTGTGATACCGGCAAAGTGAGGGTAATCTGTTGAAATAAAATACTGATAAAAATGCGACCTTTGACCACAACTATCTCGTACATTTTAGTTAAGCTAAAATTGAAAATTATGAATCAAAATTATATTTCAACACATTAAATTACGTATATTGCCGCCTGGAGGTCTTCCATGCTGATTAGTTATAGTGTATATATTTTTTTTTTTTTCTTGCCTTTGTTTCCTGAATTGAGAGCTGGAGCATGAACGATGGATGAGCGAAAAGTGCCATTTATGGAATGGCTCACTCAGCCAGTACAGTACAACGGGGCATCTGTCTGTGCCAAAGTGGAGTCGACCACTGAGGCACATTTTCTAGAGCACAACTGGGATGTCATTGACAGTTTGGCTGACGGGACTTTGGCTTGGTGCTGATTTTTGCTATTGACCTTTTGTAGTCCTCTACTACTTTAACTGCATGCTGCGATATATCAGCAAACAGTCAAAGGCAGTAATGAAAATCAGATGGGAGATAAGAATGGATTATGTTAATTTATGATGTATCTCTAATCCATGATGCGATTGGTTCGATATTATTATTCAACATGCTTATGCAATGTACTTACAAACTACTGCAAAAAAAAAAGGGATTGATTTGAACCTCATTGGCAAAAATTATAGTTTGATGGGTTTCATTTAAAAGAGTCACAAGTATTACATTAGCATATCATAATTTGGATGTTCTATCAATTTCACACTGCGATTGCCGCAACACTTTATGGAAAAACTAAAGCTCTGTTTGACTAATACTGAAAACAGCATGTCAGAAGCTATTAACTGTAAGTGGAAATACTTCCTTGCATAATTTTAGAGCATATTTTCAGTACAAGCAGCCACTTGACAAAGCATGAGATTTTAAATTATATTTGGGGGAACAGCTTTGACAGAATTGGGAAGATTTCAAGCTGTACCTGAGCAGCTCATACAGCGATTCTTCTCTAAACACACCAGTATGGCAGTTAAGATGACAATTCTTCTTTGAGAACACTAAATTCCTGCACTGTTTGTAGAACAGAGGCATACAATTGAAAATGCTCATAAATAGAATTCTGGTGAACTGAATGTGTCACACCTTTGCAAAAGTACTATTTTTGCTGTTAATGTTAATGAAGACGGGTCCTTATATTCAACTATCGACTCCAAATATGTCTTTAAGAATATTTTCTAAGAGAGTGTGATGTGATGCTACGACACATTTTAAAATAATTGTACCAACAAATCCCTGCAATTGACATTCCTGCTAACATCAGTACCAAGATAAACAAAATTAGACTATATACAGTATTATATCCGCCATGAAAGAATCAAAGTATAATTTAAGCCTGTCTAGATGGTCTCAATAAATATTCATATTCTGTCTGCCTCAACGCTTTCACGTGCCACTATTGCTTGTGCTTGCTCAGACTCTTTCAAATGGAACTTGTAACTCCTTCACACTCAGAAAAGGATTGTGTTTTTATATAGATAGTTTGTGGAATGTAGTGCCATTTATCTATGGTAGGACACTGCTTGTAGGCCTGCAGAGATGTAGCGTTTGAATTATTAATGCTCAATTTCCCACTTGCTACTCTCAGCTCCCATTCGCCTTTCTGCATTCTTCTTGCACTTTAGGTATCTCTTCCTTCAATCCATTGTCGTGTTAATCCTGCGAGGCTATACACCTCCCGCGCCTATACTGTTACAGCTATAGGGGAACTATTACACCTCCAGCCTCAACCTAAAGAAATACAAAAAGTATAGAATAACACAAAGTAGAAACCCTTCCTCAAAGTAAGCGAAACAGTCGTGAATAGTCATATTCATGGCTGTGACTAGTCACAGTTTAGTTGAACACAGTCAATATTGGGCTGGCCCATTTAGTGCCTTTATAGTTTTGATCCCTTTAGCACCTCTTTTTCCACATAAAAGCAATGAATGAAAAATATTTGGTGGTTTTACTGGACACTGAGACTGAGGACCCTATTTTGGCAAATCGAGTTGACCGTGTTTTGGCGTTATGGCGGACCGAGGGCATTCTTTACCCACACCTTCCGCACCGAACAATTTGGTGACAGAAATTAGACTAGAACTGAGACTAGCTAAAACCAGGTGTAAGTTGTGGCGCAGGTGGTGCAATGCAATTTAGCTCCATACATGGACGACTATTTAATTCATAATTTCACTCCACAGTGGCCAACATTACATCATCTGCAAGTAGAGATCTTCTTTGTTCCTTTTAAATGTACTTTGTGCGCGCCAATCTCCTGCATCTATGGTGAGATGAAGGTTTAATGCCCATAAAAACCAAAATACTCTGGCAGCTGTATTTGGTATTTTCAGAGGTTGGAGTTTACCTGAGTAGAGATGTTTGAATTTTGGAAATGATTCATAGCATTTTCGTGTCATTAAGCGATTTTTAGCTTTTCTACATATACAATTGTAGGAAATAAACATTCACATATCAGTTAATCATTCTTGGTGTCTTCCTTTGGTATCTTAGTGTTACGAGATGACTTCAGACAGAACCCGCAGGATGTAGTGGTGGCTGTTGGCGAGACAGCCACTCTGGAGTGTCAGCCACCACGTGGGCATCCTGAGCCCACCACCTACTGGAAGAAAGACAAGAGTCGTCTTGATCTGAAAGATGAAAGGATCACAGTGAGTTACTCACTTATCTCTTGAGCCATTTTTTTCTGTGAATCATATCACCAGTGGAGTGCAGACCTCTGCCAAGGCTTAATAGCCTTAATTTGGATCAGCACCGCTTTGGAGTTTGAAGTTATCACATTTGTCGGAATTTTGTCCGATTTGCGTATGATTTACTGAGAAATTGGGGGAGAAATCCTAATAATCAGATCTGCACCAAAACGCTATGGGTTCCTCCCTTGCGTATATGTCACCTGTCTAAAAAGGTCAACAGAAGTTGGTCAAGTATTCTAATTTTGTAATGGTACCAAAAGTCAAAGGACAATCCACCACAAAAGGTAATGTTGGCTCAAATCATAGTATTTTTTCATAAGGTTGTAAATCAATTAAAAAATATATTTCGATTATTTGCTTAATTAACTTGCGAATAATTACAAATTTGGTGCACATTTGTAAAATAACTAAATATAAATGTGCATAATATTTCAATACTGCAGCATTATAAGTTCAAAACCAAAAAGAAAAAGATGGGCTAGTTATGTATAACTGTTTCTGTACTGTACTGTACTGCACTGTTACTATACTTGTACTGTAAGACTGAAAAAAAAGTACACACATTGTCCATATTAATACAGCGCACACTTCATTTAAAAAAACGTTTCAATTGTGTTATATTTTGTACTGAACATAGCAAAAGGAGAAACAGTTCAATCTGTGCAATCAATCTGATACTGCTGTTGAGTGTTATCTGCATGCGTGCACCACACTGCCCCTAAGAGGCCAAGGAGTGTACAGCAGGAGCAGCACGGAAACAAGCCACTCTATTCTAAGCTATTGTAAAAAAAAAATCTACAGTTTTTATGCTTTCTTTTCAGGTTCGTGGAGGAAAACTAACCATCGCCAGCACACAAAAAACTGATGTAGGGATTTATGTGTGTGTGGCCACCAACATGGTCGGCGAGAGAGAGAGTGAAAAGGCTCAACTCTCCGTGTTCGGTAAGAACTCTGGGATATAAAGGTTCAAAAAGCAATAAAGTATGACTTTCTCGGCTGTTTACTGCTCACCATCACATACAGTATTTATCACTGTCTTACAAGTACATTTAGCTTCCGTTATCTGTGCACTCTTCCCGACATCCAGAGAGACCGGTGTTTGTGCAGCGGCCTGTGAACCAGGTGGTCTTAGCGGATGAGAGTGTGGAGTTCAGGTGTCAGGTCCACGGTGACCCGCCTCCAACTCTACGCTGGAAAAAGGAGGACGTGGATATTCCCCGTGGCAGGTAAAGGAAATGGGTGAATGTGTGTGTTGCATTTGTTTAATGAAGGTTTGTGTGCACATGAATGCGGTAAAAGTGATGACGTGGAGGTGCTGAAGCGAAGCTAATGAGTCCCTGAAGAAGCAAAGAAGCAATTTGACATGTTACTCGTGAACTTTCATCAGTGTGGCAGAAATCATTTATTAGCCGCAGAGAATCTCATTATTTGCTGTGTGAACGTCTGTGCTCATAGCAGAACAAAGTAGCCCCCCCGCCCCCACTTTGATTGCTTGAAACTCTCCAAGCACCACTGTTCTTTTTATGTTGCACATAAGGCTCATTTTGGTCCAGCGGTGGTCCACGTTCTTGTGTTGTTTAATATAAAGCAATTCAATACACAGCCCACAAGGAGTAGTATCTATATGAAGTCAACATTGCCTCACTAAAACAGCCAGCCAGATCTTTACTGCTCAAAGTTTTGAAGCCAGTTGCAGAGAAATAGTTCATGTTTCAACCACAGTATCTGCATCATACCAATTTTTAATTGCAGTTTTCCGACGTGAATTATTAGTTACTACTCGGCGCTTTTGTACTCTACTGACGGAACCTGGACATACTGTACATCATAAGGAAGTTTACCAGAAAGTTCTCGCGACAGAACAAAGAACAATCTTAAAATCATTTGGGATTTTAGTACTTCAGTCCGCTTGTTTTCTTCTGCTACACGCTACACTTGCAGTTCTGTTTAGCATGCCAACGTTTCATTAGGCAGTTCACTACTACTGACACTGTGTCAATTACTATTAACAGTATTCTTTTTATTGTATTATTATTATTATATATATTTTTTTTTTTTAATCAAATGTCAATCATTCACATGCAAAAACACACGCAAACCAAATAAGGGATAAGGAGACATGGGGGACCCAAGTCACATGACTTGACTTAAGTCAATTTTAGGATTTGCGAGGCGGAAACTTATAAAATAGTCTACTTGACTTTGACCTGGAATACATGACATTCAAATTGATTTAGACTTTAACTACATACCTTTGGAAATCTTCATTTTCGAAACTAAGTTTATTCTATGTAAAAAAAAAAATTATGGGTGCAGGGGTAATGCGCACTTTTGATGTGATGTAAAACTCTAAGCCTAAATCTTTAACCCACTGTAAAAGAACCGAAGTCGCTCCTTGCTTTAACACGAATGTCTATCAGAATTTTTAAACTAATTAGATCACCCAGAGCCGTAGTTTTAATGGCTTGAGCTCTGCTAATGATGTAATTTCTTAAAATTATGATTACATGTAAATACAAACTGTTTGAGTAGCTACTAAAGACATTTTTTATGTCAGCGGCAGCCCTTGGTGACATTTCTCTTAATGCCTTGCTGAAAAGTGGTTGCTATGGAAATCCGACAGCGTTGTCAGCGGTGCAAGAATAATGACTCATATAAATATTTTCATGTTTTTTAATACAATAAAATGGCAGCATAGGAATAATATACATACAGGCACATGAAAAGTCAAATGCCAGAAAGGCAGAAACATTAGATAATTTTGTAAACAGAGTAGCAGCACATCAAAGTTTAAGCTTCAATACAGCTCTGGTTCTATTGCTAACAAACGGCGCCCTTGTGTGGTCGACAACTATAAAGTTATCGCTGCCAATGTTAACAAGTTACAATAAACTGTCTCCGGTGGTCAGCGTAAGAGAAAAAAAACAAGGCAGAGTTATAACCTGTCTATGTGAGCACACAGCAGTTTACTGTCGTGTCTCCTCTTCTTCCATGCCTTGACAAATGAACGCCACCACACTCATAAAAAAAAAAAAAAAAGATGAAAAAATACTCCAAAACGCTGACAACTGGTTGAGGTTCTCTGAAGGAAAACAAATGGCGATGGCCACTACCAGAAAAGGTGGTGCAATATGAGATTTTCCCAGAAATACGTCATAGAGTCCATATGGCATTTTATGGGCATAAGTCAACGGTTGTTCGTATCTACAAACGTTCATAAGTCGAACGTTCAGAACTTGTGGAGCATCTGTCTTGTGTCTGAACCTGGCAACCCACCAGTATGCTATGCATGCAGAGGGCTCCGTAAATTACTTGAAAGGCTAGCATGCATGCTATTTCTTTGATCCTTCCTCAGGTCTTCTGACAACCTCACGACTCTAGCTGGATTCTGAAGTGTTCGGTTTAGGTGAACGGTATGGGATTTTTAATAGGTTTTAGGTGAATTAATGAGTACACACTCAGACGCACGCACGCATGCGCACACGCCCCCGCACATGCACATACTCACGCACATACAAATAAAGAAAAAGAAAGAAAAAAAAGAAAAAGAAAGGCTAGCACACCTCTGCTAGTGTCACTTTTGGTTTGTACTGGTCATGACAAAGAATCAGCACCTATAAGACTGTCTGGTGGTCCGTCCACTCATCTGTGTTTTGTCATGGCGTCACCACCCTTTGACTTGTCCTATTTCCCGTCCTTCCACTTATTTTATTCTTTTCCCGAACCCGTCATCCTCATGGGAAGTGCGTATCTGGGTCAAATATGTTCTGTGAATGGAGTCCTCACCCAACTCCGGAGTGACCCTGCAGCCCCCCCATCGATAGCCCCCCCCCCCCCCGCACCCTCTTTCGAATGACTTTTTCTCACCCCTTGTGCCTTTTCTCTGCCTGACTTGTCTTCTATCTGGAAATCAGCACGGCTGGCTGCACAATTTCACAAGATCTCTCATGCCAAAGAGACCCCAGAGATGTGTAGCCGACTCCTTTGCCCCCTCCACTCATTCCGAGTCAAGCCCCTCTTATCTGAACTGGCTGAGAAGTCCCTCTTGTTCTCACTGAAGCAATTGTGCCCTTACAGTCGAGAATTCTGCACTGGTGGCTGCACATTGATGCATCAACACTATGAATTAGTCATTTGTTACTACCCCGCTCATTCATCAAATTCATTTTGTCACAGCGTGCCACTCCTTTTCTCCCAGACAGTTTGTCCATCTGACTCAGGCTCTGAGTCCTTATGGCTTTCGCGCTCTCCCTCTCTCTCGCACGCACACACACAGCATGGCATACTGCACATCCCACACCGCAGTGGGTGGTTCATCGTTATAAATATTGAAAGAGTGGAACAGTCAGGGTTCCAGCTGAAAGCACCTTTAATTTTGCCATGCCTTCATGATGGCGTAATTGCTCTGCTCGATTTGTTTTTGCAGCAGAATGCGCACGTCGGGGAGTCTTAATTGCCTCAGAAAGTGAGGTGCCGTCAAACAATCAACAATGACACAACCTTAGGAAATAGGTTTAATACAAACATGGTTCAATTGTGGGTTGGAAAATAGCCTCCGCCAAGGCTATGTTTGAATTTATATTTTTTCGTGCTTGTGAAACTTTGTCGAGCATTTCTTTTGCTAGGGTTAGGTGGGAAAGTATTCACCCAAGAATGTTAGGATGATGAGTGTCGTAAAATTCATCTAGTTTCCCCCAAAATTCACACCTTGCAGGAAAAATAAATTTGTCAAATCTGAGCTAAATTTCCATGACTTTTTCTATTGTACATTTTTGACCAACTGTAATGCTTTGTGGTTAAATTGTGAACATTTTGAAGCCCTTAAAAAAAAACATAAATACAAAATAAATACAGAAAACATGCTCAGACAGTATAATCTGTCAAATCTTATCAGATCACTTGGAAATGTTTTGTACCATGATGATATTTGCTACACGAATAAAATATGGCTCTTGATCAGTGGTGTCCCAACTACGGCCCGGAGGACATTTGTGGTCTGCTGTCCATTTTTTCGGCGCCTGCGGCATGTACTAAAAATAACTTTTGACATGGCCTGTGATATTATTTCCTAGATCGTAGCCCTGTGGTTACACAGAGATGCCGAAAAATAGCCACATCAGCACTATAACATGCAACCTTAAGCTGCTTTTTTACACAGACCCCAGCAAAGGTGTGATTTTGCTTGCTTGTCAGTACTGAATCAACATCTTGATAATCAGGCATCATAAATGTTTCCTAGGGACGGGGATTTAAGATTCAGCTTCATCCCGTCAGCCATTTTTTCTTTTTGGATGTATGTCTGAAAGGAAAAATGAATGAATAAAACGAACTAACAAACTGTAAATATGCCTTTTTTTTCAAAGATATATATCCCCAATAAAAGATGATTTATCATGTATGTCAGTATATTTTAAAGTGGAATGATTTGATTCGGTTCAATGCACTCCCATTTTTTAAATAAAATTAGATTTTCTGATCCGTTTTTGTTACACTCTAGAAGATGTACAGTATTTATACTACTTACAGTAGATGTCATTTTAATTTTCCAAAATTTAGCCTTGACAGTGTTATCACTCACTGTCACCAGGTATGACATCCGATATGAAAAAGAGGACCTTTTGCTGAGGATAAAGAAAGCCACCGTGAGCGATCAGGGGACCTTCACCTGCCTAGCCGAAAACCGTGTGGGCAAAGTGGAGGCCTCCGCTTACCTGACTATTAGAGGTGGGTAGCTTGTGGTCTCCTCACCGCCGTATTTTATTCTAAATCCCAACTCACAGAACAATCACTCCTTTATTGCACATTTTACCAGCGTTATTGCCCCCCTGCTGAAAGGTTGGGCCTAAAGCCTAAAGCTTTCTTTCCACATAACGGAACAATGCACTTGATTGCTTTACATTTCTCACACGGTGTTTTAGTTTGTTGTCTTTACTGAGAGGGAAATGAGTGTAGCCTGGTAGATAATTAGTTCATATATTTTATTAACTTATTCAATATAATTGCAACCATTGCTACATTTCCACATAGAGATTTGTGAATGTCCGTGTGAATGTGTTACATGATGCCAAAAAAATTTAAGAGTTAAGGGTAAAAAAACGAAAGTAATTAGCATATTTTAGGGTGTCAGCCCGGTGACAAGCCATCGTGCCCCTAAATGTGCAGTGATGTGTAGGAATTAGTTCAAGGCATTGGTTCTTGTCCTTTTACCTAATGTGGTGATTGAGAGCCATCTGTCCTCCAAACATCATGGATGGAAACCCAACGCCATCTCATTCATTTCTGATTTTCATTATTTTGCTTTCTTTCCCTCTACTCCTCTGCTTTCGTTCTCTCTGTGTTGTGACTTAATCTCACTCACACCATTGTTGTCACCAGTTCGCCCTGTTGGTAAGTAACAGCTGATCCCATTCTGCATGTGTTTTTGCCTTCTTTTTTTTTTCTCTTTTTTTTTTAAGTCACGCTTTGAGCACTCTGCCGTGAGGATCCACAAACATTCATTAAAATGATATTTAACTGGCACATCTGCATTGTCTCTCAATCATGGACATTCCCTATTAGGAGTCACTGAGAATCCACGGATGTACTGTGTCACTTTAGGTCTCGTCAACATTTTGACGTTGATGAGGCACCCTTATCGTATTTCATGTTCTGATAGATGGCCCTTATGCATGACCAACTTGACTGCAAATAAGCTACTGTACCGCATGCTACTGTAATATTCAGAGGCGCCCCAGTTTGTGGTGCGACCCCGTGACCAGATTGTGGCTCAAGGACGAATGGCGACCTTCCCCTGTGAGACCAGAGGCAAACCTCAACCCACTGTGTTCTGGCAACGCGATGGCAGCCAGGTGAGATTTTTGGCAAACTATTTTCTATAATGTGCATAAGGACTCATGTTGAAAGATATATTGTTTCATGTCATGCTAAGAAAGACATCAATATTGCATTAGGGTAGATGCTGTATTAAAAAAAAAAAAAAAAAAAAGCTAAACTGATCAAACCAGGGTGACATTGTGTGTGGCTCACGCAGATAATGAAGTGGTCATTCATCATCAGTTGATGCTGTTCTGACCAGCCGGCTCACATTAAAGTCATTAGAAGTAATGAAAGCAGGCTAATGTCCTTTCCTGCCAGCTTGTCTGCTTGGGGGGCAGAAACAGACAAAGCTGATGCCTCAACTCTCGTTAAGTGCAGCATAAACATGGTGGGGGACAAGGTCTGTCAGAAGAGAGACGTTTAGCTTATTGGTGCATCATTTTTTATGGAATATGAATTCTTGAGAATCCCTTTCAACTTGACATTTAATGACTTATTGGAAAGCCTAAAAATGTTAATGTTAAAATCTGCCTTTCCCCAATGAACAAAAAAAACAGCACATTGCCAGAAATTCACAAGTGTGTGATCAATGAGGTTTTTCCGTCATGTGCTGGCTTTAAAAATCAAATTGGGTATTTTATTTTGCAAGTTAATTGGACATGAATCAATTAGAACAATAATAATGAATGACGTCATAAGGACATGAATTCATTTGTCACTCAGGTTCTAAGTGTCTTCTTAAATGAATAGGTCTGGAGATAATCGGGCTTGGTTGTGGTCAGTGAAAATGAATTCAGCTTTCCCCAAAAATTTGATTACCCATATTTAAGTCAGAATTTTTTTTTTCACTCAGGGCCAGGCACATTTGAAAAGTCCCCCCCCCCCCCCCCCTCTAATAAATACAATTACGGAACTGCCAATGTTCATACTCGCAAACACGTTCGTTATAATGCACTTGTCGGCTAAACGCTACAGACAGCATATTTTCCCATAATGCCACGGGATATGCCTCACACACATGCACAAGTCAATACTCTGTTGCATTATGGGAAACAAATGTTGAACCTACTGGCTATAAATGCTAAAAGTTTTTTGTTTCAAATGTGCATGCGCAAGTAATAATTTGTGGCATTTAGTCTACAAGTAGGTTCGAACATACTTGTGAGTTTGTCTAAACGTATTTGCGAGTACTTTTGAATATATTCACAAATACGTTTGAACATACTTGTAAATTCGAACGTACACGACAGTCAAAAAAATTTAAATTGGCAGCTACATGCTTCTGTATAAAATCCCCATTTTAAAACGGTTTTATATTTACGAGGGTTATCATTGTCTGATATTTACATTTGTTTGATGGTCTTATATTATAGTGGGGGAACTATGCAAAAAAGTAGGACTGTTAAAAGTGTAAGAATATTGTATGAAAGGTTAAGAACTAAAATGTGCATATTATTACCTTTCTATTCACAAAGTTTGCCCAATTTAGACCTTGAAATACACACAAATGAAATTACTTTTTATAAATGTCTACACATTCATTGTAAGAAAAGGCTGTATGACTGTTTCCAAACATTATTTTGAATGTGAACCGCAAACGTGGATATGTCATTCTAGTCCTGATAGTATTGGGATTTTTTTTTCGTATAACAATATGCAAATTTCCCATATCCAAAACCAATGTGTGCCTTCTTTTAGGAGTTTTACTTTCCATTTTCACCCCCCTGTAGGATCTTCTGTTTCCCAGCCAGCCAACGCAGGGCGACAGTCGCGCTTCTGTGTCTGTGAATGGAGAGTTGACCATTTCATCAGTGCAGCGTTCAGACGCAGGCTATTATATCTGCCAGGCCCTCACTGTAGCAGGCAGTATCTTGGCCAAAGCCCAGCTGGAGGTGGCAGACGGTAAGTAAGGCGACCAAAGCATGCACACCCACTTCATCCAACACATCAAAGTTAATCAAAACAATAAGCACAACAAAGCGTTGGCATTTTGCATTTCCCCAAACAATATATTGTCTGTTTTAAATAATTTATTTATTTTATGATTTCTTCCATTACTTTATTTTTTTTTTTTTTTTACAAGCAACACAACACAGAACCATCCCTGTCCCTTAACATTGTGTTTTAGCAATGCCATGCAATAAAATGCATTATAGTTAGACTTTCAATAATTTATGGTTGCATTTTTTCATCTTGATGCAAATTGAGCTTTAAAATCACATAAAATACATAAACAGATCAACTTGAAGCCCTGTTTATATAATTGATTATTTCAGGCTGCCCACATTTTTATTTGCAAGCCTCCATTTTCGTGCTGCAAATGCCAAGCAGTCACCAGCAATTATTATTTTTACAACCCTCTGCCGCTGATGAATGTAAGTGGTCTGAAAACACATAAAATAAAACTCTCCTTGATGGAACGGACACATTTAGACTTTTGAGACAAATCTTTAATGTCAGCGTTAAGTGCTAAGCTGCTTCCTTCTCGGTGCCGCTGATGTCCTTCTCCACATTTGTATCTGCATTTGGAGAGAGACAGAATGAAGCAAGCAGTGATTTCAATGTAGATAAACATAGCATATGGGTGATGTCAAATGGAGTTTAGGAAATCAGTCTTCAGTCTAAAAAAAATTCCAATGAGGCACTTTAGCTAAGATATATGCAAATAGTAACCGTATGGATTAATTTTTTTTATAGACAATACAGTTTATACATACTGTAGGCTTCAAAAATAGTAAATTTTCTGCAAGATCGGTCTTATTAACCTAACATTGATCAAATAGCAGACACCGTCAAATTACATGCTGAGCTAATTTCTAAGCCAATTCAAGATCATTATATTTCATAACCTTTGTTGGCAGCGATCATATGTCTCATGTAGACTCAAATATAGCATTTATCACCTTGCGACAGTATATGATATGTATTTGTTCAAGTTCAATTAGGGTCACAAATCAGCTCTTGCATTACTTTACTTGGAGTCATGTTTTGTGTTAAGATGTTTTATTTAAGCCAAGAGCCAAAATGCTACAGTGTAAAAAAAATAAATAATAAAATTTACTTAAAAAAAAAATAGAACCTGACAGAAATTCTAAGTAAATTTTACAAGGAGAGTTTGAGTACATTTGAACAGTTCATTAAAAAATTAAAAACTTGACTAGGTTTTTCAAGTACATATTACTCTTCTTTTTTTTTCACAGCGCACATAACCCCCCAAAGTAGTCAGCTTGCAAAATTACCACTCCATCCATTAGCTTTGTGTACGTTCACAGACTTAAAGGGTAAGGCGTCACACTCCATACTTCGTGCTGTAAACATGTTTATTTCCTGTCATAGTTTTAACAAAATTATTGAGGCTATGACCAATTACTGTCATTCAACATGTGTGTGAGTTGTTACTACAAGTAATGTGATTGTCCCTCTGTGTTTCAATTTAATTATCATTTTTAATCCCTCATACTGTTCATTCAAACGCAGAGTTAAGCAGTAACACATGTATTGATTAGAAAGTCTGCTTGAATAGAGGAGTTAATCAATTGTAGTTATATGTGACGGGTCGGTGGAGCATTGAATTATATTATCCTTTCATTATTGCCAAATATACACTTATTGTTTTAAATGGTGCCATATCAGGGTGTGCTTGTACTGCTGTTCTGCTTTTAACTATTTTTTTCCCAGACATTATGTTTAAAAAACAAGCAAAGGGAACCTGTTGTAAACACTTGTGAATATGGAGACCGACCCGATAACAGTTGAAGCAGCAGTAAGAAAATTGGAAGCCGGGGAGTTGTTACAAGGCCATGAGAGAGCCAACACTTCAGAAATTACTGTTGCAGAGTGCAGAAGCTGTTTTCTGGATGATATAACATACTTTAAAAAGCTTTTAAAGAGATGTATTGTTGTCCTCCTTGGCATGCTAATTTAAGAGTTTAATTTGTTGTGGTGGATCGGAAAAAAAGGGCCGGGAGGGGGGAGAGTCATTGTAGGCTACAACCAACAGGCATGGGTGTGTTGAAAGGCGTTATAAAGAAGGTACGGTAATTAACACCATGGGTTAAGCATCATTAATCCTCACCTAGTAATTAAAACTGAAAGGTGTGATGCAGTGCCATGAGCGCTCCATTCTGGAAAAGGCTCTAAACAGTGGCTTCCTCTTCAAACAAATCCATCAGATTGAGTTTTAACATATTGGAACGGCAATTATTGCAATCACTAATTAGCACCCACAGATAAAGTCATGTTATTCCTGGCAAAAAAAAGGCAAGATTTTGTCATTTTAGAGAATAGCAAGTCACCACCTGATGCCAAGACTGTGCCATCAAAATTATAGTTCAAGAAAGGTTTAAATTATGATAACATATTCTCTTCATGATTATCCTCAGCCCTGAAGGACCGCCCACCGCCAATCATACGTCAGGGCCCCTACAACCAAACACAGGCATTAGGGAATGTGACAATTCTCAGGTGCCAGGCGTCTGGGGACCCGCAGCCCACAATTACCTGGCGAAAGAACGGGATCGGTCTGCTTGGAAAAGACACACGGTTTTCCCTGCTGGAACATGGCAGCCTTCAAATACAGAGTGCCAAGGTGAGTTGTGGTGAATCATTTGACCTCATTATCTTTACGTTATTTGCATTTCTACAATTGAGTAAACCCACAACCTGCCTTTATGTTCCGTTTTGATTGACAATGTCAGAAGAATTCATTTAACAGTATGTTTGTTTTTGTGGTTGTGGCATGAAAAATATTCTGGATCATGCTGCGAGCTGTTTCTAATAATTGGACTATTTATTTCATTTATAGTACACGGAACTGTGTTTCTGAATTGTTTATAAATTCTTATTGGATTCACTCTTAATTTATTGATACAATTAAACCATAGATCCAATGTACAGTTTGTAAGAGGCATGTGAAAAATCTATATTATATTTACAAAGCATTAGAAAGCACTTATTTTCTCAACACACATTTACTGTATCTGTGTCTGTGAAAATGAAATTTTATTGTCTCAATAAGGTATGAAATATTAATTTTGAGAGGAAAGTTTCCTAAAGAATCTCTTCTTCACAAAACAAAATAGTTTCCAACTTTATGAATTCAATATTTTCTAGATGTATATACTTGCACATTACGGGATGCATAATTCTGATGAGGTCAAAAGCAATCAAGTGAAGTTTCCCCGCATGACAGTACGGTCACATCTATCTTGCACTGCACACGATATTTGCTGATATTGCAAGTCTCGCTCAAAATAATTTCAACCTGATACAGCTCAGGGACTGAAATCAATAACCAGAGGTGGGCATTTCCGTCCCTCCGTCAGCCTCATTAAAATGCACGGACTGAGCACCAACTGAAGCAGATTTCCGTCCGTCGAAGCGGGTCAGTACAGACGGTCTTTCTCATTCCGTGTATTTTTACAAGGCTTTGCGTCATAAAGTACTTGCCGTAAAAGAGGACACTTTGCTGAAAAGGTGGGCATCCATCAACGACAGGTTGCATGTCCATTCGACAAAATCATGTCAATTTGGGTTCAATCACAAAAAGTCATTTTGATTCATCACTGATAAAATATGAAATAATTATTAAAATTATCAAAAGTGTAGAATCCAATAAGGGAAAATAATCACTACACTAAAGTAGTTTTGTAACACGGTTGCTATATTGTCAGTGTTTGCTTATCATGTTTTCAGTTGTAATTTGTAGACTACATTTAATGACAGATGAGGCTGTGGGAAATAAAGATGAACAATGGTGTCATTTAAATAGATGAATAAAGCGCATACACGTGTGCGTTGTAAAAATGCCGCCATAAGGTTGGAATTTGTGCCGTCTGATTCAAGGACTCGAGGACAGGGACTGTTCAAGGTAGTCTGATGGTGCTAATTGAATGGAGGGCCTTAAATATGCAGGGTCCTGTCTCTGTGTCAAAGAGCTCCGCCTATGTCACTCACCTCCACTATCTCTTGAGAGTGAGCCCAACTGCCCGTGGTCCCAGAGGCTTTGCCAATATGAACAAGATCATATCACTGCTTCAGTATTTTCCCGTGTCAGCACTCCTGATGATAATGTTGATGGTTCTGGGAATGGAGGACGACTATTATTGGAGGAAATCAATTAAGGAAATTAATGTCAGCTTTTACTGGGTGCTTCTTCTTCTTTTTTTCCATTGGGCGGCTTTAAGGTTTTCGCTCATCCACTCTCAAGCTTGTATCGAGCCAAATGCAGGCCAGTGAAGGTTAATGCATTTTTACTGTACTACTCGCTGCAAACCTCAAAAGCCCAGACTGACGCAAGAGCTTGTAGCAACCATCTGGGATCACAGTTGCAACGACTATTGGATTCACGCTCACACACACCGACTGAAAACGACTGAAAGCTATGCTTTTTGCAGTCTCAAAGGGCAAAGAATACTGAGACATGTTCACTGCTGTACATCTAATATTGCTTGAAATTGTTACCTCTACCGCAAAGGTTATTGCCACCCATGTTTTATTTTTGTATTTTTTTAAATAGAAAATATCATTAAAAACGACCAGTGGTTCTTAACCTGGGTTCAATCAAACCCAAGGTTGGTGAGTCCGTCTCAGGGATTCGGCGGAGGTCAGGACATACACCCGACTCAAATGATTCGTGATGATACGCCCTGCTTTGGCTATCATTGGCTGCAGGTGATCACGCTATATTGCTTGGCCCATCTGTGCTGCAGGGGATTTGGTGCGCTCAGTAATCGACTTTTGGCTTTTGTGATGGTACGTCGTGACATTTCCTTTTTTTTGTAATGGTCGGACAAATATGTGCTATAGGAATTCATATGTATAATGGCACATATGGTGTTCCACAGGGTTCAATTCTAGGGCCTATGCTGTATTCATTGTATCTAAACCCTATACAGTACCTGTCTTAAATTTGAAAAAATATATACATATACAGTATAGTTTTGAATAAAGAAGCGTTCAGTGCATGAAACTGGTCAGGTTCAAAACCTTGAACAAGGTTAAGAACCACTGTATTACACAAATGTAGTACCAGAAACATAAATGTATTCTCCACGCATCCCAGCATGTCGTATGTATATATAGAGGGCCCTGTTTACATGCTCAGCGCAAGTCGAGCACAAAGCGCAGTCTAATTGTGTACATGGGTGAAGTTTTCTTTCTTGTGGTATTTTTTGCTCAGGTAGAATTGGGCATAATTGGGTGTTTGCACCATTATGGGATGGAAATTGTGGTGATATAGACAGTATATATAATGTTAATATGTTCTTGCTTCCTACTGTTTGTAAGACTTGCGATTCTATTTCCTTTTCAGCTGTCTGATTCTGGCTTGTACACGTGTGTCGCAACCAGCTCCAGTGGAGAAACATCATGGAGCGCTTACTTGGATATTACAGGTATGCAACAGTAAACGTTCAACAACGTGTAAAAGAGTTGCCGTGTAACTTTGCTTCATTTGCATATCATTCTTTACTGTGGTATTCATATTATATATTTATTTTTTTATTTCTTTGTCAGATTCAACTGACCCCATTGACTTCCTGTCTAACAACCTGACAGCCCTACCGGGGCCGCCCTCCAAGCCAGAGGTCACTGATGTCACCAAGAGCAGCATTTCGTTGTCATGGGAACCGGGGCCAGAGGCTGGCTCCCCAGTGTCCTCCTATGTCATTGAGGCCTTTGGGTACGTCTGTGACCCATGGCCTTGAGCCATGTTTAGTGACCCCAAAAAAAAAAGCAGATGGGAGGGAGTTGGGGGTGGTTTTTCAAAAGCAAACTAAATAGTATTCCAAGTAGCCAAACATTTTACAGTAAGTATTAAACAAAAGTGATATTTACTTCTCTTTGAATGGTAATTGTTTGGCATTTAAGGATCACTTTAATCAGTACGTGACAAGTATTTTTTTATGTATTTATTTAGTTGAATTCCTGACAAGAAGATTGCAAAGCTGTTTCATCTTTATTGCAGAGTTTGCCCTGTGATGAGGAAAGGAAATATCTTTGTCGATTTCAGTCTTTTTATTTGACAGGATCTTTTTTTTTCCCCCGCCATTATTTTTGTTTAGTTTACCTACCCTTTGGTGTCCGCTTCAATCTTCTGTCTAGTATACGAACAAAAAAGAGTGTCTGCAGCTCATGGAAAATATTCTTGCCTTTTCAAACAGTCAGTCCGTAAGTAACAGCTGGCAGACTGTGGCAGACCATGTGAGGACCACAGAGTTCACCGTCACTGACCTACGACCGAATACTGTCTACCTGTTTATTATCAGGGCAGTCAGTGTTCAAGGGCTAGGAGATCCGAGCCCCATGTCTGAGCCTGTGCGGACACAAGGTACCAGGAAAGAAAATTCGATAAGATCATCTCAATTTCTTTGAGATAAACATTACAGTTGAATTTAAATTGCTTGCTCTTATCTTGTTCTTTTAGACATTAGTCCCACTGCGCAGGGAGTGGACCATCGTCATGTGCAAAAGGAGTTAGGGGACGTGGTGGTCAGCATGCATAACCCCGTAGTTCTCAGCTCCACTTCGGTGCAAGTCACATGGACTGTAAGTACTCAGAGTTAGGATACTGTTTCCTTCACGGAGGTGTCAAATTCATTTTTGTCATGGGCCACATTGTAATTTGGTTTCCCTATGAGGGCTATTATGTCTGTGAATTCACAGCAAATGTATGATCACCTCAAATGTTTACATACACAAGAAATAGATGAATAACTAGTTTTGAAATCAAAAGCCAGTACAAATTGTGTGTTCAACTGATTGGTAAGAAAAATGCTTGCAATATCTCAACATTGTTAAAGGTGAAAACAATTTGTAATTTTCTATTTAGCAAGAAACATAAAATCATCACACATTATTTGCCTTTGCGGGCCACATAAAATAATTTGGCGGGCCAGATCTGGCCCCTAGACCTTGAGTTTGATAGCTGCTCTAAAAACAAACTAACAAATACAAAGCGGGAAGTTCCCAAAACATGTTCCATTTGGATCACCGTTTCTCAAAATAAACTTAGAAAGCATTTTACAAAGTTCATTCAAGAAGAAAACATTTCGATAGTGATGCTTGTACCACAATAACACACAAGCATTGTTTGAAAGCCCCTGTAGCAAAACAGTACTGTAAAGTATGACTAATTGATTATACCCGGTTACTTTTCTTTACTCTGCCTCCACCAATTAAAAGAAAAATAATATGAGCCGTTATGGATCGAATCAATTATTTTTCACCATTTTTTGAATTCCCTACAACAATCGCTTCTTGAATCCTAATTAAAATCTAATGAAGCAAGTGCAACGAGGGCACAAACTGAATTCTAATCAAAAACCTCAAACCTGAACCGTTTGTATGACTCCATCTCATATACGGACTATTCCCTCCTCTCAGGTGGACAATCCATCCCGATTTATTCAAGGCTACCGAGTTCTGTATCGGCAGACATCAGGGCTGCCCTCTCCAGGACCATGGCAGATCCAGGATTTAAAAGTCTCCTCACAGAGGGACATGACTCTTTTGGGCCTGAAGAAAGGAATTGTCTATGAGATTAAAGTGCGGCCGTACTTTAATGAGTTTCAGGGAGCAGACAGTGAATCCATGACAGCACGGACTATGGAAGAAGGTAAATAATTTTGATAATAGCACATTCTCTTTCTACTTAATTTAGCAGGAATAATTTAGTGTTCATTATGTTCATGCATGGGAAAAGATTTTTGTTTAAATGGTTCTAAATTAAGGTGGTAATAGATAATGGTATCTGAAGCACAGCCACCCACGGATCCACGTGGATATTGTACCATGTGCACAGTGTGTTAAAACAGGCAGCACAGTCAGGGTTCCGTGACAAGCGCAGACCTCTGTGGTTTGGCAGGCGAGGGGGATGGGTGGGCATTCGCGGTGGGGGGGCTTAAACTGCAGCCTTTGATATTGGCTCCAAATTGTAGTTGCTTCTTTTTGGACCCCTGCTGACATATGTCTGCCACAAACCAATACTAGACCTGCTTGACATGACCCGCTCTTCACTAACACACACAAACACATATATTAAACTTTGAGTGTTTTTTTGTTTGTTTTTTTCAATCCAGGCCCAAGGTCGTCCCACAAGCGCCATGAGTCTTTCGCCATATCACACTCCTCTTAATCAGCAAAGAGATTTAGCTCAGGTTGTTAAGATTAATGGTGACTTGATGCTGGAAAATGATAGCTGACAATCCTTAGGCAAGAATCCAATCAAAACGTTTCCTCATGTAAAAAGATCAGCATATTCGATAACTGAGCTGGCTCTCGACAGGCTATTAGGAGAAGTACCCTGCAAGGGGCTTTCATTCACATTTGTTTTGCTCAAAAATTATTTCCGGCAGTTAATGCTCGATCAAATAAAAAGCGGTGTTATTTCCAGGGGACAAATCTGGCAGCAGATCTACAGGCTGGCTTTCTGCTGGGTGTGACGATAGGCGGTGTATCTCCGAATGTAATTGCAACCTGGCCAGGTGCAGCATCAGCCGAACCGGGCAGGGGTCCAGCTCGCACCGAGAGCTCGTCAAGATAAGGCCGTTAATGTGAAAGAAATCTCCAACTTGCAGAATTTCTGTTTCATGGCAACACATGAGAGACAGCCAATCTGGGATTTTGAACACGCGTGTCTGCAAAAAAAAAAGAAAAAAAAAGAGAGAGAGAAACTTACCTCACTGGAGCCCAATTAAAATGGCCACACGGGATTACTGGAGGATTTTTCCAACTGATGTAGCAATTTTAGTTCCTTGGGATCCTGGAAAAGGGTATTAGGGAACAGAAAAAAATGTCCATTAATCTACAGCCAGAAATGGATTGCACAGCAGAAATTTTAGGAAAACATTTATTATCTGCCACAGGCAGATATTCAAAAGGACACTGCATTTGTGGTACCCTTGCAGGGGGGCTCTGAGGACTAACAGAGCAAGCACATGGTCAGGTGTCCAACTCCAAATCCAAAGTTAAAATTTGAATATATTACTGCCATGTGGCTGATGTTGGCAGTAAGGAAGGGAGACAATTGTGATACTCCCCATTAACATCACAAATGCCACATGTTGGGGCGGGGGCGTTTGCTAATTCATGTCTCAAGTAGCTTACGTGATGGGCTCATTAGTGCAGCAAGTTATGTTTACCAGATTGCAGCCTGCAAAGCAGCAAATTAAGCAGCTTTAGCACATTTGGTTCTAGTGGCACAATGGGTACGATTTGATTGGGATGCACTGTGCCATGCATCATTTAGATTGAAGTATCAGCTGTGTATTTATTTGCAAGCACAGACTCAGACCAAAAATCCCATCTAGCCATTCACATTAACTTCAGCAAGTAGCATTCAAATTGATTCGCATCTTGCGCTTTTCCCGGGAAAACAAAACACGTCAAAGTCTAAATGATGACAAATACATTTTAAATAAAATAGTACAGCATAAACTATTGAAATGGAAAGTACAACTCCTAGAATGCCAAAAATATTTAACTTTTACTTGAAAATGGCTTTCTTTAACCAGAATTCCACTCCGCATTGTGGGCAAGAGTAGAATCTAAGTCCGTCATTGCGCCTATTGACAATTCCGATCTACCCCAGACGCCGTCGGAATGAAGCGTTAAATTGTGGAAATATCAGAAATGTCTGGATGTTCAGAATTGTCCATTGGTGGCGTAGGCTACAAAATAAAATGCTCTGCACCGAGCATATGTGGCATCCTAAAGCTAAAGGTAACTAGCTGAGGAGGAGCTGAGTAGTTAGCTGTGCGACATCCCAAATGTAATGCTAATTAGCTGAAGATGCTAACTAGGTAATGTCAGAAATCTGATTTAGATTTAGAACGTATTGCTGTACAGTTTGAGTTTAAGCTAACTATTCACATATAAACGTGGCGGTGTGGCTCAGTGGTAGAGTGGTTGGCTTCCATCCATGAGGTTGTGGGTTCGATCCTCACCACTGATGACCACGTCAAAGTGTCCCGATTTGGCAGAGCTCTGTGTGGCAGCAGCCGACCACTGGTGTGTGAATGGATGAATGTGAGGCTTCGTAAAGCGTTTTGGGCACTATAGCTAAAAAAATATTTTTTAAACCGCTATATAAATAGAGCAGTCCGTTGCAATGTGTAAACAGTTATGGATGAAGGAACCCACTTCCGTGTTAACAGCTTGACTAAATTGCATGCCCCCCTGATACGTCATACACAGTTCTCCATTGAAGAGACAGAGAAGGTTTCATCCTGATCCGAGTTCCAAAGTTTGGATTTGGTACTCACTTTTCCACGCCCACTCAAATCCTCATTTTACTCACCACCAATTCCTGAACAGCCCTAGTGAATATTTATTCATGTTAGACTCATTTGTGACCTTTCTTGCTCCTCTTTTACGAAACATGAAATGGTCTGAAATGGTCAACTCACAATGAGCATTTTGCCGTGCAGCCAGGTGGCGGACAATACAATCACATCATGGCCCACCTACTTTGCACATCTCCGCAATGTTGTGCATATCAATGCTTTGCCTACAGATAGCATTATTATTTTCTATCTTTTTAATTGGGTTTCAGCTAATCATTTTTGCCTAACACAGTTCGGAGCAACACAAAGGGTTTAATGGAAACTGTGGGCCCCAAAGCAGTTTAGTAGTCCATTCTTAGAAGATAATGTGGTAAGTTGCATAGATGATAGCGTTGGAGCCCTGCTGCCCACGATCTCATTATATCTCCAGTCCGCCCATGTGGGTCAACAGGCCAGGTAACTACATGTAAGAATTAATTTGAATTTTCCTTGCGAGGCATTGCATGGCTAAAAAGATAACACGCAATGACCATTTCTATTTATTTTCCAGTAAATCATTTGCTCGGAGTCTTGGGATTGTTTACTATCTACATTTAATTTATTTTCTTCTTTTTTTTTTGATTTTGCCTTGAAAAAAAGCATCTCTGAGCATTCACATTTAATTTTGTATATAATCCATTTAATGTTCATGTTTCTTTTGTTTCATTATGTGACCCATTAGCACCAAGTGCACCCCCACAGCAAGTGACCGTGTTGACGGTAGGAAGCAATAATAGCACCTCCATCAGCGTGTCATGGGACCCTCCACCCTCTGACCAACAGAACGGCATCATCCAGGAATACAAGGTAGACTCAGGGTGTCCATGTACTTGACAAAAACATCCCCATACTGTACATTCGAATATACTGCGTAACCTTCAAATGGATCCTGTCAACCTGTTTGTCTTTGCCAGATCTGGTGTTTGGCTAACGAAACCCAGTTTCATGTCAATAAGTCTGTGGACGCAACCATCCGTTCAGTGGTTGTCGGGGGTCTGCAGGCTGGGGTGCAGTACCACGTGGAGGTAGCTGCAAGCACCAACGCAGGAGTGGGGGTCAAGAGCGCGCCCCAGATCATCACCTTGGGTAATCCACTCGCACTCGCACACACACGTATGCGCAAACCTGGAGTCGGGATAAAATGACCTAATAATGGGGAGACCAAGGTGTCCATCACAGTTTGGGGCCTGAGAAAATGATTTATCAATTTAGCACCCTGCAGAAAGAAGATTGCTCTTTACACTGTAGACATATACTGAAAAATCAATAATGGTTCATTACATGTAGTGTTTGGTAACACTGCCAAGTACTGTTAGCCATATCAATAATCCACTACAATATATGGACTGCAGTCACTAACAAAGTAGAGAGTGATTTTTTTTTTTTTCTTCTTGCTGGATCTTATCAGCCTATCACTTCTTATAAAATAGCAAAAGGATGCTGAGAGTATATAAGCCCAGAGTCAATATTGGAGCCCAGGACAGATGCTCCTCATCTATGACTTTTGACTGATAAATAATAACAGCCTTAACAGACAGGGAGAAAGGAAACACAGGCCTGTGGGCTGCGGCTTAATGGCGTGTGTGTGTGTGTGTGTGTGTGTGGGTGTGTGTGTGCCCGCGTGTGCATGTGTGTGTGTCAGGATTGGGGGTTCCAGCCGGAGACTGTGAATCTAATTTCACAGCACAGTAGCTGCAACAGAAAATCAAACTCTGTCAGAGCTGCTCTGTCAATCTCATGTCTTTTAGGCTCAACTTGATAAGTGCACTGCTGAATTGATTAACTCTGCCTATATATTGGGTGCAGTGATGCTGTTTATTTTAGTTATTTATCTGAATGTAGTTATTTTAGATGTTTTGTTTTCAAAGGCCCCAACGTTTTTTTTGTTTTTGTTTTTTTTTGTTAGATGTTAGTTTGGTTAGTGACGGGATATTCACGCAAGTACCTCGTCAGGATCAACTACAAAATCCAATGAGATCCAATATAAAAATCAACATTTCTGCTACTCAGATGATTTAACAACATGAGAAGATAAATGTAGTTGAAACCCAAACTACACATATATGGGCAATAATAATAATAATAATAATAATAATACACTACAAAAAGTATAAAGCAAATTATTATTATTATTGTTTTATGTATTTATGTAAGTATGTATTATTTTGTGTATGTATGTATTTTACTACTACATCTGGAAACTAACAATCTTGTTGAAAACCTCCTCTGTGTAACGCTGCCCCATGTATTTTTTATTTTTTATTTTTTTAATTGATTGATTGTTTATTCAATTCTGCCATCAAACACAATATGCTCATCACAATGCTCAACAAACTAATGCTAATCGGTGTCAGAAAGGCACAGGCTGAAGAAAAGCTTATACATTTTTGCAATATTTCTCCCTTTCTTTGTGTTTGTGCATTGGCGGTCCCCAGGTGCAGAGCAGAGGGACGTAATGACGGGATCGGAGGGCAACAATAGCATCTCAGATGTGGTGAAACAGCCGGCCTTCATCGCCGGTTTGGGCGGAGCCTGTTGGATTGTTCTCATGGGCTTCAGTGCCTGGCTGTACTGGAGGAGGAAAAAGAGGAAAGGACTCAGCAACTATGCAGGTAAAAATCAATTGACATGGTTCTGCGTCAATACAGAATCGCAACGCTCATTGGGTCTCTCGGTCCAATGAGACTTAACGTCATCACAGATTTGACTCCATTTGGGCTGGCTAAAAGGCAGACTGATATAAATATATTCAACACTGCCGGAAATAGGCTGTATTTACTTTTATCCACTGTGCATTGGTGTGCATCAAATGTGCCACGCTCCATCAGCAGCGTGCTTCAGCGCTGTCATACATTCATGGGAGATAAGTCATTTAACATCACCTCCCATTATCAGACCCTTGACAGTGTTGTTTGCACATTAACACGAATCGCATCACGATTTAAGGATGAAATATATATTTTTAGCCTTTTGGTGAGCTGTGGGGCCGTTATTCATAATTCGTATTCCGGTCACTTGTTTTTCGGGTTTAAGAGGGATTTACATGATTAATGCTGCATCTCTGATCCCTTTTCTCTAAATAAATTAAAAACGGGGTGGTTTTGAGGAATTGTAATGAATGTGTCTATACTAGTTACTAATGCTAATCACTAAATGTATGCTTTTATATAAACAATTGCATTTTTCCCAAATGACATTAATCAATTATTCACACGTCAACAAGGCCAATTCATGCTAAAATAGTTTGCTTCATCGAAATGAGATGTCATACTTTATCTTGGAGTAAACGTGATTAATCATGACTGGCTTGACTGGACATCTGGCATACGGGGTAGATGCCCGGTGGGCCGGTGTCTTTTGGGGCTGATGTGGTGCTATTCGATTATTATTTTTACTCCATTTTACCAAAAATTCCAGGGCCGATTATTTGTGCCAGTCCAGCCCTGGACACACGGAATTCCCTCAATAGCTACAGCAAATATGTTAGTAAATATGTTGACTGTTCATATGTCAGATTTATGCATGACTTGAATCTGTGATCTCTTTCTAATATGGATTATTCTTATTTTTGTCATTGCAGTTCAGTCCTTCACTTTTACCCGAGCAGGTACGCTTTTAAGATGTGCATCAACCATTTAGCTTCCTACCTTAATTCAATATGGCAGCAATAGATTTTTGTGTTTGCTACTGTCAAATTGACTTGTATTTTTCCCCTCTTTATTCTAAGTCACATTCCAAAGAGACAGAGGTCTGATCAGAAATGGAAGGTAAGAGTTGTTTTTACTTTCTATAATGTAAAAAACTTTCAGTCTACCGAAATCATTTCTTGCGTTCTGAATTACAATTTGATTCGACTTTCCAATCTTTCCTTCTCACCTCAGTGTATGATTTTCACTGATGCAGTGTATACTTGGCGATCATCAATCACCCTTTTCTTATGATTGCTACTAATTAATGAAGGCAGGCTGCTGTTCTTCTTCACTGCTAACGTAAGGACGAATGGAGAGGTCATGAGAGGACGGGAGAGGTGATGAATGTGCAATTAAAAAAAATGTCAACCTATTTGACTTTGTTCCAGCTCGCAAAAGTTTGAAAGAGCAGCGTGCTGAACGCTCCGCTCAAACCTGTTACGATTTTCAAAATGGGGCTTGTAAGCAAAGGGGTTGTCTGTCTGATTCCCCAGATGAGAGAAAAAAAACATATACAGTATGGTTGAGGTAGCCATGAGCAAGGGCTTGCCCTAAATTTTCATTCAAAATAAAAATAAAGAAAAAATTGGAAGTTACCCGCATCTTCAGTTGATCACAAATAGCGTACTTTATTGTTGTTGTATTAATTTTGGTTGGATTGAATGCAGACGACAAACTTGCAAGTGACGGCTGCAAAAAAATGTAGTAATGACAATGAAAGGGTTTTAATCACAATCCCGATCTTAATTAGAATTATGTGCTTCCGAAAAATCTGAAATTAGGTCTCATAATGAGCGTTTCAATTCACCAAAAAGTAGGCAAATCAGTTTAGCAGAAAAGAAAATAGATAAGAAAGCACAATTAAGGCTGTGCCTACTAAACAATCAGATAATTCCTTAGCCATGGCAAATGTTGCAAATGATGGACTAAAATAAACACCACAATGGATTAACAAACACACATGCGTTGCTGCAGTAATACTTGCATGTGCTTCTTTGATGTATGTACTTGTGTATTTTACAATGGAAATTGTTGATATAATTGTTAAACCCCTTTGAGCTATCGCCAAGTCAGCTGTAAACAATTCCCATGGTGCTTGGCGAGTCAGGCCCAGTGGAAAACTCCCTGTGTGTGCATTAAGTAAACATGGTACCAGGACACGTGAGGCATATGCAAGTGTTTCATTTGATGTCATACTACATGCAAATGGTCTGTTCTCACAAATTTTCTTTTCAAAAAGTCAACACTTGTATACATTACAACTGTATTTCACAACAACAAAATAAACGGTGCATTTCCTGAGCCACTTAATGGTCTTTTTCTGTCTCTGTTGCCATGGAGACAAGGCAGCCATGTAGTTACGCTGCCAGAGGCGGTCCATGATTCTCAATTTAAAATGTAAATTTTTGTTGTGCTAAGGCTATAAAGCGGATTAAGTGTGTATTCAGGCCTGCCTGGTTTCTCCTGGGAGAGTTTTGGCTTGTGGAGTTTAAGGGGAGGCAGAAGTCTGATATATAGACCTGCCACGTTATGCCCTGCATTTTTTTTCCACTCTTGTTTGTGCTTCAGGCTTTTCAATGGTAGAAAATATATTCACCGCAAGCTTTTTCCATTTGTTTCAAACACAGCAGGGAAAACAATATTATTAAAATCCCTGCTGATATTTATTTTATAATATACTCTAAAAACAGTGGTACACAAAACAAAACAACAAAAAAACGACCCAACTTTTTGACCTAAATAAATCAAAATTATAATTAAACATAATTAATAAATAAATACTAAAATAAATATATTGTATAAAATATTATACTGTATGTAATAATATAAAATATAATTAACAACCCATAAAGCAACCCAATGTTTTATGTTATTTATGGCTTATGTATTTGATCCAACTTGAATTGGGTAAAAAATTTACCGGCCGAACATTTTGAGTTATTTAACCCAAAAAGTTGGCCGCGTTCCGACACTTGCACCTCCCACCCCTAATGCGCAACCGAGGTGCACAAAGGCGGAATCTGGGACGCGGCCCACGCGTCGCAAACAAGAAACAGAGCTGATGTGTGAAAACCAGAAAGTCGGAATTCTCGCCTCTTCCATGACAAATACCCGATTGAATAACCCAATTGAATGGGGTCACAAAATTAACGGACCCAACTTTTTAAGTTATTTAGCCCAGAAAGTTGGGTCATAATAAGTTAATAACCCATGAAGCACCGCAATTGTGGGGTTTATTTGTAGGTTATTCATTTCACCCAACTTGGAATAATAGAATAACCCAATTGAAGTGGGTAAAAAAAAAGAACCAAAATAAAATCGGATTAAATTAATAACACATAAAGAGATCCATTTTTTTTTATTAATGTGGAATGATTGAATACCCCAACTGAATTGGGTCAAAAATGAACGGACCCAACTTTTTGTGTTAAATAACCCACTTGAATTAATTTAATAACCCACAAAGCAACCCAATTTTTTGACCCAAGTCTTTGTGTGAATTGAATGCCCCAAAAAGTTTACTCGGCTCCTTTTATTACACAATTTGGGTTAATTTGAACCCAACTGTTTTTAGAATGTATGCCTCTAATGTGCTAATATCTTAATTATCTTCTCTGCGTCTCTCTGAATATCCATCCCTTAGTCGTCCGGGGCTTTTGAAAGCGGGTGACCCTGGACTACCCTGGCTGGCGGACTCGTGGCCCTCCACAAGCCTTCCAGCAAATGGAGGATTGGGAAGTCCGAAAGGCAGCAGTAACTTTGGCCGAGGAGGTAAACATGGCTGGCTGACGGGAGTCACAGCTAGCATTGCCTGGTCCGACAGTTTTGATGTTCATCATTTGTTATTCACAGTGACAAGGCCTGACATTAAAACAAACACGCAGAGAAATTAAAAGTGCCTTTGAGGGCTATACTTTGCTAATGTGATTTGACAAGCCTGATATTTGGGATTAAATTTGTGCTATTACATTGACTTTTTGCCCCCTTTTTCTCTCAAGCTCTGCTTTTTTTTTTTTGTTGTGGTGAGCTCTTGAGAGTTTAATAAGGGCTTACATGCATGCTGCGTTTACATGTATGTCAAGCTCAGGAGAGGTCTGGTCAGCTGCAGGGCCTGAGCATCATCATCATGTGAACACTCCACCGGGTTTCCTCAGCATGATGCATGTTAATTATGGTTGCAGACCATCACTTCCATTCAAATCAAGTCTATTTATGAGCTGGGTTTTTTTTTTTTAACAAATGAGGAGAACTAGAGCAGCAGGGCGCGTTAATGACCTTAAAGATTGTTAAGATCATGTCATCTCATCTCGGAATGATCCCTGCAACACCTCGCTTCTTTGTCCCAGATGTATTACCATCTGCAGCGGTGGAGAAGACAGGCACCATGCTGTCAGATGGGGCCATCTACAGCAGCATTGACTTCATGGGGAAGGCCGGTTATAGCAGCCCAGTGCAAGATAGCCAGCCCACCCCCTACGCCACCACCCAGATACTCCAGTCTAACAGCTTCCATGAGTTGGCTGTAGACAGACCAGATCCCCGCTGGAAGGCTTCTCTGCAGGCCCAGCAGGAGATAGCCAACCTCGGCTACTCACTGACTGATAGACGCCCTGTCACCGGTACAAATTTGTGTTTGTGTGTGTGTGAGTGCTTGAGAGAATTATACACAGAAAATGCAGAGGAAGAAAATAATGCGTGACAGTTAGTTTTTTCGATGTCGAATTCCTGCAAGGGAATTGGCAAACTCAACCACAGAGAGTGCAGAATAAAAAAAAACAGCGAATTTATTTACATATTCGCTGCAAATGAACCCTAAGGATAGTGCTCTTAATGACTCTTCTGTCTTCATCAGAGTTCTACCCTGGGAGCTTATCTAGCCCAGAAATGTCATACAATCATGACGCATTTCTTTGGGTTAACTTGATTAGCAATGCATCAGCGTTATGAGTTATGTATGTATCTATATATACTGCGTTTGCATAGTCAGTGCAATCATGGAGGCAATTTCTGTGTGCGCTTTTGTGCTATTCACAATACGCTTTGTGCTCAGCTAAATGTCACGACGAGCAGAGATAAAGTTAGCCTTATGGAAGAGCTTTGCCTCAGGTTTTGATGCCTATTTAAGAAATATCATAACATTTTGAAGTCAGCATACGCCATCAGCATACAAAATGAGTGCTGATGAATAGGAAAGGTTGGATGGAAAAATCGAGACTTAAAGGCACTTTTGCATCTGTACTTTATTGTATGCACACAGATTTGTTAGCATGCCCCCCCCCCCCCCCAAAAAAGACTTTCACTCCCATCTTCTTGTTGTCCACCCTTAGGTGCAAAGGTAGGGAAGAAAAAGAAGGTGAAGGGTGGGACAAAGACCCCTAAATCAAATGGGACATGTTGGGCTAACATGCCCCTGCCTCCACCACCCATGCACCCTCTGCCTGGTACAGAGGTTGACCTTGACCATTACCCCCAGGAAAGCCACAGAGGAGGGTAAGATGCGTTCATATCTCATCAGTTGACTCACACGCAAGCATGAAACCACAAGCACACTTCTGACCTCCACCTGAGTCCTGGTATTGCAACAGTCTGATGGACTGGATTTAATTATTAATGTATGGAAACTGGAGGTGAATATGTAAATATTTTTTAACTAATATAAATAGAATTTGGGGCTTTAGAAAATTTGGTGAATTTTGTAAATGGGTCTAATAAATTAGATGGCTTGAATGATATAATGTAGAATATGCCAATATGTCCTTATATGGGAATTTTTCAGGTTAAAAAAAATGGGAATTTTTGGTGTGTGCAAAATGTGTTCATATTGAAAATCGCTTAAAAGGTGAATTGAATAAAGATAATAGTTCAAATTTCAAACGGGAGTTATCTGAATCAGTTATTTTGAATGCGCCAATGGAAATGAACTGTAAAGCATTGGGGGAAATTCGGCCTCAATTGAAATGAATGAGAAAAAAATAGAAATGTTGTATTATGGGAAAACTGTGAAATTTTGGAATAAATAACATGGGAACCCTAATGGAGTGATTTTTTATAATATGTTGAAATTTGAATGACGATTTGGATGAGACAAATTATGTGGAAGGAGAAATGTGTAGAAAGAGTGGGAGGAATAAAATCCTGCAGTGGGTTAACTGTTAACTCAAGCTAGTTCATGTCCAGGCTATTAACTCTTTACACCATTTTTTAGTTTTCCTGTGTTTTCGGGGCATAGCTAATAGTATCAAGATCCAGTCACATTTCAAGCGAAATTCTACACCACTGGAAACACCATAATAAAAAAAAACATTATCTTTTGTCCGCCAGCTACGACAACAACAGTTGGGCCCCGCCTCTCTCACTCCCATCCTACCGCCACCCGAGTTTGGACAATGACGTTGAGGAGGAGAGGGGACCTACTCCACCTCTAAGAGGAAGAGCCTCCTCGCCGGCAACGGCAGCAGCTTACAACCAGCCTTCGTCATCATCCCTGAGCTCAGCCCACCATGATGAAATGCAGTCCATTTTGCAGGCACATTTGGACGAGCTGACCAGAGCTTACCAGTATGAAGTCGCCAAGCAAGCATGGTAAGCAAGCAACACTGGCTTTAACTTAAGTTTGATATAAGAGCACCCAATATATTCAAGGGATATTTTTGAGTTAGTCAGCAATGCCATTTTTATACGGCCACTTTTACTATCCTTTTAGAAGCGGCATGCATCTTGGACAGATGGGCATAAAGCCTATCAGATGGTGGATGCATTCCTACAGCGAGTGGCAGAATATATTGCACCCCCCAGTGCTTCGCATGGAATTTATCTATGTTTCTTGACAGAGTTAAAAAAACAAAAAAAACAAATACAAAATCTAATGGATCTATCTAAGTGGCTGAATACATGGCTTGTAATACATGGGTTTAGAATAGCTCTCGGTTCTGACATGAGTAAATAGAGTTGGTAATTAGGCATGCATCGTCTTAATGGTGGGATGTGAGCCGTCACGCAGCACAGCTGTAGAAGAGATAACCGCCATGTTGGTGACAGTCTTTGACCAACCAAATATCTCTTATCCACTCCATTTCGAACCCCACTGTTTGCATAGCACCCACCAGCATGTAATCAGTCAAGTCACTGCAGACTTTTCGGGAAGTGCACTTACTCTACATCCTGGGTGTTATTTTTGTTATATATTTAAACCATGCGTTAGATTTCTTATGCCTTTTCAAGCATTAATATTCTTTTTTTATGTATGGATTGTATAAGGCACATGAAGAGCAATTCAAACATGTCCAACACTACCATTCCTCCAATGGACTTCATGTCGTCAACGCTGGGCTCCGATTTGGCAGACACCCGCCTCTCTGAAGATGAGGAGGAACAAAGATATGCTATGGTGTCAAAAAATTTATGCGGCTTTGAGTACACTCCCGGACACACGATGGATAACCTTGAAGTCGCAGGTATGTTTGCCAAGGCTGACACTGAGAGGGCAGACTAACAACTTAGGCAGGATTTACACCGCAGGTCTAAAAGGCTAATTTGGTTTTAGCGCAGACATTAGATTGCTTTTGTTTGTGTAGACATGTCTGGGTGTATTCTGATTATGTCAGCTCACATTAACTGTGTTGAGCCAATCTGTTTGTTTCCTTGGCAGTCACATTGACAGCTTGTCACGTGGGGGATTTCGTTGGGGGGGTGCAGGCAAAAGGCAGGTGGACATGAGGGTAGGAAAGCAGGCGAGGCAGTGGAACCCCAATTGCAGGATAAAAAAAAGAAATCTGTAATACCGAGTCCAAAAGAAGAAAAGAAGAGATACAAAGTGAATGAAGAACACAGGGGACAGACCCATTACTAATAATGGGACATTTGAAGCCAAGGCTTTGAGGAGAGTACCAAGTTAGGAAGGGGGGGGGGGGGGTGCAAGAAATGAAAGACAAGACCGAGTAAGGTGCGCAAAAAAGGAAAATTTGATATTAGCTAAGGCTAACTTCAGTAACAATTGTACAAACTGGAAGTAGCAGCGGCATCAAGAGGTGGAGGAGCAAGCGAAGGTGGAGCCGCCACAATGTGCTGGCTTTTAACTGTATGTCCCGGCTAAAGTGTGGGCAGGTTGATTGATGATCTTTGGCACCTGTGTACAGGAGGATACGGAGGAGCGATCGTCCCCTTAAAGACCCAGAGTGGGAACAGCTTGTATGGACTTACTGAAAACCACGAGGCTAAAAAGCAAAGGGAACATCGGATAACATGGGAAAGCGAAAATAATTAATTTTGCGTTGTTTTTTCTGTGATAAAACTGCAGAGATTTGTGTGTTAGTGGTTAGTGGTGTTAATTGGTTTGCAACTGTTACGACTGCTAGTAGTAGTGATAGTCGTGCTGCATTTCCAGTAAATATGTGCATTTGAGGCAGCAAAACTAGTGAGTTCTGAATTAATCTTGGAGTTCAGCCATCGGGGATTTCGAGAGTTTCGGCCAATGTCCGTCATCTTGTCCGACACCCCCCACTCCCCCTGCTGACGAATATTTTCCCCAGGCTAAATTTTGGTTCCAGTCCGTCCCTGTCGCTTGACGATGTACTGTAAAAAGTAGTTAAATAACAATGAAGCAGATTCATAGCTGCAGGTATATGAAATGTAGTATGCAATATTGCCAGATAAAGAAAAATAGTTTATTGCATCAGAAATGCTCTTGGATGGCACAAACACGTGATGACTTCAAATGTAACCTACATTTGTCTTCTAAGGTATTCACATTCAAATGAGGTTGCTTTCTGTCACTGTAAATGTTTGAAAAAAAGTTACATTCTGGCAGATTGTTACCTTGAAGTTATTTGAGTAAAGACATCAAAACCATCACACTGTATATATAAGTGCAGCGCACTACTGAAAAGTTTTAAAGTTAAGAAAGGATGCATTTATAAATAGGATTCCTTTTTTTAGCAAGAAACATGACAGCGTCTCCCACAGGGCTTAAAATACACATTTTTTTGACTGCATTGTTTGATAGCGTAATAGGAGGACTCGTACTGTATCTTCAATATGTGTTTTTATCGCTTAATATGCTATTGTGGGGCAAAATGCGGATCAGTGGGACTAAAAATAATCACAAATATTGGCGATGCAAACATTAATTATTGTTTGTTCGGCTGTCACTTTTGGTAAGTGGCTGTATCACTGTGAACAAAGCCAGAATGTTGGCAGGATGTCCATAGAGGATATCATCATGCACAAGTGTTTTTTGTTTTTTCTCTAAACATATTCATATCCATGTGAGTAATGTTCATTTTCATTTGCAGGTAAAGTCCCACAGCTGTGTCGTTCGGACAGCTCTGGTGCAACCGATCGTGGTGCACAGAACACGCATAGCCTTGGTCACAAGAGGGCACAACTAAATGGCCTCAAATCTCAGACAAACAAGGTCGGAACACTGCCCAGACGAAAAGACACCAACCAAGAAGGTAAGCTAAGTCTTTCTGGGCTTCAGCCATTTTTATATCTGAGATGCGCTGGACTGGAATATTGACAAATCTGATTCTGACTTGTCCATCTACCGTCCACTCAGCAACCCATGGGCCTCAAGTGAAAGGCCTTCACAACACCGGTTGCCGCATGAACAGCTCATGGGGGAGCGCAGCCTCAAACCCTGCAGAGGAGTGCATGGTGACCGTGTCCACGCTAGAGCGGCAGCATATGGGTTCCTGGGGCGACACTTCTACATCCAACAGGGCTACGCTTAGTCGGGCTTCCCACAAGAGACCCGCCGCAGAAGCCTCCCACAACGGGCATCTTCTCACAAACAGCAAAGAGAAGAGGGATCACTGTAAGTGTCAACTTTTTTTCTTTTTTTCTTTTTTTTTTTGCAGCCCGTGATCTGTGAAGTAGTCTACATATATATATATCTATATATATATTGTGAGTTTTGTTTACCTTATGATTCTAAATCATTGTAATATTTTTCTATATATTTAATGGTTTTGTGCATTTATACTCTATTCATCAAATTGCAGCGCAAACAGTGCTGTTTTTTTGTTATTTGTTTTTCTTAAAATGGAACCCAGGGGCAGCAGATATCCTGAGAACGGCAGAGGCCCCAGAATTGAACCCTGTAGAACACCATATGTTCCGTTATGCATGTGAAATCATTTTGCTCATATTCATCCAGCCACTTTCTTTTTTTGCTCGACATAGTTAGTATGAAGGAATTACACTAATAAAGAAATCACACGATGTACCATCACAATAGCCTCAAGTCGACTACTGAGCGTACCAAAATTCCCTTACGCATACATAATTCCAGCCTAGGCGGCGTTAGGAGCTACGCGCTGCAGTTTTAAGATGTCACTGAACAAGTAATTGATTAATCAGGTGTTGATCTCCAATAATTCAGCAATACCAAGACATAGTGGTCAATTATATGCTTCAAAATAAAATTCCAGCAGACACACTTCATTGTTTCAGCTTCTGCATGTTTAATGGCCATTTATCCCACTTTTGCAAAGCGTGTGGGATTATTGCATCCCCCACCAGTTTTTTTTTTTTTTTTTTTTTGTTTTATTACCGTAAGGCAAAGATGCAGTAAAAGCAATATTCTTGCTGAGATTTCATATTAAAGCACTGTTCTCTTGCTTTTTCAGAGTCTGTCGGATGCACGTCCCTGGACACCTTGTTTCTAAGTGCTCTGAGATTGTCTCTCTCTGTGTGTGACTTGAAATTGATGATTGGAAGCTGCGGAGGAGTCAAACGAACATGCAAATGATAATACAGAGCTGTAAATGTCATGTACAGGACACAGACATCACCAGTCTCACAGTGTTCCCTTCTTTGCCCCCCTAACTTCAAATGAGTCAACTGTATGGCCACTGCTGTTATGTATCACTCGGTGTACAACAATTCACACAGAGGAGCTGAAGAAGAAAACTCACAACAAAATGACTAATTAAAATGAAAAAAGGACTTGCATAATGTGTAAATATATTTTCTATGTATCTGTATACTTTTGCTTTTGCTTTGCTATGCAAGCTCCTCTAATATTGTCTCTCTCTCTTTTTTTTTTTTTTTATGACAGTGACTCATTTTTCATTGGCGCTCAAACCATTTGCTTATCTTGATGAAGCTACTGTATTGTTGTACTTTGCACAGAGCGTTTTGGTGAAAATAAGCACAATCCCATTTTCAGCAAAGCCGCAGAGAAGAATCATGATGTTGGGGAATACTTACTGGGCTGTGCTGCACTTGTTTCCAAAACATCCCATAGGTTGAGTATTATAAAGGGAGCAACACAGGTGATAATGTGGTTGTAAAAAGCCAAGAAACTGTGTTATGTACTATTTGCTGTGAATTTTATTATGCATTATACTAACAATGACTCATTGCAAACAGTTCCACTTTTATGGTCACAAAGAGGATTCATCACCTGCGATATCCAAAGCAAGGCAAATGGGTACCATATGTGTCACTTCACTCGCATTACTTCAAAGTATGTGCATATAATATACAGTATATATATATATATTTCTTTCTTTTGCTAATTCGTTTTCAATTGCATACAGTGCAATATTCAAAATACAATGCTGCCATTATGGAATGTAATGATCTGTTTTAAAGACAGTGGGATCTTCTAAATTAAACGCAAGATGTTCGGTTATGCTGGTCAATATCCAATGTCAACAACAAAAAAATTAAATTACATTTGGAATACTTTGTTGTAGAGTACTGTCGGCAATGAATTGTGACATTACCCTCACCCTAATGATAGATGCAGATTCCAATATTTGGCAGAACAAAATTCCAATAACCAATTAATTAGTTGATTAATAATAATAATAATAATAATAAAACAATACAATGATTTGCAAGCCATTTGCAATCAATATACAACTGAGTACACGACAAAGGTAACATATTAAATGTTCAAACTGATCAACTTTATTGTTGTTTTGCAAATATTCCTCATTTTGAATTTGATGCCTGCAACACATTCAGAAAAGCAAGGACGGGGGGCATGTTGACCACTGTGTTGCATCACCTTTCATTTTCAAAACACTCAATAACCGCTTTGGAACTGAGGACACTAATTGTTGAAACTTTCGAGGTTGAATTGTTTCCAATTCTTGCTTGACCTGCTACTGAAGTTGCTTTACAGGCCACAGTCTCCGTTGTTAGATTTTGCGCTTCATAATGTGCCACACATTTTCAATGGCAGACAGGTCTGGACTGCTGGCAGAGTTGAAGTTATACTATATGATTTTGTAGGAATTTGTACAAAAGGAATGCCAGATAATATTCCAGTTTGTATGATTTCCAACTAAATTTGCATGAGATCATGTCGTGCTTTGATGTTGCCAGTCATATGAAGATTTTTTTTTTGTGGATTTATACCATCATTTTAACATGATGGTTAATGTTGTCAAATTCTGAAGTTTTTGTATTTATTTATTTATATATTTTTTACTATTTTAGTTTTGGATTGTAATTTCTGGTAATGGCTTCTGCACCAAGAAATATTCACCTGCCAGACTGGTTTGCCCTCAGGAATACACATTCACATACAGTAGGGCCGATTTTCAATCCTTTGATGCAAAATAAAATGTCTATGTGAAAAAAAGAAAAAAAAAAGTGTTTCCTTCCCTTAATGCTGCCTGCCATTCAATACCATTGGAAATTGCTTGGATGAATTGCATATGTATGTAACTAATTCAGTTCTGTATTTGTATTATTTAGTCAATCTGAAGCAAAACCAATGACGGATCTTTTATTCAAAAGTCATTCAGGAATGTCTGGTTTAAAGCCAGAGGATGTATTATATGCAGTTCAAATTAGTGTTCTGGTTTGGCCTGACTTTATTGATCTACTCTTATTTCATTCCTTAAAAGCAGCTTATGAAAAATTCATCCACAAGGCTGACAAATGCAAGTGCTATAGTAGAATTTAAAATGCATCATCACACGCTCACTTTGTAAAAAAAAAAAAAAAGGCATCACAATGAATGTGATTTTGCACAGCCTCGCCCGTTACAAGCTCTGACTGCCACACTGTATAAATACATAAAGATATCCCAAAACACGATTTAGCCTCGGCTGTCTCATGAACTTTCTTTTGGCACGTATGCAATGACATGGTTGAAAATCCCAGCGCTTCCCTTTAAACAGGAGCCAGGAGAGATTTGCTTTGGTTAGCTTGAGGCTATCCGCGAAAGCCTGTCAATAACAATGTCTTGAGAGACTTGATCGACCAAGATCAGTTTTGTCTGCAGATATTGTACAAAAACAGAGAATGACTGATTACACCTCACTGATGCTTTAAATCCAGTTTGGTTGAGTCACAACATGGCTGACCAGTTCCCATTCATTCCATGGAGACAAGTCGGGCATTAAGTCGGTGCTTCTTCATAATGACTTCTGAAATTCAATGTTTAGAAATAGGGTTTACTGGTGAACAAAATGAACAGTGAGAGAGTCTTCATCAAATCTGGCTTTCTTCACCTTGAATTAAGAAAGTGCTGTGTTCTTGTACTCTATATTTATAGAACAACGCTGAACCCAGAAGCAGCCGATACAATGATCTGATCAACAGAGGCCCCAGAATTGAACCCTGTGGAACACCATATGTTCCGCTCTACATGTGAATTCATACTGCACATATTTGTCCGACCACTTTCTTTTTTTTTCTTTTTTTTTGCTCGACACAGTTAGGATGAAAGGATTACAATAACAAAGAAATCACATGACCTACCATGACATCAATCACAATAGCGCACCATAGTGGGTGTGTCTTGACCTCCGATGAACCCCTGAGACTCAAGCACTTTTTTGTTACACACAAAAATAAGTGAACATTTAACATTCCCGTTATGTTGAAATGAAATGTTGGAAAACTTTATATAATTTTATAAGCGAAGCTGTTTATTGTGGAGAGTAAATCGAGGCACAACTCACCTTCGTTTCCTCGTCTCATTATTTACCGCATCTCCACAATTGGTGACCCCGACGTGAAAATTTGGGAAGGCACGGCACTATTTTCTATGTTTAAAAATCAACACGTTGAAAATGTGAAAAGTTGTTTTAAAAAAACTTGATTTTAGGGCATTTCAACAAAGTAGAATTTGTTCAATTCTGACATTAATATATAATGTTGGCTCCAAATATCGGTTATCAACCCCCTTGAGTACTAGTAATCGGTATTGTATCGGCCTTGAAAAAGACATCTTGGTCTATCACTAAGAAACCCACAAACTCTAGCACCATCATACTTTGTATTTCTCAATATAATAAACTTGACCTCCAACTTTTTGCAAAACCTTTTGGTTTATTTGCAAAATGTTATCAGGAAAGACCATGACCATGGTGAATATATTTTTTTCTGAATATAAATGCCAATGCCATGAATAATAAATAAATAAGCACAGACAAATGTCCATGAAGACATTTTATTCATCTTTCATAACATTGCATGGATATGCCTGCATATTGTGTAATTTCATATTCGTGACAAAAATGACAATGTATAGAGCCTACTTAAAAATTCACATTATACATATCAGGAAAATGAAAATACCGACTTGAAACTCCATGTTTAATGATTGCAATGAGCAATTACCAAGCCCAGATGGCTAAAAGAGAGAAATTAAAGTAGATTGAACACGATCAGTCACTATCCTCCACCTGCAGTGGAGATGATAAATAATTTGCTATAATTGACTTTATACAGCTACTTACTGGACACTTTGCGAAATGAGATTCATCAATGAAATCTAAATATCCAGCCTTTTCAAAGATAATATAATAACGCTCATTTTTAAATGAAGCTATCAGATGTAGTTATTGAATGTTTATAATTAGGATAGTAGCATGCATTGTTGTAGATTGCTCGTCATCATGTGACAAGGTATATTACATGCTTAGCTCAGTGAAAAGAATAAAAATGAAAATAAATCACATCACAAGTACTCTCGTCTCATCAAGCATTTCTTTCTTTGCCAGCCAATCAGCTTCCAACTCTTTTTTTTTTTTTTTTTGTCCAAGTATACATTGTCGAGATTTGTGATTGTGGACTATATTTTTTTTAAATAGATTTTATTTTGTTTCATGTTATGTCTTGTCTCTGTTCATTTATTTGTTTGTTTTTTGTCTCCACCTGCTCTCGTCAGACCGCACCTCCTGCCATTCAGGCCCCGTCCAGACGGAAGCAAAGCCAGCTTCGTTCCGCAAACAAATCTCGTACACACAGAAGCATTTCAAGACTTGCGAGAAGGACGTTTAACGGTTTGTAATGTATATGCCGAGTCTGGAGTGGCGCTGTAGCGCAGCCACAGGGAGTTAACTGAAAGCGTAGAAGAAGAATCAGCGAAGAAGACGAATACTTTATTGCAATCTACAAAACAAACATGGCCTTTGCATGTATCAAAACAACATGAAAAAGACGAACACAGGAGAAGTGACAATGGCGGGCGATTCAAGTACAACACCGCTTGTTGAACGTGGGAATAAAGAAGCTAAATATTTTGCTGCAAAAGCATAAGCAAGCTAAGGAGGCTACGCAAAACGACTACGACACGGCTCTCCGCCATTGTTGTTGACAGTATGGTGTCCACATTGGAACGTACGGGGCGCGTTTTGAAATCTTTCCACTCTGGAGCCCGATTTCAAAAGTGATCGGTTTCAAGCTCTAAAAACCGCGCGTGGACGAACGGCCTAAACAGGAAGAAACTTGTGAGGATACATTGAAACTGGCTTTCGTGTGGACGGGGTCTCAATCAGCTCTCTCCAGCAACTCGTGCGTTGACCAGGTGTGCCTCGTCGTCTCGTCAATTTGTTTGTATATAGTATATATAGTCTTGGTTCGTTGTTGTGTTTGTTACTTTAAAGTTTGTTTGTTTTTGCGGGGATGGGAAGACATTTGGTGAATTTAGCATTTACTTTACATTCATGTTTTTTTTTTCTTCCACACAAACCTGCATTGACATACAAAATTCAGTTCACAAATACGCCACACTTATTTTGTTTAAATCATCTGTCTGAATGGTAAATGTTGTTGCTTGAAGAAAATCGAGAGCTATTTATTTAATTCCTGCCATTATTTTCTCAAGTCTACACTATAATAATAATAATAATAATAATAATAATAATAATAAATAAACATCTTGAAAAACAGCCAGAAGGGACCACAAACAGAAAGAGGAATCCATCTCATTACTGCATGTCATTTTGTGTACTAAGCCCAATAAGCAGTTGAATGTAGTCATCTTGATTCCACAGTGTATACAATTGACAAAAATAAATAAATAAATAAAAACCGCTGAAATGTGACTCATGACATTTGGATACTTGCTACTACGATTGCTACTTGAGACATTATGACGCAAACAACATGAGACTGCGGACCTGCTCCTGAAGGGAAGCTAAAGGCCATGGTCTCGTGGCTTGGAGCTCTCCCTCAGTGACCAATTTATTTTCATCCTCTTCGCTCTGATCGGTCTGCTGCCTTTTTGTTGCATCTCGAAAATGTGCACTCACCGTCTTCTTAAGAGTATTGAAGTAAAATTGTGTACAAACTTTTGCTATTTGTTGTCATTAAACAGGATCATATTAACTCATTCACTGCCATTGATGGCTATAGATGTCAAAAATTCATTTGAACCATTTTCATTAGTTTAACACTTTTTTTCCCCCCACTTTTGTTAACAAGAGTATGAAAACCTAGATTTTTTTATTGTACATTTAGAACAGATATAAAATGTGTGATTAATCGTGAATTAATTAGTGAAGTCATGCGATTAATTACGATAAAAAATCATAATAATTGTTTTTAATCGTAATTAATCGCATGACTTCAATAGTTAACTCGTGATTAATTGCAAATTTTATATCTGTTCTAAATGTACAATACATTTTTTTTTTAAATCTAGGTTTTCATACTATTGTTAACAAAAGTGGAAAAAATGTTAAATAAAAAAATTTTGACGTCAATATCCGTCAATGGCAGCGAATGAGTTAAGCAACATGAGCACCAAATCTACACTGGCATTTGGTAGAGTGCAAAATATGCTAATGTAAGTCAATTACATATGCTGACCTAATAAAAGTAAACATACAGTCTGGTTATATGTATTATATATATATTTTATATTATATTTCATCTATTGTAGGATTTTTTTGATTCCCCAATCCAAAACTTTGGGAACATCTGTCGTGTTGGAGAAAATATTGCTGTTTACACCACAGCGTTCCACTGCATCGTGTACCGTTGTTGTTTAGCCCACTTAGAGAACTTTGTTTCTGCACCACTTCCCAAGCCGTTTGCTTTTAAGAGTTTTGACATCCTAAAATGAAATGTGAGACAACAACATCCTGCTGGCATAGTGTGACAGTAGAGATATGTTTTTACATTTGTTCCGAAGGGAGGGCGGTGTGAGCACCTCTCAGCCGAGCATGATTTTATTTTATTTTTTTACATTGCAGCTTGTTTGGAGGCGAATTATGCTGTTGTGCGTCTGAATAAATAATGCAATGTTCTATTTTTGATAACAGCTTATAGCTTAATTGATATTAAAAAAACCAGGAAAGGAACAATTTGATTTAAAAAAAAAACAACAACAATTTGAATGCCCTCTATTTTTGCCGACAATATTGTCAGGTTGCGAGTCCTCGCGGCATCAAACTGCATTCCCTCGCTCCCGTTTCAGTGACAGACAGCCATATATCTCCTTAAACAAATTTAAATTTACAACTGCTGCTGCAAGCTTCAGCTCACCCAGCACATTGATTATCTCCGACACGACTTAATTCCTCACCAACTGTCTGCTTGAACAGAAACTAATCTTCCTCAAACAAACCTTTCCATCAAATTGAAGTCTCACATCCCGGCGCCATCGCTCACTCTCTTGGAGACTCATAACTCATGAGCTTCGCACGTGTCGCCGCGTTATCTATTGTTCTCAACGTTTTTTGATCGCTTTAAAACTACAGTGGGCGCCTTGAGGTAGGCTACGGGGTTTTCTATAAATGAGACGTAAAAAATCTGCAATATTTTTTTGCTTTGGCTTCTGAGCGCAAACTTATGATATGAACACTACGGCGGAGGCGAACTCCATTTAGCAGACGTCCCATTTTTGCAAATATTCAGCAAAAAAGAGACTTCAAGCTGTTTAATGCCACTCCCAGTTGAAGTTTAGCCTACAGTCAAACTAAACAAACAGTGTTTAAAAAAAGCCACTTCACTTTGCCTTATAAAAGTCTGCTTAGTTTAATGCTAACAACATTGACATGCTAACGTTAGCATTAATAATTGTGGATATTTAAACACAAACACTGGCTATACAAAAGCGACAGGTTTATACTCGACAAAGTATAGTCTAGTCTATTAGTCTATGCTGATTTAGCTAGCTCTATTATTTTTGGCTTATTTTTACACAGTTCCCATCCCGACATCCCGTTTTATATATATTTTTTAGTTCATTTAGCAAACCGATTGTTGGGGCCATGTGAGAATTTATTGTATTTGATTTTCATTTCAGCAACATTTTAGTTTCTTGGTTTGGAATTTTGAAAATCTGGTCACCTTGGTCTGCATGAGAGTATTTTGGGTCAATGAATCGGTTTGTCACTTCTTTTTTTTTAAATAGTATTATTCTGGTCTCGTATCTCATATCTAATTTAAGAAACCCTGCTTAGAAAAACTGTTGGTAAAAGCCATAGAAAGCCACCGGCACAAACTGCAGTTGATCACCCAAACAAATTGGGGGGGGGGGGGGGGGGGGGGGCCGAGTTCCATTTGCTGAGCTGTAATGAGAGAAAATTGATCACTGATGTTAACATATGGCTCAGTTCATCCGGTAGTGCGGAAGATGCTTATTCCAACAGCACGGCAGTCATCCACAACGTCTCTGTCGCTTAGTTGTCTTATAAACGAGTGCAAAGGGTTGACAGCCCTCAGCCCTCCCCTCCATCAACCTTCCTGCAACTCCGCCACATTGTCAAGGCCAGCTCTTCGTCAACAGATTGGAGAGAAGCTACTGGATAAACTTGCTATAATTGAAAATGAAACTTGGCAGAACACACACACACACACACACACACACTCTCAGAATCCAACACAAACATTTCCGAATAACCTCGTGTAGACAGATGTCCTCGGTGAGAAGCAAAACAAAAAGTAAAAATAAAAGGCAGACATACTTAGTAGTATTGTGAATTTCCAAAGACGGTTCAAACATATTCGTCTTTGATGATGTCGTGGTTTCTCTGACTGACTTCAGTTACCACGAAATGCCATATTATTTAAGGAATATTATTCTATTTCCAGCTCAAGATCTTCCATTCCAATGATGTCCAAGTGAATTTACGATATCACACTCATAAAATCTTTCGAGCAATATTTGAACATTCCTAACTGTTGTAATGCGGAAAAGAGTTAATACAAGTAAAAATGACTCGCCGTTTGAAGACAACTGCTACTTTGTATGTAATTGATAGTATGTTTGTTCAATATATTTTTTTGCTTGTGATGTCATTGGGAAAATATCAGTCGTTACGGGGCTCCAGATTTTGATGCGTTCCTCCCTTTGCCTGACAACATGCTACTTGTGTACAAAGTGGAAACAATTTGGGAAGGAAGAAAAGTCCTTTAGTATGCAGTATGTGTATTTTAATTTTTTTCTTTCATTTTTGTTCATCTTTTAAAGCTGTCTTCATCCTAATCCCACGTCGATGTTATTCTTTGACATGTCGTCGTTCTTTTCCTTCAACGTATGTTGGATCATAGAAGACCGACCGTATTGAATTTGTTGCTTTTTTCTTTTTGAGTAGCAAAAATCCTATTTCTTTCCAACACCAGAATTAGTGAGAGCAGAATAAAGTGGAATGCATTAAAATGCAACCGTGCTTTCCCATTGTGTTGTGAAGTTGAACTGCAGCCAAGCAGACATTTAAATTCGGTCCAATTTTCATTGGATTGAAAGGATGAAAAATTCAAGCCTTTTTTGTATGATTGGGGTTGGGTTTTAATCCGTGCATCGATTTACGGTGTTTTGACTCAGGGTTATGTAAATGAAGTAGCATTTTATGTTGATAAGGTTACAACAAAGCCAGTTAAGACATTATCAACAAAATGTATATCAAATGACAAAATAAAAAATTTTTGGTGTGTGTTTTTTTTCTTCTTAAAGAGCTCAGTATTGTTCATTCGTAAATGTCATCGTCATTGCTCTTTATTTATTTTTTTAATATATATATATATATATATACATTTTTATTTATTTTTTGTGTGTGGGTGAGTATGTGTATGTGCGTGCGTGACAATGACAAAATATTTGAACACCAATGTTTATTTACCTGAGTGTAATTTTGCCAAATGAAATGTCTGAGTTCACATTGCGCAACATGACACAGACATCCGACAAAAACCCACTCACGTTTGTAAATCAGGTTTAATTTATAAACAATTGGACAGAATGACAGCTATTTTTCCAAATGTATACAATTCTCCGGAATAGTACAGTACCGCTGTAAGAAATGAATTGTGAACATTTTCCACACGATTGAAGCGCATACCCTTCTTGCCTCCTACTCTTTACAATTCATAAGCTTTCAATACTGCTAGCTGAAGCATGAAATAAATAAACTTAATGAGTTGAATATTTTGCACATGACTGGTTAAGGAAGATTACAAAAGTACAAAACGGGCGCAGACAAGTGTGTCGATGAAGCAAGTGCTGATTAGCAGTCAGGACCATTGGTTGATAATCGGTTGAGTGCTGGTAGAAAAACTAAATCAACAATATGACCTTTCACCCCAGGTTACATGTCAAATCAGATAGAACTTGATAAAAAAAATAACAAGTCAGATAACGTTGACCTTTGGCCTTGGCTACATCGCTGTCAAAATACAGAAATCCCAGAGAATATAGCAGGGTGATTACATTCATGTTCTTGGAAAAACAACACGCCTGGTCGACTATTATGGATCGCTGTGTGGGTTGCATGCTACTTTAGCATCAGCAAAAAAATAAAAAAATCTCTGGAAACATAATACACAATGTCCATTTGTGTAGTCATAAAAGGTATCATTCTATTTGAGTCCAAACGATTTTTCTTCTTTAGACAAATGAATATTGCAATGTTATCAAATACACTGTGATATTTCAATTAGTGCTGTTTTACCGCCATAGAGTACAGTGAGAGTAACCCTCGTGATTTCCCAAGCTAACGGGATCTAATCAATTTACTGGCAAACTGTTTCATGAATCCATTTAGGTCAGTATGAGATGATTAGTGAATGGAGACAGTGGATTTAATTTTAAGAAAATTGTGGCCAAGGTCAAGTAAAGAGGGAAAAAGATGAACTGGACTCAGGTGGACAGGGAGGGAGGGGGGGGGGGTAAATAAATAAGTCCAAGAGCATAACCTTTAGGTAATACATCCATTAGGAAACTGCGCATGCAAAAAAAACACCCAAAACCGAGATCTCATTTCAGAATAAAAGCAGCTTAAAATGTACGCAACTGGATGCACAATTGAGATCGACATTCATTTCAATAAATCCAATAATCAAATGATTTACACAATTCCACACAAATGCGTACAGTTATAATAATAAAATAAGTGATTGTGCTTTTCTAACCGAAGTAGAACAAACCATACGAGGACAAGATGTACATCACTTATAAAACATTAACACTGTCACATTAAATTTCAATTTGAAGCACTTCTGTGGCAGTAAACAATTTACAAGATGTCTGGAAATGACACAAGCATTTTTAGAACATATGACAAATGCTCATCATGTACAATATTTTTGTAGACAATCACATCAGCCATAGCGTGCGCATTTATCTTACATCGCCGGGTGAAGACCCTTCACTCCAGTCTCGTGACGGACGGTCAGCTAGAATCAAGTCCACAGACATAAACATGAACACTTTTTTTTTCCAACAACACTGAGTGAGAAATGTTTATATAGAAAAGAGCATTTATTGTGCGGCTTTTGAGTTTTTTTCTCTAATAACAACCCCCCTTCCCAGTCTCATCGTTAAGTTCTTCAGTGAAGCAGCTGCTAGGATGTTGTGGCGTCATCACAAGGGTTCTCAACTTCTCAGGAACTATGAAAAAGAGAGAGAAACTGAAGTGGGTTGCCAGAACTTTTTTGTTGTTGTTGTTGTTCAGTCTGGACGACAGAATATATTGTAAAATCCCGGGAAATAGCACTCACTTTTTTTTGTTGTTGCAATAAATAAATAAAAATGCTACAAGCACTAAAAGTGCTGCTACTACCAACACTACTACTACTATTACTAAAACTAAAACTAATACTAATGCTAATGCTAATACTAATACTGCATGTACTACTATTACTACTACTACTACTGCAAGTCCTACAACTACTACTGCATGAACAAGTACTACTACTACTGCAAGTTCTACTACTACAACAAGTACTACTACAACTACAAATACTACAAGTAATGCAAGGGGTGTGAATTGCCTAGTACCTGGCGATTCGATTCATATCACGATTCATAGGTCACGATTCGATACCGATTTATCCCGATGCGAATCTGTAAATTGATTATTGTGATTTATTTATTTTTTTACTCAAATTTTGAAAATACTAATCAGTAAACTTGTACATGTACACTGTAAGATTTGTATGAAAATGTAATTATTTATCTGTTAATTCAGGTTGCAGTCTGTTTCATGTTTGAACAGCACTGAAATAAAATATTAAGGCTTAGTGTTCCATTAATATAACATTCTTCCATGCTTAATGTGTGAATCCTAACCCTAAGTAAGACGTTTTGTTGAATATTCCCATAAAAAATGTATGTTTAAAAATCGATTCGGCCGCATATCGAATCGATTCGAGAATTGTGCGCTGTAAAATCGTGATATATTGCCGAATCGATTTTTTCTAATACCCCTAATATATATATATATATATGGGTGATTTTGGATGGGTGTAATATCCACCGGTGCTTGTTATACACTGGATTTTATGGTACCGTACTTATTAATTGAGAAAAAAAAAATTGATTTCCAGTTGTATTTAATTGGTGAAGATAATTACCTATTGCTTTAATTATACAACGTGTTATCAACAACATGCAAGAACATATGATATCACCAATATTTATTTTAGTGCACGTCCAAAATCAGTGCTCATGGGATCCTGCAATCTCACTTCCTTTGCCAAATGATTCCCTGATGCACTAATGTACAGTAGCTCTGTAATATCATAATGGTTTTGTCTATTTTGCTTCCTGGCTTACCTCGTCTATTCCCACAGACTCCATCTGTCCTCTGTGTTTGATCCTCGAGTCTTCACAAGATATAAAGTTGGATGCATTGGGCTCATCGGGCTCACTTTGAGCTGGACCTGATGGGAAAGACGGGCGACTGTACAGAAGAATGTCGCCACATTCTGATCAGGAAACATAAAAAGAAGCATGTTGGGTTGGCTAATCAATACAATCGATAATGTAATCAATACAGAGAGCAACGCTACCCATCCAGTACCTGAGTGCGGTTTGCTTTTGCTGCCTCCTTTTCCCCTTGGTAGAATCTTGTCTCCGTCCTGGCTCTCGCCGTCTTCAAATGGCGCCTCTCTGACCCGGTGAGTCCCCGTACTGCCTCTTCGGCCTCGGGTTTCTCCAGAACCCATCCGGGGTAACGTTGCCCCCCTTACTCTCAAGTCGCTATGGGACATCTGGCTGGGGAAATTCAGCGGCATGAACGAGTCTGGAGAGAATAGAGCACACACAAATTCAGATATTTATATAGTGAGAGATCCATTGGATCACATTCGCTGCATCAACTTTTTCTCCATGTTTTACCGTCATTGAAGACATCTTTGGGATGGTAGCTTGGTTGCACACATTGGTTCTGCTTATATCTTTTGGGCCTTTTCTGCATTATTGCAGGACTCATGTTGCTGTCTGTGGACATGGGACTGCTGGGTCGATGATGTCGCTGCCCTGAGATTTAAAATAATAATAACGATGATAAAAAAGCCACTCTTTCAGAGTAAGTACTTGTTGTCTGGGATATGTAAATTAACCTGTAGTCGATACGGTATTTGATATGTGTGGTATTTGCAAATGCGTTCGGACGTACTTGTAGGCTAAATGCTGCAAACATAGCATATTTTCCCATAATGCGCATGCTCGTGTGAAGAAGAAAAAACGTTGTTGTTTTTTTAAACATTTGGCCAACATTATTGCAATACATTCGAAAATTAAATAAAATAAAAAATGTCTGCAATGCATGATTTAGGTTTGGTGTTTTTCCCATATTGCCTTATGGGAAAATATGCTACGTTCATAGCATTTAGCCTACAAGTATGTTTAAAGTGCGTTTGAGCGTATTTAAATACGTTCGAAAATGTTTACTACACATTGGCAGTTCCACGCTTCAGTATGATTGAACTTGAGGAAAATAATCTGAAATTTCTTAAGAAAAATGAGCGCAACATTTTTGCATCAAATCCTGAGTAACAAATATCTTAAAGGTGCAGTCCTACGGATTTGTTTTGGCTTGTCCGGGACATTTCTGGGAGGAGACTCAACATTTTCTCTCCAGCCAAGCCGCAGAGGCAAGCTACTACCAGTGGCATTTGCAAATTTCGCTGTGCGAACCCCCGCTCCTGATTGGTAGACTAGTTTCACGCTTGTTCCTGGTTGGCTGCTGTCCTCGACTTGCTTGAGCGTCAGTTTTGAATGGGAAAGTGTCAAAAGTTAAGTGACAAAATTAGCTGTAACAGTTAATTTTAGTGAAAAACTGCAGTTTTGTTCTCTCCTCACGGGCCACACTGGACCCACTAACGGGCCGGCTCTGGGCTGCGGGCCATATGTTTGACACCCCTGCTGCCATTTTCATCCGTTATTTGTCTTATTTCTGTAAAAAGAAATCTGCCCGAAATATGTTTGAAGTCACCCCTCACCTGATTCCTCTGGGTATCGGCACATACGCAAGCCTTCTGGCTGACTGAAATCTCCATCCGTGAAGAAAGAGCCTTCTGAGGTGCTGACAATGCTGGACCTGCCTGACGATAAGTTATCCTCAGAAGCCGAGCCCCAGCTGTTCACCATGGACCCCGTGACCGATCTGTCCAGGTCCCCGGTGCTGGAGGCGGGGGTCTGTTCCAGCCTGTGGAAAAGCAGCTTGTGCGGGGAGTTGTGAGGCAACTTTTGTTTGTGCTGTTGGTTCTGGTGCAGATGATAGTGGTTTTCGCAATGCGCTGTCTCCTCCTCTGCATCCTCTTCGTGTTCGTCAGTGTCCATGTACAGAGGGGCGGAGCTGTGTTTTGCAGGGAGAGATGGGAAGGTGCATCTTTTTTAGGTTCACATACATTTTTAGGTCATTTTGAGGTATCATGAGGTCTTTCCAGAATACAGGTTATGTTATAAAAAAGCTCAGTGTGCATTACAGCTCTACAACCACAATAATAATAAAAATGTGTGAAACATTATCACTATATATATATATATATATATATATATATATTTTTTTTTTTTTATACGTTAGAGTTACAGGCTGTTTATCGTTTTGCTAAAAGATGGTTACCTGAAGTGGTTGACTCCATCCTGCACACCATTACTCATGATTCCATGTGGCTGTGTGGTGGTTTGGTGAGTAAAGGACACGTCGGGGGGCGAAGATGCTGCCCCTCTAATTGGTGGAGTCGGGCAGCCTTCTGTTCTCTTCTCTGGATCAAAACTGGAAGAAATGACAACTGACGTGAGGTACTGGACAAAATAATACAAAAGCCCTTTGAAACTGATTGAATTTGAAAAAAAAAAGAAACGGCTTGAATTAATTATAATTTAATACAGTGAAGTTACTGTAAATTGTCCATTAGAGGTTTAACATTTTTGGTTGTATTCCTGATTTGGTGGTGGCAAAGTGAAGTGAAAGTAATCATTCTTACGGGGATGTTCGAAAACACATTTTTTCAGAGTGATACCAGTACGAGTACTCAACGCTTGAGTAGTCATCAAAATCGATAGCAATTATTAATGCCGCTAGTATTTTTGAGGCAAAAAAATTCCTCCAAAACACAATAACAGATATTTTTAAAGAAAGACTTATGTATCACAATCAAGGTTATTTTAGTTAATGAAAACTAACGAAAAAACTCAAATTTAAAAAACTATAATAAAATAAAAAACGGAAATGCTTTTTTTTTTTTTTTTATGAAAAATAACTGAAACTACATTTTATGTTTACAAAACTAACTAATTATAACGAAAATGTCTTTCGTTTTAGACCTTGGAGGATGATTTTAAGTTGATTAATTTTGATATTAACCTTGAATAAGGACATTTGAAAGTGTGTCACGCAGAAGTGACGTCAAATAGCAGCAGCCAATAGAAAAGCATCTTCAGATGACGTCAGTCCTCGGCGACAATTTGTTATGCTTGACTTGGCTTGCCTGCTTTTTTTTATTTAACTTAGTCAAAATGCAACATTAGATAATAAATGTGTTACTTTTTCTAATTTTACCATGGTGTTTTTTAAATATTGCGCACAAGTAATGCACTTTTTTTAAACTAAAACTAATCCTGAAACTAACTAAAACCAATCAGTTTTAAAATAACTAAAACTAATAATATTTACTAAGAGAACCACCCCGAAAACTAATTAAAACTAACCAAATTTAAAAGACAAAACTCAAAACGAAATCAAAAGTAATTAAAATGAAATTTCCCAAACTCTAATAACTCTGATCACAATACAGCATTTTTTTTCTTGAAATTACATGAAATTAAAGGGAATTTTCGATTCTTCTAATTTCTAGTTCCTGATTGTAAAATGGCCACAACAGGGTGGTCAATACTGGTACCTCACTTGATATAAGGCCGAGTATCAGCCTCATAGTACTGATAACGGGTATCGGCCCTTACCTATCCCTCGACTTTACTGTCTATTAATCCCTGAGTTGATTTAGTTTTAAGAAACAAATGTATTCGAATGTCACCATTTTGCACTCTGTTGTTAACTCATCTATCAATTGAGACCATATATTTGTTTTATTGTCAATCTTATACTTATTTCAACCGCAAGTGGGCTCTTGGGAGAATTGTGGCAGAGGCAACAAGAGATTTATTAATAATTAAAAAAAAAGAAAACAAGCCCACCTCTTCTCCATGGGGAGGCTGTACTCATCACCGTTCCAGGCAATAGCATGAGGAGGAGAAAGAGCATCTCCCCAGCTCACTGCAGTATGTTTTGGAGTCTTCATGGCCCGCGGTCCTTTCTTTTGATTTTGACTTCCTGAGAAATTAGCGGAAAAGTCAAAGTGTGCGCCGTTTGGCTTGATTTGTTTCAGATGTGAGAAGCGCGGCCCTGGGCGTTACCTGAGGTGCTGTTGCTCCCCCTGTCTGAGCTGTGGTGCGAGCCCCCCAGACTGTGATCTGGGTTATGGTTGTAGGGGATGCTTTTGTGATGAACTAAGCCTTCATTTCCTTGTGGATGATCTGAAGAAAAAAAAGCAGTGTTAAAATGTGAAACAGCTTATTTTATCCTCTTGGTCTTATTTGACCCGACCTTACCTTTATTTAGAATGTTTTGCTCTATGATATTGTATTGCATCTGCGTGGCCATTGCTTTAGGTAGCGGAGGAGGGTTTGGTGGCTGATTCCAGCAGGGCATGTCCATAGGCTCCAGTGCATGAGCCTTGTTTTTGATGCTGGCCTGAATAAGTTGGGTGGTAGCATAAGGGATCGGCTCATAAGCATCTGATGAATCTCCTCCCGGACTTGCGTAGCACAAGTTGGAATTGTTGAATGCCTTGATGTCATTGAGTTTGTCGCTGAGGTTCACGTCTGTATAAATAGCTGTCTCACAGCCAAGTTGTCCCCCGTGTTTGTTGTCTGGGTGCTTTCCATAGTTGGCGATGCAATCGGCTAAGGGGAACAAAATATAAATGTAATCGCGGTCGCAGATGTTTTGATTTATTCGCATGTCGGAGACCTGACATGCACTAACCTGGTCGGCTGTATGTTGTCATGTTACTGTCACTGGTGCCGTTGCCATTATTGCAGCAGTTGATGCTGCAGTCCTTGTGATTGGCACATGCATTGGGCCAATTGTCCGGCAGCCACAAGTGGTTCAGAGGTTCACCCATGCCGAGAAGGCCAGGTCTGCAACAAAGACGGGCCATCACTCAAAATCTACCGCTCCCTTGGCTTTTTATGAACACGCAGGGCTCAACAACTTTTACAAAAGGTAGACAACGCCTCCTAGTGTTTCTACCATGCACTGCAAATCAGTTGCAAAAAGAATCAGAACGCCACTTGCCTGCCAGCGCTGCACACAGATTCGCCTCTTTGATATGCAACTGAAAAATAAGGTGGAAAACATTCATTGTTGATGAGCTGTCACAAACAGGAAGTGCCGGGGGCAAAGAAGAAATGTGATAGACGTGGGAAGTCGAAAGTTCACGCCAACTTCTGTGAGGGCACAAACTCTGACTTGGTTGCTTTGACAGCCGTGGAGGCAAACAAAATCCTATAAATGTCTTTATTTAATGTCACAATTAATTCTGAGGAACATTTGTGTCACCGCCACGTATCTATTTTGGAAGACTTAATGAAAGTAGACAAGATGTTCTCCTATTAATGAAACTAACTTGGTAATCCAAAAACGTTATCCTTGCAAAGGTAACAATTAATAATGATCAAATGGCCATTGAATTGCATTATTGTTGTATTGTACTTTAAGATAAATAAACAATAGAAGTATGAAGACACACCTAGCAATGTTGCGAGGACAGCTTGAGGAAATCTCTTGTTTGTTCCAATATACAATAATATTCATAAAGGGAAGTTTAGGTAAATATATATATTTTTTGGGGGGGGGGGGTCAGGCCTATAAGCATGGGACGATTTTAGATTCTGGCGGTACAAGCAACAATATCACGTTATCAAAATTACAGCTCTAAAATGACCTCTCTCTCTCTCTCTATCTCTCTCTCTCTCTCTCTCTATATATATATATATATATATATATATATATATATATATATATATTTAGGTACAAAAAAAATTTTTTTTGCAATTAACACAACCATTTTATTTTTGAGAAGGAGAAACAAAACAGTTAATTGGAGGCAATTAACTTAAAAGATGAGGATCATTTATTCTATTACGCAAACAGCCAATCATAAGGTGGCTTTACATCCAACCTGTTTTTATTCGAATTTTCAAGAATTGTGAAAAAACAAACCTGGATGGAAATGCTAGAAATTCAAAAAAAAAGAGCTAAAATTCATTAAAAAAATCTTTCGTTGACAGACAGAAGAGACACGCTCATACGACATCGTCTCATGGCGCAGTCTCCTCTTAATATAAGCAAAATCATAACAGATGGAAACGAACATAAGACACATGTTTGTTTTGCGTATTTTCACGTAATTTGCTCAAAAATTTTCAAAATATTTGGATCGAAAAGAGCAGCTTATAGTGACAACAGACTCACTCCAACAGTATTTCCAGCACACTGGGAACTGCGAAACATGCAAATAAGGGGACAGACTCAATTCAGATTCTCACTTCTTGAAATTTAAGTCGTGATAGCCAGGTGTCTCAATACTTTTGGCCATGCATTACTAGCATAGTACAGATAGTTGATTCACACAAGTGAAGTATAACTACATTGTTCTTACCTGTTGGTGTAAAGGTGAAAGATGGCACTGCAAGGACATACAAAACGGTATAAATTAATGCAATCAATAATATGGCAAGCAACGAGAGCTCCTTCATCCATTTGGTGCTGTGTGCCCACCATATTGATGATCATCTTCAAAGTCAAAGGACTTAAAAAGCATGCTATCATCAATCATCAGTATCTATCTTAGGCATGTGAAAAGGTTAATCAGAGACTTGAGGGATAAGGGAAAATTTAACAGGGGCATTGTGGCAAAGGTAATGGCAGGTTGACAGGCTTGAGTGTCCAAACACAGCAGCGAGAAAATGATGTTAGAGCATCTCTAAAGGTCAGACTTCAAACGGCTGTTGCGTGCACATATCAGGTCTTAATTGTGTCTGAAGTCATAGTGCCAAAAGACAGATTAGAAAACATTATCCCCGCCATTTTTACATACTAAAAATGCAATATATATTTTTTAATGTCATTAATAAAAGTAGAGTAAAAGTAAAAGTGCTTATATTTAAACAAAACATAAGTCATTCCAAATGTGTAACTACTTGGCCAATATATTAATGCAGTAAAAAAAAAAAAGCAAAATATTGATAAAACATATATTTTATAAAGATCACAGACCCTTTCGGATGCCGGTGTATGTGCTGCTGAGGCCGCTTCTCTTCTTCCGATGCCGGTACAGCCACACACTGAAAATCATGAGGACAAACCAGCAGGTGGCGCCAATGCCCGCAATAAATGCTGGTTGCGTCACCACGTCTGAAATGTGCGACAATGTGTCCTTCCCCTCACTGAGATCCATCATCTGACCAGCAGAGTCTAGGAAACACACATTACACATTTGAGAAAATGAAATTTGATAATATAATGCTTCAGTGTTAATTGCAAGTGCCGGACTTACCAAACTGAAAGAACGTGACCTTGCTCTTGACCCCGGGTCCGGCGCCATTGCTCGCCGCGACCTCTACGCTGTAGCGAATCCCCGGAGCCAGGCCAGGAACGAGCACCGAGAAGGTGTAGCCGTCGACTGACTGGTTCACGTGGTAGCGACTCTCGTTACCAAGGCACCAGATCTGTCGAACGGAGAAGGTGAGGAAGCGAAGATGACAGTGATTGCCTTTGGGGACACATCCGACGCCATTGAGTGGCATCGGTGGTACCTCAAAGACATAGTTTAGATTTCAAATATAATACACATGGTTGTAAGCGTGACTTGAGGGGAGTGAAGGGCGTGAGTATCCTTTTCATACCTTGTATTCCTGAATGACTCCTGCTTCCTCCGGGACTGGAGGTGCTTTCCATGATATGAGGATTGCGGTGCCATTGGTATCACTCTTTGTAACTTTAACGTCCTGGGGTGCTCGTCCTGGTGCTGGAAGGAAGGAACAGATGCGCAGTATATGTAAAGAATCACCTGGCAAATGTAATGAGAGGTTGAAATAACACGATGAATAAGCTTTTTTATTTTGTCACACGCACGCTGTTGCCGTGGCGACGCACTCTTTGCAAAGAAAAACAACAGGAGGTGAAAACTCATGCAACTTTGCACACAAATTAGACCTGGCATAAAAATCAATATTTTAGATTCCTTGTGTGAGTTTCATTAAATGGCTCAGTATCGCATTCCTGGTTGTATGTTTCACTTACATCTCTAAAAATTGGGAGTCATATGTAACAGCCCCAGTCCTATAAAAAAAAATTGTAGCCATATGCTAACCCTAACAGGAAGTCAGCCATTTTGAATTGATTTTGGAATTGTGTGCCATTTTGGCCTGATCGACTTCAAACTTTTTCCAATATAAAAGACGTTTAAGGTGAAAAGCTCTATATTTCATCACGCTGTTGCCATGGCGATGTGCCGTTTGCTCATAAAAATCATCATCAAACTTATGCGTGTCATGCCTGGAAAAAACATTACATTTTTCATTATTACACTTCCAGCAATGGATAGGGAGCTTCACAACTGAAGAAAAGAAAAAAAAACTAAACTCATCGATTCACCTTCTTCCAACGTTCTGATCACCTTCACCTCGCTGTCAGCTCCCTGGAATTCGTCAAAAAAGGGCCGCACTTTGAACTCATAGATGGCGCCTTTCTTGAGCTGACCGATCACCACGCCGTCCTTATGTGGGGCACGTACATCCAGGGCACTCCACTGCCCCTCAGGCTGACCGTGCTCTGCCGAGGGCCGGTACAACAGCTTGTAGCCTTGGATGTAGAGCGAGTGCTGCTCGACCTGCGTGGGGAAAAAAAAACAAAAAACAAAAAACAAAACAAAAAACAATCAATGTCAGGTCTACACCACAGCAAACAGACTCTAAATAATAAGCATTTGAGTCCAAATTGATGAAAATTATCTATAGAAAAATATAATTATGAATGAACCTCTTACATTTGATCTCACTAGACTGTGAAGGTACAATACCACTGCAAAGCCCGATCACGATTCACATAATACACACAAACACAAACTGATAAATTCCCCGGTCGATTTAATTCCCCGTATCTGCCAATATTGCGTGTTTGTGTTGAACTCACCTCTCAGCATTTTTTCTGAGAGGATATGGAAAAAATATAAAACAGTCTACCCCACTATATCAATACTATGAAAACAGTGAAGACTTTGATTATTTGTTGAGGTAGCCCTTGAAAAATTGGAGTCTCCCTACCAATTTCTTCTGGATGAAAAATACCGAAAGCCCTTTAGAATGCCCTTTAGTGAAGTAATTCAATTACATTCACCTACTGACCATACAAGTATTTTTTTTAAATCTATTTTAAATGTTGTCTTATACTATAAACTAGCAATATTTGATAACACTTTTTTTTTCAGACCACTCTTTAGTTACTGACACCAAGCACTGATACCACTAGTACATTTAATACATCAAATAAAAAAACAAAAAAAACAATGACAGATTATTTTAAAGAAAATACCTATACATCCCAATATAGAATTTTTCCTTAAAATTGCATGAGATTAATAGCAATTTTTTATTGGTGTAATTACCGGCACCTGGTATTGGTACTCTCCCATCCTATAACCAATAAAAAAAAAAAAAAGTTTGGTGAATGGTGATAGAAGGCGGACTGAAACATTTTTAGACAACATGAGTGGTGGTTGCTTATTTACAAAAAGTAAGTTTTTTTTCTTTTCTTTTTGCTTTCACAGTAATTTTTTCTTCAATACTTCGTTCACGCTTCACTGAACTGTAAGATGTCTTTCATTGATTTTGTTTACTATTTTCTTGATCTTCTTCTTGGCAATATTACCATCAGTTCTTATTCTCCCCAATGAGGAACCCCCCCCCCCCCCACACACACACACACACACATTTTGACTTTTCATTTTGGAGAAGCCAATTAACACTAAATGCTGCTCACAAATGACAACGTGAGCAAAACGTAACCATGGTAACTGAAGTGCTGCAACACTCACTCAACTCTCCCACTAACTCCAGGCAAAAGAACAATCAAAGAATCCCTGTTAGACGTAACCACGTCTTCACATCACACTTAATTCATTGAAGATGTGTCGAAGTTACGTCAGTTCGCTTACCATCCAATTTACTCGAACCGCAGAGGATGACACAACGGTGGGTGTGTTTAGATGGATCACCACATCCCCCAACTCCCTCTGGATGTGACGAGGATCTGTTCCCTCAGCTGTATAAGTGCTATCTTTTGGTAAAAAAAAAAAAGAGACAAAAACACTGAGGTTATGTTCAAATGGGAACTAAAATTGTAGATTCTGAGCATAGAACTCGCAAACTTCTACCATGGTCAAACCAGCTAAATTTTTGTCAGGACCAAATTGTACATTTTGAGCAATATCCATTTTCTATTTATGAATTAAGAAAATTAATTTCTAGAGGCATTAAAGAAAAAAATCCGCTCCCTGAATTTTTTTTTGAAAATCAGTTCAGATGTTTTTTTCAAATATAAAAAACAAAAAAAAATGCAATTAAGATAAACAATTCATTAAAAGAGGTAAGAAACAAATAAATAATTACATAAACAAATATGTAAAAGACAAACACAAAAACACATCCAGAGTTCCCACTCACCGAGTGTTCGGACTGAATCTGAGATGGTACTGGGGTCACTGAGGCCGAAAGCGTTGACAGCTCTGATCATGAAAAGGTAGACGGTGCCGGGCTTCAGGTTCTTCAGGACAAATGTTTGCATCTTCACATGCTCGGCTAAGGTCACCCATCTGCTGCCTAAAGTGTGACTACAGAAGACATAAGAAGGACATTATGTAAAATATTGTATATATAATCACGTAAGACACAGAATCTATCTATCTCACCTGAATGCCTCTATGAGGTAAGACGTAGGCGTTGCACCACCATTGGGGCTGGGTTTCCACGAGAGGGTAACAGAAGTGGGGCTGACATCGGTGATCTCGGGTTTAGTTGGAGCACCAGGCATCAGGTCAGGAGCTGAAGGTCGACTGGTCTGGACAACGACCCCAAATTCTGACATGCACAAATAAACAGAAAACTATCTTGGTCTTCTGGTCTAATATAAATCATGATCATCCAAAAACAGGCAAACAGATCTAGAAGTTGACTTACCAACAAAGTCTGCATCTACCAAATGTGCAACATCATCGTGTAATTTTATTTTTGTTTTAATACCGCATCTCAAAGGCAAGCCTTGACACGTAAAAATGACCGCAACCGGGCCGTGTTGCGTGCACGCATACACGTCACAGCGATGACGTAACTGGACAAAAATGTCCAATAATTGCATCTTCTAATAAAAAGGAAACTATTTTAATGTGTTGTGTGGGTCAATTTGACTCAAATATTCGGCATTGTATCAAATGTCGCTTTTACATCGCAATCACGTTGCAGATATGTCGCAAAATGACAGCGACGACAACCTCATATTTCGCAAATTTAACATTCACAACGTTCGGCAATGTTTACAGTTCAGTGGGATAAGACAGATTTAGAGGCAACCACAAGAAGGAGTCATGCCTTATAACTGACAAAACTGCATTTCCTTGCATCTGGAATATTTCAGCGCATTGTGACATTAGTTCTCCAACCAAATAGACCGTTTACAAACCTTCTACTTGTAAAAATGCTGTCCAAGAGGCCTCTCCATTAGGACTAGAAGCCACGCAAGTATAGAAGCCCGTATCACCAAGCTGAGAAAATACATAGAAAATAGCGGCTATTAGTTGCCTCAGCAAAGTGATCATTATCAAATGATACACCCCCATTGTACCCTACCTTTGTGTAGCGAATCTCGAGTGACCCGCTCTCTGCTATGGACAACCGTGTGTCGACTGGTGACAGCACAACACCATCCTTCTTCCAGTGGACCGAAGGAGATGGCATGCCGGTTGTATGGCAACTCAACACCACAGTGCTGTCCACAGGAACAGTCTGATTGACCGGGCCTTGTCTAATTACAGGGGGAGGCAGTTCCGAGCCTGCTATAAGAAACAGAAGCAAGGACATGAATGGAATTAGTTCTTATAAAGATGTAATTATGTGGATAACAGTCAGAAAATGCTATAATATGAATTTGAAAAAAATAAATAAAATGAAAACACTGCCTCAAAAATAAAAATAAACAGATAAGCAATGAAAGATATTTAGAGGAAAGTTGCTACAGCGAGAGAACAATAGAGGGATGTGCAGCCAGTGGAGGAAAAATAAATCAACTTATCCCCTCCAGCAGAGCAACTAATCATTCATTCCAAAGTAGGCAGTGATGGAGGCTTCCAGCACAGTCTCACTATGATAACACAGCCCTCTTCACTCTCCATCTTACATTTTAAAGCCCGGTGAAATGGGACAGGGGTTCTAAATAAATAAGACCAACCAAAAAAAAAGTTGATGGAAACATGCCTTTAAAACTGCCAGAGGTATTACCGGACTGGTTATTTCCATACAAATGTAGCCCTCCAAATGGGGATGAAAAAGATGTAGCGGGATGGAGAGAGAGTAGAGTGCTAATAGATCACAGCAAAATTGGAAGAAGAAAAAAAACACCCCATGCTTTTTTGATTCCCATTACCTCTACCAGCTTTCTTAGTGTAGATGCCACATTTTCATTTTAAAGTCTCTGCATCAGTGCCATGACGAGTGAAAACTAAATTTTACCTCCAAACTAAGCGGTAGGCCTAAATATCGAGGAAACCCTGAGGCAGTTTCTCTCATTAATTTTAAATATATACAAACGTTGACAAGCACATGTGAGCACATAAGTCATTTAATTTGGAGCCTGTAGATATTGCCGGTGGTGTGTAATCACTGGGGCAAGCACAGTATTTAAATTTTTACCTCATCCAATGAAGTTTGATTTATTTTTCTTTTGTAGCAGAATTAGCAGCAGTAGTAATATATACAGTAGTGGTAGTAATATTAATAGCAGTATTACTACTACTAGTAGTGTTGTAGATTTTGTGTGCAGGTAAATTTTGGAAATATCAATACATCTTGCAGAGGAACCTAATTGTCCTATGTGGCATTGTAACAGTTAAAATGCTAATAAGCTTGAAGCTTATTTCAAAACTGTAATTTCAAAGATCCTATTTAATTTCACCTCAATTGCTGTTATTTGACGCTACTTCAGGGGTAGTGATGTACTATAAATCATTGTTTATCATTATACAGTCAACAGCTAATTATCCCACCCATAAGGACAGGCGGGCAGACTATACTGCAGTTAAGACCACTTTTAGCCCTTACACGAATGCATTCAACAAATACTAAATACAGCAAAACCAGAGGAGCGATGGCTTTTGTCACTCACTGTCCGTAACCTCCAGCAGTGCTTTGGTAATAACGCTACCGGCGATGTTGAGAGCCTGACAGCTGTACAGGCCAGCGTCAGATTGTTGAACATCGGTGATCGTCAAACTGCCCATCTGGGAGACAGACACACGGCTGAAGGGCTGCGGCGCGGAGAACAAAAGACTCTGCAGGGAGAGTTATAACATACACGTTTTATTTACACAGATTATTTTTTTTTTTTTTGTATTTTTTGGGGGGGTAGAAAGACTGAAGGCCATTCTCACCTCACTGCCCTCCCTTTGCCAGAAGATAGCGGGCTGCGGGTTACCAGTGGCCTCACACTGGAAGGTGACAGTTCTGCCTATTGCTGCCACCTGGTTCCTGGGACGTAAGGCAAATGCTGGTGGCACTGCGGAGGAGGAGGTCAGGATTACCAAAAACAACCTAAAATATGCGGATTCTTCCGCTCAAACATACACGGTCAAAATGTACCTTCTTTTGAACAGAGCTAAACCACAACATACAGTAAGTATATAAGTATGACATACTGCTGCTGGCTGATGGCGGGTGAGGGATGGATGACAAACTTACCAGTGTTGACTATATGGGGGGGGAAAAAACACAGAAAATAGCAATGTGATGAGTAATGGAGGTGCAAAAGGTCATGTGCAGTTCTAATGCAAGTCATGCAAGTACTGTTACTATGTTAAAAGCACAATGGTACTTGAAATGAAATAAAATGAAACATGGAACAACAATGCTAGCTTAAGTTTGAGGCTGTTGTGCAGTTGTTACAAAAACATCGCAATCAAAATGTATTACAGTAGAAAGCGGTTGGCTCATGCATGTTTGTAACCTTAGAAGGTCTAAATAGTTGTCATAAATTGTCGAGGATTTTAAATAAAAACGTTTATGAGCTGCAACAAGAGAATGGCGTATCAAGGGCATTAAATATTACATTTAACAACAACAATAAAGTTGGACTGACCGTGAACAGTAAGCATGGCAGATGTTTCAGATTTCCCAACCATGTTCTCCACCACGCATGTATAGGAACCCTCATCTGAAGGGGTCACTTGGCGAACAATCAAAGTGTGGTCTTCTTGGATTTCATATCTGAAAGAATGGAGAGGAGGAGGAGGAGGAGGAGGAGGAGGAGGAGGAGGAGGAGGAGGAGGAGGAGGAGGAGGAGGAGGTATATCACTTGATGGAAAGAAGAGGTTGAACCATTGTGCTGCCATGTTTAAAAAATTTTTTTTTTAAAAAGGAACATGCAATTTACCTGCCCTTAGGTAGCTCAGAATCATCTTTCCTCCAGCGGACAGTAGGAACAGGATCACCTTGAACTGCACAGTGGAACTCCACACTACCGTCTGCCAACACCACTGCACTGCTGGGCCGCTTGAGGAAGGTTGGGCGCTCTACATTTAAGATCAGCACAATTAATTGGGGGCGAAAATAACCAAGGTGGTCTATTGGTTGGTTACAGAAGAGTGGAATTTCCAATGTGGTTTTGATTGGGCTTTGTCGTTCGAACGTAATGCAAAGTCATTCCAAAGTATTGGTCGTTTAAACATCTTGGTAAACTCGTTCATACTGGTAGTCGTTCAAATGTCTCGGTAAGGTTGTTCAAACGTATTGATGAAGTTGTTTGAATGTATTGATAGGGTCATTAAAGTCGTTCGAACGTATTCATAAAATCATTCAAACGTTCAAATGGCTTATAGTTGTTAGAACGCATTGGTAGAGTTGTTCGAAGGTATTCATCGTTTTAATGTACTGATGAAGTCAGTCGTTCGAACGTCTTGATCAAGTTGTTGGAACGTATTGATAAAGTCGTTCAAACGTCTTCGTCAAGTGATGGTAAAATCATTAAAGTTGTTCGAATGTTTTGGTAAATCGTGGTAAAGTCTTGGTAAAGTCGTTATAACGTTTTGGTAAAGTCTTTGAAATGCGCTGGTAAAGTCATTGGAATGAACGTTTTGATAAAGTCTTTGGTAAAGTCGTTGATAAAGTTGTTTGAAATGCTACAAAATGAATAAAAAATCCAAAGTGACGTGGGGTCTTTTCCCATATATCATGTTCAAAGGACTTTACCAAGACGTTCAAACAACTTAATCAATACATTCGAATGACTTTACCAAGACGTTCGAGTGACTTCATCGAGACGTTCGTAACAACAGTACATTCAAACAGCAGTCAAAACTGTTTCATTGTAAGAGCCACGCTTCCGTAATGTTGCACAGTAAAAAGCCTGATTGCAAAATCAGTTTTATGTTTGCTAAATTTGATCAAATCTTCACGCTAAGTTTAATAAAATATACAAATATACTCAAGGTTCTGTTTATAGACAGTGTAAAAAAATTATATTAGGCCATATATATATATATATATATATACACACACATATATATATATATAATGATTCTGACAATTACCTCGTGTCTGCCTCAAAGGTCATTAGTGGTGTGCTACATCCTACAGTATTTTGACCTTTGGAGTGTATTCTGCAAGATTATTCTCACAGCCTTGAATAGCTTTATACGGCTTTTATACGGTGGATTCCACACCCCAACCAAGGTCATCTTACTGCAATACAGATAAAAGCTCAATTCCGATGGGAAATGTTAGAAAAAGGAGTTGAGGGGGATTGAGAATGAAGGCTGAAGGCTAAACTTTTCCAGCAAGATGGGGATCTCTGATGCTGAGATTGTTGCAGGGTTTTTGTTTTACATGCATTGGCATTGCTATGCACATTTTTGATGCACTCCAACACCCAGAAAAAAAAAAAACTATTGCAAAGGTGCTAATTTTACCAAGCACAGTGAGTTCAGCGATTTCACTCTCACGCTCCCCGACCATGTTGGTTCCAACGCAAATGTATTTTCCTGCATCGCTCTTCCTGCTGTTGGTGATCATCAGCTTGCCACCACGGATCTGAAAGCACACCGAATATTTACACAGCTGTATTTGCACAAGCCCCTAGCAACACCCCTATGTGCATCATTTGTCACCAAGTGTGTATGATCCGGCCATAACTGCAGAGCCCTTGTATTTGTGTTTAAATGAATATAGCTGCTTCTTCCAAAATTGCAAGCAAAGTTTATGCATGTGATGTAACCATACACTATGAGTAAATTCCCAGTGTAATAGTATACCTGTGTACATCTGTATGCATCACAGGAATGCGCACTGCCTTCAGTCTTTACCAAAGGTCAACCGTTATAGAATTACATAATTCATAACTGTGAACAAAAGACCCACCGCCTCTTTGTAGAGAACCCCCTCTGATGTTCTGTCAACTTACTTTGCCTTTAACAAACTTTAAAAACTTCACATTTGCATTTCATATAATATCCCTCCTGCAACCCCACGGGGCACAAAAGGCTGTCTTTATCCTCGTTTGAATGTGAGACTTTGCACCGATTGTCTGCCACTGCCCACTGTTACAGATAATACCACAACAGCAGCAAGCAAATACGAGGAAGCAAACACACAAGGCCATCAACAACCTTCTTGAGAAAAAGCACTTGGCTTAAGAAAAAAAAAAAAAATCGTTATTTCATTCAAAGGACAATCTTTTCTGTTAATAGCAGAGGTCAAGAAGTCAAAGGTCAAGGCTGCACGCTGTGCTGTGGCAGCCAAGAAAGCCGGGGCATTCAGTGTCATGCTGAATAGCACCTGATGGCCACTCGACTGCATATACTGTAGATATAATCTCTCATTAAATTGATGCTGCAGGGATATTTTCAGCATATACCAGAAAGAGCCCCTCACCCACAAAATGATCAGCCAGTGACGGGCTTCTAGTATTTCAAATGTAATAAACTGTGGCTGTTTGTGGACGTTATGCGCACCTCTAGTAATTTCAAAGGGTGAATTATGAGAATTGTAGATCGGATTCGGCCAATCCTTTTAGTATTCAGTGGATTAGTCAAAGATGTTTGCGCTATTGGAATAAGATACTGTGGATAAAAAGATTATTATGCAGATATTTGTGGGAAATAGGATTGCTGAGTCTACAATGTTCAGATGTATGAAGCCATTTTAAAATTAGCAACAGTGCAATGACATCAGTGAACTATCCCTTAAGGGCTGCTAAAACCATCTTCCACCAACTTTTGTGGTGTGTTTGTACCACTGCACTTTAGCAGCTGATTAAAGAGTCAGCTTTTTTTTTCTCCTGGATTGACCACTTCCTATTTTAGCTGCAATTTCAGTGGCAAGAAAAGTGGTTTGTTGGACCTTCATGTGCAACCCCAAAACCTCAACTTTCAGTTATTTTCTGCATAAATAAGGTCTGTCTCTACACACTCTGTGATAACTTAATGGTGAATGTTCAAATAATAGCTTGAATTGCACAATTGAAACCCAACTTTAACCAATAAAATCACAGTGTTGTGTAAGGTAGGGCTCGTTTATTTATTTATTTATTTTTATTTTATTGTTCCCATAATTGTCCAGCCCTTGTGTAAGCTAACCCTGTAAATATTTTTTTGTATACATGCACTTACAACACTATTCTCACTATTGATCGGCTCCTATTTTCCTTGAAAAGTAAATTACGTCTTTGAAGTGAACTCTTGTGGCAAAGTCATATTTCAAAGTCATATTTAGTTGGGAGGACAAAGACAGGCGTGCAACGAGTACAAAGCAAAAGAAGCCTTTGTATTTGTCTCACAGGAGCCTCTGCATGGTTCTGATCCCTGCCTTTCCTCAAATCACAGCTCGCTGCTCTGTCCATCACAACCCCCGAGAGAGACTCTACCTGTCACTGTGCACTAACTGAACTTTCAAACATGCAACACATCAACACAAAGCCCTTTGCCAACACTTATTAAATGCATGATGTAGCCAAATTGCACATCAGGGCTTCTGGTGCACGGAGCATAACGTAATACTGTGCATTGCATTGTGCAATGGCACAAAGGCGACATATCTTACTGTAATTCGTTCCTCTCTGTCGTCTAAGTTCAACCCATTTTTCCTCCACGAGATGGTGGGCTCAGGGTGTCCTCGGGGTGGCTGGCACTCCAGAACTGCAGGCTCGCCCACTGCAACCATGACGTCTACCGGGTTCTGTCTGAAGTCATCACGTAAAACTGAAAACAAATAAAAGCAGAAAAGTCCATATAAATGACAGGTTTGCTTATTGTGTTGGTTTCTTTAAAAGCGGGTTGGCAACTTACAAGCTGACTTAAGTTTAGAGCAATGGTTCTTAATCTTGTTGGAGATACTGAACCCCACCGGTTTCTGATGTGCATTCACAAGAATTACTCAACTTGGCAGAGCGAATCAGGCAGTTAGGACACTGACTCTCACCACACAACTCAACTCTATATTTATAGCACTTTAAAACTATCACCACTGTTTTCTTAAGATGGAAAACCGTAGATACAATAAAAACAGCAGAATTGAACCCTGTGAAACACCATACGCTCCATTATACATGTGAATTCATATTGCACATGTTCGTACGTTTTTTTTTTCTCAGCATAGTTAGTATAAAGGGATTACAATAATAAATCACACGACGTACAATCACAACAGTCACAAGTCAACGACTGAACAAACCAAATTCCCTACAGCACATATAGGCTAAGCAATGCGGCACGAACACCTGCAGCCAATGATGGCTAAGCAGGGCATACCATCACAAATCATTTGAGTCGGGTGTGAGTCTTGACCTCCGCCGAACCTCTGAGACTGACTCACAGAAGCTGGGGTTCCATCAAACCCAGGTTAAAAACCACTGGTTTATGATATCTATGATCTATTAATGTATTTCATTTATGAAGTGCTACAATCCTTCTGGGTATGTCAGAGCTTCCCATTGGTCCAAAAACATCAAACAAATGGTCACCCAACATGGCACGGAATTTGCTCCTGAACAGTATCAACTGGTGATCTTGCTGGCAGTGGTAAGCCAAAATGATCAAATTTCAACAGCAAAGAGTCTGCATACAAAAATAAATAAATGCTTGCAGCCAGAAGTTGAAGCGAAGACAAAGGAAACTTGTGTCTGTCCAAAGTTGTCCGACCAATGACTGTGATTTGTGGTAGCCATTGGCAGCTCATTCTCAAGCAAAATGTACAACGTGTGTCAAAAATCGTACCAATATAGTCAGCTAAAAATACGACACTGGATGAAGATTTGCTGATTTTAGACGAACGTTCATTATGGACATGATCGTAAAGGAATCCTAGTGTGAAAGGCTGAATTCCTCGCTCTATTACTGAAGTCATTCTTGATAGTGATGAAGTGAGGAACATATATTGTAACGCAGGCACCTGGGTTTGAGTGACCGCTCTTAAAGCATGCCCGGTCTTAAATTACATGGGGGGGGAATTGAAAGACCTGAACAAGCCAACGGACTTGAGCCAACATACCAACATAGAGTCAGCAGAACAGCACTAGAGTTTTGTTCGAGCGAAAAGACAGGAAACAATGAGGAAAAGGCATAATCACTCCCAGATGGAGACAAACACATTCATCCGTGGATTTGTACATGACACTGGGCTCGTTTGCCCAGAAACACCGTCGATATGGGAGAACAAATTGTGATGGCCTCGTGATTAGAACTACTATGACCCTTGTATCTTTCGGGGCTAAATTCTGCTGCAGTGATCCTCTAGGCAGGCTTCTGACAGGCTGACTCGTACAGTTGACCGAGTGCTGATGGGAAACAGCTGCCCGAACAGCCCCTATCCCATCTCCGCCAATAGCATTGTGTCACATGATAAAAGGCATTCTCGTGGGATGCAAAAACATGCGGTTGAGGTTACTTCAGACAGGAAGAAAGTGAGACTATTGCAATTGCGTGTGTGTGCTACACTGCACATCTGTATACGCGCTTGCTGATTGATCGGGTGATGTGATATTGTAATGCTGATAGAAATTAGGTTACACATCTGCCTTCACTGTTGTGTCATATTCCATAACCTGGGCTGTTCCCACAAATCACAAAAGATGTATTAATGGCTTGCAGTGGATTTAATGTCAGGTAAAGGGATCTTTGTAAATGTTTGTAAGGAATACTATGAACAGTATATGCAATCAATGACTTCATTTGAGAAGCAACTGCTTTTGTGGCGAAAATTATCATTATTATGTTTCCATGTGAATTCATTTTGAAGCAAAGGTTTACAATAAGAATATGACAATCTAACGAATGAACAATTGTTTTTCTTTTTTACTGTATATAATCAATAATTTGTATTTCTTAAATTCACACGGTGTATAACTGCAAACTAGAAGCAATGATCTCCTGTAATGTAAATGGTAAATGGACTGCTTTTTAAATAGCGCTTCAACTACACCGTACGGTGCCTGAAGCGCTTTACAATTGAAGCTTCACATTCACCCATTCACACACCAGTGGTCGGCTGCTGTCATGCAGGGTCCTGCCAGGCCCACTGGGAGCAAATCGGGGTTCAGTGTCTTGCTCAAGGACACTTCCACATGGTCACCAGGGGTGAAGATCGAACCCACAACCTCACGGATGGGAGACGACCACTCTTTCAATGTAACGTAAGATCATTTATTATGCACACCTCAAAAGTCAAAACTCAGGACTTGTAAAAGCAAACACTTCATACTGCTTATTTATCATTCATTCATTCATTTTCTGAACCGTGTAATATATTTTTAAGTTTATTAGCCTTGAAGCTTATAGGCCTCTCCTCCTGGCTGACACATGGCATAGCGTAGCATAATTCATTTCCGTTTCTCTTTGGAGTCCAAAAACACATTATTTTGCCAACTATTTTGTTGTTCTAAGTTGGATGTTCCCCGCTTTAATGCAGTACCTACTGCGAAAAACGTTTTTGTTTTTTTTATTATATTTCGGTTTATCAGATGTGATGTGACGTGCCCAACTTCCGTGTTGGCATTTCTGTCACTCATAACTCGTCCACACCTATTGTTGAAAAACTTTTTTGACGAATAGCTATGTCATGGCAGTAAAACAGTTGGATTCCCGTTGATTAATATAAAAATCAAAGGCAGTGAATGAGTTAAGCACAATTTAAACGAGCACCCCCAAAAAAGTTTTATAAGATAATCATGGTGTGAACGCTAGTCGCAGCATGGAGGTTTTCTGAAAAAATCGGTTAAACCCTGTCTTTTCAATGCAGTGACATTTGTACGACTTTTTTCAATCGAAAAGACAAATGGAAACAATGAGCTCATTAATTATGTGATACACACATAGCTTGGTTGACAAAATGAGGGCACGCTAACAAAGACTACGCATAACAACACAACCAATTCTCACTAGCTGTAAAACATATTTCAACATGCTTCGATAGCAGAATCACTGATTCTGTATTCCACTTTGTTGGAATGAAGCATTTACACCTCATCACATTTGACTTTCCATCTATGCTTTGTTATTCTTTAGCAGCCTATCGCCGCAGCTCCCGAAGCCAACCCAGTTTGCCTGTTTAGTTGGAGCTTTGCACCTTTCACTCTCTGCATCTGATCCCCTCCAGATGAGAATCTCATGGCCCACTTCAAAGCAATAGCCCTTGGCCTCGCTTCCCTGGATCTGACAGTGTCAGACTTGTTAGTCCTCTGGAGCCTGAGCCTACTGCTGCAGAGCGCCAATAATCCTCTCGGCAGAGTCCAACTGGACCAAAGAGGAACACAATCTACCACACAGACGGGGACGGACAGTGCACACATAGCAACCTTATCACCTGGCATCACTACATGCGGTTGTCAGAAACTTTTGACACCACAGCCGAAACTACTCTGCTAATTGCTCTTAAGCTCTGTATTCAAAAGCAAATCCTCTCTGTTTTCGCAATATTAAATATATATTTTTATGTTCAGCTTCAAAACTTTTCTCTGGCTTTGCCACTTTTTAAGAGACTGTGATCGTGAAAATATGGAAAACTTTGAGTGACACAAAAACAAAACTCATTATGAAGTCGTATGTCTGATGTTACAAAGCCAATTATAGCTACTGTATGTAGGCCTCCCTACGCCCACTCGCCTTATCACGGTGGAGGGGTTGGTGTGTCTCATGATCCGAGAAGCTAAGTTGTCTGGGGCTTTATGCCCCTGGCAAGGTCACCCCAAATAAACACGTTGGTACCAGACAAAGCAAGAACAGGTCGGCAGCCCAAGACAGGGACTTTGGAGTTCCAATCTCTTCACATTTGACCAGCTGTTCACGGCGCAGGCCACTTAGACGCACACTGACCGGGCCAGGTACATCTTCACAACACTCCTTCTGTTTAGCCAGCCTGCCCAGCTTGGCGGAGACTGGTCGGCCAGATTGGCAAACACGTGCAGCGAGTTTTGCACTGATACAAACCTGCCTATGAAAATAGAGCCTTATGTGCTCTTTTGTCCATCCCTTTGTTAGATTGCATGCTACTTCCTGGTAAGGTTGTGGGTTCGATTCTCATCCCTGGCAACCATGTCGAATTGTCCTTGAGCAAGGCACTGAAGCGGATCCTGGCATCACCCTGCATGGCAGCAACTGACATCTGGTGTGTGAATATGTGCGAATGGGTGAACGTGAGGCATTGTGAAGTTCTTAATGTCTCTAAGGCTGCGTTCAGACTGCAGCCATATCTGACTCCAATCGGATTCCTCCTCAAATCCGATTTTTCGGGCTGACTGTCCAGACTGAGCCACATTATTGACCCATCTGACATGTTGCTGTAGCAACATTGTCGAAAGGAGGCGGCGCCCAGCACGTTTAGTTTGACATCATTGTGACGCTGTTTACCGCTCCGTACCCGTTCCTGGCAAGCACGCTAAGCGGTTTTCTTTTCTTTTTCTTTCTCTGTATTTTTATTAAACAACCAGTCTATGGCTATGGCCGGACAAAAATTTGCTATTTCCGTTTGCGCATGTGACAAACTATCACTGTATTTCCGGTTGAGCATGAGCGGAGCCGACGGGACAGTGGAGCCGAGCCGTCAAGGCATTTGACTGCCAAACATGCGAGGAAGCAGCCAGGCAGCGAATTGATTGGATATTGACAGCGCAGGCGCATTTGTTTCTTGCACGCGTTGAGTGACGTTACAGACAGTCAAATGCGTTCTGAGAGTTTCGAGCTGATCATACTGAGACGCATCCTGTCCAAATCGAATATGAAACTACCTCCCGCATGTGGTTTCAATCCGTCCCGCAAAATTCGGATTTCATGTGCTTTGTGATTGTTCAGACTACAAAAGAGCCATCCACTTTCAATCTGGATGAGCTAAAAATCGGATTCCAAACCAATATCGATGAAAGTAATCATCATTTGCAAGAGAGAGCATTCCATGTTTTTTCACAACAGAAAAAAATTAATACACGTACATTTGTTTATCCTTGCAACAACAATCACTGGAGAGACGGAGACCAAAAATAGCTTCGGGAGGAGTGTGTATAAAAAATGCATCTATACTTTTGTTCTGGCATATAATTAAATTTAGAATGAAATATTGTTAGAGGCACACAAACTAGGTAAGAGGACGGGGAGGATTTTGATGATCCTTGTATCGGCTTCCGTCATGTAAACAGGGCTACGAGTAACAACCAAATTTAGGGAAAAATAGCTAAATGAATGCATCATATGTTAAAGGACTCTGGATGGAAAATATAAAAGCCCAAATTGTCCATGTTTAACAATAAGATTTTCAAATCATTGCTGGCATTAGTCTAATATTTGCTCCTCTCAAGCAAACGGCAGTTTTTTCATCAAGAACAAAGATCCAATTACAAGACTGTCAACAACTGTGTGACACTTTTACTTAACAATTTCCTGTTTTTAACAGCTCACGGACTGCAAAACATGACAAGGACTGAAGTCATTCTGTGTCAAATCTCAGCAACCGATATTATGAGTTCAAATCTGGAAACGTTACTTAAAAAAAAAAGTGATCTCAAATACGGGCTTCAAAGAACAAGTGAAAAACAAGCACTCGTCTTTCCATTTTCTTAGAATAGTATTTCAGCTCATCTATATAAACCTGCCTTCACTAAAACTTTCCAGAACAGTGAATTGCAATTATCGCAATTATCCAAAGACAATAAATATTTTGAAGCAATGGAAGCTTCCAACTTTAAACATGCAGTTATCACGCAATCCCAGCAGACAAAATCCTTGAATGTATTCTGACAATCTATCTCCTCCTGACCTCCTTCTGCCCTCAGCTCTGCGTCTGAGATCCCCCACCTGCACCTCAACCAGCTCCTCCCCTTCTCTGCTGCCTCGTTGCTGCGGCAAAGCCGTCTGTTGGGACGGAAAGCTGCAGGAGAAACAGCTGCTCCACAAACCATTCAATATGTCCAGTCCATGTATACTGTAGGTGGTCAGACAGGCTGAAGGCAGGCACATACTCACATGCGCGCACACACAAGGCCGATGGGAGGTGTAGCTCCTTTGCAAGCATAAACCAAAGCAAATAACAGATTATCTGCAGCAACCAAGCAAATCCAATAAAAAGCAAAGATCCCACACATACGAATGAGGATACAGAAGCAGCGCAGTCTCATAACGATGGCACATGAGATTTGTAAAATACACACATGCTTCCCGAAGACACACACAGCCTACGATTTATTAAAGGAAACAGAGTTCCTTGCCTGGTCTCCCCAAGCTCCACTATTTGAATATCATTTTTCAATGAAATCAGAAAAAAAAAAAAAAAGACTCCTGAGGCAAACTAATGTTTTTGCATGGATAACCATAAATATTTCAAACATTTGGTAAGCCAATTAATTCAACAGGGAAATGTCTGAAAAAGGTTTGGTATTTCTTGGGTAGGTGCGTTGTCTTTCCTCAGATGTTTAAATAATCCAATCCTCCTGCAAAAAGGAAAGCAGGTGAGCGTGAGGGGCTGAGAATGTAGAAAGGGCAGATGCAGCCAGACGGAGATATGAAGCAGATTAGGAGAATTAGTGAAGTGGCAGAACCACTGGGTGAAACAGAGGTTGAAGAGCTCCGATATAGTTAAGAGAGTTGTCAGTCACACAAATACGTACTGTACATGGTTGAGTCTCCTGATGTTGCTCAAATGGCACAATAACACCACGCCATGAACTTAATTTACTTAATTTATATCTGTGCACGGTACATTTTTCGTATGGAATAATTGTCTTCCATGTACTGTATAAAGTTAACATAATAATGTTGATATGCAAGAAGATTTAGAAGGCAGCATGTTTTTTTTTTCTCACAAAGACAATTTTCCAGATTAAGTCGGGAATTCATTCTTATCTCAAGAGGTGGCCAAAATCGTTGTTAAATCGACCCGTCATTGACGGATGCCCAACTTCTACATTTTCTGCAAGTGCTTTATGATGTGAAACCTTGAAAAAATACACGGATTTAGCACCGTCAATCTGGGTCAGTACAGACGGTCTTTCTCCAGTTCGTGTATTTTTACGAGGCTTCGTGTCATAAAGCACTTGCTGAAGATGCGTAAGCACTTGTTGAAAGGTAGGCCTCCGCCAATGACGGGTCGATTTAATGACAGCTTTGCCCACCTCTGCTTATGTTCCATTTCAATGGTCTCTTGACGTGTGTTTAAAAAAAAAAAGATTATATAGATGCTGATATATGTGAGCGGCAGCAACGGTGATAAAAGTATTGGAGAATAAAATATGTGTCTGACAGTTAGTTATCAATTAGAGAGTTCTATATGGCATCTTATTTTATCTAAATTTACAATAGCAGGCAGTGACCATCCCCCTCAAAATGTGTGTTCAATCATGTAAATTAATAATAAAGAAACAGAGGATGCGGCAGTTAATGGTGTAATATGGTACATACTGGACTGTACGCCAACAACAGCCCCCACCTCACAGTACACACCCAAAACGTATATCACTGACAATCTGGCATTGTAGCCCTAATAATGTCTTTCATTATTGTATATAAGGCCTGCAAATTAGTTGTTGGAATTTTTGTCACCGGAATAATACGTCTATCAGGAAATACATGACAGTGAGCACAAGAATAATAAGATGGTACAAAAACCAAATCAAGCCTATTGTGAGTGGTGGAGAGAGATAAACGCAGCTGAGATGTCGCTCTTTCTCTGTGCAGCGTAAAAACACATACTTTCAACCTTTAACCCTCTCATTAGTGTTATCCTGCCAAAGCAGAGTAAATTGTCATGAATAAATCCACTTAGAAGCCACTGAATGAAAGACCTTCACTCTGACATAGTGCCATTACCATTTCAATAACCGTGCAACGCCGCAAAACGGCGATATTGTTTGAGTAATTGGAAGCATTAACAAGTAGATGAAATATGTAAGAAGTGTGCACGTGTGTCAATTATTTTTTTTCACTGAGACAAAAAAACAAATATTTTCAGATGAGTGCTGTGGCGTATGGAGGTCTACTTTTCTCATTTTCAGATTTTCTGCCTATTGTGGAGAATATAAATTAATCCCCCTTGTGGAACAGACTGAAGAGATGTGGTTGCTTTGTTTGGTAAAACAAAAGCACTAAAGTGCAGACAGCAGTCAGACCTTGAGACAAATGTATTCAGGAATACAACCCTTAAGGAAACCTTTGTTTGAGCAGTGTGACCTCGGTGGAGCTGATGCAAGAAATGTCCTTAGGCTGTATAAAGTTCGAAGAGCACCTCAATGAAACTAAACACACTGTAGAGCTCTATCATCATTAGGGAAAGTTAGCACATACATAATGTGCAGGCTTTAAACGGATCAGATTAATTTAATATTATTCCAATCTGATCTGTGTTTGCAAAAATGACAAAGATAGTCTATTGGAATAATAAAAGGGCAAAACTCAGGAGAGACGCACCAACGAGGGAATGCACCTGCAGGTCAAAAAAAGAGGCGGTGGAGAGGAGGATGAGGATGAGTAGGCGGAGGAGGGTGATGCGTTGCACCATGTAAGCAGACAAAGACATACATGCACGGGGGAGTGAAACAGACAAAGAAACAAAGACGACAGAAAACCCAGAACTGAATATTTTTTCCACCACGCCGTATATTTTTGTTCTTTTCGTTGCGGGTTTCAATTCAAAGTCAGAAAATTTACGGTAATCTATCGTATCGAATAAAAACCTAAAATCCCGATTCGCTAATCATACTGTCACCAGCAAAGAATTTCGATTGTAAAAAATGACTTTATTTCCGAGGGAAAAAAATGCATATTTCCCGAAAAAAATTATCAAATTTAACCTAAAAAGTAAATGGATGAGACTTATAGCACTTTATTTAGACCAGTGGTGTCCAAACTCGGTCGTCGAGGGCCGGTAGTCCTGCAAGTTTTCGATGTTTCTCTTCTCCAACACAGCTGAAGCTAGAATCTCGCATTTGCTTTGTGGCAAACGGTAGAATTTGTACATACAAGCCATGTGTCATTTTATAATAAAAAATAATAATAAATCACGCACAGAACACAGATTCACAGGTTCATCTACATTGTAACGCACTCTCAAGTGACTTCGTTGTTCCCTACTGTCATCAATCTGAGAGACAATTCAAGACCCAGGAGAGAAAGGGACTCTTGGCAGATATATAATAGTTTCACGGAGAACTGAGATAAAGGAAGATCAGCCGAAACATACACTAGCATACCAAAATATTTCAAATTGTGTCTCTGTCTCTATGATGCTTCACAATACAAACACTTATAAGTACTATGTAAAGTGCAGACAACACAATTACACGACTGCAAGATATTTATTAAGGCTTCATTTCATTCATTCATCTCATAGTGGATGGTTAAGTTACACACCAAACATCGCATCTACCAAACGGTTGAATGATCACTTCTTTGTAGCTATCTGGTGTATTTATATGTGAATATTATTAATGAGGTGCATATGAGGTGATAAAAGTACATAAATCTGAAAGAAACTAAACTATTTGACTTGCAAGGTATAAAGTAGATAGTTGTCTTTGGTTCAGTCTTTTAAAGTCGCCAAGAGGATACAGGTTGTTTGATTTAGGGAGAGAAATTGAGAATAACGACAAGCTTGTTTGGTTTGGCACGAGCTGCGCAAAGGGAGGAATGAATGGGGAGAGAAATGAACGAGGGGTGAAAGATGAAACTTTAATTATCTCCCTGGGGGAAAACGGGTCATCAGCGAGCAGAGCAAAAGGTGCAGAAACGGAACTGATGCAAGCCATTGTGGAAAACGGAAGTAATTAAAACTGCTTACAAAGATTGGAATCCTTTTTTACATTTATGTGTGTTAGACAATACATCAAATATATAAAATGGCAGAAGGGAACTCTTTCGAGGCACAACACATTACTCCTGTGAGATCTTTGACTCGTCAAACATTGAAAGTCGCAGATGGGGAAGAAGATAGTAACAACAGCTTGAGCAGAGGAGGCAGACCTGGAGCTGAGGCACGACTCAGTCCCATTAATTGGTAGGAAAAGAGGCCTCTGAATAAACACCCGGCACTGGAGAGACCCGAGCTCATTTTTCCTCCCCTTTCACTTTACCAAAGATACCTTAGAATCCTTCTTTTCACACTAACCTCCAAGCTTTTCAGTTTCTGTTGCTGGCATGACAACCCAAACACCATCTCAGGACTACCAAATATGACAACACGCTGTGATCCCTCAAATCTATACCCACCACTCTTCACCTCCGCCTCTTTTGCATTCGCCTCACTCACAGGCGCACAGTCCTCTGCTGGTTTCTGCTTTTTCGTCCTCTCCCTAATTATCTCACAGGGCTATGAAGGTAGACCCGACCATCCCCCACAACTCCGCAGACCCACAAACGGAGAGACCCTGATGAATAATTTCACGTTTCTCTTGCCTTCTCTTTCCACATGTTCTCAAATTGATTATTGTACAGAAAGCCCAGCTAAGAGAGCAGCCCGCCGGGTAATTTGTCTTTCTGACGAACATCGTCAATGCGTAGGTGTGGGGGAGGGAGAGGCAGAATGCTCAAAGTGATATGCAAAAAGAAGAGTAAAAAAAATGTGATTATGCAAAAAAAAAAAAGGTTAGTTGGATTTTGATTGGTGATTCTGTTTGATGTTGTGGTCTGAGGCACACGTACTAGAGGAGAGTTGGACGTTTGTTGAGTACTATGCAAATAAGAGAACATGCTTTGAGAAAAGTTGACTCCAGAGAGGTGTTGGTATGCATATGAAGCACACTGCGAAATAAAGCTAATACAGAGGTATGCAGGTAACACATGGTACAGAAGTATACTAAGAGTCCATTTGACCCTCAAGATTCATAAACATGCCTTCTCCAGGTCTAGGATTGGATCCTCCGCCAAGTTAAGGAGTTCAAGTTATCTTGGCTTGTTCCCAAGTGAAGGAAAAATAGAGCGAGATCGCTACAGACTTTTCAGTAATGTGGATTCTATATCTGTCTGTCATGGTGAAGAAGGAGCTGAGCAGAGAGACGGACTTCTCGATTTACCAGTCCATCTACGCTCCCACCCTCACCTATGGTCACGAGGTGTGGGTCGAGACCGAAATAACAAGATTGTAGATATTGTACAAGCAGCCAAAATGTATTTCCTCCACAGGGTTCTTCTTTAGAGATAGGGTGAGAAGCACGGTCATCGGGTTGCGACTCAGAGAACAGCCACTGATCCTCTGCATCAGGTGGCTCAGCCATTTGGTTAGGGTGCCTCATGGCCTGGGAATGACTCGGGATCGCAAACTGTAACAAAACTTTTGCTTTTCATTGTAAACTAAATAATACAAAAACACGTAATACATAATATCACTGTATGAATACTTTTGTCCCCGTGTTTAATGGTACGACCCAAAGATAACCGTAAAAGAGAGGTAGGCATTCCGTCAGTACTGACGGAAGATCTGTCAGTCCATCAACAACCGTTTTGCTTACGATTGAAGGGAAATGTAAAAAAACTAACGGATTATGCAACGACGGAAGTAGGTTTTCTTCCGTCACCGGAATCGGCACTAACCGGGTAAGTACCAGCAAGTTTATCAGGGACTCCAGTTTTTTTTATGACTGACAGAAACACACGCTGCTTCTCTCACCTGTATTTGGTCACGGGGGCTTCGAGCCCCTTCAAGAAGAGGGTCTCTTCATCTTCTAATAAGAAAAAAAAGTTTGAACATCACTTTTCAATCCGGTGTTATCTAAATCTCTGCTCCCGTCCCGTTGTTATGGTTCAACTGGCTTCCGGATTATCTGGCTCTTGATTTCAGCTGTGGTCATTAGGGCAATGATAGTCCAGTAATTCTGTGTTTCCTGTCCGCAGATTCGCCACAAGCAATATCAAAATTGTTTAACTGCTAACTGCTCAATTCTTCAATAAACACGTGAAACAAAACAGCAATTTCTTGCAGCCAGTCGGGAGTTGAAAATGAGTCGATGCAACAGTCCTAAAATAGTGGTGCAGACGTTGGAAGCGCGGTTAAAATAACTAATCCGATTGTGGACTGACAATGATGGACGGGTGGCCCAGCCGTTGACGAATGACGGAAATTTTACCGACGGGCCCACCTCTACCTAAAAGTACAATAACATCAGTGTCAGTGATCCGCTTCCACTGTCCTCTGTTGTTGTAAATCTGAACTACAAACACTGCTGCACTAGCACCGTAGCTACACACTCATCTGTCAGCGTTTGACCTTTATGTAAATATGACCGTTGCTGGATTGTGTCAGCCTCCAGGTGTTTTTAATCACTGGCAATCCAATTGGTTGGCATGCAAAACCCAACGATGTCAGGGGTGGAGGGTATCATTTGGGCATCACAGGAAAGACAGTGCCTTATCATTAGCACAAATACAAGCATTTAGCCCGAATGAGTGCTCTGGTGCTCTGGTGCTCTCTGGAATAAAATAGTAGACCAAGTTGAGGTCAATAGTGTGCATCACTGACAATTTTGGTTTTGGCACAAGGTAACATAAGAATTTGTGTTGCGCTTCAAGTAATAAGATGCTGAAAAGTTTCACATTTGCAATTCTGGTACAAGCTCCACCAAGCAGCTTTGATCGTCTCAGGCAACACCAAGCCCCTCCCGCCCCCACGTCCCCACCCCCATCTTCTGCATGTACACTGTACGCCCTCATCACTTTCCATTCTCGATCGCGCTCCCCTGTCTTCAAACTTCAGTCTCAGTTCGCTCTCATCTTCTTTGTTTCCTCCAAGCTATCTCGCCATGAAGCTTTTGCACCTCCTGTATTCTGCTCCTCTCTTCTGCTTCAAGCCTTCTGTAAAATCTTTCAGCGCCGCTCGATTTCCCTTACTGGTGTTTTTTTGGGGGGGCTTTTTTTCCCCCTGTACCGATCCTGATGTGCATTGTCTTGCCCTGCCCCGCACCCCCCTAAAAAAAAAAAAAACCTCTTAATGGAATCCATGTCAGCAGAATACCAGAGTGAACCGCACAACTGCACTGTGGCTTTATGTCTGTCTTTCTGTGCCTGGATGTCTCCCTCTGTTTTAAGGAAAACTTAAAATGGAGAATTGAAAGGAAGCAAAATAAAGTGCCGTATGAACGTTAGAGATTATGTTAAAAAGCCAAATGGATTATGTGAAATTTAAGATGGGCAGTTTTAGCCGTCTTTAATTCAGTGTGTGTATTTGGCGAAGGCTCAGATGCCGTTAACACTTGTAAGCATTGATTCAGAAACGACAATCCATCCATTCTGCTGAGCACCGTATTAGCATAAAATTGAGTGGAAAAACAGCATTCAAGGTGTAGCTTTTGCAGTATTGCCTTTGCTATGAGCGAGAAAAGAGTGGTACTGTCACAGCTGACCAGATAAAGGAGAGGAGGGAACAAAGTGTACTTGTTCCCAGACAAGCACTGACAGTGACAAATCGAGCTGATTTCCAATTATTTGTCTATCTGTTGTTTACGTCACAAAACACATGCTGGCACACACCCCCTATAAATCTTTATTCCTAGTACACAACACCAATCTACCAACTGATTATTCTTTTAAGAAGCCAGATTAATCAAGCATTCTGTTATTCAGTGAGTGTGAAGTGTGAAATTACCCTCATATACCCATTGAGCAGACATTTACAAAGTAAGCTCACTCATGGCCATCTGCACACACTTGACAACTTTGTGCAAACCAAATCGAAGAATCCAGAGAATAAAATCACCTTCACTTATAAACGATAATGTATTCTGCTCTGGGAATAGACGGGAAAGCCAGGGGGAGTGATGGGATGAGGGCCAAAGGGGAGGCACACATTTACACTCTTTAGATCCGATAAGGCAGCTGGAAATTGCTGAGAGAGGCTTCCACTACTATAGAGACGAGTCGCCTGCCAGTCTGTCGCGGAGATTCCAGACAGCCAGAGGTTGACCAAGAGAGGAGGTCTCACCTGATTACGGGGTCCCCAATGCTTTTAAACACTGTTGTCACCTCTTGCATGTCTACATCAGCAGAGGCCAAACCAAGTGTCCCATGCACAAACCACAATGACACAAAGGCCAGGATTCTGGATTTGTAACAAATTGCACACTTATGTCCTGCATATACCAGAATTTGAAGATAATTAATGCATACTTAAAAATGTAAAACTGGGAATAACGTGCAGTTGGTAAGAACTGCATGAAGATCCACTGATTGATTATAGTCTGGGCTGATTATGGCGTCGATATTCAGCATTTTAATGATTATCAGCACCGGCATTTTTTTTTTTGTGTGCATATTATTGAAATCAATACTGGGTTTATATTGAATGAATTATTAGTTCACCATTGGATGGTACTAAAGATAACACACTGTGGCTATAAATAATAAAAAATTTAACATTGCAGATATTTTGAAATTTGGGAAAACTATTTATTGTAGAAAACAATAGTTATTTACTTATTTTGATTTTCATTTAACTCTTTAAGACAAGCTGATGACCCAGTTCCATGGACTTTTTGTAAGAATTAAAAAATATATATATCTATTGTCTAAGATTTAAAGGAAAACTACAACATTTTCTAAATAATACCTAACACAAGCCAGGAAAATATCTTACATTTTTATGAATTGCAGCCTTTCTTACTAACAAATCTGTAGCATCCATCAATCTCAATGATTTTTTAGCACACCCACCCTGCTGATTTTGTCAAATTAACTGACAGGACAGCAACAGCAATGTTACTTACTGCCAAGCAGCCAGTGGTGAATGGCTGAGCTTCTGGATTTAATTAGTGCAGCACCCATATGGATTAAAAAAAAGAAAACACAGATAGGCGCGCACACACTCACAGTCTGTCACATTCCTACCTGGTGACATGCGTGCACCGCCACACACACCGCACGCCTCAGTGGAAAAAGGAGGGGGCGGCTTCATAATCAGCTGATTCCTTGCTGTTAATTTAATTGATATTAGCAGCGATGCAAAGCAAGACGTCGAGGTTCACTTCCCGTGCTATGCGCGCGTGGAGAGACAGCTGCCGTGATGGGCGGAGGGGAAAATGGAACATATTGCGAGATAAATTATTTTGAAAATCACCAAGGTTGATAAACATACTGTCATCCTGGCAAGAAAACGAGACGACGCAGTGGCAAGAAAGGGCAATCGCGCTCAACTTGCTGTGACTATTTATAGATGTCATTCGCATCCATTGAATTGCAAAACAAAATTATTTTCAAACCTCGAGGTGAACATATATGACTGACAGACTTTAACACTAAGAATGGAACAGTATGCAAAAAATATTTTCTAGCTTAGATGCCAAATGATTGTGTGCTACTACCTGAATTATTACCAAGCATTATATGGAGCTTCTTTATGTAAAAGTATGGCTACGCAGGATACTTGAAAAATAGTGGCCCTTTTTTTGTCTTGGTTGTAAACATATGTTACGTGACGGTGCTTATGGCATTTTCTTTCACTCCGATCAAAATAAATAAAGTGTAATCCCACACTATTATAGACAGATATCTTATAATTAGCTTGCTATAATCCTTCCAGCTGTCTCCCTCTTAACAGACTGAGCCCTGTCTGGAACCAAACAGAGGAAAAAAGAAGAAGACGGGGGAAAAAAAGATCTGCTTTTTCTAACAAAGAAAATCTGTTTGTCCTTCACTCTATTGGCTCCAAAGAGAAGGACAATGTTTGGAGTAGGTCAAGTTGAGGTCACTGTTAATTATCATTTCAGGCAAGTAGGACTTCCATCTACATTACACTAAGAATTTAATGTTTATTTTTTTTAAGCTATGGTTGACTTCCTCTTAATTCTGCCTATTAGTTTCAAATTGCAGCATGTGTCTGAATTAATTGGGTTGGGTGATGCAGAACCACGCTAGCTGATTATGAGAAGATGAAAACAGGAGGCCAGTGCATCTTACGCAGCAGCCGCATCGAAATTTACAGGTGACTTTACAATGTTCTGATGACACCTGATTACACCCAGTAGGTGTCGATAGTGAAGCGTAGGTCATGTTTAATGGCATCTATTGAGGCGTGATGACAAACACGCATGGCCGTGCTCTTTCCTGGGGTTCTGTGAGAGTGTCGTTGTGCGCACGCACTAAATGGGAGTGACGGGGACGACTATTAAACATGGCAGGCTGTATATACTGTAAACAGCGTACGTACATTCCCCGCTGTGTGTTCATGGGAGTGTGAAGCATTGTAAGCTTCAGCCTCCCAGAAGTAATTTCGTCCGTCTTGGTATGCGGCAACGGGGAAGCGTTTATATTCAACAAGGTTTGATGTTTATCCACAGAACACATACAAGGTTTTGTTTGTGAAAACAGCCGGGGACAAAAACAGGGTCTTTTGCTTTTGCTACCCGCTGTGCTACTTTTGATTTGCTGTGATTAAAGCCAGCCCGTACACCGGGTGACATGGCTGAACATAAGATAAGTAAACATTTTTGACTGGCAAATATGCTTGAAAATATATTCAAATACGTTTGACCGTAGTTACAAGTATGTTCGAACTTACTTGCAAATGTTAAATGTATTTGCAATAAGTACGTTCAAATGTTCTTGTAGGATAAATGCTAAAAATGTTGCATTCTTCCCATAATGCCTGACGTGAAAAAATGTTGAACGGAAATCATGCGCTGTTGATATAATAATAATACATCATAAAAATTACGAATAAACAATGTTTCCATACTTAATAGGATGGTATAAGTAAATGCCGTCGCGAGTTCTACAATGCAATGCAAGAACAAAGTTGTTTTCAGCCGATCAAAACGTGTACGGTGGGCTTAAAGCTATCAGCTAAATATTTACAGCACGTTTATGGTGGCACATAATACCGGTTGCAGTTTTTTCTTTTCAAACTCTTTCAACATGATTTTTCCCATGATGGATTCCCTTTGCCTTGACCACTGCCTCGATGCGCCGTGGCATTGTCTGGGGGTCCTGGAAGCCCAGGTTTTTTTTGTTTTTGGGTCTGGTGGCCCTCATTTTCCTCTTGATAGTACTGTATTGTGGCCCTTGTTTTCCTCCTGTAATACAGTAATGCAACCAACTATTGAAGATTGACATCGTTTTGAAAATACCACCCATCGATCCATCTTTTTCTCCCCATTGCAAAACAGTGGGAAGTATGCATGGTGATTTCTTTACATTATTCAAATTTTTTGACATCCTGTTTTCATGGGTTTTATGAGCTGGAAGCCCAAATAATGTACAAATAAATTAAAAAAAATAGTTAAGTTTTGTGGGCCCTAAATCTATAATGTATTTAAGTTTGACTTTTTGAAATGAATTACGGAAATTATTCAACTTTTTAATAATATTCAAATTTTTGGACGAGAACCTGTATATATTTAACTGTGCCAGGAAAAAACTGAGCCCTATTGTTGTAAGGCAGAATTTTCAATACAGCTTTAGCATTAAATGCCATTAGACTGTGCGGGTACACCATATGGCCCGTGAGTGCACATCTGATGATAAATGATTCATTTTGCTCACACTGGAGAGACAAATAACCAATAAAATCGGTTTTCTATATAGCCGCAACTAGTGCACTATCTATCCTTTCTGTTCCGTAGCACTACTGTTGCTATTTCCCTTGGTCTTGTAAGGTGGGAAACAGTCTGCACTTTTCAGAACCCTTTGGGATATCTACACTTCTCAGTATGCAGGGCAGCATCATCAGGAAACACGCAATGCGAATAATGCAGGTCTACGTTGAGGGCAAAGAGCGAGAGCAAATGGAAGAGGACAGAAGGCCAGGTTTTACATTAAGGAAGTGAAAAGATGAGTGTCTTGACATATTTATACTTGTCTTGGTTCAATATGGTAGTTAGAGAATACATTAAAGCACAACATTAAACAATCTACTGAGATCCAATTGAGAAAAAAAATCAATACAGCATTCATCCATTCATCTCAGTTTCTACCACTTAACCTGTTGTAATTCCAGCTGACTTTATCGGTGAGAGGCAGGGTCCCAATGAGACTGACTGCCGATTAATTGACCACCTCCATGAAACGTTTCATTTCCCCAACATTTGTCCCTCCTCACGCCTTCAAATTCACAGAGCAACTCCCCAAAGAGAAGGAAACCCCCTCCTTAAATATCTTCAGTAAATAAAACATTATTTCTTAATTTGTTTTAAAATACAACCACAAGAAACATGTGCTGTAGTTCATGTATTAAAGCTCATTAAGTGGATAATGTGTTTATCCAGACTAAAATGTAACATTTCAGCAACTGCGTATATTGAGAGAAAAGAATGACAAACTGGGTGACAGCGAAAATATAACATCTGACTTGCTGTCTCTGCATGCTGTCAATAAAGCTCAAAATGTGAACTGAAGTGCAGTTCCAATGTCTATTAGGGCAAAAATATATCCTCAACTGTCAATAAAGTGGAACCTAAAACGGAACCGTCTGTCAATTAGAATACTAAACTTGAGAAGCTTCTCGCAATTACAGTACGGATTGACAGACAGGTGAGTTGCAAGGGGCCCTCATCTTTGGAGGGGTGGCTGCGGATGTTTTATTGTCTGCTGACATTTTGGAGCAAGACCTTTTGCAAGACATCATCCTGGAATATATGGCGCGAGACATTTGGAATAAGGCCACCAGAAGAATGGCTACAGCAGACAATAAAAAAAGCATCAATGAATGTTATGAGCAAGAATCTTGGAATTTGTTTTCTATGGAACTCTCAGTGTACCGCGGAGGATTTCATTTAGAGCCTCAACAAACCGCTGGTAACAAGCAATAACAATATCCCCCAAAAATACTTCAAACTCAAAAGTGTAACATTTCTTCTCACAGTTTTTGTTTTGTGATTTTTCAGCATTCACGGAGCTGACTTTCATTCAAATAGATTTGTGAAAACGAGGAAAAGTTCAATGTGACTGACAAATCCCAGTTTGGTTTCCTCACTGTAAATGACTATTTGTGAGGATATCATTAAACATTCAAATTGTATTTATTTATATAGTTGTCTTTATTTTTTAGGGGAACGCTTGGAGAAGATCCAGTTAGGGCGGGGATGTCCAAACTTTTTCCTCTGAGGGCCACATCCAGAAAAATCGAAGGATGCAAGGGCCAATTTAAAAAATGTCAACTTTAATTCATTAAATCACGCCATAATCAATCAAGCAATTGTATATTGTTATTATTATATTACAGTTACTTTGGAAAAAATATTATATTGTAAAATGAGATGAGGCAAATAGTAGCCGGGTAGCCCGGCTTTTTATCCCATTAGATTAGTAACGCCTGTACTAAACAGCAGTCGAATCCTATCTCTATATACAGAACCAAAACAAGAGCAATCTGTAGTAATTTGATTTTTTTAATATAGTCCGAAATATAACATTGGTAAAGTTAGATCATAATCATGCCTCAAATGGGCAAGAAAATACTCACTGGTACCCAAAAGAAAACACCTGTGGTACGGTATATGTATCCCACTGCTACTTATTACAAGACTTAATTTATTCCTAGAAACAAAGATAAAACTAAAACATATATTTCATTGTCATAATGAGACATTATTCATACTTGTTTGTTGTTAAATTCCATACAATGGTTCAGATATGATAATAAAGAATCCTGATTTACTTTTCCAGCTGGTATTAAAGATAACAGACGGACAAGTGACATCGATTTAGCTTCTGAATGCAGTATGAAAAAATGTGAAAGCATCACATTTAAAAGCTGCATTACTACTCAAGTACTCAAATGTGTGAGTTTGGGTGGGATTAACCGTTTGATTCAAAAGTGCTACAGGCTATATCACCGTGAAGATCAATTTAATGATCTCTTCAATGTCTCACGGTTTTAATTTACTTCTCGGGTAAATCCTCCGCTTCCGCTAGCAAAGTGTAATATCATGCTGTATTTATTTGTTGTGCCGCATTGTTATATCCTGGAAATAGCCTTGGGATGTCTGTGATGAACAGTGAAGCAGATTTCCAGGGAGAAAATAGTGGGATTGTGCAAACAGAAAAGGGGGGGTGGGTGGGCTGCAAAATGAAATGTAGCACCTCTTTAATAATTCATGATACTTAACATGTTTAAGTCACCAAACTGAATGGAGAATATCCATGTAAGCCAGGTATTCAGACTAGCATGTTGTTTACTATGGGAATTGTAGCCATTAATTTGAAATTTTAGGAGCGCTGTAAGAAGAAGAAGAATTATATATATAATACTAGACAAAGAGCAATTTCTGGAGAAATTGCGTGGGAATGCTGAAAGCTGAATGCATGCGGAATGCTTATGTGGTAAATTGAAAGATAAATTATGTGAAAATGACACATTATTAATAGTAATTGAATCAAAAGAAAACTACCTGCACTTTCAGCATTCCCAAAAATATATGCCGATGCTCTGCTGTACATTGGTTCTATAAAAAAACAGACACGTAAATATTTTGTCCTTCTTGTCATACACCAGGTTAGGAATTGTGTGGTCTTAATGCGACCCCCAAGTAGCGTTGATGAAAAATTGTAGCCCCCATTATTATTTAATTTATTATTTATTCCTGGTCTAGGATCTTGCTTATTCCAACACATTTGATCCTCTAAAAGCCTCCCGTGACTGGAATATATTCCACCAGGTTGTCCAGTGTCTTTCCACGCTGCCACGAAAGGCGCTAGCTAGCCACCAGCTAGCTCATGAGCTAATAGGCTTCAGCGGGGTTTTTTCAATGGGTAGATGCCACGGACTTCCGACTTTCGTAAGTCACACACCGACGCCGTTTCCGGCCACGACTGCGACACACAGGCCACGTCCCAACACTCGCACCCCAACCCCAGCAACTGGAAACAGCGCCGGTGTGTGACACTCGGAAGTCCCGCCTCCTCCATTGCATATACCTCATTGGCAGATGGGCGGCGGGCTCTGTGGTATCACTTCCTTGCTTGGGAATTTAAATAACAACCTAAGCTGTTCTTCAAGTGCAAATTGTGGAATCTAGGGAAGATGCATTTTCAGGGTGTAGACATAGCTAGCTAGCTCAATGTGTGCTATAGTGGTAAAAATGGGCCTAATATTAATGAGTCAGCTGGCAGATGAGCGGCAGGCTTGTCTGTGGCATCTCTTTCTTGCTTGGGAATTTAAATAACGACCTGAGCTATTCTGTAAATGTTGGCATCTAGTAGGGAAGATGCATTTTCAGGGTGTTGGCATGGCCAGCTAGCTAACTGCATGCACAACTGAAATGATTAAAAATTGTTTTACGCTATATATCCACAATTCTGTACTATCTAGGGCTCCGTATTTGCACGTTTTAGCATTTATCTTCAAACAAATCCTTCTAGTCACTCTTTAACATACATATTTTGTAAACCATGTGTTTAAAATAAATAACTTAACTGAATTGAATACGGTGAAACTGTTATGTGAATGTGAAAGGAAGCTACACGCTTGACAAACGCAGAGGATGAGCACAAAACAGATCAGACCGGTGAAGAATGCATTTATGTCCACATATGGAACACAATTTATGTTTGAGATCCAAGGCTAAAAATAAATCTACCTGAACATATAGTAAAATATATTTTGCCCACAAAGCCTATCATGTTTAAGGGGATGACAACGTAATAATTGGCAACGCATCACTGGTCAGCAAAGCTTTCAGCAAGCATTTTTGGTAAATCATACCCAACAGGAGCTCCATCACAAACCTGTCTGAAACATTCTGAGGTATTCCCATGGGAGACAGATGAAGCAATGAACTGCAAACAGGAGGATGAGAGAATGCGGAAAAAAAGCCGTAAAGAGGGGAGGCTGAGTTGACAACTAAGCAGGAACAGTAATGGCTGTGCTGCTTTGGAGATGTTCCCCTCATTATTCACGATTCCACTGTGGAACCGCTCCTCTTTCTCGCTCTTTGTTCTGTATGTTGCTTCATGTTATAAATCTTCACACACAGTATATGCCGCCAATTAAAGAAGACAGTGTTGACGTTAAGCAGTAGGAACTAGACAGCATATATCTGCGTAGTTTATACGTATATGCTACTCTGTGCTGCTCTTCTGTCAAGTAATCAGTCAACTGTGTCACTTCCTTTTTTTTTTTAGATTGACAAACCTAATCATAGTATTTTAGCTATCTTTCGTTAAGATTAAGGATTCAGATTTAGGATTAAAAAACTTCATAGTAATTATTCAAAGCATAACTACTGTACTTTGCCAATGAGCTGTCACTCTAATAATACTACAAATGAAATGAAGTTCTATTGACTTTCAGTACTCTACATCTACATATATATATATATATATATATAAGATAAAAGTGAAAACAAATAACATACTCCAATCTCTCAGTTCAGACTAATTTTCACAGATTTGATGTGCTCAGATTTTCCGCACCAGTTCAGGCAGTAAGTCCTCTGCAGTGACTGTCGCTTTTAATCTGGCAAGCATTGCCAGTGGCATATGTTTAAAAAAAAAAATGCTTGAAATGTGGGAGACTGCTTTGGTATAGCTGCTTTCTGCATCCTGTCAGTCAAGAGTCAGTTATCATTTGAAATAGTTGGATTCGACCTAAAAGGAGACACGCTGTTGAGAGCATACACAAGGAACTTATACAGAACATATGTTGCTGGAAAGTCGTCCAAATATGATTACTTTATTCAGAGTATACAAAATGTAATCTGTACCTGTATGATATTCCAGCATTCTGAAAGCCTCAATATATATGAATGTAGAGGAGAATATTTGGTGTGTGATGTGATGTGTTTTTCTTACAAATGAATTTTATGTGATCAAAAAGCCTCCAAAAGCAAGCAAGTGTGTCATTTTTCTGGGCCTCTTGGAAACACAGTTGGCCGCACTAAATCAGAAAATGAGACAATATGAATTTAGAGTAACCTGACTCAGCACGTTCTATTGGAGCCAGATCAAATCAGACAAATCTAACGAGTACTGACGTTTAAAACACAATGTGGGGGAGGAAAAGAAGATTTTTGCATCCAGCCAAGCAATTTTTCTCCAAACAATTACACAAAAACTACATGAATCATAACAAATTATTGTGAATACCATTTGGCAGAGGGAGTAGTGGGACTCAGCAAGGATAATGTTGCTCACACAGAAGCACACAAATTTGGCACTCTTAAAATCTATCTTCGACAGACATTTGTGGGATTGAAACCAGCAGGCCTCTTTTTTTCGTACCGTGGAACGCCTGTCTCTCCTTGTCAGCGACTTGTTCTCCAAAGATAAGCAGCACAAAGAGAGAAGAACAGGGGAGAACACATGCACAAACTTAAACCACAACAAGGCAAAGAAAGGCTTTCGTGAACGTGGGACTGTGTGCACTGTGAGGGAACCATTAACAGTTTCAAATTTCACATTCACATAAACCTCGACTTGGCACCTTTTTGTTTTCCTTTTAAGGCTACAACGCAAAATGAGAGCTTATTTTCCCAGAGAATGCACTATGCCACACACTTTTAGCAGATGGTATAATTTAATTATCCCGCATGTAAATCATTTGAACGCCTTTGAACACATTCATGCATCTGCATTACCAAACATGCATTCAATGTTGAGATATATTGCCATGCACATGTGTGAATCAAATACAACAAAAGCAATGCTGAGGGAGCAAACCACATCATCCAAAATTAGCTCAAGTTGAAAATAAGACAAAAAAACAGCCACATGTATGCACATGTATGCACAAACAACAAGAATGTTCTTTTATGTCTGAGCTATGGAACATTTATTATCCTTATTGGGTGCAAGTTTAAGTACCATATTTTTCAGACCATACACTCGAAAAACTGTTGGGTCAAAAGTAACCCAATTATGGATAAAAAGTGGACCAATCCACTCTAAGGGACAATTTGCTTTAAACAAAATGGCCCAATTTTTTGACCCAAGTAAAGGATCTGACCAATATTTATGAGTATTTATGAGACTCAAAGTTGGGTCAAATTGACCCAAGTAGAGGATCGGTCCATTTTTGACCCAATCGTTTTTAGAGTGTAAGGCGTAATATAAATTCTTCTACAAATAGCGCACCAGATTATGAAGCCAATTATCTTTGTGAATAACTGTATGTCAAATGATTTATTATAATTGCACCATATGTTTATCTGATTTAGCATTACTATGCTATTATGTTACGTTTAGACCATGTACCGCGCCTTTTGTTTGCTGTAAAACTACTTTACACTACACGTTGCCAGAAACGCTCAGCTCGTGTTCGATCTGACCGCAGCATTAGGTTAGTACTAGTAGGACTATATTTCCGATGATTCTTTGGCACGGAAGCAGGAAATAGTTGTAGTTCTGATATAACGAAAACACGGCTGCTCATAATTTAGGCTACGTTCAGACTTTAGGCAAATGCGACCCTGATCGGATTTTTTTTCCCCAAATGCGATCTGTATCTGACTTTTTTATGTCAGTCTGAATGGCTCAATTCCGATTCTTTCATATCCGACCTGGGTCACTTTCTTATGTGGTCCTAGATCGGATATATATCCGAATTTTTGCAATGCGACCGTAGTCTGAACGGCCAGGTCGCATATATCCGACCTCGACGTCATCAAAAGTCCAATATGCGCTTTGCGTGGGTTGGTGCATTAAGCTTGATTTATGCTTGACACACCCGCGAGGTCCGCACGGCTCGGGAAACGTACGTGAATCGGCAAAGTTGTTTCGAGAGATTTTACCTAAATTTAATCTCACTTGAAACGTGAAGTATAAAGATGACATTAGCGGTGGTGATATTCGTAATTTAGCCACGTAGACGGTTAATTTATTACGCGCGGCAATGACGTGATGTCACCGTTAGAAGGAAAAAAAGGACAGTTCTCCGTGAGATGAGGCGCTCGAACAGGCTCGCCTCATTTTCACAAAATATTATTTCTACCCCTTCCCGCATCACTCCTCTGTTGAGATGGTAAAAATATGAGCCCTGACGATAGACTTAAAAAAGTCCTTGGCCCTGACAAGCTGAACTATACATATTTACTTCCGCAAACACAGCGTTGTGAGTGACGTTGTGTCTTCTTCTGCGCATGCGGGTCTCTTTGGGGACGCATTATATCCACACAGCAGACAGACTGAGGCCGCAATTAATAATGTGAACGCTTACCCCAAAAAATCTGATTTCACCAAAAAATCTGAATTGATCATTAAGACCTGCAGTGTGAACATAGTCTTTGTTGCGGATGGGAATGAAAACACGAACGGGAAAGTAAATTGGAAGACATTTTAATTAAAGACAACAAACTAAAAACCCGACATTGTTACATAAGCCGCACCGGACTTTAAAGCACATTTTCTCAAAAATCCTTACAGTACAAAAAATATGGAACGTTGAGAAAGCCTCAGACCCAAATAATCTACTGCTTTTGAGAAAAGCTGTCGACAAGACTTTTCTATTATCTGTATAGAGCACAGCCATGAGCCATGTGTTCCTTGTCAGAAGCTCCGCCATCCTCTCTTTTCACTAAGTTCCAGTCTAAACAAACTCTTCCCATACGTCCTGACACCATGGCACAAATCTGCCTCTTGGAAACACTTATCGTGGATCAAGCAAGTAAAATTGTTTGGATGACGATCTCCACGCAATAAACACAATCCAGCTGGATCTGGCGTGCCGTTTGCTGAATGATCATACCACATTGCAATGGTAGAAACGTGCATTCCCAGCAATGTGAAATAAACACTAATTCCTGCGTTAGTGCTTTTGGATCAAGGACGTGCTTTTGCCAATCACACAATATCACTCCTCATCCATATGGAGGGAAAAAGACTTTTTCCTCAGAGATAACACTCTGAAGGCGACTTAGGACTTTGCATTTATCCAGCGAGTCGACAGGCAGGATGTTGTCGGTGACAGTGACAGCTATTTGAAGTGGGAAGTCATTAGTTAATGGAGGGGCTGGCAAGAGAGGGAACCCTGACCTCGAAGAATCCGCCTCTCTCTTCGCCGCCTTCATACGCTCGCCGAAAGATTCCAATCAAAAAGGAGCGAACGGGGAGGCGGGCCGGGGGTCCCACCACACGCTGTCAAACTCACAGTCTGACTGAGCCATGCATATCCCATGATCCACTTCACAGAGTGTCTTCACTTCAGTGAACATGTCCATCATGTTAATGCATTCGCCTAATTACCGCTATGTTTTCCTCCTGCCTTTGCCATTTGAAGACTGAAAGGCTACTTTGAGGGTGTTTAACTATAAATTGCATGGAAACTGAGCTTTTAAACCAGCAAGTAATCATTTTACATGAGAACAAACTCAAAATCATCGTAATGATTGATCACGTGGTAGCCAAAATAAATGAATAATAGAAATAATAGAAATAGAAAGGTAGGGTTTCTCTGCCCTAGATATGGTGAGTGTGACGCTCTCCTTCGTGTTCTGAGCAGGTTGTAGCACATTAACTAACTGGCAACACCTGGCCCGTGTTCCTGTTTGATTTATAAGCCTCTCCTCAGGGGCTCATTGACGAGTGGTGAGCAGTCGGCCAGGCGCACATGGCAGCACAGCAGTTTGGTCAGCAGCCTCCCTACACAGCACCAGGTGTTAAATGTACTATTCCACAGTCATCCATCCAGCTATTCAACATTCACACTCACATTCACACCTATGGGCAGATAGCCAGTTAACCAAAGATGAGACATACACTGCAGTTGTCTGAATGTGAAAAGGTAGAGGAATTTAACATTGTGTAAGGAATTTGGCATTAAAATTCAATGTAGACACACAATAAACAATATTGTGTATAATGTTTTGACTGACTTTTTTTTTTCCAGTCATGCACCATTACAATGATCATGTTTGGGATTTAAAGTTTACAATGTAATATACATATAGATAAGTCAACGTTCTGGTTATATGGTTGTATGGAAAAAATCCTGTAAGGCTAACATCCGTTTTGTTGACGAATACCGAATGACGGGAATCTTTGAAAAATCGAAAAAAAAAATGGAATTTAATTGAAAACTTGATTACCTTGCCTTGCCGCTGTTGCTGTCAATTCTGTCAATAATTTATGAGAAGAAGAAGAAGAAAGTCTCCTTCAGAAGTTTAAATGCAAGAAATCTATTTCGAGCTGGTTGCGTCACTTAATAAAGTTTATTTGAAAAACTTTATTTCAATACTCATCAGTTCATCACAATAATAATGATGACGGAGTGAAGGACTGAAGAACCAGCTAATTTTACTGACGGTCCTGAAATAGCGGCTGTAAATTAGCAATGACACAAGCATGGTTAAGATAACGATGATGGATTGACGATTCTAGTTTGGTTCGGCTTGAAATATTGATAGATTGACCGTGACGGTCGGGTGTTCCGGCCGTTGACAAATGGCGGGCCATCAAAATGCATTGATGTGCCCACCTCTGTATGTTACCAAGGGAAACTCTTTATTGCTACTTTTGATTGGGCGCAACTTATTTAATATTAAGCTCTCACTTGATTTTGTGACTTTGGTTGAAAAGCGTATTCTTCCATTCGCAAAAGAGACTAAAAATAAGAAATAAACATGAGGCATCTTTCTTTACTTAAAGTGCATTCATAGCAAGAAGGTTGACTTTCCTTGCAGCTCATTATTGTACTGCAGAGTTGTGGCTTGACCTTCATTGCTGCCATGAGCCACACTTTCTTCCAGCAAATGGCAATGTCCAATTAGTTTAAGAATAGCATTTCTTCCTCTCTCTTACCGAACCTAAAAACAGGTCTACCATCCAATAACCTTTAGAGTACAGAGGCTGTGACTTTGCTTTCACCTCAATAAAGCGCTCTGTGATTGAATCAAGTGGCTGAGGTCAATAGGACATATGTTCATTTCCCGGGGTCCTCTAGGGTCCCTGTAGGCAGAAAAAAATGTGCTGAGTGTCTTCTGTGACATTTATAGGCTAGGAACTGAGTGATATGTCTTTTCCCCCCTTTACTCATTCAATTCCAGTTTGAGAGAGGGTTCCTTCAGTGTGTGTACGTGCGTTTTTGTGTACTTTCAAGCCCGTGGTCATGCTTCAGGCACGGGCACATTCCACATCTGTCATTGGCGCTACCACGTCACCTCAATTTTCTGCAAACAAGTTTCACTTTCTATGCCTTGAAGGAAAGACAACACTTCACCCTCCCGCTCGTCTGATTCTGTCTTCTTTTGCTCCTTTCCGGCGCTCGTTGTTTTACATCTGTCAGAATCGTACCGCCGCCTTTTGTCAGCCGTCATCCCCGGTTGTCAGAGGACTACATTTCAAAAGGGAAAATTCAATTTTGACTGTGTTTACTGTGCTATGTAGAAGCACAGATTGGTTTACTTTAGTATGGTATAGAGCCATTTTCAAGTAAAAATAGAAGTTTGCAATGATTAACAATTAAGGCTGTAACAACTTACACTGCTATAGCTAAATGACAAATGATCGGACAAGATGTCTATTGACAGAGGACACGGCGGGGTCAGTTCCTACTTTAATTCCCCACTGATTCACCCTCTCCTCTTAAAACTCCTTAACTCAGCAGAATTTACTAAAAGGTGTTTGTGCTGCCCAGTCCCATGGTGACCCCTGAATCTGTGCGACCTCAACGGGCTCAGACAAGGAGACATAACTCATCCAGGCAGCTTCAACAAGTCCTCCTTGTGTTCTAGCTCAGCCTTAGAAGCTAGCAGTAAATTTAGTGAACTCCATAAGTAATGAACTCTCACCCTTGGGGGCTTTGCTTCTCTGGGTCGGAGTGCTGATCGAGCATTATCCTGATACCGTTTGACCCTCTCTTTCATTATAATTCAAAAGGGGAAACTGATACAAGACCGGTATTATTATTCTCAAACCTTAGTGAAATATTTGCCCTGGAGACAAAGCGTGATTAGAGCTGTGTGAGCTGACACAGCTGAGAAGATCAGGGGGATCGACAGTACAGAATGAGATGCTTTCAAGCATGCGAGGGCTGCGAGTGTTAAATCGCATCACCGTTCATTGCATTCTTTGCTTTAGTTTTTTTCTAAAGTGAGTCCAGAGTTGAAACACCATCTGGCTTTTTCCTTTCTTATGGTCGTAAGAGATTTTGCCCTTTGCCTGCTTGCTGCTCTACAGGCTTCATTCCATCACTGCTGCTAATGTGTGCATTCATATTCACACACACAAACACATTTGGCTGGCAGATTCCTGCCTGTGACATACAGCAGGGAAAAGCTGTTTAGGAAGAAACAGCACACACACTTGACTCTGCAAGTCGACACTGTCACCTGTTAGGAACACACGCAGGGATTGTTCAAACCTGCAGACTAAAGCTGATACACAGCTGCTGCATGACTGACAGGTGTGTTGCACAGCCACCTCCCGGGTCTTTCCATCTACAAAGTCACCTTCAGAGCATGTGTCGTTCACACAGGTACGCTCTAAAAACAGTTGGGTTAAAAATAGCCCAAAATGGGTCAAACAAGGACTGACTCAACATTTTGTCAACCCAATTGTTTTGCAGAAAACGCCCCAATTAGTTTTTTTGTTTTTTTTTTACAGAACAACAAATTTTGGGGGGTTGTTTTGTGGGTTATTAATTTGACCCAACGTTTTGAGTTAAATGAATAAACAAAAAGTTGGATCGGTTGGACTATTCATTTTCTGTGTGTGTGTGTGTGTGTGTGTGTGTGTGTCCATACGAGCGCTTAATAACAACAACATTAACAATTAAAAATATAATAATAATAATAACAATAATTATAATAGGGTTTTTTTTTGGGGGGGGTCTGTTTATTTGACCCATTTTCTTTTGGGTTAAATGAATAAACTAAAAAGTTGGTCCCTTTTTGAACCCGTTATTATCATTTACTATATTATTATGTTACTGTTTTGAGAGTGCAGAAAAAATTAAAGCCAGCATTAATATTTCAAAATTTTATTTTATATTGTGTTCTATATTAGGATCAATTGTAAAAGTCTGAAGCAGGTGAAAATAATAATAATTATTTTCTTTATATGAAACTAGACTCTTAAAACTACTGTCTCAAAATCAAAACAATTTTGGTCAAAAATTGGACAGACCAGCTATTTGAGTCAATTTGACCCAACTTTTGAGTCGTTTTATTATCATTATTAATAATAGTAGTAGTTGTTTGGGGGAGAAAAAAATATATTTTTTACAAAACTACCCAGAAAGTTGGGTCAAATTGACCCAAGTAGTGGGTCGTCCAGTTTTTCAACGAGTGGAGGACATATGAATCCAGAAGTGTGTGTGCGTTGCACATCCTTTATCCATGATCCTAAGACCAATACAATACCCTGTACAAAAAGACAACATCTAAACTTACTGGCTACTTCCAGCGATGCATTGTGACTGACTGCCTGGCCCAGATAGTTGCGGGCCACGCACACGTAGCTGCCGTCGTCAGGCTTGCTCCTCCGCCCGTGCACAATACGTAGGAAGAAGAGCGAGCCGCTAGGCAAGAGCATGCGGTGCGAGCGAGGGTTGTCCCGGTCGGTCTCAACGCGCTCCCCATCCTTGTACCATTCTACCGTTGGTGGTGGACGGCCCTCTGCCTTACAGTTGAGGGTGGCTGGTTCGCCCTTGGACACAATCAGGTCAGAGGGGTGCTCAACGATGCGGGGAGGGGAGTCCTCCTGGCGAAGACGAGACCCTAGAGGGAAGACCACAACTCAGTTAAGCGGCACACGAGTCCCAGATAGGATGAAGTAGTAAAACGATCCTTTCCAAAAATTTGCATGTGCTAATGAAAACTGCAGCTGCTCTGTAAGAATTAGACAAGGCGTATTATTATTGTTGTGCAAGTATTAACAATAATCTAGTTTGACAACATAATTAGCACACAATAATCTATGTCGCTCATGAGGTGTTTTCCTTTGGTTTCAGATGATGGCGCCCACAAGGCGTTCATTCTAAATGAGTAAACAATGCTGATGTGAAATCCTCAGGTTGCATTTCAATGTCTAGGGTTGAATAAATAGCGGTTATTTTTTTTCTGGTTGCAATGAAACAAAATGACTGAGGTTGTTGCTGATTTTGGTGATTTTCTTTTTCTTCTTCTTCAGTGTACCAGGCAATTTGTAAGTCTGCCAATCTTCATCACCCAACCAATGAACACAAAGAATAAGCAGTATAGGAAATTGATGGATGGTTTTGAGTCACCAAAGCAAGCATGATCATTAAATCAGTCTGACTAGTTCACCGGAACTATGAACCGTAAAATAACCTTTCATCCTTCACAGAGGCACTGTTAAGATGTCAATCCTGCTGCTTTTCTCTGCTGCTTTTCTCTAAGATCACCAAATGGCATTGAGTTCCTGTGAGGCAGAACCTCCCTAATGAGGATCACCTTCATCTGCCCTGCATGTCTTCACAACTCTTTGACATCTACAGTTCAGCCACCCATCCTCCAACAATGCCAAAAACACAAACCGGATACTCCTCAAAGTATTATCGAGATGTGTTATGATTGTGAATCTTGAAGATGATGTGTTTCAAGAGCACAAAACAACCCAAAAATGGGTTTAATTTGTGAATTATTCATTTAATTTGACCCAAATGTTGGGTTTAAATAACTAAAAAAGTTGGATAGGTCCATTCTTGACCCAATTTGGGTTATTTTTGACCCAACTGTTTTGTACGTAAATTGAATTTTCCCTTTCGGAATTATAATGAATATATTAATAAATAACTTGTCCACACCAGCTACAGATTCAGTCAGTTAATTTAAAGCAAAATGCACGGCGCACTCTTGACTTATCACCTGCCAGGGACAGTGTTGGTGCTTAGGCTAAATTTACACAACATCGGGCAAGTGATTTTTTTTCTTCTTCTAAATGGCCTAGTTCCAATGTGGGTCATGCTAGTGTTACAAAAATAAAATAAAATAAAATAAAACATGGCATTGGATAGGCTCTGATCGGAAAACAAATGTGGATATAAACCTGATAAGAATTTAGTGTCTGCCAATGGAACTGCAAAACACTTTGTCAATCGAAATACACCGTTCAATCCTGTGTTACTGTTCATGTGAACAAAAGCATGGTCTTATTTTTTTTTATCTTGTTCATGCTGTGCATGTTGATTACGGTGATTATTACATGTAAACCAAACCTATTCGGACATAGGTAGGAGGGCTGGGTATTGCCAACAACATCATGATACAATGCGTTTTCCGATACAGGAGTCACAATACGATACATGATCTTCGAGGTGTCCCAATATTTTACATTTATACATTTTCGTTAAAAATTGTCTTAAGTATACCCAAATTATATTTCCTATTATGTTGGATGGCATTGTTTTTCTTCTTATGGTGTAAGCAGCGCTTCCAGTATGTGCACTGCATAGCTGGGAGCAGTTTCACCTCACGTACAATATATTTTGAGAGCGAAGGCGGAAGCCCTAGAGAACCCACAAAAGCACGGGGAGAAGCTACAGACTCCATACTAAAAAGCCCAGAGCAGGCAATGAACCGGAATCAATCTTGCTGTGAGGTACATGTAAATGATTTCCTCCATTAACCTGAATGTTTGCTTTGTTTCGTACATAACAATTCATTATTTACTGTCAGGTCTGGTAAACCGAGCTGGAAGGATGCATAGTAATTTCAATGCATTAATCAAAACTTTTGAAAATTTAATCTTAAACCATGAAGTATGAATTAGTTTATCATTATAATGAAAATGTGGCTCAGATGAAGCTGACAAAAATAATACAGAATAAAATGTTTCCTTTCAAATGGGAGAAGCCAAACCAAATTTGGTTCCCCTGGCAATGTATCACCTGTTACATTCGCTACCCCCATAGCCCCCCTTTCCCCCTGCACTGCTCTAACAAAGGAATAAACAAGTCTACCACTGTGGTCTCTAGTCCCTGTTTACGGCATACATGCTTTTTCTCTTGTCCTTAATTGTACTGGGCTGCTGCCTGTGGGTTTTCGCAGCTCCCTAAGCTCTCTGGCTACACAGACAGGCAATATCAGCCCGCCACAAGTGGGGCCTCACACGATCAGGCCTTATCTGTAAAGGGCCAGCAGCCAGAGGCAAAATCAGTATGCAAAAACATGCACACAGATGCAAAATTGAGTATGTACATACAACAAAGGTCATTTGTAGCACCTGTGCCCCTACAAAATACATTAAATAGTTTATTTTCCGGCCAGTCATGCCTGAGGCAACAATTTTGGCTTGAAGTTCCGGGGACAGGCAAGAAAAGAAGAGTAACTTTTGATGCATCACATTTTTTATGAATGCATGATGAATACTCCGGTTTGTGGGGAGGACGCTAAATTAGCTGATAAAGGGTGGAGGTAGGCTCTAAAAAACAACACCACCAGAGCACTGAGATCATGGTAATAACATGGGACGAATGTTAATGTAATTTTCTACCATGTTGGTGGTCTCAGATGGACCCCACCCCAGAGAATAACACCGCATATATTTATACGGTATTGAAGAAGAGTATGATGATTGCATCCAAGCCAAAGTGAAGTTATTGCGTTGAGGTCACAAAAGCTGTCAGCTCAGAATGAAGAATCCCACAAGGCCTAACCCTTCAGACATGGTGTCTGACATGGATGCGCGCAATACCCCCAAAATAACCTTGTCGACTAAGTGTTTTACAGCTTGTGGTTTTCAGAGAGGAGAGCTCTAAAAATGCTGGAGACTTAAAACCTTACAGATCAGAAAATATATTCAGCAGAGCCCCAGTTGTGGGTATGATAAATCCCCACCTGGGGCAGGATGGGATTATTACCTGAACTTGAGTACCACCCTGAAGGTGTTCAAACCAGGCAGCCCAATATACCCAGGCAGTTTTTCCAAGATTCCTAGGAAATCGCAATAAATGCAACAGCCATGTCTTGTAAAGAACATACTGTACGCTTTTGCCTGAGGAGAAGTAATTTAATTGTTTTGGGGGGGGGGGGCTAAAGGAGATGAAAGCTGGATGTATTTATTTTTTACAGAATTTTTAACGGCAACACTGAGATTTCCAAGTTCTAGCAAGTCAAGTTTATTTTGTCTCATCCCCATGGTCATAAAAAAGGCAATAAATACACTTTTGTTGATTGAATTTTTTTTTGACTTTGTTTAGTTAAGATTTAGTTTTGTGTCATGTTAAGTCATGTTTTTGTGTGTACGTTTTTCGTGTCTCTTCTACTCGTTAGCTTTTCATATCCACCTGTTCTCGTCAACCCTGTTCCCTGTGTCAAACAATCAGCTCTCTCAAACCACGTCTTGCCCAGGTGTTCCTCGTTTTCTCGTTAGTTAGTTTGTATTTAGGCCCTGTTCACACGGAAGAATCTTGTATACACAGAAACGTGCCTGTTTCCAAAAGAAGACGCTGAGGACGTTTAACGGCTGTAATGTATATGCCAAGTCTGGAGTGGCGCTGTAGAGCAGCCACAGGGAGCTAACGGAAAGCATAGAAGAAGAATCAGCAACAAGACAAACCACTGATCTGAAGCCGCGAGACCACCATATTACTCCTCCCAAGAAATATTTCTCGGCATACTCTTGCAATAAAAGTGTATATACGTTATCATATATTTGCTAAAATGCTTTTTATACACGTGAACTTTAAATGAACTGTTCTAGGCTCGAGCTCTGTAACTGTGTTTATGATGAGTCACGCCGTCTGGGGCTCAGATCGAAAGAAGAACTACGCCCAAAAATAAGGATGCTGATGGAACTTTCGGTGTTTGTAGCAGCTGGCAAGATCACATGCTTACACGCATACACTCGCACCCAAGCAGACGAATGTGTTATTTTGAAATAATGCAGCATTGCATATTCCCCACCCTTTAAAGGTGCAACACTTTTTTGTAACCTAGAGTACACCTAACTAAATAAAAAAAGAGGGGAACAAGAGAATTGACAGAGGGGTTTTGGGAGCTTGTGACTGCCAACTCTCTGCTCTCCTTGCAAGTTACGGAAGAAGTTTCGTCTTCCAGTCCATGCGTCTGTGTATCTTTAAATGTTCTAGGTCGAATGAACCTGACACATACGATCCTATATATATATATATATATATATATATATATATATATATATATATATATATATATATATATATATATATATATATGTACTAGCATACGAGCTGTACATGTCTAATCTGTACGTATACGTATCGTTTATACAGTAGTCTGCTCGCGAGATGGGAGAAGTAAGATGGCCGCCCTGTGGCTTCAACAGCTTGCACGGGCGTGTATGGGCTATTGGCTATCCAGTAGTATATACAGATTAGTGAGACAAACACAAGATAAGTGACAATGGTGGGTGATTCCAGTATAATAAGCAAAATATTAAATAAACAACGACTACAACACGGCTATCCGCCATTGTTGACAGACTGGCGGTTCGCGCGCAGTCACAAGAGAATTAGAGCATACGTCATCAAACTGGAGGAGTATCCCGCATATAGTGTCCACATTGGAACGTACGGGACGCGTTTTAAAATCTTTCCACTCTGGAGCCCGGTTCCAAAAGTGATCGGTTTCAAGCTCCGAAACGGCGCCGCTGTGTGGGCGAACTGCCCAAATGGTAAGAAACTTGTGCGGCTCCATTGAAACGGCCTTTCGTGTGGACGGGGCCTTAGTTCCCTGCTTTTGTTCAGCTCATTGTTATTGGTAATGTTTCCCAACACCGTGATTTGGATTCTTCTTTGTGACTTTGAATTTATCTAGTTTTTGGGGGGGAGGACTTTGTGAATCGAGAGGAAGACCAAAGAGGAGGTTTATGGATGTAGTTAAAGAGGACATGAAGGTAGTTGGTGTGAGAGCAGAGGATGCAGAGGACATGGTTAGATGGAGGCAACTGATTCACTGTGGCGACAAGCCGAAAGGAAAAATAGAAGACTTTGTGAATTTAGTATGTTGACTTTTCCAAATGTTGACTTTTTTCCTTCCATAAATACTTTTTGGAGATTACTGTACCCCTGCGTCCCTGTATTTGGGTCCACCTTTTGCCTCACACAATCACCACAACTCCTTGACAGATGCTATAGGCCTATTTCCTTAAAATAGCATGAAATGAATCGCATTTGTCTATTCTTCGGCTACAAGAGGGCGGTTAATACTGGTATCAGCTTCTATTGCGAGTACCAATACCTTTTATATAATAATAATAATAATAATAACAACAACAAGAAGAATGATGGTATCGGTACTCGCCCATTCCTAATATTTTCACATGTAAAATTGTCCAGTATGTCAACAAAATAGATTTTTTTTCATTGAATTTTTCAAAATAATATTCCTTAACCCCATTTTTTCAAATCATGTTGAAACCATAGTGAAATATTTCTGAGGCCAAAAAAAAACCAAAGTCCACAGTACACCCTGCATGTTGGTTTCAGCAGGAATGTGTGTCTGCTGAACAACCAAGAAAAATTATAAATGCAGCAGACAGAGTTACGACTTCTAAATGCATGTGCGGCGGCTATAATGTTGAGTTAAAAATAAAATCACACTACTGCAGATATGAACTCAAAATATTGTTTGAGTGACTTATGACACAGTGAGACTTTTAAGATTACGTCAGGGATTCTGTCAAGGAGACTGAAACCACTGTAAAGCTTAATAAGGATAAATCCACAGCCAGAGGGCACTTGGACCGGCTCTGCTTCTCCCGATCATGTCCAACACCAAATCCTTTGGAAAATCGTAACATGTTTTTACACTTGGGCTTCAGTGTTGAATAAACAAGTGATGTATATTGATCCTGAGAAACGCTGTGAGGCAGATTTTCTTGCCTGTGGGCAGAGTGTGTCTCTATTTAACAGTCATGCCCTGTGCTGTGATGAACATTAATAAATGCATTTCCCCACTGTTCAACAAAAGGGAAAAATAAACACATACTGTACTAACAGGAACTTTTTGCTTTACTCAAACCTTGGAGACAGTCACTCTTCAATTTGTGAAGAAAAAGAAGGGGAAGCCAATAAATTCCAGAAATTCTTTCCCAGGTTGTATAAACTGCAATTAAGTGGAGCAATTAAACACTGTCATTCACAAATATCCAAGGGAAGGAATGTGTTTCTGCGTCAGTGTGGCCGGGAAAACACAACTGCAAATGGGCTTTTCCACAACATTTGATCCCAAAATTGCAGTCATGGAAGGGCTTTTTAATCTTGCTTTATCAATATTTCTCTCCCCCTGGCATGCAGACTTCTAACAGCACAATGGCCAATAAAAATGTCCCTGGAGATGAAAGTCAAGGTCATGGACATGATAACAACTCCCATTACTGTACTGCAAAGCCAGATGTTGAGAGGAAAGCCAACCGAGGGAAATGTCCTAGCACAAATAATATGCAAGATGGGCATACTGCAGATTGAACAACTGTCAAAAAGGGAATTACTGCCAATATGTATACATTTCTATGGTCAACAAATGAAATGTTTAAAAACACCAATTGTGTCTTTTTGAGTAACAACCCAAAACACAACAAATCAAAAGCAATTTTCTCAGACATAAACACAGATGCACAACACTGATTCTTCTTGTTAATGCAAAAAATTATTACCAGGGAAAAGAGGAAGGAATAAAATACTTATGTTGCCATCTGTTAAATGTTCAGTGGGAAGGTAACATGCAATTAAGTCCCCAGGGCAGAATCAGTCGAGAACACTGCTGGTACGTGATAAAAATCTGAGCCAACTAGGTCAACAGGATACTTAAAGAACAGAATAAATCCATCAAGAATGTTTGGTACATATACAATACACAGTACCTTCCAATTCCTTTGCCATTATGGACAAACAAGATGCAGGGGGTGTTAACTGCTAACCTCCTGCTGTTCACTGCTGCCAGGAGTCCAGCAGCAAACCCGACATGCTTCTCCTCACTCCATTAAAAGTACAATGGAAAGTGCAGTCTCTGTTTATGTCATTGGTGTTTACTCAGGCAGAGCTAAAAGTCAGACTTCCGGTGAAGAAAGTAGACAGTGAAGAGGCCCAGATGTTGTTTGTTTGTTGTTTTGTATAAAGGAAAACAACACTAGAGCTGATCATGATACAATACAATACGTATCGCGATACAAATGTATCCTAATGCATGGCCTTTCAGCGTGTGTTTTTATTAAAACAGTCATATGTTTACCCAAATAATATTTTTATTATGCTGGATAGCGAAACATTTTTGGTTCTTCTAATGTTAGAAATGCTTCCGGTTTACCGCCAGTGCCGTGCCTGGTCGAAATGGAAGCGCACTGCGTAGCAATAGGAACAGCTTTCAAAAATGCGCCTTCCAACTTTTCTGAATGAATGAATTTGCAATATTGATTCTGAACACCTCGGTATCCATTTCTTGTATTGTAAAGAACGAGCAGCCTGCAACGATATATTCCCGTATCTATTTTTTTCAGCACACTCCTACTGTACATATAACAATAACTTTCCGATGGTGTAAAACAAATCCATCAATAGTGTGACATAGCACAAATATAAATGCCAACTATATATTTGTTTTCTTTACACCATTATATAGTGTATCAACATACAGTATGGCATTTCTACATCGAGAACATCTTAGGCCTAAAGAAGTACAAATTGTTGTAACTATAGTCTTGGATGTAAATCAACTTCAACTGGTTACTTGCTCCGAAATAGGACAGTTATTTGTGGAAATGTGGAAAATTAGGGATGGGCGAGTATCGATAGCCGGCCTTATTTCAAGGTATCGGTACTACCAACGGCCGATATTGGTATTGGTAACCGTCTTGTGGCCTCGTGTGTCCCTTTTACAATCAGGAACTAAAGCCATACATGTCTGACACACATTTTTTTTATTGGGACTTTTTCTGAATTATTAGTTAAATTTTTATTTTCTTTTTTTAGAATTTTTTTATTTATCCATCCATCCATTTTCCAACGTACTTATTAATATATATTTATTTATTACTATTAATTGTATTTATTATTATTGTAAATTGTATTTTAAATTTTATACAAATGTGTATTTTATGAACAAATACAAAGAAGGATAATAGAAAATGGCCATTCATTTCATGAAATTTTAAGGAAAAATGCTATACTGGCATATAAAGTTCTTTCTTTGATATTATATGTCATCGTTTTTACTTTATTTTATGTATCAAAAGTACTAGTGGTATGAGTAAGAGTTGAGTATTCGTACTGGTATCGGTCTGAAAAAAAAGTGGTATTGAATATACCTATGGAAAATTGTACCCATCTGACACTAGCTACAATAAATCTTATGGATTCTGCAGCATATTAGTCACAAAGTTTGACAAAAGACCAGTTGATAAGAATCATCCAAGGGCAGGGTTGTTCCAGACAAGTGCCAAATGCAAATTTTTGGAAACAAGATTCCTTTAATAAAGTGAATGATGCGATTTGACCACCTGGAGTGTGTGTGTTTGTGTCATCTCCCCATCCTCACCATTAGATTATTTCTTAACTAATCCAATTAATACATACTGCATATTTTTATTAGATTTAAATGGTGTCATTGTGTGACGTGTGTGAACATCTGGATGACCTCGATTCATTATTTTTTTTTTTACTTAATTAAGCCTCTGGTAGAAGCAGCCCAGATGTGAGCTAAATGTCATTTTGACCAAAACTGGGCTCAGTATAGTAATCAACTCGCTAGCCCATCCGGCTAGCTAACGTCAATGTTAGCCAGTCCAACAACCACCACCTTAAAAAAAAGCCCCTGACCTAGCGCCACGAGGTTTCATTGTTTGTTTTACAACAAAAAATATTTTTCATTGATCTATGCTTTTAATAGTTCTGGAGAGCAAGTAACATTTTTAACAGACAGCAGGGGAAAGAGGCTGAATTAGTAGATGCATTCCAGTGGTGGTTGAGTCCCTTCAGCTCTTAAATTTGCCATGCGCCCTACCATTATGTTTAGCTTGTCATGATCCTATACCAACCACCGATACTTACGGCAAAAAAATACAAAATCTGACATACAATAAGTCTTCCTTGCCAGTAGTTGGTGCTACACTGTGACCGTTTGTCACATCAGTGAATTGTGTTGATTGAAATTTTATGTATCATAAAAAAGTACTACTGGTATCGGTACTTGATATCGGTATCTATGAATACTTGCACTGTTGTCAGTCTGGAAAAAAAGTGGTATTGAACATGCCTAGTATTTTTGTTGCTTGCTTCCCGGAATTGTGCTAGCTCTTGTGGGGTTTGTTTGGTTTTCTTCAATATGTGCTTCTAGAGATGCTTCAAATGTTAAGTACTTTGAGAAAATGTCTGTTGTGCTATAAAAACAAAATGTAACTTGGCGATACTGATGATCCATCATCGTGATCACAAAAACGTTGAATGTTGGAAGATATTCTGCCTACATAAATCAGTCGGTCCTTCCGCCAAGAGCTTCATTTTTAAAAGGCACACAGAATGGGGAAAAAATTCTACCCTGCACAACCTCCTTATTACCTGTTGGAAAAAGAAGCCATGCTGCCACAGCAATAAAGTAGAGCAGCAGAAACTGATGTCAGAGTTCAGCAAGGAAGCGAAATGGCTGCTGGAAGTCCATCATATCCTGACCTTTCTCCCCCGCAACAAACCTGCTTGTGTCAATCAGCTCCACTGAGCAAATACAAGTAGTCTTCAAAATGTGGACTTCACAAATTGCTTTTCACTGCCCTGTATGCTGTGATTGAAAAGATCCTTTTCTCTCTCTCTCCTTTTGCAGGAAAGACCAGTCATTTCTTCCAAAGAAATTTCAAACCATTACTATTAGCGCTCTCAACTTTGTCTGCTAGAGGGTGATAAAATGATATAGTCAGACAGTAATCTGAGAATATATTATGCTTGTGTGCTTAAATGTGTTATATTTGGCTGTGTTGGTTTGGGGGAGGGGGTCAGAGGAGGGATAGCGGTTCTGGAGAATGCAAGACGGTAGTCGCTGACCAAATAGGAATACATATATATATATATATATATATATATATATATATATATATATATATATATATATATATATATATATATATATATATATATATATATATATATATATATATATATATATATATTAGGGGTGTAAATTGCCTCGTACCTGGCGATTTGATCCGTATCACGATTCATAGGTTCGATTAGATACGATTAATCATGATACGAATCAATAAGTCGATTATTGCGATTTTTTTCTAAACATTGTAGACAAATGAAAATTCATGAAACACTTGTGATATTGTTTGACTCCTCTAGATGGCACTCTTGGTTTAAAAGCTAACATCAAGTAAGATGTTTTGTTGAATATTTCCATCAAAAATTGATGTTTAAAAATCGATTTGGTCGCATATTGAATCGATACGAGAATTGTGCACGGTAATATCGCGATATATATATTTTTAACACCCCTAATATATATGCATATATATATATATATATATATATATATATATATATATATTTTCTTCATGTGCAATAGAAATGTGAGTCCTAAAACAATATAGTGCTGTAGATCAGCTGAGTCAAATATGCACTTGCCCGTGTTCACACAATAGCTAGCCATAGCCACACAGTGGTTCTTTACCTGGGTTTGATCAAAGTCTCAGGGGTTCGACTCAAATGATTTGTGATGATATGCCATCACTGGCTGCATATCACTCTATTGCTTCATCTGCTTCCCTACACTGCAGGGAATTTGGTGCGCTGAGTAGTCAACTTGTGACTGTTGTGATGGTATGTCGTGTGATTTCCTTATTATTGTAATCCGTAACAAATATGAATTCACATGTATAACGGAACGTGTGGTGTTCCACAGGGTTCAATTCTCGGGGTTCTTTTGTTTTCATTGTAACTGCTGCCTCTGGATTTCATATCAAGAAAACACCGGTGGTTGTTTTAAAGTGCTCCTTAAATATAAAGTTGAGTGATGGGATTCTGCGAAGTTGCCTTCATTTTTAATTCAGTTGCATGTTTACAGCCACTAACTTCTTACACGGTTTCATTTGGTGGCTTTGGTTTTGTAGTAACGCAGCATACGAAGTCCAGTCACTTTGTGTTGTCTGCATTCCAAAATGAGACTCTGTTCGTGGCCTTCTGCCAGCGGTTATCACCCTGATGCAGTGATGTGATAAGCACCCGAAGCACAATGATTATCTAAACTTGCCGAGATTGGCCACATTTCCCAGATGGACCCTAAGGGACTCTCGAGTAAGAGGTTGAAAACTTGCTTCCAACTTGAAAATCTTGGCAACAGTTGATGCTGCTCATTTGATTCATTAATATCTCAAATGTAACTGAAGAATTGCGTTAATTAGAAGCTGTAGGCATATTTCATTTTAATTGGCTGGCCAAATGAACAGACGATGGAAAGGGTTTTAAACAACAGAAAACATAAATGACTGCTGGTAGTTTTCGATGATTGGAGGTGAAGCTTTATGTAGTGTGATAAACTATAGGGACTAAAAGTCCAGGAGATTAATGAGTGCCTCGAGTTCCCTTTTTAATCTTTAAAAATCGGTACAAGGGGTAATTAAAATAATTCAAAATAAAACAGCCAGCCACATCTGTCTATCAGAGACAACGCTGCTCATTGAGACATTGACAAAATCCCAGTTCACTTATTTTCCAATTTATCCTCCCCATTAACCTGAAGCAGTTTATTTCAATCTGTGAAAATTTAATTGCTTGTCTTGCCACTCAACACTACTTAGTTGACTGAACATCAAACGAAAGGCTTTTGGCTAAAAACCATAATTCAGCTTTCTGTTCTTTTGATTGAAATGTCTATAAATGAGTCAATGTCAAGTAGTACCTAAAAAATTACTTGGCTCTTCAAGTACCACCATCATGACCAAAATCAAAATAGTGTAGCATCCAGTGATGTAAAATGAGTCCTTGATAATACATTATTAACTATTGTACTGGATTTGCATAAAGAGACTGCATTAAATGCAGTGAAGTCCAATACTGTGGTCATATTTCATCTTTCCTTTAAATACACAATGCTATGATTTACGAGGGAGCAATTGACCATTAAATTTTAATTACATTAGGAACATTCCACTTTTCTCGTTATTTAATGAAGGTTTAGTTTGTTGTACCAGAAAATCTCATGAAGGCCAGGAATGTGTGGGTGGGATCTGTTGTAACTATAATGGTGCAACAATGGTGCTATCTGCATTTATGAAAGATCACTCAGCAACTCTTTGAGCACAGACTATTGTCTAGCAAGTCGATATTTGTGTCAAGCCAGAATATAACCCTGCTTAAAATGTACTTCATTCCAAACCGAGATAAATGCAATATCTATTTTGGGTCAGCATTTCAATCAAACAGCATTGTAAAGAGAGCTTTATGCAGATTTTTTTGCTGAAATGTATAAATAAAAACAAAAAAACAAAGGAAAAAAAGAAAACCTGATGTGAGATTTGTCACTTATTATTTAACATGTTAGGGAAAGGGCTAGTCCCGATACCAGGTCTTATTTCAAGGTATCGGTACTCGCAACTCTCGTGGCGGCCGTCTTTGGATCAGCAACTAAAAATTTGAAGAATACAAAATTTAGATTATTTTCATAAAATTTGAAGGGAAATAGCTATAATTCTGTCAAAGTTTTGTTTTGTTTGTTTGTTTGTTGTTTTTGTAAAATTCTACGTATCAAAAGTACTAGTGGTGTCGGTGACTACTCAAGAGTTGAGTATTTATGCTGATTTTGGTCTGAAAAAGTACTATTGAACATCATATAATATATAAATCGAGTAATTTGTTGCTGTGTAAAGTTAATGTTTGCAAATTTACCACGTCTGGGTAGATACATTTGGGAAAAGCGCTCTTCAGATGTTTATTCGTTGAAAACAGCCAACCAGCTTCACAGGACAGATTTTTGGGGGATTCTTCGTTATTTGATAAAAATAAAAAAAAGCATAATACAGATTTGTAAATCCACAAGCTTCAGTCTTGCCAGTGGGTTGACAGGTGAACTCAAAGCAATGCCATCTAATAATAGATCATCTAATTAAATGCATTAATGTTATTCTCTCTGTGAGAGAAGCTCTTGTGGGAAAAAGGCTCTTTATGCCGCAATCTTGGCGCAGAGGGCTTTGAACGTTGTCAGTAATGACAGACGAATTGAAGGGGAAAGATGAGAAGGATGGAGGAGATGGCAGAGAGATGAGTTGCACGACTCATGTCTTCCCTTTTATAATAGTCATCCATTAGTTGTTTTTTTTGCAATTAATTTGTGCCGACTTAAATGATGATTTCTGTGAGTCTGCATCCACGTTTTATGTGATGATATTTCCTCTTTGGGTGTATTTGGGTGTGAAAGTGAAAACACCATGGAAGATTCTCCACAAAGCATATTGATGGTATTGATTATATAACGCCCCACTGGAGAAGAGATGCCTCCCACAGATGTAACCTCAAGAAGCATCTCTGAGGTCATACTATTTCCATGACCTTTAAAGCTGGCTTTTCAAAATATTAATTCACCCGAAGACTGGTGAACCCACATCCGAGAGAAACTGCATGCGTTCTGAAAGCACCTCAATCATCGCCAGATTCTCTTCAATCATACATGGACAACTTGCAGGGTCACCGGGGTACAACATTTTGTTGCAGTTTGAAGAATAACCACATATTAGAGGTCTTAGAAGTCGCTTGAAGTACTTAAAAACACATGGCTATGAAAGCCTTGATTTATCCACAAAAGTCGTAAATCTGGATATATAAACAAGAATTCAGAAATGAATGCCCTTCAGGACCTAAGCTTTGCAAGTATCAAATGATTCTGTGTGTATGTTAGTCATCATAATTTTTTCATAGATAGACTATTTTTGATAGACGGGCGCCCGTCCGCTCAGCGTAAAAAAACGGCTGTGTCTTCATTCTTGTGTAAAGGCAAGTCTAGATTAGCATGAATGTGAGTTTGCTACATTGTGCTACGCCTCGATAAGCGTTCCGGTGTATTTTATTTCCACATCTGACGATTCGGTGAGCGAAAGAAAACGAGATTTTAGGCTTGCTACAAGTAGCTAAAAGGAGGTCTAAATCGAAGCGCCATTTTGGGTGGATTTGATACAAAGCGCAGGGAGACAGATCCTGAGCTTTGTGGACGTGTGCGGTAGATGTCATCACATTTCGTTCACAAATATGACAAGAGTTAACTATTTTAATAGCAACCCCCTGATTGGACGGGGGTGAGGGGTCACACACGGAGGCACGATCAGTCTCAAAGTGCCCATTGAAGGAGAAGTCAACCCAAAATTATTGACGATAATATGTTGTATGCAGCCCCACTAGTCTAAATACGGTATTTTGGTTAATATTGCATTCAACAGTTCTTATCAACATCAGAAGGCGGCTATTTTGTCACTTGCTGTTGAGTGAAAATGACATCACAGGTCTCAGGTAACAACCGATCACAGCTCAGCTTCAGAAAACAGGTGAGCTGTGATTGGTCGTTGCCTGAGTCCTGAGCAACTGTGATGTCATCTTCGGTTGACAGCAAGTGGCAAAATGGCTGCCACCTGAGATAGATAAAAACGGCTGGATTTTGGGCGCATAACTCAAATCTCCACAAATGTATTATTAATAATGTCATGTTTAGACTAGCAAGGTCACATATAACATATTAATGTCAAGAAATGTTTATGATTGACTTTCCCTTTAACAGCAGCCAACTTTACATCACCTGCAAGTAGAGATCCTCTTGCCATTCCTTTTTAAATGTACTTTGAACAAGCCCATCAATATAGTACATGCCATGCAGCCTACACGGCTCTATGTGCTAAATTCAAAGGAAATGAGGAGAGCCTCTTCGAATGGCCGTGAGTCGTCTGCGTTCCCTCCCACAGTACATAAAGCCCTTAGCTAGAGTAGGAAAATACCAAAACAGAGAAAACTGTGCTTTAGAAATACTTCATGGTAGGTATAACATAAGTTATAACATACACAAAAACGCCTTTCCTGTTCTTCCAGAGACAAATGATGGATGCAAAAGGGATATAGCCTACTACAGGTGTGGGAGGCTCCCTTAGGCTAGGAACCTGCAACTCGTAGCATGGCAGGCAGTAATCGATCCTCTTCAAAATTAGGAATTATGTGTGTGTCTTGGAGTGCATGTGCATGCCTGTGTGGAAGTGTGATGACCTGTGAACTCCAACACCCACCCCCTTACTCTCCCTAGGGTGGACCACCGTGTTCAGACTACGCAACGCATTGCAGGAAATCAGTGAGTAAACAAGGGAAGCAATCATGAGATACAGATTTCAGCGCAAAACACAAGCTCATTCTAACACCATTGCAAATGTATGAATGTATATTTGTTCACAGCCAAACACTGGCATCAGTAGTCACTGTCAAAGAGATATTATGCTCATTGATATGGTTGCATCATAATGGAAAATGTTTCTCATGTAGCGGTAGCTTAGCTAAATATAAAAATGACTGTGAGTGCCACTAAAAATAAAGATTTACGTTTGTAAATGTGTAGGTAGGCCTACGTTCCAACAATTGAATTTTCAAGAATCACTTCAATCAAACAGTTTTCCAGTCAAGCCTATTAAAAGCCAGTAATACTCGGCGCCCGGGGACTGAAGGAATCTGACAATTCCATCTGATACAAAATGAGACCTCGTTGGTGTACAAAGATATCCCATCAGCCCCATCATCCATGGCGAAAAAAGCCCTCATTAGCCGAGAGCCTCAGCTCATCACTGTCAACTCCAGAAGGACCCCGGGGAGTCTTGTTAGCTTGCGAGATGCCGCTATAGGCTAGCTCCCTCCAATCAGACCATCATTACCCAAGGTACCGCATTCTATAACAAGTGTCTGTCAGTATTTCCAGTCACAATAATGTCACTCACCAAAACTTGAGTAATACATAATGTGAACCCAAACCTGTTTACTACCAATTCCAGTCAGCCAGATGTCTCGTGCGGTTTGTCCTCTGTGGAGCTCTAGCACATAGCAGGATTGAATAACTCCCAAATCCAATCTGTCTTTCTTTGACATGGCTAAAAGTTGCACACACCACGCTGCCATCAGCAGTTGTATTATTTCTTTTTTTTTTTAACAATCTGTGCCTCTCGTGACATGCGGTTTGTCGCTGTAGTTTTTATTTACCACATATGACTTGTTTTCTGTTAATGTATGCATACAATTTACTGTGATGATGCTAACTGCGCGTGTGGTCATGTGACTGCTTGGCTTCGTTTGATTGGAGTCAAACATCAATCATAGTAGATATGTTGGATTGGTCAAAGAGTCAGAGAAGCCTTTACTTAATAACTAGACTGTAGCTCAATATAACAGAGTGAAAGTAGCATTTTTTCTTAGCAAATAATAAAAGAAAAAGGTAAATATAAAAGTAAGTATGACCAAACTACAGTGACAAGCTAACTAGCTTTCTTATGTTGCTTTCGTTGCTTGAATGTTGTGTTTGCTGTTTTGTTTTATATGTTTTTTTTATATTTTGTCTTTACACATGTACTTTTATAATCAGTTAGTTTTTTCTTTATATACATGTTCGGAAAAAAAATGGAAAAAAATATTTTCATAAAGTATTTGCAATTGAGTTTTTTTTTCCCGCACCACGATCACTTCTTGGATTTGGGATGACAGAGCGCTATTGTTATGCGTATATAACAATAATAAGTTGCACACAAAACCCACCCTCCCCTCCACCTCCCACACACCAGAAATTTTCATGAATGAGATTGGACATGTGTGGTGTGTTTTTTTTTGTGAAGCACTGCTGACCACTGCTCAAAAGCATTCAAATAATGTTAACTGTAGCTTTTCTCCTCTCCTCTGACTCATCCACTGGCCTCATAGCAGCACAATCACTCTGCAATCAATCTCAATTGAAGACCAAAATGTATTACTCAAACCTTGTGAACTCTCGCTTTTTCTTTTTTTTTCTTTTCTTTTTTTATTCCAAAATACCTGACATTTTCTTTAATAAGACAAAAATAAGACATGTACTGGTAAAAAGATCAAAGGTTTAGTAGAGAAAGTGCTTGTAGTACAGTGTAACCATCTATCTACTGTTTTAAAAAAAACTCAATTAATTTGTTTCCTTTGGCCTTCTCGCTCAACGACAGCATCTTTGAAGGTCATTTTAATATCGACTTGTTAAGAGCTGTTTACAAGGGAAGCACAGAATTAGATGAATTTCCCACCATGACTCCTTGTTTAAACAGACCCTCCAAACAAAGCAGGTAAAATGGCAAGGCGAGTCACAGCATCACTCTGGGGATGCATAATTAAGATGTGTAGTACAAAGCCACATGGACACAAGTGCATGTTTTTTAATGATGGCCATTTAGACTGTTATGTATCATCTGGCATCCATTACGGGTGGCAGCTTTATACAGCCAGAGATTAAACTCCCAAAGTAATTCCAGGTGGCATGTCACAGTACAACTGAAATCCTTAACCTCAAACTTTAAGAGCTCAGCGTTTAAACGGTAAGGGCTTCATGCTGAAAGAATAGAGTGGTGACATTTTAATGAAATGTTAGTGCAAGCAATAATTTTCAAGTAGAGATGGCACTCGCTGGTCAAAGTATTAGGGGCCCTTGTTTTCGTAGGCAGGCTTTTGATCAAAAACATAGTTATAGTGGAAGTCAACTTTAAACATGTATTGACAATAATATGTTACATGTGACCTCACTAGTCTAAATATGACATTTGGATTAATATCACATTTTTGGAATACGAGTTATGAAGCAAAATCCAGACATTTTTGTCCATCTCATCGGGCGGCCATTTTGTCACTGAAGATAACGTCAATGTTGCCCCAGAGCTCAGGCAACGACCAATCGCAGCTCACCTGTTTTCCGAAGCTGCCCTGTGATTGGTTGTTATCTGAGATCTGAGCAATTGGGACGTCATTTTCACTCGACAGCAAGTGGCAAAATGGCCGCCCCCCTGAGATGGATAAAAACGGCTGGATTTTGTTGCTTAACTCATATTCCGCTAACACAATATCAACCAGAATATCGCCTAGTGGGGCTGCGTAGAATATTGGGGTTGACTTCCCCTTTAAGAACCACTGTTACAGTACAGTGCACACTGACAGGTGTTGCTGCAAGTAGCTCAAACATCTGTGACCTATGCTACAAATGGATTGTTCTGAGTCAATCAGTGAGTGTCTGTATACTGGAAGAAGAATCTCACGAGAATCCAAAATGTTACTTTATTCCTTGCTCAATATCATCGAGTGATTCCTGTAGGGCATGTCTTTCATGTCAAGAATCTTCAGCTGAATAAATCAATAGAATTACCAGCTTGTTGCCAACAGTTTTCTTTCATTTTGATGTAACTACATCTTCAAACCACGCCAAAAGGCAGATCTGATGCTTTTTTTTCAAGAGCAACAGACAGAACGGGGAACAATAATGACTTATAGAGAGAACTGCTCTGCAGGGCTCGTAAAGGTCTGTGGTCAATGTGGTCTGACCAAGATTTGTCAGTTTGGAATGGTAAAGACAACAAACCGGAAACCTGTTGTCGTGGTGTTTATTTTTGAGCTCTTGATGTGGAGAAGGTCCACTTTTTTTGTGTCTGGCTACATTTGAGTCACAAAAAACATGGTCACAAAATATCCACTCAAATTCAACACCACAATAGAGAAGCAATGGTAGGTCAATAGTTTCATTATGCAATGATATGCAAATAAAACTATTAATCATCAACACAGCGCTATTCTGAAGTTGATAAATCCCCACAGCCCTCAAAACGCTGCACTAAATAAATCCATCACTCAGTGTCTGACATTTACTGCGAATGAATGAATCCTCTGCCACTGCTAATGTTACTGACAGCTGTCTTTGTCTGTGCAGACTGAGTGAGGCAGGTGCAAGCAGGAAATGTGAATTTATTTCTCTACTTTTTGCACGTTTGACCAAAGACTAATAAACATCAGAATAGATTTTGAATTAACAATATATCCCAATTCTTTCACAAGTCGTCTCACCAAGTCAACAAATCAAGCCTTATAAGAACTCGAAACGATCTGAACATTCACACACATTTTTTGAGCCAATGCAGTGTATATATCACCTCGCTATTAAATCCTTTCATAAACAGTATTGTTGCAATATGACCAATTCCCCCAGTTGATGCTCCAACAATGTGACTTTTCACATGATTTATGCCACACAAAAGGTGACACACCCATCATTTGCGGAACAGCATAAAGCACAATACAATCTCACCTAACAAGCTGATAACCTTGTTGTTATTGTTAAGTGTCCTCCTTGAAGATTTCAAACTTTCTCATAATGAGCCCACTCTGCAGAACAATGACAGTTCACAGGGGCCTTGTTTGCCCCATCCAGTTAAAATACCATACATGTACTGGTTTGACTGGTGCTATGGGACTGATCCAATGCAGTCTTCCTCATTAACCGGCAGCTCCCGTGCCGCATGCGCACGCTGAGGACTGACACACACGTGCCAATGTGCTTATGCATAAAATATACTTTCACATAAATCTTCTCCCCATTCCGACACCTATTTGGGCAATTAACTTCCTCTGGTGAGATAAAAGCTGAATAAAGGAGGCTTGCAAGAGATACCTATATGTACAGTAGATGATAATAGGGGGGCACTTGAGGGCACAAAAAGTCGACCAAAAAAAAAAAACGGGCCAATGATGCAACTTGTAAGTCCCTTCCACCTTTTAGCAGTGCATAAAGCATTTCCTTAACTGGCTTATCTGAACAATTTTGGAAACGGCAAAACAGTTATATTTTTAATTATGCATCAACATAATCATCATCACCATCATTGGTAATCCTCCTCCTCCTCCTCATCTTCATCATCACTAGCCCCTTTCACACTTAAAGCTCAACGCCTCAAATGTACATGTAATAAATAGATACCTGAACAAAGGTGCAAAAATGCCAAAGTCCAGTAAATCCCCTTGAAGCAGGCAGGCATCATTCAAAGGAGCAGCGCACTCGGAGTATTCCAGACTTTGAAGGCGGGTCGCGGTGCAGTTAGTTCATCTAAATCCCAACTTTTTTTGTGGCCGAGTCAGTCTGGGTCGTGTAGCATCAAATAACTCGATAGCGAACCTCAGAGCCACTCCTCAGAGAGAGAGATGCCCACTTAAAGTTGAGATGAATCCTCGATGAAGTATCCCAATCGAGACAAAAATAGGTTTTCTCCACTCGGGGTCTAACTCCTCACTTCCGAACGGCGAAACCAACTTGGCTGCATCCATCGCCTGAGTCCAATCGTCATTTCGTTTAGGAAGGCGATGATCTCATAGAAATGTAGTTGCGGCCACTTTTTTTTTTTTTTTTTGAATGTGAAGCCCACGCGAGACTGCTGCGAAAAAAAGCGGCGTTGGTTGGATGAGGCGCTGCATGTGCATGTGCGTGTGCGTCGTCAGTGCGCACACGAGGAGGGCTCGGATTTTACTGCTGCTCAGGACAAGAGATTCGACTCGACCACCCAAGAATTAAGTTCCTCTTTTGTACCACTTAACAGTACTAATAGTTAATAAATATTGGCACGGAGTGCTCGTTACTGTTTTTACACAATGTTCTTAAAGTATCCATAATGAATATAGAACATTTCCAAGTAAGCCTATGATCATATTAACCTAAAGGACACTTTTAAACAAACCAATGTAAAATGACACGCAAACGTGTACCTTTTAACATCAAAATTAGAAAAAAAACCAAAGTATCTTATTTTTGTTCTAGAGCGAGCTGTTGTAGAGCTTTACAGGTATGATAAGGAGGGGGGTCATCATAATGAGCCCGGTCTGCAGCAGCATTGTGTTTCTCAAGATGACCAAAAATCGATCCAGGTTCTCACCCCCTGACCTCTCAGTGTGCCATTGGGGAAATTAGATATGATTGGAATTGCATTACAGTTGTAATGCTGCGAGAACATATAATGCCTCAAAATGACACATGTTGACAAAACCGTCGCACTGGCTTATATGATGCATTTTTAAAAAAAGTGAATAATTAAATTAGGGAAGTTACTGTATTTTTCCCCTGAAGCATTAGGTAGAGCCATTTTGCAGCAAGATTTAGGAATCTGTTATTGTCAAAATGTAAGCATGCCCCCTAGAGGATGAAGAGACTCAGTGAGGAAAGCGTTGCCTTCAAAACATTCATTCATTCCTATTTCGTATACAACATTTAGAAAATGTGTTCTTGGTTAGGTAAATGAGTGTAAAATGGCTGTATTAAAGAAACACAATATTTCAAAGCCTTTTTTTTTTTGCTAAACCAAAACTATATATGATGAATACAATTGGCCATTGATTATCTTTGAGGTTAAAGGCTGAACCTCAACACCCTAAAAACAGATTGTTCAAAAAAAAAGTACCACTTATTGTCACACCTAAATGGGGCGAAATTTGTTCTCCGTGTTATATATTATATATTGTAATCACTTGTAATAATTAATAAATACATTTAGAATACAATAAATTGATACAATTAATATATTTCCAAGTGATCTATGTAGACTTACTTTCTATTGTAACCAATTTCATAGGTTGTTTGGCTAACCAATAAAATTGGTATGCGTGTAACCACCCAGATTGGTAGTTTTTTTAACCAATCAATTTTTAGAGAGTAGTATACTCTCTAACACCTTTTCATATACAGTACTATCTTACTGTCTTATAAGTGTGAATTTAATTTCTCCAGTAAATTTTATTCCATTACAATATTAGTCAGGGCTCTTCAATCTCAAAAACTGGCTGAAACACCCCAGTTTCCTATGCATATTCACCAAACCCTTCTTAATTGAATAATAAAATGTGACTTTTTTTTTCTTTTCAAATTCAAGACATATGTTTAGGGTTTAGGTATAGGGTGAGTAGCCTTTTCATCAAATGTGGCTCTCGTCACATTGAATTCAGAAAGCATTGTGTTCTTGTATTCCCATCTCCATGCAGCCGAATGAAGTGTTTTTAGTTTTGTTAGGCAGTTACAGGTAGCTGTGTCGTACTAGAATTGCTCAACTTGGCTGCAAATTGCACTCAGGATGCTGACTCCCATCACTCAACTCACCCAGGGGCAGAAGAGACAATGAAAACAGCAGATGCCCCAGAATTGAACCCTGTGGAACATCGTGCATTCCGTTATACAAGTGAATTCATATTACAAATATTCATATATATTGGCACGACGTACCATCACAACAGCTACAAGTTGACTACTGAGCACAGGTAGGCCAAGCAATATAGCGTGATCACCTGCGGCCAATGATGGCCAAGCGGGGCGTGTCATCACAGATCATATGAGTCGGGTGTGTGTCTTGACCTCCGTCAAACGCCTGAGACTGACTTACCGAACCCCTGAGGTTCGATCCAACCCAAATTAGGAACCACTGATCTTCAATAAATCTGCCATGCACGTTTTTGGAATAGAGGAGGAAATAACAGAATTCATAAGAGAAGTAATTTTTGTTTAATTAAGAGTCTGAATAGCCCTCTCTTCTAAACTAACATTCATTCTTATCTTGTTGTTAAATTATGATGGCCCTATTTAACAATAACATTGGTAATACAACATAAAATGTGACTTATACATTTACAGAGATAGTAACATTTACAGTAAGATGTATGTGTGTGCATATACATACACAATTGTACTTTTTTTTTCTTCATATGTCCAATAGTGTGTTTTCTCCCACTGTAGTATTTGCTCTTCATTGTGTGGTGTAATGACCCTCACTACAGTAACAATAGCGTAGGGAATGCAGAATACGTCTTTCTGGCATGTTTACATTGGAGACATGCAACAACTCCATAATTTGTGTCACTCCAAAACACTGACAAGAATAGGTCCACCATAACACGAAAAACGAGAGTGTGTCGCCTCAACAACAGGTGCCACACCAAAAGAAGGCCTCGTGAATTCTGACAAATATTTACACCATTAGTCACATTTCAAAGCAGTGGAATATTTTTTCCAGGAACAGATGGTGAAAATATTGTGACACAAAGACATGCCTGTCTTCATGGCAACAGAAAACATGAAATGGCAAACATTTTCAGGAATCAGTGCCAGGGACGGAGACCTATTTTTTGCTTCAAAGTAAATATCAAGAAGACAAACGCTGCATCTCTTAATATGGCATGATGGAATAAACTGTGTGCATTGTTCCACAAATATTTGTTTTGTGAAAACATATAACTCATAAATGCAGATCTTTGCGATTGATCAAGAGCACGTGCCAACAGCATTTCTCACTTTTCTTTTAATGTTCAGTCTCATTTTTCTACCCTCCGCATTTCTTATCTGTGGCAGTGTGTTGGCTTTTTCAGTTTGCTTCACTCATTTATATCTTTGCCTATCTGTCACTGCACATCAGTGCCGTTGCTGAGGGCCATACAAAGCACTGAAGCAAAATGAGAGTGAACCTTGAAACATTCCTCACCCAAATCACAGCAGGGGAATCTGATGCAATATCTGCATCTCGTCTCTCTGTCTCTCTCTAAATGAGCAGCGTGGTCATTCCACACTTTAAAGAATGAAGAGCCTTTCAAGTTCTTACAGTCTCATATTTTTTTCAGGCTAGGGCATTAAGACACATTTTTTTGGGAGAAAAAAATGTTTTTCATCTTGAAAGGAGAAAAAGGGAGATCAAAACTATTTCATCAACCATGAAAAATAGCTGGTATAAGCTTCAATTTAGATGTTTTTTTTTTTTTTTTAAATAATACATGCATGCTTGTTAACTCATTCACTGCCATTGACGGCTATAGACGTCAATAATTCATTTTTATTAGTTTACATTCCCCCCCCCCCACTTTTGTTAACAAGAGTATGAAAACCTAGAAATGTTTTTATTGTACATTTAGAACAGATATAAAATTTGTGATTAATGGCGAGTTAACTGGGGAAGTCATGGGATTAATTATGATTTTAAAAAATAATCGCCTGACGCCCCTGATTTTTTATATTTTCTTTTTCTTTTAAAAAAGAAAAGATTATTAAAAATAAAAAAATACCTTTTTTGTAAAAAATAAAAAAAAAGAAGAAGAAAAGATTATTAAAAATGAGAGGTGCAAGCGATTAAGATTTTTTTGTAATTAATCGCATGACTTCACTAGTTAACTCACGATTAATCACAAATTTTATATCTGATTAAATGTAAAAAAAAATTGTTTTAGGTTTTCATACTCTTGTTAACAAAAGTGGAAAAAAATGTTAAACTAATAGTTCAAATGAATTTTTGACGTCTATAGACGTCAATGGCAGTGAATGAGTTAATGGCATTTTACTTTATAAATACACACACCTGTCTCACAGTTGAGCGGTATCAAGGTTCAAATAACGGCTCAGGCCCTCTAATGTTGAGTTTACCTGTTCTCCCGTGCTTTCAAGGGTTTCTACAGGTACTCAGAGTTCCTACCACATTCTGAAAACATGCATGTTAGGCTGATAGAACACTTTAAATAATCTGTAGCTGTTATCATGTATGGTTGTTTAACAAAGTCTCAAACAACATGTGTATTTTGTTCTTTGAGTATGAATTTTTGTGTAAATTATTTTGCAAGGTTCAAATAATCATTAGAATAATGCTAAAACAAATTGTATTATTTTGTGGAGGGCACCATTATTGTCTGTGTGTCTCTTGGCACATTGGGGGGCCTTTGTTGGCTTTAGACACAACATTGGATGTGTCCAGCTGCCTAACTGTTAAGTGGTATTATTGTCTGTCAGCACATGGAAACAAAGTCCCATTCCTGGAAATTGAGGTCATTATTTATCTTTCAGCGGTCTACTGTACTCTCATTACCATAACCTGGAGCAACACTCTCCGTGAGCATATTTATGACAGTTTGCTATGATTTATTATAAAATAAGATGAAACTTATATGATACCCATATTTTTTTGGGTTTAATTGATAATTTGTTTAGGGAGCATTTAAAAGATATAGCAAGAGAATTAAGAGAAGTTAAAAAAAGAAGAAAAGCAATTAGCCAATGATAACACAGGGCGTATGATGTGGAAATGTGTTACATACAGGCCTAAATTTAGTCAATACTCAACAAATTGTACTGTACCTTTGTAGCCATAGCTGCTGTCTTGGTCTGCTGCAGGTTGCAGTTCAGGTGTTTGGGTGATTGCGTCACGGTTTCTTCTGTATTTATCTGTTTGTAAGGAAATTAATGCAATTAATTAAGGCATAGTAACTCGGCCTCATGTTTCCATACTTCCCTCTTTTTTTAACACAATTATTAAATGAATATATGTGAGGTGAGAAAAAAACACACTATGTTTGTATTTAGACGTGGTTTGGATCAGAACTGCATCACAGGTATTTCTAATATATTGTTTACCAAATTTACACAATAGCAATATTATGTTACGATATTAACCTCAAATATGATGCAATGCAGTACACTTAGTAGAATAGATTTTCTGAACTGATTTTTTTTAACATAACCTCGGCAATCTTAGGACGTATATAAGTTTATTTTAAAATCAAAGAGATTAATAATATAAAGTCTTTATTAAGGAACAGTGATATCGCTAGGTGTTACTTAACCATTTTAACCACAAGAGGTCAGTATAACTGCATCGACAAACAGCTGTTCTGCTCATCGGGGATAGCTATCCTGTTCCTCATCTTACCTATAGTAAAAACTGGCATCAAGGATGCAATTGACTATAACATTGATAAACATGTTAAATATATCTCTGTAGGTATCAATCCAACTTAATAATTAAAATACTTATATACTAAAAATGTTTAAAAGATTGTTTGATGCAGCTCTTGTACTGGACCTAATTTGAATGTAAATGTGAAGCCTACAGGAGTTGATGCTGAGCTGAAGTCATTTCATGTTTGCAGAAACACTTGTTTTCAGAGATATATACATTTTTTCCAACTAAATAATTAAATGTAACAAACTTTCAAGCTTAACAAATATCTCAAATGAGCAATTTAATAGTTCACTGACTGAACATTTTCTGACCTGACATAATGTCCACAGCATGGCCGCGCTCCACTCGCTCGACACCAAGCAGGCTGATGAGAATGAATGTGGTGGGAAGAGCCAGCATGGTTCCTGGCTGGGCCTTTAATTGGGACTTAATGGACCTGGAACCAAATACATGTGAATAAGTTATTAGAGCAATAAGTAATATGTTAACAATTTCATTTTTTAATACCATTTCATGGACGTAGTCAAACCCTTCACACCACTGATCCTGCTATAATGCACCGTGCAAAGCCACACTCTTTGAGAAAGTGTGATGGACTTTCTTCTAAATCCTGCCCAGCATGTAGTCAAACTGTGATTCGTTCTCTTTGAGTCTGATCACGTCCTTACGAAGTGAAGAAATTACAGCTTCACAGTTATCTTTCCGTGCCCCCACCCAAGTACAATATACCAGAAATCTGTTCATTCAATCATACTCTGTACATTTGGTCTCCTATTGAAGCACGAGTTGTATATACAGTACAATAACCAACCAATTAATTTGATACACATGGATGGATCATGTGCATCATGCGCCGTCTAATAAGAACAAATATAAGAGCTGCTTTTACAATGGTATTATTGCAGCAGTGTGGAACTGCTCTGGGGGATGTCCTAATATTTTTCCTACTCTCTTATACTAAATCAATTAAATCAACAAAGTGATCTGTGTTTTGATGCAGTTTTACCGGGTGTATCTAATGTTGTGGTTGGTGAGTTGGTGAATGCCTAATACAAGATCAAGTGAAATCGCTATTCTTCCCATTTCTACCTGGTCCTTTCCAAATAAAAATAAAAAAACATTTGAAAGAGGATGCATGTGAACCCTTTGCAATTAAACTGGTCATAAATTGTTATCAGATCTTTAAGTCACAACAATGGACAAACACCGACCAATTAATTAAAGGACAGTGTGGAGAATTTTTGCCATCTAGTGGTGAACTAATGCAACTAAGAATGCAACGGCCTAAGTTCAAAGCACATGCATTTAGTAGCACGCGTCGCGTACTACGGTGCTTCAGAGAGACTACATTTCGTACACCTGGTATTTATTTATTTATTTTTAAAGGGATTGCATCACGGTATTGTAAGCCCTCCCACAGTTAACTATAGACATATAATAATTAAATTTTACCTTTGACACTACGGCAATGTAATTTTTAATGAAATATTAGGTGTTTTGTAACGCAGAAGTAAAACGCTCTGCTAAGTAAGGCCCCGCCTCTCTCCGTGTGGTCGCCGTGCCCCCTCTCGTCCGAGCCGGAATGGCCACGCGGTGCGGGGGTGGGTCCGCACCTAATGACGTCATAAAGTGAGCACCCGCTCGTTTTCTCAGGTTGGGAGGGGCTGGTGCTTGGAGAGCAGAATGACCTAGAATTTCTCATAGAGGGGCGAATGAAGGTAAACACAACTTCGGTGATGTTTTTGGTGAGGAATTAGGATTTTGACGTTGCTGTCCCTTTAAGGCATCAGTAATCGTGACGCCCTCTTGTGGCCCTTTTACAACCAGGAACTAGAAATGATATATATATATATATTTTTTTTATATCAGTATTGAACTACTACTAATTGATTTGTCTTGTTTTTTCATTTCATGACCAATCGATGTAGCAATCCAGACAATTCCATAGGTTTCACATACTTTTTCTTGAAACTGTATATTTCCAGGCACTCTGAAACGCACGTAAGATCAGTGAAAAGAGAACTGGACAGCTACAGGCAGCAGAAATAATAAGTCAGTTCTTCTGATCAGCCATCTGTGCTACAAAAAGCTTTGCAACTCATCCCGTCTGTCTGATGGACAGCCAGATTCCCGGGATGCCTTGGCGCCCGCCGCCCACCACCATCATGTGCCACTTTAATTGTTCTGCAAAATGAACATCCACAGCCAGTGCTACAAATATGCCAAAACACTTGAGCAAAAAAAAGTGTCCACCCATTGATAAGTAAGGACCATAACTGTTTTGGAGATGTAAGCAATGCCACAAAGTAGCTGTAGGCTATGTTATTAGGATAAATGTAAATGTGTTGCATAGATCAAAAGCAAGTGCCTCTTGCAAATGTGCTGTAGTCTGGATCCGGTTAATGAGATTGTGGGGAATCTTGTCAACAAATGTAGCAGCATGGCATATCAGCATGCTCGACACATCAATAAGAGAATCTCATAAAGATGCTTTGAGGCAGAAAGAACAATATCCAACACCTATACTATATTCAATATGGATTATATTAATATTCAGCACTGTCTCAAAAATCTGCATATAATATTTGAGCAAGGGATATTGCATTTTGGAGACTGGTGAAAATTAAATGAGGCTGACAGTAACATCACTGCACTGTTTAGGGAAATGTGAAATGCAGACAGTGTCAGAATTTTGGTGTAAATAAATCTAAATTGAAAGTTGGAAAAGAATTGTAATATGATAAGTGATGTGAGTGGAAAATTAAGCTAAACTCTGACTACACGTGTATGTGTGATAGGTTCAATGAGTTGAAGAAAGGAAGCTGTCATGCACATTAAATAACAAATTAAAATTATAAATACATGTTGTAATGCCCACTGTGAGTAGTACCAGCACAATTTTGATCTAACTCTCACATGAACTCTTATTAAATTGTGAAGGTGTACCCAATAAAGTGACTAGTGAGTACAAGGGACATTCATACCTAGCACACTTCAAAAGTTCCCTACTGAAAGATATAACAAAATATCTGTTAAACTCATCTTCTCGCGCATTGAACCGAGGGCAGAGTCTTCTGATCAAAGGTGACGGGAGAGCTGATTTCCTTCCTCCCTCCGACTGCTGGGGAATAATCACAGCTCACCATCTAACATATTGTCAATAAGAAAGAGCAGGGGCTCCCGTTGTACCGCCGCAGACAGATCACAATACTCCAGCAAGCACCAGAGCGTGACCAGAATCAGCTTTCAGGAGCACCCCCCCACCCCCCCATACTCCCCCACACCCTCCAACCTGCGCAACAGACGATAGCCCATCTTTACTCGCATCCGACTTGCTTTTGTAGAGATAAAAACATGCACAGATAATATTCCCCAGACAAAATCATATATGTAGAAGCACATGTGGCATTTGCAGGACGGACTGCATTGCATTTCTCTACATTATGAAGCCGAACCTGTGGTTTTACAGATAACAGTGGATGAATAAGTCTACACACCCCTGCTCAAATGCCAGGGTTTTGTGATTTAAACTTTTTTCACCATCATAACTCAATTGATTTCGGTGTATCTTTTCAAGAAAAGTAAACATAAACTAAAGGGAAAAAAAATAGGTTTGCAGAAGTGTGCACACCCCACTAAAATTTGGATGTGGCCTGTTTAGATTAGAACCACATTCAAACTCATTTTAAATGATGGTCAAAGTTCCCCTTATTAATCAAAAATAAGTTTCAGATGATCAAGTAAAGGCTTTACCTCACTAGTGCCCAACCACAGGGCCGCGGGTCACTTTGTACCAGACTGTTACGGGCTGCAGAGTAGAAATAATAATAATAAAAAAAAACGTATTGTACTTTCGGTTTATTTATTATCCGAGACTAAAAAAAATAGTTTATTTCTCAAAAGTGATTCTGCTCCAATTGTCTATGGCGGACTCTTGACGCATGTCAAAATGCTAATTATCTTGGTCACGGAATGCTAAGTAAATCCATAAGCTAGAAAAATATTTGCAACGGGTAAAAGGCCCAGTGATGAGACAACACAAGAGCCTATGACCAAGAAGAAAAAGAAAGGTGCATTCACACACAATAGCAAGAGATCTACTTAAAATACGGATTTACGGCGACAGGTAGCTGGGAGTTTTTACCCAACGACTTCATTGCACTGTATCTTAACCACTGATGTTTGCACCCCTAATAAACCATAAACCTTTAATAACCCCCCCCCCCCCAAAAAAAAACCCCAACAACAACAAAAAACAGGGGAGCCCATAAAATATGTAAATAGCATAAATAAATAAATTAGGTGTCCGCTGTAAAGTTAAACCGCACGTCAAACACAATAATTTTATTGTCGGCTGTATTGTATTGAACAGAGCATTATATTAATATACAGTGGCACTTTCCTGCGTCCCAATAAGTTTAATTTCTGGTTCCATGGTCATCGTCCCATTTTCACTAATACTTTTGCACCATTTACAAGAGGCTGATGGAATGGGAGATGATAGAATGCATGGTGGTTGTCTGCACTACTGGTAACACTTTTTTTCTTTTTCTTTTACTGTTTTTTTCCCCCCACCATTGAATTCTAATTGAATGGGCTGTGAGAAGTGATTTCTGCCAGCACCACTAGAGTACAGAATGGCAGCAGGGGGTAGAACCAGGAAGTATGATTCATTGATAATAGAAGCTACAAGGAGGTGTTACTGTAAAAAGGATAGCCTTGTTCTATTGAGACAGGTTTGAATATCTGACGTGAACAAAATTCTTGTGTCTGCTGTCAATCAAGAGACTGCAACAAAAGAAAAGGAAAAAAAGACTGCTGTCAGGACTTGCTGCCACCCCATGGTATTTATCTTTTTATATTTTCTGGAGGAACAGATGCGTGTTTTCATCACTGTCACTACACGTATTAGGTGAACTATCAGAGCAAGACAAACGGTGTTCAAACTATGATAGGCTGCATCGGGAGCTTTGTTAATGCTGATAGTGACAAGTCATAGTCAGCTGAGTAGCCATTGTGGAGGAGGGAATCTAGCCTCAGGGGTAAGAAATGATCCGATGAAGCAGCCACAAGGGGCACTGACCTCTGGCCCCAGAAGATGAATGACCCAATATGTCAGCAGCAAATATAGTTTACATGCTGTGAGATGTAACTGAAGAATTTCTGTGGAAATACTCTTATTGGGCTGAATACTTGAAGCAAGTAAACTGAGAGTGTAATCAGTAATTTCCTTATTAAAATTTATGAGAAACATTAACAGTTGTGGATTTATGAGTCAACAGTTGCACTGAGCGTGTGCGCGTTTGATTGGGGTGGGATCGGGGGCTGTAGGATGTGATCCGATGAATCTGGATTAGTTTGAATGCAATTCCAACACATCCAAAAGCCTAATCCATTTGGGTTTTAAAGACCACTAAAGGATTTCCTATATCAGAAGTCAAAGAAAGCAACTGAATACTAACCCTAAGAGGGACAGGGGTTTTGAGGAAATAGGCTATCAAGTTGTTGTTATGAATTAAAGCATTTAGCAAGTTTGAAAACAAACAAAACATTTTTAATCCAAATCATGCACACATTCTGTGAATTATTCCCTAATTCTATGTAAATAAATCACATTTTTATACAATAATATTGATAAACATTCCAGACATAGTTAAACATGATATCACATTATTTTGGAAGCATGTCTGCGCATAAAACATGCAAAATGGATCAACATTAATTGGCAGAGAAAATGATTAAATTAACACTTCATCCATATGCCAAAAAAACTCAACTCTAAAAAGATATCAAACAAGACTTGCAACTTCACAACTTACCCTCCCAGGTGATTCCTCCAATATCACAGCTCCGTTTATTGGCATAACCAAATCTGCCGGTGTGCTTCTTTCAGGCATTCAAGCATTTAACACTGAGAGTTGGCAAAGAAAAAGAAGGTGCAATGTGGACCTGCAAGAAGAGGAGTAACAAAATCAAAAGGAGCTGCCCATACTGAAGGAAAATCCTTAATAATCCTTCTGTGATCCAAGCAGCGCTATCAGATGGGGTGCATACAAATTGCAAACCTACCTCTGCAGCAACCTAGGTCCACTTTTTCCTCAGGGTCCTAAGGCTGCAGATTTACAGAGCATGCTCACACGTTCTGTGGCACTAAAAACATGTTAGCTTCTGTTGTGGGTTTAACATTTTTGTATTTATTGAATCTAATTAAAAAAACAATAAATCTGCTAGCATTGTTATTTTCTCATTTTTGTTAATTCTGGGCTTAACAATCACTATTTAGTATATTGGTATTTATCCTCAGATAAAGAGATTTGTATGGTTTTTTTTTTCTGGTTTCCTGCAGCCAGTGTTTTAATATGGACAGCCACCACTGCACAGACTGCAGAAATGCTTCCTACTGTGTCCTGCAGCAAAACAAGATTGCCTCTCTCTTTCACCAAATGAAACTGAATTCATTTCTTTCTTACTTCTTGTTATCAAGGTTGATAATGAGGAGGGGAGGAAGAAGCCGGCATGCGCAGGTCACGAGGTAGAAACCTCACTTTACCATTTAGATGGCAAACTTGAGACAAATATCATTCTTATATTTTGTGGTTAAAACAATATGTCTGTAAAGCTCAGGAAATCAATAAAAGCTCTATTGTCGCAGTCTATAGTGCAACCTCAGTTTATTTTTTTCAGTGCTCCTAAATTGATTGAATCACTTTATAATTGATTTGGGGTATATTCTTAATTTGATTTTATTGAGAAAAACACAGCCACAATAAATGATAAATGCCTCCTCTGCGGTGTAATGATGTGTGCAACCGAAGAGAGGAATTGATCTGAAAATGCGGTTCGATCTAACCTTACAGACACACACTTTCACACATGTGATGGGCTGAAATAAGGGGAATGCTGTATTTTTCTTTATCATGTTGTGTCACATTCTCAGTAGCCATTGAGAAATTAGTCTGACCGCTTGTAAAGATTATTAAAGTAAACCTTTTTTTATTTAATACTGTAAAAGCAAAAAATAACCGTATTTAACGCATTCCCACTCAGATGCTTAATTGTTTCTATTATTTAATTTGATTTGAAATTTCATTTCGAACAAAAATCATAATAATGAAAAAAATAATCTATATTATGAAAATCCAAATTGTGAAGCCAAAACTTGTAAACAGCAAAAAAAAATATTAATAAGAAGAAAAAAAGCAATTAAAGCAAACAAGAAACAAAACTTAACATCATATTAAGCAACAAGAGATATAAAGTAAGACAGTCATCAACCCAGTCTTTGGAAGCAAGTTAGTCATAGCCTAACATGTTTGAAAAGGAGTAGGCAGAAGTACAAACTTTTATATTCCTATCCCTTTATCTCCATTACAACATCAAAATATCAAAATAAATGTTTTTATGATCTGTAAATTTTTCTAAACATAATATACAGCATATACTATTAGGCTATCTGATATATTATTAGACTTAATGAGGATTACTTGTTATTTGTAATAAATAATATATTATATATACTTGGCTTTTACATAATAATAATAATAATAATAATAATAATATAACAACAGCAATCATAATTAATTTATTATCACTATTATAGTAAGTATAAGTGTTTCCCATAATATAACTATTATTTCCCCAACAGTTTATCAAGCCCTTCTTCCTCCCTAAACTTCTCAAAAATACTTACTTTATTTATTTTCAAACCGGTGTATGTTTGGCATTGTTGCATTCAGTATATTCCAAAGTTTTACCCCACATATACATATGCAAAAACTTTTCATTGTTGTCCGTTAAATGATGTATCCCCCTTAGATTATATCCACCTTCTCTTTCCGAAAATATCGTTTGAATATTACCTGCTAGTTGATTATGTTTTGGTCATGAAAATGTCATCAAGAATTATAGGTAAAAAGCCTGTACGATACAGTAAAGTATGAGTATGACTAGATCACTCCTTAAATTCCTTCATCTTACTCAGCGGTGCAGTTCTGAATTAACCTGAAGTCAATAGCACGGCCATCTATCTTTCTCACTGGAGTGTGCTTGCGAGTGTGCTATTTCACAGATAATCATCTCCTGAGGAAACAGGCTTTTTTTTTTTTTACAAGAATCTTGCTTAACTGGTCAGAACTGCATAACCATTGCAGTTTGGTCAGGAAATTAAATAATTATATATTATGACAGGCAGAACAAGTCGATTTTTTCTTTCCATTAAATGTCAGGTACATTATCAAACCTGTTGTCAGTCATACAACAGTATTTCAACTTTGTATTCAGCTACAGGTTAAGATTCTATCACCGCATTAATGCCAAATATACAGAATCTCGTGTTATTTGAGCATGTGCAATCATGGCATTTACCATCTATGTAATTCAACAAGCTTGTTTGCCCTCTGCTTATTCTGAATTGTTGTGTTTTCCATCTTCATTTTTTTTTTAGCAGTTTGACGAGCTTGTCATGTTGACAAATAGTCTAAACCAAGTAGCAAAAGCAATTTGTTTGTTTGTCTGCAGTTCACCGAGGTACCGTACCAATTAATCATTTCAAGTTGCTTTCATGAAAAAGTTTTTTCACCAAGCAAATGTGTGATGCTTCTCTCATAGTGCAAGTTTGATTTGCTTCCATATTTATATGGTAATATTCAAATCCCCATTTCCACTTCCTCTGCTTTGGTTGCGTTGACTGACACTTCTGCATCTACACAAGAAGCCAAACAAAGCTATTTTTATGGATGGGCCATTATACAAGAGCTGCATGGGGAATCTGTAAGAATGCAATTCAGGTGTCATTGCCCCTTTGTAATGCGTCTCGTCTTCAGGAATTCATTTTCTCCGCAGCTTCACTTGAAAATGGCATTCTGACACCATTTACATGGAAATCACTTTGCCTCTTCATCTGTAATAGAGGCCTATGTGCAGACAGGACCTCAGAGGCCTGGACTATTAATAAGAGGAGAAAGAATGAAAGAGCAATGGAGTTTTCAAGGCAAAAGTCAAGGTCGGGGCTTGGGTACTTTGAGCATACTTCGAGGATGAAGAGGGAATTTAAATGTTTTATTTATTAAGCATGTAGCTCTTCTTTTTTCTTACTTTCACTTTGGTGCTCTTTCTTAAACACACTTATGTGAATGTGGAATAACAGAACAAGAGTAAATATGTTTTACAGAACAGCTTTTACTATATGTTCTATGACCAAGACTGTTCAACGTGTGTGATATATATGTAAAAAAACTGGAGCAAAAAATAATTTATTTGTCTGGCTAAATACTGCCTCCACATGGCATTACTACAGCACTACTCAGTGAATTACTTATCACAGTATCCATCCATCCATCCATCCATAACACTATACTGGGCACCAATAGTTCAGGTTTAATTAACATCATTGAATTTTGAAAAACCCACACAGATGTCAAAGTTTCACACTGAACAATACAAATGACTAAAATGTGCGTACTAATGATTGCAACAATTCAACACATTACTGCTGTATGCCCTGCAGTTGCACAGTGGTGAAAGTAATGGTTATAAGATTTTCTGTGATGATGAATTTTCTGCAAGCTTTATATCAAATATTTGTGAGGATTAAAAGTTTGTTTATAAGTAATGCCCCTATGGCTTATAAGTAAAAGTGTGCAGTAGCCTATTAACAAGTAAGTTTAATATATCCTATACCCTATATTAATGTACTGATAATATTTTTTAAGGATAATAAAACAATTTTTGCAATTGCAATTGCAAAAACCCAATTCAAATTATTATTTTTTTTCAGTGCCAATCACTCTATGTTCATTTCAGGGTTAACGTCACTTACAGGGCCCTCAATAATTGCCAGGCTGCTCCATGTTATTTGGTGCCATTACATTGTCCTGTTATAAGTCACTGCTGTCCAATGACAGTATTTCACCTAATGTCTCTTCTAAAAAAAAATAAAACAATAGAACCAAACTGTTTTCCCAAAATGGTAAAAATGCACTTCTTTTTTTTCCTTTAGATTAGAACTGTCTATTCCGTGGTCGCTTTTAAAAATAAGTTAAAACACATTTAGTTAGTAAATGTGTTATGTTTTGTATTATATTTGTCTTATAGGCCTATTCTTTTTTCATATTTTATATTTATATTCATATTTTACTTTAGTTTTTCTCTGTCAACTCTATAACTATGTGAATCACTTAGTAATTCCAATATAAAGTACTTGATACTTAGGGAAAAGTATATTATAAATCAAATTTGCTTTCCTACCTACTAATTACTTAATTTTCTTTGTACTGTAGCCTACTTTGTTTTCTTCTCTTTTCAGACGAAGCTTGCCATGCGCAGTTGCGTTACGGAACAGCGTCGTGGCGTCATGACGCAAGGCGTGACGCGTTACGTGAGAAGAGGATAAACAAAAAAGGAAGGAAACCTTCGGCCATACAATCGCGGCAAAATCGGTTCAAAAATTTAGCTCGTGAGCTACAGTTAGCCACTACGTGCGCCCTTTTGTTGTCTCGCTAGGCAGCATTTGGTGTTAGCAATCATGGACGATGCGATAATATTTCGTATGAGTGCGTTTTCCGAGCAAGGAGGGAGGAAATACATGGAGGATGTTGTCGAGATAAGAATCGAGTATGAGCCGACGTCGGCGGCTAGCGAGGACTACACGAAATCACACCGACACGGGGGACAGGACAACGCGGATAGCGACTCGGCGAAACGCTCCGAAAGCGATCGGCAAGCGAAAAATGTGGCGACCGCGCCTGGCCCGGTTTCTGCTATGTGGGTTGAGAGCCTGGCCAGCGAGGACACCGGCGACCGCAGCGCGCCGCTATCAGACGGAAAAGTCGAGGAGCGCCTTGTGGACACTCGGAGGTCCGTGGCGTTTTTCGCCGTGTTTGATGGACACGGGGGCCGGGAAGCAGCCCATTTCGCCAGGGAACATTTGTGGGATTTATTAAAGAGACAAAGAGGGTTTTGGTCCAAGGATCACTCGGAAGTATGTGCTGCTCTCCGGAAAGGATTCATTGCTTGCCACCATGCAATGTGGAAACAACTACGTAAGCCTTTCCTTATATTTTGTTAACGTGGGTGGTCACGCTTTAAACAACATTATACACTGTGTGTGGAGGAGGTATATTTTCCAGCTGAGCTGATTATATGACACCATATAAAACACATAGGCGTGTTTGTAATGGCTCGGGAAAGTCAACACACCATTAGGAGAGATACACTTGTGCTTGAGACCCAATGCCAAACGATGGACTTGTATCAGTTTTCCTTCACTCACATATACAGATGGCAGAATTGTTCACATTCTATACTTAAAACAAAAATACAATTAAAAAAACGGTTTGAGTATATTTGCAACGTTTTACAAAATTTAACGAAGCTTGCCGAATAAGCACTCTGTGCGTGCGTGCACCCTCGCAGGCCTGTGCAGCTCAGTAAGATACGGGCTTAAACGTTCTCTAACTGTCTTAATAGTTCTCTAAACAGTCTTTATGGTCTTTCTTGTCGCGATATGAACATGTTCAAAATTTACTTGCAACAAGAGAGACCATTAAGATCGTTTAGAGCAGTGGTCCTCAACCCTGGTCCTCGGGGACCGGTATTCAGCCTGTTTTCCATGTCTCCTACTGCCAACACAGGTGGGAATCGTTATCAGGCTTCTCCAGAGCTTGCTAATTAGCTGATTATATGAATCACCTGTGTTGGCTGCGGGAGACATGGAAAACAGGTTGGATACCGGTCCCCGAGGACCGGGGTTGAGGACCACTGGTTTAGAGGACTATTAAGACAAAGTTGGTCAAATTCTAAAGTGGGAAACTTCAGGGGCAACTGACTTGTAATTTATCACTGTCTAAACTTCAAACACATTTCATAGTTGAACCCCAGATGTACAAAATTCAGAACACTTTTTCCCTCTACTCTAAAAGCTAATGGAAGATAATAGATGACAAATTGATGTTTCATCATTAAATTTGCAGAAACCAATAACTATTGAGAAGTTAAAAAAAAAAAGGGAAAGAAAGAAAAATAAGATAAACAAGACAGCTGGCCCAATTGTTAAAACCATAGCTTACAATAAATTTTGTGCATGGTTACTGCAAAAGGAGATGAAACAAATTAGTATTAGTGGTGACCCCTTTCAAGTAAGCTTGAAATGTCACCTGGAAGAAACCAAACGGGCAGAAACCAAAATCAGATTAGTGTTGTGCTTGAAAATAACATTAAGTCATTCTAATGAGAATGTGTTAAAAATCTCTTTTATACCAGTGTCCCGCAATGGATGGACACTGGTATTTTTTTTTTACGATATACACAGATTCCTAGCTTTAGGTAACAAATGAGGGTTGATGACCTGATGTTTTTATTGATTCTCATCGGTTGAGGGGATGATGTAAGATGAGCCATTGGGCACCGTGACATCAATTCCAGTCGACAGCAGGTGGCAGTACAGGGCAAGATGGCAGCCTCCTGAGAGAAACTGGTGGCTTTTTCTGCTTAATTTATATTCTACAAACAGTATTAATCGGAATATTGTGTTTAGACTATAGGTGGTACACGGAACTTAAAATATTTTAAGCTCTTGAGAATTGTTGACATTTACGACACTGCAGTACACAAGAATAAATAATTTCACCCACCCCTTTTTGACCGTATTGAATGACACCTTTTCCTTTTTATGTTTTTTTGCAGCGGAGTGGCCTAAAACAATTACAGGCCTGCCCAGTACGTCAGGCACCACAGCGAGTGTGATTGTGATCCGAGGAGTTCACATGTATGTTGCCCATGTGGGAGATTCAGCAGTAGTGGTTGGAGTGAAAGAAAATGATTCGGATATCACACTTCAAGCACTTGAAGTCACACAAGACCATAAACCTGAACTTCCTAAAGAGAAGGAAAGGATCGAGCGGCTGGGCGGGAGGTGAGCGTGGGGGGGAAAAAAAGTTAATTTTGCCAGATCCAGTGCATTTTGTAATCTCATCAAATCCAGTTTGCCATTGTAGCAGTTTAATCCGGAAGATGATTCTGGTTTAGGTCGAGACAATGGTGACAAATGTTTTTTTCCTGTTTTGGGCTAGTCATCAGTCAGTTGCAGAGCATACTTGTATATAAACAATCAACCATTCATCTTCACACCTTGGTTAAAGTTAATTTTCAATGAACCTACTAGTATCATACATAAACTGCTCTTATTTACTTACTGCAGTGTAATGAAGAAATCCGGGGTGAACCGCGTAGTGTGGAAGAGACCCCGACTTACCCACAACGGGCCAGTGAGGAGGAGCACAGTCATCGACCAGATCCCCTTTTTGGCAGTTGCGCGATCGCTTGGTGAAGACACTATTACCCAGCAATAATAAATCAAATCTATATATATCTATACATACATACACTGCCATTTGGCAATCCCTGATGTTAATGACACATGACATTATCTGTTGAAAGGTGATTTGTGGAGCTATGATTTCTACAGTGGCGAGTTTGTGGTGTCGCCAGAGCCCGATACCACAGTAATGACCCTTGACCCCAAGCGACATCGCTACGTTATCCTCGGTAGTGATGGGCTATGGAACATGATGCCTCCAAAGAACGCCGTCAATATGTGTCATAGCCATGACAAAATGGTGGTGCGTAATTCATGAACCTATCCCATAACATTTGTTAGCATTTTGATTTTGGCACTGTAATGTCACATCATTTCGCAATTTCTCTTTTGCTATTCAGGGGCCGAAAGGAATGTCTTGTGCCTGCCGGTTGGGATGCACCGCACTACTATTTTGGAAAGAACGCATGCTGCGCGCCGACAACACAACAGTTATTGTACTGGCTCTGCAGGAGCGTGGCGGCCCGACTATCCCGATGCACCGAGATGAGATCATGGTGGACATGGCTCAAGGAATTGACCACATTCCCTTCCCGGGAACCCCGTATAACCTGTATGAGGCTCCGAAGGTCAGTGTCACAACTCGAGTTCATCCAGACTTCACCCTGGGTTTTGTCATAAGGATGAACCACTGAGACCATGATGTAGAATAACTTGCGATTTTCAAATGCGGATCTGGTCATTGACCATATCTTTCTCAAGAACATTAAGAATATCTGAATATTTTGTTGGTTTATTCTCAACTATTCCATGTATAGTTACTTAAAAATATATCAATATGCTCACCTGGGAAAATGTAAAGGTTCATGGACACAGGTTCAAAGAACACTTTGACCCGTGGACCAGTGGTTCATCATATCATTCTTTGTTTTCGGGGCCAACAGGCGGAGCGTGAGGATGGCATGTTTAATGAAGAAGATGAGATATATGGAGAAGAACATGAGGGATGGACATGCCTGGAGTGGTAGTCAGGTGACTGCTCATGAAACTGTCAAACTATCAGTGACCGAGCTAGAATAGCCATTAGCTGTTTAAAAAAATAATAATTGTCCTTACAACTGGTTTACGTCTCAATTTAGAATCACACCCAAAACTCATTCAATCATATTGGAGGGCAGATTACTCTATATTTTTCAAAACCTTATCCTGAATTCCAAAATACCACCCGTGTTATTTGCTGACCTTACCAAGACAATTTTCGAACACTTCAGTGCATCCAACTTTTGGGAAAGCCTCTTTCTGCTCCAGCAAGCCTGTCTAATGCATGGCTAACAAAGGTATGACCTTGGTGAAGAACACCACAAACAATTTTAGAATGAACTTGAACAGAGATGTCGAGCTAGGCCCTATCCCGTGCAACAGAGACACAAGAAAGTATTTCAAAAGAATGGGAGGTCTTATAACTATAGCTTAATATTTTTTGAATTTATATTTATTATTTTGTATTCATTTATATATATTAATAGTATAATTTGCAGGGATTGTAACGATATCCAAATGTCACGATATGAACCCCACGATACGATAATTATCATGATATTGTGGTATTTGCGGAGAGGTTGGCAATATTAAAAAAATATCACAATATTGTATAAAAACTCATGATATTGTAAAAAAATAAAATAGCACAATATTGTTTGTACACAGCAGCAGTGACAAAGAAATTGGCTTGGCCAGTCATGTTATTTTAAGTGCCTCGTCAATACAATGCTAATTAGCCGAGGTAGTAATTAAAAATGATAAATATACTTAAAATAGCACAGGTAAAATTAACCTCAATGCACATAAATGACCTACAATCACTAATAACACTTAATATTGAGGCACTTACTTGCTAATGCACGCACACATTGTCAATCGAGTCAATTTATGGAGCAACTCAAAATGTGTTACATTCCCCTTCATCTGGAGATTAGTGTGGGTCTTAAATGTAGGTGGCCAAAACATGCCTAATTAAAATTAAACTGCACTAATAAACTAACCACCAGAGGGTGCCGCACTGCACACATGGAAATCCACTTAGCCTTTTTAATATCGTGACACGACGACAACGATATTGTGGCAGTTTCATTATCGCGATGTTGCCGTTATCGTTGCATCCCTAATAGTTTTCCGGGGCAATTTGGCTGCTGACTGTTGTACAGTTAAAAAATACTGCTATATCTAGCCACTTTACTGTACTCAAAAGAACATATGCAAACTCAAACATTTGCTTCTTTTTGCATTATGACACAATTTAATTTGCTGTTTTTGACTATTATTTACAGTATGTATGTTCATTATTTGTGACTTCCATGCATCTAGTTGATTTTAGAATTATGAGTTATTTGTATGGTATAATTGAAAAATGTAATTCTGTTGTTGTTTTTTGATTATTTGTTGTTGCTTTTTCTAGCGCCATGAAGCAGAGAATGCCTCCTCTCTACTTAAACAACATACTAAGACTTTGGAGCAGGCATTTGGGGTGTACGAAGCTGCTTTCTGTGCCACTGAGCATGTCTTGCCTGGCGTTGACTCTACGGGAACCACACTGCCTCCACTGAATGTGTTCCAAAAGCAAGACTCAGCCGTCCATGACCGGACTTCTGAGTCTGCTTCTCCGTTAAAAAGATCTCGCCGCTCTCCACATGCTGCCCCGTGGTCAGTCCCCAGACAAAAGTTTGCCTCATAAGACGCCTCGCAGCAAAAGTGAACAATCGTGTGAAATTCACAAGCGAGAGAGCGACAACACAGCCGTGCCGCAGCAGCACAAGGCTTTCTTGTGTGTGTTCTGAGTGGGATAACCACAAGCCTCTCTTGAGTTTATTTGTAGAAAGTCACTTATTTGTAAATATGACGAACGTTGAGATTTTCAATGTGCTTTTTTTTTTTTTTTTTTTTTTTTTTACATTTTTCTCATTTGGCTAGACTCCCTTGCCCCAGCATTAAATTTTTGTTTTTACGTAAATTGTAGATGTGTTCAATGTACACTATTTTCATACTTATACATGAATATAATGACAATAGTATATATCGAAAGGATATTTTGATGGGTAAAAAATGTCACCAGTCCCTTTAGAAGTTTAGAAAGAGTTCCTATTTAGAAATAAAAAAAAATAAGTTTATGAGATAAGAAAAGATAAACAACAGGTACCGGTACTTCATACAAAACAAGTATTAAAGTACAACGCAGAACCGGGAATAAACCTACTGAACTCCTCCACCTCCGACCATTAGTAAATAGACTTACGGACAGTTTGTCAGTACTGACGGAATCCCCACCTCTGATTTTAGATTGTTTGGATTTTTTCTCAAAGTGTCCAAAATTCAGACCAGTCATTAGAAGGACCCGGGCATAACGTGGACTAGTTTTGTTGTATTGCATTTAATTGTATTTTTCTGTCAGTACTGTATACAGCTCTGTGAAGTCAGAAAATTCCACTAAAATCTCACCATCAGTATAGGACTGTGTTGAGACTCATTGGGGCCTCCTGCTTTGTGAATTTGTGATGATTTGACCAAAAGTTAATGGCATCCCCCAAAGTCCCTTTGCAGGTCATATTTGAAGAGCTGTGACAAAAATAATCAGGTTGTAATAAGTAATAAATGTCCCTAGCACAATCTTGTAGGATTTTACAGGATAACCGTACAAGTTTAGCATTATACTGCTTTCAGTGGCTGTGGTTTATGACCAACATTCAGCACTGAAAATGTTATTTGTCACAAGCTTTCTATAATGTTCTTGTGGGAAGGGAGTTAGGATAGTTATATCGTCCACAATGTTAGTTTTCTACTAAATACTAGGGCTGCACGATATTGGAAAAACATGCATTGTTGAATATTGCGATATATAACATACCTAAAGAAATGACATTTTTATTATCTATTATTTTTCCCCACAATTTTTATGCATATATTCTAAGAAGTAATTTAGTGTGAGTAATCCCACTAGTTTCTATTCACCTATTGAATAGTGATGCACATTTAAGGCTGGATCTGATTGGTCAAAGTTAGACAATACCATATACCAATACCAATAAAATAGGAAACCTATTGCACATCTACGGTACACATTTCACATGTCGTTATCATGATGACGATATTGTGCAGCCCTATGAATTACATTATTTTTTGGAAGGAATCCTATGAAATTTGTGTCCTAACATGCTCGTGCTTTACACCAGTGTCTTGTCTTCCCCAATTGTTTTGATCGGTGCATATAAGCTATATAAACTATTGACCATGCGCTAATGATTTTCAATTGTCTCTTCTGTACGTTTGTTTTGCGTAGCTGTTTGCATATTACTCCACCCCTTTATGGTACTTGGTCGGAATGAGTACACATTATTGCATCAATTCAAACGTGTTGATGTGGCAGCTGAGTGACTGTTGTAGTTGTTTGCCTTTTTTTGTTACATGAATTGTTGCCTTAGCACAAACAAGTCGGTGCTTTTCATATGAGGGATCCAGATAGTTTAAGAATTTCCCGGGTATTTAAGCCTCATTCTATTTATCATGCACCTTCAATTTTCCACACCAAGGTTATATGTCATGAACTAAGCCTGTGATGTGGAGTCCTTACAACCGTTGCAGGCATTTTGTTGATTTTGTACAGTACATCATTATGCAATAGGGGGTTTGTACAGTACATTATTATGCAAAATAATCTGGTTTCCAGACGTCTGGCATGCTCAGATTTATTCTGTGTTAGGAAGTTTCCAGAACTCATGGACATTAGCTGTGTTTTGACAATTGCAACACTTTGGTTTCATATCACCGCCACTTCTCAGGACTAACTGAATTGAGGTACATTCTTTGAAAGTGACTGGATATGCACTGTCTGTGTTGTAATAAAGTTTCCATTTTACGGTTGGCGTTTCCGTGGCTGATGTAGCGGGGAGATGTTTACAATTTGCTGCAGGACACTTGCAATGGTGTGCTTGTACCAGTAGATGGCAGCAGTGTTAATGGCTTAAAAAGGTTAATTTGTAACCAGTGCCAACCACATCACTGTTGTAAGATGTGCTTTGCTGTCGTCTGTTTATGTGTGAGTACTATTATACTACCCACTCCTGATTTACATTATACACACACTAAATGTTATATTCGACTTTTATTGTCCACATGTACAGTATTATATATGAAAGTTGGGGGAGAGGTGGGTGCTGGCCTATGCGAATTGTCTTGTAAACAAAAGAGCCACTTTAGTAGAATTTTCCATTCGCCCTCGACTTGGCTTACCGTATTTTGATTTACAAAACAAAGGACACACAGCCCACTGTCGAAATATGTAAATGATACAGAATCTTTACTCAAAGATGCCACACATAACTATTTTAACATATGCTTTCTCTTTATGGATAGAAAACAAAGCAAAAAATAATAATCTAACTCTTTTTTTTCTTTTTAAGTCTTAGGTGACAAATGAATGAGTAACATAATAATCTAAGCACTTGTTGGAGGTTTTGCTCCCGCGATTGATTTTTTAATTTTAATGGGTGGATGGGGATTGAACCTGCGCCGTGCTGCATCTCCGGTTTACAAGCGCAGAGAGCAAACAGTGTGTGTAAACAGCTGACAAGAAATACTTTTTAAACAATATATCTGATAAAAATGCACACACAACCCACTTTTCTTCTTCTTCTTCTTCCCCCCTCCCCCTACAATCGTTGTAATTGACTCGGGAGCAGTTCACGGTCTAACAGTCATGGTAACGATGCGGTGCACTCTTCCCTTTTGTCCCACATCGAAAACCGGATATTTTCATGATTTTTTTTTTTTCCGTCCGGGCAGAAGAAGATGTTTGGTCATGCTTTCTCACCTGGAGCCAAGCATGGTATAAAAAAAGCTAAAGTTAGTTTAGCAGTAAAAGCAAGAAAGAAAAACTACTTTTACTGAAGCCACTGCACATTCCATGAAGTCCTTGTTCTACCTTGACAGTCAATCTAAGAAATTCTAATACACGTATATTGTTGAGTAAAAATTAGGGGTGGACAAATGAAGCTTTTTGGTCCTCTAGGTGGCGCTTTCGGTCTAAAAATGCAGTGGAAATATCAATTTCCATTGCACTAACCTTTATCTTTAAACCAAGACCACCATCTAGAGGAGTAAAAAAAATATCACAAGTGCTTCATGAAGCTTCATTTTCCCATCATTTGTAAAAAGTGAGGAGACGCCATCTGCTGGTGCTTTTAATCCCTGCCTTGAAATTGTTTTGAAATGTTTACCATTTACTTCCATTGCAAACATACGGGCAAAGATTACAAAGTGATGATAGTGGTGTCTGGCCCTGAATATTTCATTGACTGTCAGCGCAACATCTGCTGACCTACCTCGCACGCAACTACCCACTCTTGCCGCGTACACTGTCACTTTGCATTAGCCGACACATCATCACAAGTGTCTCCCACTTGTCTCTCGACTCTTCTGCTCATATTCCCAACAAATATGCATCCACAGCAAACCAAGTGGGAGATACTTTAACACTTAATGTTTTTTTCCATAACTTCATTCCCACCTGCGACTACCACTCACACTCACCCTATCAAATCAACATTCATGTGCAGGCAGCTTCCCACTTTCCGACTCCCCTGCATCTTTAGCTGGCGCCTCCGTTGTCAAGTCAGCTGCCCTCCTTCTGACAGTATCAGTGGTGTTTCAACAGGGTTTTAATGGTCTGTCGTCTGGCGCTCTTGGGACGCGGTGGGGTAAGTACTAAAAGCAGGAAGACCTCAGGATAATGGGAGATGACGTGACCTTGTTTCCTCTCCTGCAGATCAGGGATGTGATCGAAATGGTCTCCTTGATTTCATGCTCCCTGATCAAATGCTACTTAAAAGAATTGCCTTTTCACTCTTGGGAAGGATTTTCCCACAAAGTTTTGTGATCCTCGTGTCAGTTGTTATTTTGTCTCGTTTATCTCGAGCTTCATCGGACTCACATTTATGGGCTTCCTGTGAGTGCTGATCCAGATGATAGCAACAAATAAGTGGCACTTGTTGCACAACAATGACTTGCCATGGTGCTGGGTCACGAGCTCTGGCTCCAATCGTAATGCCTCCAAACTGTATAGTCTATCCTCTTTACCACATGGACATTTACAGTAAATGCATTCATATGAACTTCAGAGTTATTAATTGATGGTATCTTCACAAAAGAGTCACCACCCTCTCGTAGCCCACAGGGCAGCAACTCACAGTGTAGCCTCCTTGACAATGTATCTGTGTATGGTATTCCTACACCCCTGCAAACTATAATTACAACGAAAAACACACAACCAATGTGTGCATATACCCATACTACAATGGCATACTAAGGTCACCTAGCGAGAAAAATGAGATGTAAAGTCGACATGATGTGATTTAAAGTCGCTGTGGTGAGATTTAAAGTCGTCTTGGTGAGGTTTAAAGTTATGATGAGATATAAAGTCATCGTGATGAGATTTAAAGTCATGATGAGATTTGAAGTCATCGTGACGTAATTTAAATTCACTGTGAAGAGATTTCAAGTCATCATGATGAGATTTAAAGTTATTCGGACGAGATTTAGTTGTCACAATTGAAGATTCGTCAACTGTCATCGCGACAGGCATGACGGCTTCAAATCTCACAATAAGTTTAAATCTCATTCTGACGACTTTAAATCTCATCACGACGACTTCAAATCTTGTCATGGCAACTTTAAATGTGGTCACGATGACTTTGACTATAGACGTCAAAAATTAATATTATCTATTTCTATTAGTTTAACATTTTCCCACTTTTGTTAACAAGAGTTATGAAAACCTAGATTTTTTTTATTGTATTAGAACAGATTTTTTGATTAATCGTGAGTGAACGAGTGAAGTCATGCAATTAATTACGATTACAAATTGTAATTGCCTGATGCCCCTCATTTTTTATAATCTTTTCTTTTAAAAAAAGATTATAAAAAAATAAAATTACAATGATTTTATTTTATTTAAAAAAAGAAAAAGAAAAGATTATTAAAAATTAGGGACGTCAGGATTTTAATCGTAATTAATCGCATTACTTCACTAGTTTACTCATTATTCATCACAAATTTTATATCTGTTCTAAAAAAAATCTAGGTTTTCATACTTTTGTTAACAAAAGCAGGATTTTTTTGAAATAGAAATAGTTAAAATGAATTTATGACGTCTATAACCGTCAATGGCAGGGAATGAGTTATACACCGTCATACCCATACAAACTAAACACGATGATAAACATCGTGTTAAATTATTACTGTACCTTTGTAGTCAAAACTGAGCATTTTTATCTGGTAGGAAAGTAGGATCCAAATAAAACTGGTTTGTGTGGCAAATGTGGAAACTTTCTATGCTCATAAGCATGATCTAGACTTTGGATCAGTGTAATAAGTTAACTGAATTAGCACTCCGGAGGTGGCAGGTCCTGCTTAGTGTCTCAGCTGGCTGTTAAGCAATCTTGTAAATGCCAATGAGCCCTGCTGTTCAATATATTGAAGTTATGTGTCTGCGAATATAAAACATGCTTTTCAATCACATTTATTTGAGTGAATGAAACCATTTTGTGGCCGTCTAGTCACATTTATATAACATTTATGGCTCGTGATGAATTGCCAAATTTGACATAACATTTCTATTCTATGATGTTGTTATTACTTGCATTTGTCTATAGTCAGATTGATAAAGGCCTATTCTAATAATGAAATATTGCTGTTTGCTGTGTAAGAAATGGCAGGCATAAAATTCTTCAGTAAACATATTAATAAACAAAATATTTTTAGGTTTCATACCAATGTAAATCACTGTAAATGGTCACATGACTTTCATCATTCCCAACTATAGTTTTGCTGCAGTCAAGTGGGTAAGATACAGATTACTTTATCGTGTGTGTGTGTTTTTTTTTTTTTTTTTTTTTTAAACAACCTGCTTCTGACGACACATTCGGTTTTCTAAGAAGCAGCAATCTTTTTGTTTCCCTCTTTAGTTGTAGATTTATTAAATTCTCAGCTTTGGCATTATGTGACTTGGTATCATGGATAGGCTTGTTCGCGCAGTCCCGGGTAAAAATATTGACGGCGATGCTTGTAAAAATACTGTTTGCGATAATTATATTCTTCCGTGAAATGGGGGAGCTGTGAGCTAAACGTCTTGTTTTGGAACTGGATTTAAAGGGTTCCTCAGGTTAAGATCCTTAACTGCTTTTAAATCGCTTCAAAGAGATAGGCCTGCAGTGAAGGAAATGGATTGAGGTTAATTTATATGTCGAGGATAGAATTAATTTTGCAGAAGTGTGCATGTTGTATTGGTCAGTCAAGTAAGAAGTGCCATGTTTATAAAGCTAGACATTGACAATAGATACTGCAAATGTTTTTAATTAACGTTCCGAAGCCAAGTATGGGGGAAAGTACATAAAATGTCTCACTGAAATGCCAAATGAAGAATTTGTTTAATTGAGTAACATTTTTGCATTTCCGTTAAGCCTTAAGTGAGCTTCTGAAAAATATGGTATGTGCGTCAAATCGTAGTTACGCTATGGCAGTTCTGTTCTGTCCATGCCCAACCACGGCAATAAACAATGATTAATCCTCAGACATAGTCTTGTTCCAATCTGACCTGCAGTAGTTTCTAATGCGCTTACTCCACCCAAACCTTTGAATCCAGGATTGAAGTGTCATAGGAGGCCATTTATGTGTTCTTAAGGTGAGAAGTGTTATCCAGATAGATTCCCAAAATGACGCCTGTGTTTTTTTTGTTTTTTTTAAAGGTTCAACTGGCGCAATGAACTTGACGGTTGTACAAGTACTCTTGGAAGTGTTCTCTCTGAAAAATATATTTCCTCTGATCAGATTGTCACCCGAGTCCATCATGCCCACACAATTGTGATTGTTTTCATTAAAAGTGGGGAGCAGGGTACTATTGGATGTTTTTTGCTGCTTGGTTTGTAGTGTTGGGAAATAATGAAGAACACGTAACATGCTTAGAGAAGAGTACAATATGAAGGCCTTTGTTATTTAGGAAATCCTTTACATTTTAAAGAAGAAAAAAATGACATCATAGTTGTTCAGGGCTCACCTATTTTCTGAGTTTGGTCATGTGCGTTTGTGACATTTGCAAGCTGAGCAGTGATTGGTCATTACCTGAGCTCTGAGCAACTGTGATGTCATTTTCAGTCGACAGCAAGTGGCAAAATGGCCGCCGCATGAGCCGGATAAAAATGGATAGATTTTGCCGCTTAACTTATTTTCTACAAATGCAATATTAATCAGAATACTGTGCATTGAAGTTTTGGATGTTATGGATGTATAAGACAGTAACCTCAGCATCTCCCTTATAGGCCAGAATTCTGCATAGCTATGGAGGATTTTATTTGAGTGCTCCCATGCTAGAAAAGGAGAACAAAGACATTACAAGGTCCAGGAAAGCCTGCTCAGTTGGAACAAAACCACTGGAACGAGGATATTGTGAGTATTCACCAATGCGTTGTTAACTCCTTCTTGGAGGAAGTTAAATTCAGGTAAATGATTTAACACATGTCAACTATGCAAGTTTAAATCATGACAGGCAAATCAATTTATACAGCCGTGTGTTGAAATAAAACATGTATATTTCGAGAGCATATTGTGGCATCGCATATTTCGTGTGACTTCGACCATGACACTTTCAAAAATCTTCGGGGTGAGTTGGGCTAAGTAGAGATAAGTGAAGGCCCTAAAAGCCTTCTGCTGGCAGACTGAGGGAATTCCCAACATGTCTTATACCATAGGGATGGAAAGCTTAGAAAGACAAGGGGAATTAATTCCCTAACTCAATGGAGCAATGTTCTCAAACACGACATGTTTGAGTTTGTGCTATTTTTTTATATTATAAACTCAATATTCTGATAAAGAGTTTATACTTTAAATTGCGCTGTTTCTGCGTAATGTTTCTAAAACAATAACTTTCAAAATACAATGGTTTCGGAGCACATAAACATTAAACATTTATCATCTGCACCTAAACATACATCTTTGAAACCATCTGACCGCTTGGTTCTTGGCTTGGTGTCAGCAGTTATCACATTAATGTGACGGCGTGATAAATGATAGAGAGTCTTCTGGGGTGTTTCATGTAGAACATCGAGCGGGTTCTGTCCCGTCAGTGTGTGTGAATTTCTTGACACAGCTCCCGACAAAAATAGCCTTTAAACATGCATTTTTAACTGCGCACAGTGAAGGGTCCACTTCTGGGAGTGTGGCACTTCTTGTGCAGTCATAGTGATTTTATAGAGTGGGCACATAGGAATGAGGATGCACCAGAGACAGATTAGGTATGATTTTTAAAAACTACTACTTGTATGGCATTAACGTACTTTGTTATTGGAAACAGTAAAAGCATAGCATAAATATTCAGTTTTGTTGTGGCCCATGCCCGACCTAGTCACAACATTTTGTGGAAATCAATGTTTCAGTAGGTTTTTTTTTTTTTTTTTTTGCATAACCCCGTAGCAGTAAACAAAGGGGGAAAAAAACACAATGCTCAGAGGCTGGTGGTGCATAGAAGTAGAGGCCATTAATACATTTGCTTTTGTTACAGTATTTTTTGCATATAAAAATGTAAGAAAATGGTGTTAATCTGGGTACATGGAATAATATAGATTTCATACACTACCCCACCTCTCATTTTACCGTTTTACCGCCCCGATTTGGATCTGGGCAAGAAGGCAGAATATTTGTCAAGAAAGATTGTGACTTTCACAAATCAGCAGAGCTTTTGTGACGCCGGCCCGATAACCAGTCCATACATCTGTGTTTGATCTTAACATTTAGATAAGCACACTGAATATATGCTTAAATGTTTAGCACACTCAACTCAATAAGAAACTCCGTTCCCAATGTTTACATTTTAGTTAAGTAGCTAATCTTAACTGACACAAATGTATGTCTTAAGTTGGATATTGGTCCACTGTTGTTTTCGTATTATATTACCTACATAGCTACATGTCATGAATGTACAGTGTTCCCTCGCTATAACGCGGTTCACTTTCCACGGCCTCGCTGTATCGCAAATTTTTAGTGCAATTTTGAATACTTTTTTTTTTTTTTACAGTAATGTGTCTATTTGATCAAATGTATAAAGGTTTGAACATTGAGAATGTTTAAACAAGCGAGAAATGTTAGAAAATGTAAATGCCTAAATTAGGATAGTGTATAAACTGTGTGGTGAGGGGGGTTTAGAGCCTTAAATCATTTATAATAAATGTAAAACATAAAGCTAACTACTTCGCGGATTTCATTTATTGCAGGTAGTTTTTTAGACCTAACCCCAGCAGAAAACAAGGGAACACTTTACTGTACTACGATGCTTTGGATACCAGAATGACGGCTGACTCACACCCCGCTAACCGCTAACCGCCTTGAGGCTAATGTTAGGCAGAGTCAAAGCTGTTTCAGCTAATATAAGCTTAGTTCCAACTGTATATCTTTCTCACTGCATCCAAAGTTTCTCTAATTTTAACCCTCATTTTAGCACATCTAAAGAGATTAAGAAAAAAATACAGCATACCTGGTATTTTCGTCATGGCAATGCTAAAACAACAAATCTAATGGTGGACTAAGGTTTTTAAACAGTACTGTTTATACTGTATGTATACTGTATATAGGTACCATATTAGCTACCTTATTTAGCTACGTGAGAACAGAGATTATTAGAAAAAAAATTCAGTATGACGGAGTGCAGTTTAACACTTCAAACTACAGCTAGAGCTATACTATAATTTCATTATTCTGCTGCTCCGACTGTCCTGATAGTAGCATTAGCATTCATTTAATGTATTATGAAAGGCAAACATACACATTTGTAATAAATCTCTTTAGCAAGTGCGTGTCTACCTACAGTATGCTGTGTTTCTCCAAATGACAAGCAATAACTCATTTTATAAACGGCGTCCATGGTTCTTTTTTCTTGGAAACATATTGAGGTTGAAGCTGTATATCAGAGGGTGAGATGGTCTATTCCAGTTTTAGAACCCTCTATGGAATGACAGTCATCTGTTATATCGCTCAGATCAAACTGAGGTTTCCTCTTCATTCGCTCTCCATATCGTTTGGTCGTCTTCAGCTTAAGATCGTCATAAAGTTATAATGATGATACAATCCCACATGCCTGGAGCCTGCAAAGTGCACTCAAGTCTGGACTTTTGGTTTAGTGGGTATTTCCACACACCACTCCACGTAAGCACCGCATTGATATAACAGCACACATGCACTTACAATGTAGTGAGCATGCGAGTGTTTGGTACGTTGTAATGACAGCCAAAACCAAATGTATTAGCCTTTACTTAATCATGGGAAGGTTCACTTAAATTATTGGTGTCACCACACAATCTAGAATATAATTTAAACATTTATTCAAATTCATTACAAGAATCTCTCTGAATAACAGACACTGAATGGCTCTGACATTCGATCCCTCAGGCAGTACTGCATTAAAATCCATCATGAGTCTCGAAGGGATATTGCTGCTTCACTTCGCAGACACTTTGGAGACACATTGTCAGCAAAAAGAATCCACATCCAGAAATTGTGTAGAGACAATCTTGCAGACTGCTATGAGCTGAAAGGTGCATATATTTTAATTCTTAATGATAAAATAGAAAAATGAAGATCCAGTTTCTGCAAAGGCAGTAATGGAGGTTTTGTCTGGTACCTTCTATGGCAACATCCTAGTGTGTGTCCATGTAATAGTAAGATCTTACTACAACTAGGGCACACTTGTAGATTTTTTTTTTTTATTAGATGTTTTTTCTACTATATGCCATGTCTGTGCACTAGTAGAATGACTATAGGACTACTAGGTGTTGTTTAATTATAGTAAAAGCATCATTCACTTCTTAGATAATAATTAGATTTTTACACCGATCTTATCAGCTTGATCGGAATTAGACAATATTTAGCATTTTATGCACAATCGGGGATCGGCTGTAATGTCTTAATTTGTCCGATCGATGAATGACACCTTGATCGGCTCAGTGAAATTATTGTTTATCAAATAGTAAACTGTAGAGTAAATATTAACGTTTTTCAAATAGATTTACTGTATTAGTCCATCTTCTGATGAATCTGTGATTTTTATTTATTTTTTCAAACTTGGTGATCGGTCGAAAAATCCTGATTGTGTACAGCCTAATAATAATCCTCAATTTTTTTTAATGACTTCATAGCACAGGAAATAGGATAATTTTTTCAAATTCAGACTTTTAGTTGATGAACATTAATATTTGAACACAAGCTGAAACCATGAAAGCACCCCCCACCTCCAAACCCCCCCCCCCCCCCCCCCTAAAACATCTGACTCTACTCTACAAATATATATGATATACAGCAAGAAATAATGATGTTGAATTAATTATTTTTTATGTAAAATTGTTATGTTTGTAAGTGTGCCTTGACTGGAGTTGTCATTCAATCATATAGGGACAGATATTACAAGTTTTACTTCTTTCTGCTGCTTTTCACTTCTTTTCATTAAACAATGAAATAAATAAATGAAATGGAAATGAACGGAATGATTAAACATGCTTATGAGTAGAATGTGCTGACTTTATGTTACCTGTGAGCAAAACTGTGCATCATTTCACTACTGTTTGCTACTAGTGCTAATGGCATTATAAAATTAAACTGCATGGTTTTAACATGTATTGTTGTGTCACTATAGTGCAAGTTAAGTGTGGAAGTCAAATAGTGTCTACTCCTGCACAGATATATCAGAATGTAACTTTAAAAAAAAAAACTCAAAATGGCTTTCCATAACCTCCAGTGTGTGGATAAGCATTTTGGTGGAAAACAATGTTAGTGACAATCATCATGAATAATACATTTGTCAAGCAAGTCTCAAAAGTCTTGAAGTGCCTCCACAGTCAGACCAGTTAAACTCCGCCCATCCCTGCACTGTCAGCTGAAGAGCAGAACTTCAGTTTCTTTCAGTGTTTGTCCTGTCCTGTCCTGACTGGAGTTTATTAACAACCACGTTTCTGGAATTTATGAACTTTTGGATACTTTCGCCCCCTAAAAAAACGAAAAACTGCACTTTTTGGGGATATGAGACAGCGTGCGCCTTGGGCAGGTGGGCTGAACCATTATTGCCCATTTTGATGGAGGAAACCCTTAATGCATGCTCGCCATGGCTTATTATCCTTTCCAAACACAGCGACCGGGTGCCTTGCCCTTGCCAGCATTTCTTGCCGCCGCACAAGCCTCCTTCCCCCCCGAGCTGTGTGTCCCGGCAGTAGCGTCCCGCTCCGAGGTTGAGCCCGAGCAGGTGGGCGCCGAGGCGGGGCTGCACGCGGCTCTGAGCCGGCAGCACCAAGCGGCCCATTTGCGCTCCTTGAAGAACCTGCAGCCTGGCGACGGCATGTGCGACGACCCCAAAGTCACTTTGGAATCACAGGATTTATGGAACGAGTTCCACAAAATGGGAACGGAGATGGTTATTACTAAATCAGGACGGTGAGTGATGGTGAGATAAATCAGTGAAGCTAATTGTTGAGAATAAGGATTTATCTATTTGGTAAATATCTCTTTAATCGTTTGACAAATTACATTACATTTGTCTTTTTACATGGGACTTTAAAATATTTATTGCACAATTTAGTGAGTTATTTTATACATAATGGGGGACGGGGGGGGGGGGGGGGGAGAAAGTATGTTTATATGTTTTCTTCTCTTCATCTCTTACAGGAGGATGTTCCCATCTTTCAAAGTAAAAGTTGATGGACTTGATAGAGCATCTAAATACATCCTGCTAATGGACATTGTCACCGTTGATGACTTTCGTTATAAGTTTCACAATTCCCACTGGATAGTAGCCGGAAAAGCAGACCCAGAGATGCCGAAGCGCATGTACATTCATCCGGACAGTCCGTCCAAGGGAGAACAGTGGATGAGCAAGCCCGTTGCGTTCCATAAACTGAAACTCACCAACAATATATCGGATAAACATGGATTTGTAAGTAGTCACATGTGTCTGTAATCACTTTTAAAAGTTAAGTATTTTTTTTCATTTGATTGTCTTTATTTTCTTAGACAATTTTGAATTCAATGCATAAGTACCAGCCCAGATTTCATATTGTGAGAGCCAACGACATCATGAAACTTCCATACAGCACATTCTTGACCTATGTTTTCCCGGAGACTGAATTTATTGCTGTCACTGCATATCAGAACGAAAAGGTACCTCAACCAAATCACCACATTAGACATAAACACACATTAGGCATGTTCTAGAGAGTATTTGAAATATGTAACTAGCAACTTGTCATGTGTTTTGCAAGATTACACAGCTAAAAATTGACAACAACCCATTTGCCAAAGGATTCAGGGACACGGGAAACGGAAGACGAGAAAAGAGGTAGGCCTACTTAGTGCTACTAAGTGCAGAATTCCTGGTTGTCTCTATGGAGACCTAATTAATCTCAGTTCACAATCTGCAGGAATAACACCATAAACATCTCTCCACCGGATGACAACAAAGCATATTGTGCTGATTCGGATGACTCATGGGAACAGCCCAGAACCAGTGACCCGTTTCAATCTCCTCAGGAATCATGGGCTGTAACGTCCACGTCAAACTGTCAAGGTGACACAATAACCATTTTGTTTCTTATCAGGTTGTTGTTGTGTTTGTTTCTGCACGACATACTCACTTAGCCCTAATTAATTTATGAATCGCACGGAAGGCATAAATTAGTCACTACAGTCACATCCTTCAGTTGTTTATTTTTTTACTGTGTAAATCCCAAGCGCTTATGGTTAACATTTGCCGCAAAAATACAACAAAAACAGGTGCATTTTATCTCCGTGCATTCCTTGATGATTGCATAAATATGGCTTGCTATTCATTTCAATAGGATATGCTACTTATCCTTTAATAATGGATGGATGGTGAAGTCGACAAAGCTGTTCAACCACTAATAGGCCTATTTACTTTCTTTTTTTTTCTTAGGTGAATTATTAATTGTGTGGGTGCCTTTGTTTGTTTAAAAAAAAGTTTCAACTTTCCAAATATCTTTTTCTGTTTTCTGGATTTTTGCTTTTGGAATATTTTTTTTTAGTTTTCCGAGGGAAAAAAATGTTTTTGATTATTTGGAATAATTATTTTTTTCAAATTTTCTGAATTATGTATTTTTTCAGATTTTTGTAATATTTTCTTTCTATTTTTCAGGTGGAAAAATATCTTCTTTTTTCTGTGTTTTTTTTCTGAATTTCCCCCCATTTTTTTGTAAAAAAAAGTTTTCTGTTTTTCTAAAGAATTTATTTGTTTCTGTTTTTCAAAATACGTTTTTTTTTGCCCTCCATTTTTCAGAATAATGTTTTTTTTTCTATTCCTTTTTTTAATATTTTCCTCTGATATTAGTGAGAAAATAACAAAATACACATTCATTCTCTTATTTAGATCATCCGTACAATATGCTTCCGTACTTGTATATCGCTAGCGTTGGGCCGTAATATTGTACGTACTTCCAAAAGGGTCACTTTTCAGAAGACCCCAAAAACGTCCTGTTAGTTCAATCATTAACATTACATCAACAAATAGATCAAGCCTTTTTCAACACTTTAAAATGGTCAATAATTTGTAAACCTAACATCAACACGTGTGAACTCACCAATAGCATAGATTTAAAAAAAAAAATAATAATTTTTACCAAATTGTGACTTATGAGATTTCAGCCCGACACTAGCAATATATGCACGTCTCAAGGCCCATTCTCCACAAAACTGTTGAATAATCCTCGATACAATGATGTGTCTTATTGGCCGTGGGGCAATAATCCTTATTAAGTGGGCTATAAAGTAAGCTTGTATTATAAAACAATGAAAATGTTTGCAGTGACAAATGATTAGTCAACAATATAAAGACACATTTTTTCTCTAAATATTCAGTCAAGTACTTTCACTGAGTTACCACACTGTGATAGAACTGTTATTAAAACAACTCGGGCAAAAATGTGCCGCAACTGTTTGACTCTCAATCACACCCAACAGATGAAAACAACACTGGAAGTGATTCAGATATTGATCTACAAGGTGAAGACGATGGTGCTTCTCGGACAGAATCTTCATCTGGACTGATTGTGAAGAGTGACAAGAGGGAGCCAGCTACGTTGAGTAAGAAGTTCTCCATGGAGAGTGATTCCTCACAAGGCTACAGGAGTAAAACAAAGGGTGGCACATCCCCTGTGTTATTGGAAACACAGAGCTCATCATCACTCAGTGCTGGACATCTTCAGACTGTGGCGTTCTCAAACAGCCAACAGTGTCTTGAGCTTGGACAGCCTTTACTGTTTCACCAGGGCCAGTTGTCAATGAAGACAGGGGCTATTCACTCCACAGCTATGGGACATCTGTTTTCCTCTTTCTCAGGATTAAATGACCCAGAACACAGTGGCGTATCTTCTCAAAACATCACTTCGCCATCTCCATTCATGTTTCAGCTGTCACAGCATGTGTTGGTGCCACAGGTAAGTTTAGGTTGGGGCCCTCCGTGTACCACTTAATCATGCATTGTATTTTCAGTAGGGGTGTCAGGCAATCAAAATGTTTAGTTGTAATTAATAACGACTTCAATAGTTAACTCACGATTGATCGCAAATTATATATCGGTTCTAAATTTACAATCAAATTTTTTTTCTAAGTTTTCATACTCTTAACATAAAAAAATGTTAAACTAATAGAAATCGTTTAGTCATTGATTTAGTCATTTCACAATTCATAAAGTTGAGTTAAAATTAAAAAGATGTACTGTCCTGAGTGTGATATTGATTTGCGTTGAGGTCATTTTACTGCCACTAGATGGCATATTTGCATTTGTAAGACATTGGTGACAGCTCAGTGCATTTTTCTTTTCACATTAAGAGCTATCAAATCTTTAACATGAAGTAACTTGTGAAATTCTACACATTTTCAAAATTGTAAAATACAATTTGACCCCAGTCTCCATAAATATATGCATCGTTATTTAATTTATTACTGCTAAATTTTGACATAGACGTGTCTGCTGCGTTGCGACTGGAATTCCCCCTGTATAGGCTTTCCAAGTAAGGGCAGTCATTAATCGTGCAATAACAAAATTAGTGGCGTTAAAGGAACTTTAAATTAACTCAAAATAAACACACTAATGTTGACACCCCTAATTTTCAGGTAAAGCCCGTTTGTTAGTTTGGATTTGAAATATACATATATTTTTAAACCAGTCCTGGAACTTATTTGACACACCTCATAGTCAAGAAACATGAAGAAACTCATGAGTGTGTCTTTTTGCACTTTAGCCACTCTAATCAAATTAAGTTAAAAGTTACGAAGACACTTCCATTGAACAATTTTTTTTTTCTGATAAAAGAGATTCTCAGATGCTAATTTTTAACTTTTGTTTCTGTAAACAGGGACTGTCACTACCACCTTTTGGAGGATTGCTTTCATACCCGTGGAGCTACTTGACATCACCTGCCGCAACGACTCCAGCTCTCACAACTGGTTCAGCAACATCGGCATTTCTAAGAAACCGCTCTTTTCACAGCTCCTTGCCATGGTTGCGGATGAGCCCCTATCAGATCCCAGCTGCTTCCATATCAAGCCAAAAGTTGCTGACAGCAAGTTCAAACTCAAATGAACTTGAGCAGTACAAACTGTACAGTCTAGGGACCAGTCCAGTGTCTAATGATCACACCAATAGCGAGTCCAGAAGCGATCAGACTGTTTCACTTAAAAATGTTAAAGTTTCCTCTGATGGACTCCAAAGCATTAAAAATGTTGTGTTTGATAAATCAGTTCCTCTATAACTATAAACATCTGGACGTTCATTCCACAAGTAATGAAAACCTCGTGAGATAAGTGTTTCCTATCTCAGTGACAATCAATGTCAACAAATCAATCATATCTAAAAACCATGATACAATTAAAAGCACTAGTTTATAATTAACCTTTAAGTTAGACACAATACTTTGTAGCTGCAAGATCTTCGAGTGTGTCTGTGGAAATGTTGGTCAAATTATTACGGTTGAAGATAAAATCTGGATCTGAGCAAGAACCGGATTAATATTTAGTGACATTTTATGAAAAATGTTCAGGTTAACTGAAGTCAAGAAGGTTTGTAACACTCGACTGGTATTTTCAGATGATTTGAATTCTGGCAATCACAGATACGTTTGTGGGGACTATTCATTGTACATTGAAGATATTTATTTCTAATTTTATTAATGACACCTTCCTATTTATGTGAATGTTTGTTTTTGTCATTTTTAAAATTTCACATACTGTAAAATACACACGTAAAGAAAAGTTTCAACGTTTACTGTCACTCATCATTATCAAAACTGCCAAAGTTGTGAGGACATTTTATCACCTGTCACCTGTACATGTTTACATTATTTTTGATGTAGCAAAGCAACACTATACACTCAGAGGCAAACTCAGGATACTTTTGTGTGTGTTTTCACGAATATAATAAAGACACCTATCATGTTGTTTGCTAAAGTATGTAATAAAAACACAACTATGTTAATTTGAGAATACAGTATTAAAAATGTGGATTTTAGTACCTGTTTTGAAATTGCATACGTTTTGTTGTGCCTATTTTCCATGATAGGACGGAATATTAATAGCATGAAACAGTTCTTGGCGCCAAGAGGTCAGGTAGTCCCCCAAGATGAAAATTTAACTGAAAAAAAAAAACTCCCGTGCATGTGCTGTGGTGTGAATTTTCTCCTTGACTGAACAGGGCTACATACTGAGAGAACATGCCCACTGGCTCGGAAACGTGGCAAACAGGTCAATAGCCAAGTTTGGCTGTCAGCACAAAACTTTTGCATTCTGAGGAGGTCTGGTGAGTTGGAAGGTGTAAAGGGAGGGGAGAATGACTACAACTAATGCCATGCGCCCACCGTTCCAGGACTGCAGGATCAACACAAAAACCTGGGAGCTGAAATTGATTATCTTACGTTTACAGCTGTGCACTCACTATATAAAACTGAATGAACTAATGTCTTTTATTTGTCCTCTGTTGCATGGACAAAACACTAGTTTCTGCAAGCACCAGCCACAAATTTGTGTATGTTTTTTTTTTTTAAATAACTTGACTCATAAATATAAATTCTCATAAAAGTTTCCATTACGGTGGGTATATTTCATTGTTGTAGTGGTTCACTCACCTCACTTGTATTTGGGCAGCATTTGTTTAGTTCCCACCCAGTGACCCAGTGGTCTGAATGGCAGTATGAAAGGTTGTCTGTCTTGTGAGTAACTGGCAACCAGTCCCGGCTAAAGTCCACCTTTTGCCCAAAGTCATCTATGGATAGGTTCCAGCTTCCTCTGACCCTGGACATAAGTAAGGTATGAAACATTGATAAATGGATGAAGGCTGTTTGCTTTGCATTATACAGAGTATATTTCACATAGCTTGTTTACCTTGGCACTACAAGAGAATTATAACATTAGACAAATATTTCAGCCATTCAGTGTTAACTAAGGTAAACAGTCTGTTATGTATTTGATGTTCAATATGCAAGGACAAGCAATCAAAAGTAGATGCAATTTTCAATTTCACTGCTTCTTGACATTTGTTTCTGTCATTGACTCTCACTCTTGCATAGGAAACAAAATAATAGGAATGCTGCTTCTGTTTTGATTGGTCATGCAGGCTGCACACTGGCACGATAAAGATGAAAACAAAAACTTTACTGTCAAAGATAAGCCATGCTGTCTCGACTCAACTTGCTTTCAAACGCATACCATGGGATTTTAAAGCCATCTAGTGGATTAGATTTGTACTGACGTTGTGTACATTACCTGACTGCATTAATTTTTTTTATTTTGAGTATATTATTGTACATAAAAATGAATATTTGACAGTAGACCGGCGAACATTTTAAACAGATTTTGATACAATTGATTGTAGCTCATTAAAGAGACTGTTATAAAATAGAGTCTTCCGATGGACTGGGCTAATTTCACTTCAACATACACAAATAATAACTCACGGCTTCGCTATATACGATAACTTTTGTCGCGTTTCCATGGTTTTGTTGTGACACATGCAGCACGCCAGAGAATACCACTTCCTGGACAGCCTCAGAAATCTTCTTAAACCCGCCCACGGAAACGCCTCTAATATTTCATTGGTTCTCGGAATGACACCCGTCTAGTTTTAGATCTAGATTAAATAGACACTTTCTTTACAGGAATCGTAAACACAGGCAGATTACATTTTTGTTGATAATGGTAGGAAGCTAATGCGTTATATTGCTGCTTGCATTGTGTTCTCCTCTTTCGGTTACATGTGAATCTGATAATTTATTTTTTATTTTTATTTTTTAATATACATAATCATTAAAACACTAATTATGACAAAATAAAATTAAAATAACATTACGAGTATTATTTCTGTGCACATAAAAGCACACTAGTCGCCATTTTGGAGGCGGAGTCATCTCTATCTCGCCTGTTTCTATGTCGGAAATTGAGGTCAGAGGGGAATGTACAAAAGTAACCTGTTTGGGAATCGTCACATCACCCCATACTCTGCTGTTTAAAGCCTCTGAACCGGTTGCCGTGACCTCATCACGATGCAATTTCACTACGGAAACACATAATGTCTTCGAAACGCCAGTAATTTATTCAGCTCTTCAACTTGACTGTTCAGGATTGCGTGCCGGTTTATCTCCACCGGTGAGTTGACGGGTTTTTTTTTATGAGCCGCATAATCGGACGGTCCATCAACTAATGCTTTCGGAATATAGCGAGTACAGTACAGTACAGCGTTTACTGTATCAATGAGCTTTTCGGCTCGCTAGCAAGCGTGTATATTAAATTAGCTTTTGTGTGTGTACTAAAACGCTATCACTAGCATGCATTAACTACTACTAGACAGTTGACAGTTAGGATAAAAGCCGACTGAAATCTTGGCTAGAAGACTACCTCCTTAACTTTTGGACAATTCTGCATATTTGTACTCGTCTAACTTCTCTCCCGATGTTTGCCTCGGTTAAAACTGTTTGATCGAAAAACTTGGCTTGTTTTTCTGGTCATTTCAGCAGTTGTTTGTTGCATGTGTGTAAGGGGCCTCATCCTTAAATTGCAGAGCATCAGTGGTACACCTGCTTAAGATGCTGGGGGGCGAGACGACACAAAACTCACCTAAATTACCACGAGGAGTCCACGTGATTGATTATCGTAGGCAGCTTGTTGAGCTTTACCCAAAAAGGGTTAGAATGCAAAGAATAGTTTATTTGGTAACTGTTGCGACTGCTTTTTTGTCATTTGGAGGTGTGAAGAAAGCAGTATACAGTACTAGCCTACACGTGCTTATATTGACACAAGGCATCAGTGCCTTTCAAATCATATTTCCTGTTGCTTTTATAGGGGTGCACATCAGTAGGTCTGGATCGGTATTGTCTCCGATTTCCTTAATTTCTGGGCCAGTCCTTTCTTGTCCGCCGATCTCATCCCCCTCCACAGAAGTCTGAAAGAGTCAGACACTATCCTCTTCTGTCAGTAGGCCTTATCAGCGGAGTCCAAACTTTTGTTTTCCAGGGCTGGATGCAAGAGACTTTGACACTTCACCTTTAATCTATTTTATATAATGCATGCCGTATATACATGACTTGAAATCATTGTTATTCTTTGCTAATCAATGACTTCATTTGAGGAGCAAAGTTCTAAATATCCTACTGAAATTTATATTGAATAATTTAGTTTTTGGGATAAAGTATATTTTTGCTTGTTCAATGAGCAACTATGAATACAAAATAGAAAGTAAGACATTTAGCTTAATAAAGAATAATAATGAATGACAAATTGCAGCACCGGCACCAACCAACAGAAATTCACTTCTAGAGCAATTTGTATTTTCAAAATGATATTAAGAATGACTGTGTGACAGTTACTGCAGTATACAATAAAAGCAATTCCGCATACTGTTCAGTTCTTTATTCTGGTAATTATGAATACACATTTTAAAACTATTTTGGTGATGTGTGTGTGTGGTATGAGGATGTGAGTGATGAGAGCTTCTCTTGCCTTGCCCCACCATGTATCCATTTTAATATATGCAGCAAGCAGCTAAAAAAAAAATGATGGTGGACCACAAATTACACCAGGACTGTAGTTTGGGCACCCCTGTGCTACATGGATTAAAGTAAATTCTCCTAAAGCTTGGAATAGTTTTCAGACTCTCTGTGTCTGGGTTATGGTGTTGCAATAGCTATTGCATTATCATTATACTATCTTTTTAAGTAAGCCACTTTTGCAAACACTCAAACAGTATCTCATGCCAGCAGACCGTATACTGACTTTCATTATTAACAACTTTGCTGTTCTCTCCCTTGTCCAGTGGTCGCAACCTGTGTGTGTCAGCCAGCCATGGCACAGCAGGAAGATGCTACCAAGAAACACCCACCTATGGCAGCAGTGCACCCCCACTTTGCTGTGGGATCGGTCTCCGAGGAGAATTCAGAAGATGAAGTCCAAGGGAAGCCGGATGTGAAGCTGGAAGAGAAGGAGGGGCGTTCTTTGTCACCATCATCTGGAAGCTCTGATAGCACCAATGACTTGAGCTTTGAGCACATTGACGGCTCCATGCACAACAATCTAAGGTTAGGATCTATACTTGATAATACATTTGTTTTTTGTTTCTGTACCTAATATTGGTTTGGTTTGGTTTATTTCATTTTTACAGTCTATTCATTTGGACTAACTAATAGTTCAATACAGTATTGTATTGTGCAAAAAAAATGTTAGACCATTTGTGAACATTGCCATATTTCAGATTTTCTCTGTTGTAATTTAGAAAATAATTATTGTTATTATACGGTACCACTGCTAAACCAGTTAGTCTGGACTTTGTACGTTATGTTTTGTGTACAGCGTTTTATTGCAGCGACGATTGTTGTGAAAGTGCAAACTTTTTAAAGATATCAGTAGCAATTTGAGCACTTGATGCTGTTATTTCTTCATTCCTTAAACTTGCTTCATTCTCCAC